>NW_020837993.1:3992818-4620627 GCF_003676395.1 Aethalodelphis obliquidens
GACCGGGGCACGAACCCATGTCCCCTGCATCGGCAGGCGGACTCTCAACCACTGCGCCGCCAGGGAAGCCCACAGGTCCTACTCTCAACCTTCCTTAATGAATAGAAATTGATAAGAGGCCAGATAAGAAATTAAGGCAGGACTTTACTGGGGCCCCTGCTGCAGCAGGGGGGATATAAGCGAGTAACAGTTTCCCTTGCTCGCTCCCCAAGGTGGAGGCGAGCTGGTTCCTTATATGGGGTGAGGGTAGGGGTGTGTCCAGGGGTTGGGCTGGAGGGGTGACTTAGGTGGAATGCCCACCCCTTTGGTGCTGTTGAGTGGAGGGGGCATGCACAGTACCCTGGCTTTTGCTCCCAACACCCTGTTTTTGCTGCTGGCTCTTAGAAGTGGCAGTTGAGCTTTTGGTCTTCTTGTATCTTGTTGTCCATAATTTGCCCCAACTGTGCATGCACGCAGTTATTTTTAGTCCCTTATAGTTTCTTTGTATCTTGTTGCTCCAGGAGATGTATGTCCAGGTGCAAGCACTGCAGCAAAGGGTCCCAGGGCCCAGGTCTTAGGTCCCAGCCTGTCTCACTACCAGGTCCCTTTGGAGCCTCGTCACTGTGCTCGGCCCTTGGCAAGCAGATAGGACACAGTGAATTCGTGGAGGGTTTGCATCTCTGACGTGGGGGATTCCGTGATGACTCCCTCTTTACCCACTAGGCGCCCTTTGGGAGGGAGTCCACCTTGACATCTGAACACTCGAGTCACTTGTGAAGGACTGTGGGGGATGAGGGGGCTGTCCTGCCAAGCAGAACTGATGCTGGCCATCCTGAGGTGAGGCAAGAGCACGTACACACACTCGCACGTGTGTGCAAAGAAACATCACACTGGCCTGAAACTTTCTGTATTCGCATTTTAATCATTCACATTTTAAAATCTCCTTCCTACGTTCGTATTTTAATCACTGTCCAATATTTTCTGTTATAGAAAGTGCTCAGGCCCTAATTGAACTGTCGTTGGACAATTTATGTTCTGCTATGGACTCTTAAGTATTTTCTCTATGGCTGGCACTGGGAACAAAAGAGATAGGACCCCTGGCCTCATGGAGGTGAAGAGCCAACAGTGAATGAATGCATAAATAGGCAAACAGTAATTACAAGCTGTAAGGAATGCTATGGAAGGGTAGCGCTAGCACTGCAGGCAGCGGGAAGAGTGTGTGCAAAGGCCCTGAGGCAGAAGAGAGACATTACTGTATAGGAGGAACCAAGATAAAACACATGTGGCAGAGTGAGTGGGAGGGAGATGGAGGGCTGAAGCTGAGAGGTGGTCCTGCAGGGCCCTGTAGGCCACAGTAAGGCATTAAAGTGTTTTTCTCAATGTGATAGGAATCCATTTTCAGGGTTTAGATAGGAGTGATGTGATCTGGTGATGTTTTGCTGCTGGGTGAATGGGTGATGGGTAGTAATTAGGAGACTGTTGTAGCAGTTGGGGTAAAAGGTCATCGCAGCCTGGTTTATAGTTGGGGCAGTGATGAACTCGGAGTTGACAGAGGTTTTTTTTTTTTTTTTAATGAAGTATAGTAGATTTACAATGTTGTGTTAGTTTCAGGTGTACAGCAAAGTGATTTGGAGATATATATATATGTGTGTGTGTGTATGTATGTCTTTTCCATTATAGGTTATTACAAAATATTGAACATAGTTCCCTGTGCTATACAGTATGCCCTTGTTGTTTACCTATTTTATATATAGTAGTGTGTATCTGTTAATCTCAAACTCATAATTTATCCCACCCCTTTCCCCTTTGGTAAACCATAAGTTTGTTTTCTATGTCTGTGAGTCTGTTTCTGTTTTGTAAATAAGTTCCTTTGTATCTTTTTTTTGGGGGGGGGGGTAGGAGTTTATTAATTAATTTTTTTTGGCTGTGTTGGTCTTCGTTTCTGTGCGAGGGCTTTCTCTAGTTGGGGCAAGCAGGGGCCACTCTTCATCGCGGTGCGCGGACCTCTCACTATCATGGCCTCTGTTGTTGTGGAGCACAGGCTCCAGACGCGCAGGCTCAGTAGTTGTGGCTCACGGGCCTAGTTGCTCTGCAGCATGTGGGATCCTCCCAGACCAGGGCTCGAACCCGTGTCCCCTGCATTAGCAGGCAGATTCTCAACCACTGCGCCACCAGGGAAGCCCCATTTGTATCATGTTTTTAGATTCCACATATAAGTGATATTCTATGATATTTGTCTTTCTCGGTCTGACTTACTTCACTTAGTATGATAATCTCTAGGTCCGTGACAGAGATTTTTGAGGTTGAGTTGATAGGAATTCCTGATGGATTGTGGTGGAGAGGGAAAAGGCTTACAGAGAAAGAGAAAACTCCAGGATAACTGCTAGAGTTTCGGGCTTCCTCAAACACCTCATCTCTTTCCCCTGTTATTTTGGTTGAGAATCATCTAACATTTCCTTTGAACATGTAAATATCCCTTGGTGATGGCAGAGTCAAGTGTCAGGCATTGCTGTGCACTACCTGACGATCATGGGTTCAGTGTGGACCTCTTTCTCCAGATGCAAGTCCCCAGGTCACCTTGGGGATTTTTGTCATTCTAGAACTGAGAAGACTTCAAGATCGCCAGTTTAGCGTCTTCTATACAAAGTTAAGCAGCTTGTCTCGTGTCACACAGCTAGTCAGTCTACATTCTTGCCAAAGGTATCAGCCCTGGGCAACTGACAGGACCCCGGTTACATCCCTGCCTGGCGGTTTCCAGACACCCTTGGCTCTGAGCAGTGCCACAGCACCATTGAGGAACTCTCAAGGCCATGGTGGACAGAAATACCTTTCGGGATTCATGGCTAATGAGAGAGACTCGAAAGTCACTGGTGCTGGTGACTCAGTAAGACACATTCATCTCTACCAAGGTCTAAGGGAAAGGAGCCTTAGATGTGTTTACACGTGAAAACTTCAAGGCACGATTGGCCCTCTCCAGAGGCAAAACAAGGCCTATATCAGAGTCTACACTTTCCCCTCTGCTGTCTTCCTCGAATGAGGAAGCTTCCCTCATTATATTAAAATAGTAACTTAGGAAATAAAAGTATCCTTGACCTGGTAGACCTATTAAAGAGCAAAGTCATATAAGGAACTTTTTAAAAAAGAATGCAAAGACAGTGAGTGGCCTGCATTTACATGGACAGAGAAAGGAGGACACGTTATGTGGACCCCAAGCCCCTTTGCTGCAGAATAACCTTTCAACTCGGCCTGAGATGAAAAAGCAAAGGTACAAATTCACCAATACTGTGAAGAACTGAGATATTGAATCACTTTGCTGTACAAAAGAAATTAATGCAACATTGTAAATCAACTATAAGTCAATAAAATAAATAAAAAGAACTGAGATATCATCAGAAGACCCTCACAGAGGGAATGGTCCAGTCAATTATGATATATGAAAATGACAGAATATTTTGCAACTATTGAAGATCATGATCGGAAGACTATTCTGTTACATTCGAATGCATATGATAGAGGACCAAGTGAAAAACAGATTCTGAAACTGCAGTATAGTTTGGGTATACAGTGCACTTAAGGAAAAGGACTTAAAAGAATTATACTATTTTCCCCCCAAATGTCTCTAATGTAGTTTTTTTACATTAAAAAGAGAGAATGCAAACAGGACCCATTTTTCCCAGTTTAGTTTTAATGCTTAAGGCTGAAAAGAGAAAGCCAATGACCTGAGTCATCAAAATTACCCTCCAAGGGAGGACGGGTAAGCATCCTTTGGGGAACATTCAGCAGTCAGTGGAAACTTGGCCACCGTGGAGTGGCAAAGGTGGGGGATGACTGGTGACTTCAGGGTGGGATCTGCCAGTGGGCGTCCATGGAGTGTCCCCAGTGCCGTACCCCAGTATAGCAGCACAAAGGAAGCTCGCCATTGGGCCCCTGAGTGATGGGGCGACCACAGGATGTGCTGCTGGGGTAGGCGCTGTGCGTGTTGGCCTTTGGTCCTGTGCATTTCCTCTTTGGACTTTGGGTGGGGCTGTGGAGGACAGAAGGACAGGGCACAGGAAGCTTGGTTCTTAGAAATAGCGACACTTGGCCCTTCCGGGACCTTCCTTCTGGTGCACGTCCAAGGATAAGACCCCTCCTTTCCAAGGCTGGCTGTTTCAGAATACCCTGTGGCAGAAAGTGCTGCTTGCTCTGAGTAGGAACATCTTGTCTTTAACCTGGAAATCCAATTTGTACGCAGGCCTTTCTGTGAACACTTGAGGATTCTCGGGCCTGGCCTCTCCTGAATGCGTTTCCATGGCCTCAGTCTGGTTGCCGCAGGCCAAGTTAGCATTTCCAGCCTCTAGCCCATGGGGAGCCATGTTGCCTGGATCCCGTACGTCTCTTCTTCTCTGCTCTGGAACTGTTTGTGGTGGCCCTTTGGGGACCTCTCGAACACTCATGGGCCTCACGCTAGGAGCCTGGTTATCCTAGGCAGGAAGCAGACTCTGTATAAAGAGCCCCTTATCTTCTGCACCAGAGGCCAGCAGAGCTCCTTCAGCCTTTAGTAATTCTGTTGGTTGGTTGGTTGGTTAATCCACTTCAATGTTCGTTAAAAATATGAGTTAGTTCCCGACATTAAGCCTGGATTTGCGCTTCTCTTGGGGCAATAATGGCTGAGCCAAAGTTGGCTGCTCTGTTCCCACCCAACCTGCTTTCCTCATGTGTGCCCCGCGCCTGACCCTGTAGGCAGGTGACTTTGGGACCCTCGATCTATACGCTGTAGAGTGCTGTCCTGGGGGCTACTCCTCTTTGCCCCCTGCACAGGGGACAGGAAGGGGTTGCAGCCCAGTCGGCAGTGGCTTTCCAGTTCCACTAGCTGTTCCAGCAGGGCCGTGGGAGCAGAATCAGAACTCACACGGCAGATAGACTGCCGCGTGGAGATGACAGTCATTGACTGCTGCCTTGCTGGCTCTGTGTTCCACACCCTCCAACAAGCTTGGGCCAACAAGTGGGTGCGAGGCCCTGGCCTCCAATGATACCTGCCCGTGGTTCCCATGTCACCCTGCTAATCAGTGCCCTCCTCTGGGAAGCTTGTTCTGCTCCTGCTTGGCATGGGAAAGTCATGACCAGCCCTCTGCTGTGGGCCCAAATCATGCCCACACCACATTCCTGCGGATAAACTTAGGACCCTGCAGAGGCGCCAGCGTGCACATGGCCCCATGGGATGGGAAGCAGGGATGGGAGTCGCCGGGGGGCGGGGGGGGATGGTTCCCCTTCCCAGCCCCAGTATTCTCCTGGGTGCTCACTGGGAAGGGTCAAAGGTAGACATGTAGGAAATGTGCATCCTTGTACTTTGGGTTGTTGCTGATGAGACAGGGAGTTTCTCCCCAAGATTGGAAAGCCTTCACACAGCACTGGGAATTATAGCAGGAATGTCCTGGATGGACTGTGCTGATACCCGGTGCTCGTGGACAAGAGGGCTGGGGTTTCCCTGACAACAGCTGGCATTCTAAGGAGTAGGAGAGGCATGGCAAAGGGGATGCATAGTCCATCAGGACGTGTGTAAGGTTGAAGGTCAAGGTTAGACTTACGGGGTCCTGTATTGCAACTAAATGCCCCCAAAGAGATTCTGGGTGACCTGTGCTCAGCCTCTGTGTCAAGGGTCTCAGAGACCGAGGAGCATCCCACACCCTCATTTCCGTAACCAAAGAGATGGGCCGTCCCTAAATGAATCAATTAATAATCAAAGAGATGGGCCGTCCCTAAATGAATCAATTAGTAATCAAAGAGATGGGCCGTCCCTAAATGAATCAATTAATAATCAAAGAGATGGGCCGTCCCTAAATGAATCAATTAATAATCAAAGAGATGGGCCGTCCCTAAATGAATCAATTAATAATCAAAGAGATGGGCCATCCCTAAATGAATCAATTCTTTGGAAAAGCCTTCTTGGCTTCTTGCTTCCATCATCCTTTGTGGGAATCGTTCCCGCTGTTTTTAACCCTGGTGTAAACTTCCCTGCCCTCTGGCAGATGTCATCATGGTCCTTAAACCTCTTTACAGAGTTCTCATCATGCGTCATTGAGTGCTTACCCTCTGCACGCTGTGTCTGGGTGTGGACACGGTGGTCGCTGTTGGAGAAAGGGGTATTGCAAATATCACAAAAGCCTGGGGAGGCAGACACTTCTGAACACAGGTAACTCTGATGCACCCACAGATAAGCTCAGAAGGAGGGTGGCGCCTTGGGGAAGCATGTGGACAACAGGACCGCACTGCCTGGGTTCCATCCCGGCTCTGCCGTTTCCTGGCTGTGACCTGGTACCGGTTTCCTCCCCTGTAAGCAGAGATAAGAGTAGTACCCACCTCAGAGAGTTGTTGTGAGGATTAAAAGAGTAAGTCTAGGAGAAGTGCCCAAACAGTGGGTGGGAGTTGGGAAGCCCCATAAATGTGTTGGTGGTTGTCGTGGTTACAGAAGTCACCCTGTGATGGGGAGAGAAAAGCCACGCTGCAGAAATGGAGAGAAGGGAAAATTAGTTCTGACTAGGGGGCTTTTAGGAGGGCTGGAAATTGAAGACGCCCTTGAGAAGGAAGGTTGTAACAGGCACGGGAAGCAGCTGGACCACAGTCAGGGAAGCCTGAAGGCGCAGGGGCTGCATACTTGGGTAACGTGGAGCCCCCTCTGTGGCTGAAGTTTAGGGTGTTTAGTTGGTGGGGGGATCAGTAGAGGCTGGGGAAGCAGGAATCAGCCTCGGAACGGTGGTGGGGCCTGGGCTAGTGGGTGAGAAGAGTCGGGGTGCTCCACATGGTCTGGCAGGCAGCAGGGGAGTCCAGCCCTGCCACTGGCCCTTGATCCTGGGCTTTAATCAAGGGGGCTCTCTGATCCCCGACTCTGGGATGGGGGCGTAGGGGAGGGCACGTGAGCTGCTGCAGGGGCACCTCGAGTGCAGAGCAGACAGGACACACACAGGCGCGTGCTCCCCTGGCTGTTACGGGCTCCGTGTTCTGGTCCAGTCTGTCTAGTCCCCTGGATCCCTGGTACTTACCTAGTTTCTCTACCATTTCCCATGCCACACATCTTCCCTCTGTTTCTCTCTCTAGAGCTAATTTCAGTTTTGTACAGCTTCATTTGTTTCTGTACGTCCCAAGCAGCAGCCCTGCTTTTGGGGATGGGGGCTGACGAGCGTGCTGTGGAATGCCTTTGACAGTGCTGAATTTTATGGTACGTAGAATGCCGATTCTGCTGTTAGTAACTTGATGACAAAGATGTCTTGGGGAATAAGACCAGGGAGCCACCCTCTGTGACTCTCACAACAGGTAGCTAATATCCAATCTGAGTGAGGAAGAAAAACAAATATTTCTTTAGCTTTCACTCCATTTGACAGGAGAGCTTAAATTATTGTGCATATTCTCATGCTAAGGCCAGTTCCCACAGGTCCCTGGGGGTGGTGTGGCTTTGAGGAATTTATTCACATTCTTAAGTATACATCATTTTATTGAGATGTAATTCACATGCTGTAAAATTTACACTTTAAAAATGTGGAATCCTGGGCTTCCCTGGTGGCGCAGTGGTTGAGAGTCCGCCTGCCGATGCAGGGGACGTGGGTTCGTGCCCCCGGTCCGGGAAGATCCCACATGCAGCGGAGCGGCTGGGCCCGTGAGCCATGGCCGCTGAGCCTGCGTGTCCGGAGCCTGCGCTCCGCAATGGGAGAGGCCACAACACTGAGAGGCCTGCGTACAGCAAAAAAAAAAAAAAAAAAAAAAAATGTGGCATCCTGTGGATATTCATGACGCTGTGCAACCATCACTATTATCTAGTTCCGGAAAGCTTCTATCATCCTCAAAAGAAACCCCATTAGCAATCACCTCCCATCCTCCCTTCCCCCAGACCCTGGGAACCACTCATCCACTTGCTGTCTCTCTGGATTTGCGTATTCTGGGCTTTTCAGACAAATGGAATCATATAATATGTGGCCTTTTGTGTCTGGCTACTTTCACTTAGCATAATGTTTTCAAGGTTCATCCACACTGTAAACGTGTCAGAACTTCATTCCTTTTCATAGCTGAGTAATATTCCTTTGTATGGATATAACAGATTTTGTTTATTCATACATCAGTCGCTGGATATTTGAATTGTTGGTAGTTTTTGGCTACTATAATGCTGCTCTCAACATTTATGTATAACTTCTGTGTGGACATACATCTTCAGTTCTCACAGGTATATCCTCAGGAATGGAACTGCTGGGTCATATGGTAACTGTGTATAACATTTTGAAGAACTGCCAAACTGTCTTCCCCAGCCACTGCACCATTTTACATTTCCACCAGTAATGTATGAGGGTTCCAATTTCTTGACAACCTTGCCAACAGTTGTTACTGGCTTTTTCATCATAGCCATGCTAGTGGGTGTGAAGTTGTTTTGATTTGCATTAAATGTGCCTGATGATGTTGAGCATTATTTCATGTGCTTATTGGTCATTTGTATATATTCTTTGGAGAAATGTCTGTTCAGATCCATTGCCTATTTTTAAATTGAGTTATCGATCTTTTTATTGTTGAATTGTAAGAGTTCTTTATATTTTCTGGTGACTAGACCCTTATCAGATATATACTTTGCAAGTATTTTCTCCCTTTCTGTGGTTGTCTTAAGTATACAGTTGAATTAGTGCCTTTCACCAGAATATGTGTGGGTCGCCACAAAGGCTAGTGCTCAGACACTCCACCAGCAAACAATTGCATCTTTGTATCACTAGCATCTCACCCAGAGCTTGGCATGAAATAAGTACCAGTGATTTGAGTAAATAAATGCATGGTTTTCCTTTGCCACTTTCCGAGGATAAAAATGGATCTGAGTAAGGTAGGCGGAAATGGATAATAAATTGCTGAGCAAAACCACAGAAGCAAAGGATGCACATTTGCACACTTAGGCATCTTGTATCTGGCTATCATTTTTCAAGATCAATGAAGGGGAAGGCTGGAGTGCAGACCTGGGTTTGCACCTGTGTTTCTGACGCAGCAAATATACTTTTCTGAGATCAATAGGGTGACTCTGCACAGCCCTGGAAACATGGTGTAATTATAGGTGTAATTATCATGCTGAGAATTACAGTTGTCACCTATTGATTGCATCCTCTCAGCAAGTATTTGCACATTTCTTCCTGCCCCCATGCCACTCCACGCCGGCTCCAAAATCTAATTGTCACTGACCTCCCTCCAAATTGCTGGGTCCAGGAGGGAAGTCGGGGTGAAAATCCAGCAAGGGAGGTGCCAGCTGTCCCATTACCATCACCTTGGTCAGGGAAGAGGCAGCTGGGAGGGTCTCAGATTTAGGGACAAGGGGGGACAGTGTCACTCTGAGAAATGGAATCAAAGAATCCAAAGAAATGGGTAGGCGTCAACCTCGTGGGAGGCTGCGTCTCAGAATCATCTGGACAGAGAGGGATTTCTCATTCTGCAGATAAGACCTGGAGAGAGGCTTCTATAGTCCTAGAAGAGGTCCCAGGCCATCCCTGTAGAGGAAGACATCTATTTATAAAGTTGCTAAATGTCAGATAAGCTGTCATCTTAGAAAGTATAAGTTGCTCACTCGTTCTTTGACTTATTCTTTCATTCGTTGAGTGAACACTTGTTGAGCTAATGGTTGTCCCAGGAAGGGCCTCTGGGGGCTGCAGAGAGGAGTCAAGGACAGCCTCTGCCCTCCAGGGTCCTGCAAAACCCAGGCAGGGAGGCAAATGACTGCAAAGGAGACCCAGAGGTGGTGAAGGGGGATGGGGAGGTGGGAGGGGCTTGGGCCTCCCTGGGAGGCTCAGGGCGGGGCTCCAGGGGCAGGTGGAGCCTGCAGTGGGGAGCGAGTATCTATCTGGTAGACTGGGCCATCGCACGCAGAGGGGGCGGTTCCTGTTGGGGCCAGCACCTGTGAAACCACAGGGCCTGGATGGGAACCACAGGGAGGATGCTGTGATGGTGGCCGCGGGCTGCCCCCAGGAATGGGAACCGTGAGGTTGGCAGTGGGAATTTCCCGCCCAGTGTTCAGCTCTGCAGAGTCGGGCTGGGCGCCTTGGTTGGGACGTGGCAGATCTGGGAGGGGAGGGTTCGGGATCTGCTGGGTTGGTCTCAGGGTGGGGCGATGGCATCCTGCCTGTGCTGCTTGGTGAGTCTGTCTGGGGTGCTGCCTCTGTCCCTGGGACACCCAGTCTCATCCCATAGCTCTCTGAGGCCGATTTATCTTTGAAACAGCATCTTCCTGGGGATGGGGGGAGGGGGGAGGGGGGAGGGGCGAGTGGATTGATTGGAACAGTGAGCAAGTCTCACACTTTTTGTTCGCAGGACTCTCAAACTTTTCAGAATTATTGAGGACCCCAGTGATCTTGTGTTTATGTGGGTCATATCTTCGGATATGGACCCTGCTAGAAATTAAAACTGAGAACACACAGGCACACATCCCGTCAGCCGTCAAGTGATGATGTCTTCACACATCCCGTGGAAACCCCTAGTGTACACTCGAGAGAAAATAAGAGTGACAAAGGCAGATAAGGTCTAGGTATTGTTATGAAAACGGTTTTTACCTCATAGACCCTCCTGAAAGGGTGTTGGGAATCCCGGGGGTGTTCTAAACCACACTTCAGTGTTATGTTGGATTACAAGCTATATACATAGGTCCACGTCTGCTTGATCCCTGAGCCCCCAGTGAGTTTCTCAGCATAAATGTCCACCCAGTGAGTGGGCAGGCCTGGGGTGCTGTCTGAGGGCCAGGTGGGCACTATGTTAAGGGGGGAGGGATACCGTGCAGAGTAAGAAATTCCTGCCCGTGGCAGTTCCCGGGGGGGCTGGAGTTCAATGTGGAATTGCAGAAGCAGATATTTCTGTTGCGACTGTGGTGAGGCTATGAGGGACGGTGACCAGCCGAGCCCAATCAGGGGACTGCAGGCTTCCCCGGGGAAGTGAATCCAGACTCCTGGCTGAAGAGGAAGTGGAAGTTGGCCTGATGAAGAGCAGTGCAGGCTGAGAAAGTGACCCTGTAGGAATTTGATCAGGATGGAAGAGGCCTGGGTGGTTAGAGCCCAGTGACTTAGGGGGAGAGGGGGCACATTGGAGGGGGGAGAGGGTCGGCCTGAAAAGCACCCTTCACATTCCCATCCTCCACTGGAGGATCTGACCGGAAGGAATCCATTGCCAGCCTGGATATCGTACCCTGAACTGCCCTCCGGGTGGCCCTGAGCGCTACCCTCCTCTCTGCTGCCCACCCAGGGCTGCGTAGTGTCACACCTCTCAACTCCTGGCTATGTCTCCCAACTCATGGCCACGCCCTTCCTTACCTCTGTGCCTTGAGCTGCATTCTTCCTGCTGCCTGTACACCCTCATCAGATGCTCCTGTCCCTCACACCCCAGTTCCGTTGCCTCTCCCCAGCATTTCCTCACCATGCCCCAGTCGCCTTGTCCACCTCTGCTTCCTCCTGTAGCTCATTCATAGGAATCATCGCGCTCACTCTCATACTATGAGCCACTGTCCCACAACACTGTGGAGTGGGTCTATTATTAACCCTACTTCACAGATGAAGAAACCAAGGCCCAGAGAGGTTAAGTACCTGGCACAAGGCCACAGAGCTAGGAGGTGATGAGACTGGGCTTGAACCCAGGCAGTCTGGTTCCAGTCTATACTCCTAACCACTGCACTGGGCTGGCCACTTTTTATCCTATGTCATCTTCTTTCCAGCTCTCGAACCATGTGTTCATTCCCAGGCTGCTACATAGTACGTGCTCATTAGAGGTTTGACAAATGAATTTCATCTTCCTATCCTGCTCACCTGGGCATCATGCCTTGTGCATATTCCATTAATAAAGGAATGAGGACATGGGCTGATGAGCAGACAAAGAACAGATGACTGCCACCTGTTAATGTGTGTGGAAGCTGTAATTACCAGTGTTTTTCAGGGCAGAGGTGCGAGTTCATAATGACTAGACAGGTTCTAAAATCATCCCCATCATTGGTGAATGCGGTTCTGAAATGACTTTGTCATTGTAACATCCCTGGCCGACAGGAGGTAATGTTTTTACTGTTTTATCAAAAGCAAAAGCCTCTTGGGGCATGTGCCCTCCAAGGCCTGGGTTGGGGCTCTTAGTTCAAAGCACGGACAAGAGGAGGGTGCTTCCCCACGCTGGTGGTTAGGAGGCCCACCCCGGGGGTGCTCTGAGGTCAGAGACAGCTTTTGCAGGCTGAAAATGAGTTAAAGTCTGATCGTTATAATTCTCTTATCTCTGACTTCCTGCCGGGGCTGCTGGTGTCTGAGCTGCACAGAATCCGGGTGGCCTCTCAGTGGGGGCGGCTGACCGCCAGAACCTGTGCAGAGCCTGGGAGCAAACGATTGAGGGGGGGTCTTGATGAAAATGGGTGCCAGGTGTTGGGGATAAAAGCCCACTGTCGGCCATTACCATTTCCCCCACCTCTGGGCAGCCCCAGTTACCCTGGCTCTGCAGGATTTTCCCTCCAGCTCTGCAGATCTGCTGGCATATTTATTTGTAAGTGAAGTAAGCAGAATTTTTCAAAGGGAAGCAGTTTGCAAAAGCTGAAAAGAAAACAACTTGGGGTAAATGGCTCATCTGGCAATGGGAAACAGCCTCTGGCATCGAGAGCTCTTTAACCTTGTCTGTATAAGCAGCGGGGAACTTGGCTGCTGTAGCATCTTAGAGAGGGAACTTTCTGTCTCCCTGCTGAGGCTAGACCCTGGGGAGAAAGAGCCTAAAACCCAGCCCAGGACCCCTGGAGAAATTTGATAGGTAGATGCCTCTTTGCCCCCATCCAGTCAACTTCTGTGCCCTTCCTGTCCAAGCCTCCGTGGCTTCTGTCCCCTAGCCGATTGTGTAGTCCCCCACCTCGTCTCTGAGTTCTGCCCCAGCGCCCAGGCAGTCTCCTCTGCATACTGCAGCTATCAGTATGATCTTCTAAAAATGCAGAGTGAATCTGCTCCGTTACGCCTGGGAGCAAGACCGCTGGTGCCTCCTGTACCCGCAAAAAAGCAGTACAAAGGCTTCCACTCAGAATAAAACCTGGTCTTACCAAGGCCTGCATGGCCCGGTGTGATCGGGCCCTTCTGACTTTCTGTTCCCATTTCCAGATGCAGCCACACTGGCCTCTTGGCTGTTCGCACATACATCAAGCTTGTTCCTACCTCAGGACCTTTGCATTTGCCATCCCCTCTCCCTGCCTCCCTCCCCACATCCTCCTGGTTTGGTTCTCCCTCTCTTGGTTGAGGGCTCTGCTCCGATATCATCTTATCAGAAAGGTCCTCCCTGTCGGCTGTCTATAGAGTAGCACCCCTTCTCTCTCCCCTGTACTCCCTGCCTGCCCCCCATTCTCAGCTTTATTTTTCTCCATGGAACTCAGTGTCACCGGATACAGTGCATTGTTATTTATTTATATGTTCAGTTTCTGTCCTGCTACATCAAAATGTAAATGTAAGACAAGGACTTTGTTTAGTTCACGGCTGGGTTCCCAGTGCGTTGAGCAGTGTCTGGCACAGAACAGGTCCTCACCATATCTTTGTTGTACAGATGAAGAACTGGGTCTCCACGTGCCCCTTCATATTCACCCACCATGTTCACCCACTACCCTGTCACGCAACAAAGGTGAGCTTTGGATTTCAGCAGCTCTGGGTTTGAATTCTGGCTCTTCTGTTCCCTGGTCAGGTGCTGCCGGTCAAGTCGGCTTCCTTCCTTCATTTGCCAAATGCAGAGAGCATGGCTTACCCGTATGGCTGTTGGGCGAAGGGAAGTTAGGGTGCTCAGTATCTGCTAGCTTGTATACTGTGTTAATTCAATGTACGCAAACAGAGGAAACACTTAAAAGAAATAAGGAACAGTTTTATTGAGCTATAATTCACATCCCATGAAATGTACCCATTTAAAGCATACAGCCCAGTGGTTTAATATATTCAAAGACTTGTGTAACCGTCAACACCATGCAATTTTTATCACCCTCAGAAAGGAACCTCATACCCCTTAGCAGTCATTCCCTATTACTTCCTCCCCCCCAGGCCCTGGCAATAGCTGATTTATATTCTGTCCCTATAGATTTGCACATTTTTGACATTTCACATAAAAGGAATCATACAGTACGTGGTCTTTTGTGACTGGCTTCTTTCACTTAGTATTTTGTTTTCAAGACTCATCCGTGTTGGAGCATGTATCATTACTTCATACGTTTTTATGGCAAATAACATACCATTGTATAGATATATCACATATGGTCGATCCATTCATCCATTGATGGACATTTGGATTGCTTCCACTTTTTCACTGTTACAGATAATGCTGCTGTGAACTTTTGTGTACAAGCTTCATGTGGATGAGGAGAGCTTTTGTTGGACATCTCCAGGACAGTTCAGGGATACCTTCTTTGGGGGGTGTTCATACCTGGAGCCAGGTCCCAAATCCCCCAGGAGCTCCTGAACTCATTCCTTTCAAATTATGATGGTATTTTTAGAGAGCTTTGTTACTTATCCCAGCAGACATTCTTTTGCTATGATTGCTTTATCATTATGCTTTCACTTTTCTATATGACTAGGTGGTTATTCCTTTGATGTTGCCACCTGGGATTCCTCTCTCTGTACGTACTAGTTATCTTCTTGATGCCTCTCCTAGGCCTTACTCTGCTCAGCTACCTGGCTTTATTTGACTCTGTTCTCAGAACTGATCACATTACTTTCTCTCTGGAGCTGCCCTTTTCTGAATGAAATTTGCCATTCTGCTCCGAGAACCCTCGACTTAAAGTGGACTTGTCTGAAACGTGATCTTTGAGTTTTCAGTTCATCTCATTCCAGTCAATTTCTTTATCTCCTAAATGCATTATCCACGACCCCAGTAGAATTCCAAAAAGCATTTGTAGAAGATTCATTAAGTCTTGGCTGCTGGCGAGGGTGTGATAACAAAGGCAGCATCAGGCTGCTTTGCCAAGCGCCAGTGTTTGAACTCCTCAGGTTAGCGCTTCTCCTTTGCCTGATGGAAGGCATATGCAGATTCTGCTCTGAAAGGCATCTGCAGCAGTGGCTTATCTTCTTGAGGGGGAGGATGGTGGTGCAGAGGGCCCGCTCTCTGGTTCTACTCTGAGGGCACAAAGGAAGGTTTGTTGAAAACATCTCAGTCAGGGCTTCCCTGGTGGTGCAGTGGTTGAGAGTCCACCTGCCGATGCAGGGGACACGGGTTCGTGCCCCGGTCCGGGAAGATCCCACATGCCACGGAGCAGCTGGCCCTGTGAGCCATGGCCGCTGAGCCTGCGCGTCCAGAGCCTGTGCTCTGCAATGGGAGAGGCCACAACAGTGAGAGGCCCGCATACCGCAAAAACAAACAAACAAACAAAAAAATACCCAAACATCTCAGTCAAAGTTGGGTGGGATTGCAGAGATCAACAATGTCTCACATTTTCAGAGCACTTTTGAGTGCATTTTCCTGTATGTTATGTTATGGAGGATACCTCAGGGCCTTTGCATGTGCTCTTCCACTTCACTCGGGCCTCTATCCGTCTGTCACCACATCAGAAAGGCCTTCCCTGAACACCCCGCCCCCACTCACCCCCCACCGTCCCTCTTGGTCCCCTTCCTTGGCTTTCTTTTTTCTTCACAGCACTTAACTCCACTGTGTGTTTTATATTTATTTGTTTATCTGTTGCTGTTGCTCAACAGAACATAAGCCCCGCGAGAGCGCATCATCCACTGTTACATCTTTAAAGCTTAACGCGAGTCTCAGAACATGGAAGGGACTCAGTAAGTGTACGTTGAGTGAATGTGTGAATGCATTTACTTTTATGAAAACCCTGGGGTGAACTGTTATCTCCGTTATGTGGGGGAAGGAACCCAGAGTCAGATGACTTGAGATAATTACTCAAGGTCATAGGGTGGGATGTAACTGAGCCCTGAATTGAGTTCGGCCCTGCTGGGTCTCTGTGAAGCCATCTCCCAGGCTTACAGGGTCTGAGAAAGTCCTCTGTAGGTCCTTTGGAAATTCTCTGAAAATGCCGCAGACTTTAGCAGGAAGTGGCACGTGAGGTATATGGAATGGAGTGGCAATTTTAAGAGTTACAGAGCAAGGATTTCCTGTGACCTGAGAGGGAATACAGGAAGTAAGTGAAACCTGGCAAAACAACTGTAGAAGAGACTTGGAACTGAGGGGGGGGCTGGTGGGAGAGGAGGGAGGATGACACAGTGGGAGTGGCTTTGGAAGGTCGTAAACCCAAAGGAAAGCCTCCGCAGTGATGTCTTCGGAGTCTTGTGATGGATTCAGCCTAAACCTGCCCACTGGCTCATCTCAGGCTGTTCAGTGCATTCGCCCACACCCCCAGCATGCACAGATGTTTCTCTACTGAGGGTCTAACACTCCGAGGGACAGGAGGGACGGCAGCCTGGGACCCTGAACTCTTGAGTGCTGTGCTAAGGAGAAAGAGGCATGGATGATGAGAACAGACATCCCAAGTCACCCTGCATCTGACTGTGGGGTGTATCATGTGATTTTATTGCAGTAGGTGGTACTTGTATGGATGGGGAATCTGCGTGTCTTCAATTTGTGAAAATAAGTTGGCAGGAAAAGGAAGCCTGTGGTGACACCAGAAAACTCACTCAAGATTATCAGTTTGGGGCTTCCCTGGTGGCGCAGTGGTTGAGAGTCCGCCTGCCGATGCAGGGGACACGGGTTCATGCCCCGGTCCGTGAGGATCTCACATGCCGCGGAGCGGCTGGGCCCGTGAGCCATTGCTGCTGAGCCTACGCGTCCGGAGCCTGTGCTCCGCAACGGGAGAGGCCACAACAGTCGCCTTACCTGGGGGGGCGGGGGGGGGGGACAACAGCCCGCTTACCTGGGGAGGGGGGAATTATCAGTTTACCTGGAATGATGCATAGGTCACATGACCTCTGTAGGAGTAATCAGGGCTGAACTCCAAAAGTAGATACAAGGGCCTGGTCATTTGTGATTTTTTCTTTTTTCCACAAGGGTGGTGGTGGTAGGAAATCATTAGGTGACACATTTAAAAGTGCCCCTTTTTTTGCATACCGTAAATGTATTTGTTGATATACAGATGCTATAACAAGCAGACCCTCACAAGCATCATGGCTTAAATTGATGTTTATTTCTTGCTTGTGTGACATCCCAAACAGGTTTTATAACAGGTGGGCTGCTCTCCACCAAGTGGTGGCTCTTTCCATCTTGGCATTGCCATTTCCATCATGTCACGTGCGTGGTTGCTGGGTTTGCATTGAGGAGGAAGAAGGAATATGGCGGAAGCCGGGTGAAGAGTTCTGTAGGCTGGGCCGGAGGTGGCACAGTCACATCCATTCACGTTCCATTAGCTGGAGCTCAGTTCTGGGACATCCCTGGGAGGCTGGGAGACCATGTGGTATGGGAGGAGCTGTAGCTCAGGCTACAGCAGTCCTTCTCTGCCACAGAGAGTCAATATTTTTAGTAAAATATGCCCTTTAAGTGATAAAGGCCTTTGTGTGCGACTGAGTATGTTCTTTTTTTTTTTTTTTAACATCTTTATTGGAGTATAATTGCTTTACAAGGGTGTGTTAGTTTCTGCTGTATAACAAAGTGAATCAGCTATACGTATACGTATATCCCCATATCCCTTCCCTCTTGCGTCTCCCTCCCACCCTCCTTATCCCACCCCTCTAGGTGGTCACAAAGCACTGAGCTGATCTCCCTGTGCTATGTGGCTGCTTCCCACTAGCTATCTACTTTACATTTGGTAGTGTATATATGTCCATGCCAAGCTCTCATTTCGTCCCAGCTTACCCTTCCCCCTCCCCGTGTCCTCAAGTCCATTCTCTACGTCTGCGTCTTTATTCCTGTCCTGCCCCTAGGTTCTTCATAACCTATTTTTTTTTTTTTAGATTCCATATATATGTGTTAGCGTATGGTATTTGTTTTTCTCTTTCTGACTTACTTCACTCTGTAAGACAGACTCTAGGTCCGTCCACCTCACTACAAATAACTCCATTTCGTTCTTTTTGTGGCTGAGTAATATTCCATTGTATATATGTGCCACATCTTCTACGACTGAGTACGTTCTTGAGCATTGTTTCCTTCGATCCTCACAGGAGAGTTGTTTTTGTCCCCATTTTGCAGATGAAGACACAGAGGCTCAGAGAACACAAGTAACTTGTTCTGGGCCACAGAGGGTCAGGTGCTGGTGTCAGGATTGGAATCCAGATGCTCACAGGCCTCATACTGTTTCCTGATCCTGGGTTTTCTTTCCATTCATTTTTGAATGTGGCCTGAAATTCTACCTTTAGACTTTTCTACCTGTGCTGTGCTGGCTCTCTGGAGAATCACGGCTATAACCTCCTCTGAGAGGCTCTGGGGGACTTGTCTCCTTAGTGACAGCACACAGACTAGGACACGCTGTGGTGCTGAGGGTTTTCGGAAACTTTGGGGAGAGAGAGGTGTATGTTAAACCCTGTGTCTCAGAGGGAGTGAGAGGAGCACGGGATTAAAGGGGAAAACACATGAGGACCCACCCCCGTCCCTGCGCCTGGGAACCCAGGCCAGGCGTCGCCTGCGGGCTCCTCTGAAGGAGACGGTTAGCCCCGTTGGATGGTTGAATGGCCAACAATGAGTTAGAAGCCCGAGATCCTGCTCAAATCCCTGGACTCTGCGTGGAACTGAAGAAGGACTTTTAAAACTAGACCTGATGGGTGGAACTAGATATCCTCCGTCGTGAGGAGTAATCTCATTTGGGCCTCTGAGGCTCTCTCAGCTTCAGGCTCTCTAAAAATATCCTTCGTTGACTCTTCCCTCTGTAACCCACACCCAGGCTTCTGCGGCTCCCTTCACTCTTTTTCCGCTCCCCTGCCAGCTGCCTCCTTCCTCTTCTCACCAGCCTGGCCTTGCTCAGGTGCTGGTGACGGCGGGACTCGCCTTAGGGTGGGCCCTGCGGAGATGCAGCAGGTGGGGAAGGGAATGCCGTGCCTGCGGGCACACTCGGATTGGGGGGAGTTAGCAGGGGTGTGTGTGTGTGAGTCTCTGTGTGTGAATCTGTGTGCAAGTCTGTGTCTTTTTGTGAGTCTGAGTGTCTTGAGTCTGTGTGAATGTGTGTGTGTGTGTATGTGAGTGTGTGTGTGTAAGTCTGTGTCTCCATGTGTGAGTGTGTGTGTGTGTGAGTCGGTGTGTGTGCAAGTCTGTGTGTGAGCCTGTATCTTTGAGTCTGAGTCTCTTTGTGTGAGTGTATGTGTGTGTGTCTGTGTTTGTGTGTAAGTCTGTGTCTCCGTGTGTGTGTGTGTGTGAGTGTGTGTCTTTGAGTGTGTCTGTGTGCGTGCACTCAGGGCAGTTCTTAGGAGTGAGTGTGGGCACTCTGCTCTAAATGGCTTCCACTCCCAGAATTTGCCGCTGGAGGTCTCTGGCGAGAGTGAGGCATAGTCATCTGAGCTGGTCCAGCCCGGAGGACACTGATTCCAGCCCCTGGCTATGTTGAAGGGAGGGAGGAAGCTCCAGGAGGAGCCCAGGATGGGATCTTGTGAAGCTCGAAGCTTGCTGCCTTCGGCGTCCTTCTTGGGCAATTCTCTTAAGAGTCGGTGTGGTTCATCCTAGCTTGGATCTCAGTGAGTCACCCAGAAGGCATCCAGGCCTGCTCATTCTGGCTGCCTCAGGGCGTTGGTGCCCAGCTAATTATGGGCAGCTCTGATCTGAAGTAACAAGGTTGAGTGGAGCTAGGTGGAGAAATGACCCAGACAGAAACGGGGGCCTGGGCTGGCTGCCCCAGCTGCACGGTGGCTGCACTTATGGCTGGCAATGAGGTCAGGGTGTTTCTGCTTTGTGACAGATTTGGGACGCAGGGGAAGGAGGAGTGCAGGCGTGGTGCTGACAGAGACCAGTGCTGATGCCAGTACAGACAGAGTGGGTCACAGTCGGGGAGTGGGGGCAGCAGAGTTTAAGCCGAGGAGGATTCTGATGACTGGGGAACAAGTTTCCTGTGATGTATCACGAGCTCCAGCATCTCTCAGCAAGATGTTCTCGCCCCTGAACACAACGCGACATCACTGTGTCTGCAAGGTGCCTGGGCAGAAAAATCCCTCATGGATCTGGGCACAGAATTGCAGTTCTGAGCAGTTCAGGCTACGACCCCACCAAGGAATTGAGCCGGACACCTGAGTTTTGTGGACGCAGGTTTGTGTTAAGACACTGGGCAGAGATGTGCTTTTCAAATGCAAATTTTAGGAATATTTATTTCAATGGGTCCCTTAGGAGCAGTAAGCATTCTCAATCCCAATTAACCTGGGCATGCCTGGGCCTTAGTGACACTTCTCAGAGCCAGCAGCTGGCACGACTCCTGTAAAGAGATAGTTTCAACCCAAGGCTGAGTGATAAGGTGATGCGTTGAAGAATGTAAAAGATTTGAACCTTTGCTTCTGCAAAGAGCTTGGCTGCTGTACCACAAATCACATTTGTATGGCATTTTACTTCCAAAGGGTAGCTTTAGTCATGGAGAAGACAAAAGCTTTGCGTTGAAATTTTTTTGCCTTTTTTTCTTTTCTTTTCTTTTCTTTTGTTTTTGGACAGCAAGAGAGATGAGACATAATTTGTGTTTTTGACCTCTGCTTTCAAATCACTTTATAGATGCCTTTAAAACTGTCTTAGTGTGTGTTCAGGCTGCTGTAACAAAAATACCACAGACTGGGTGGCTTAAACAACAAATATTTATTGCTCACAGTTCTGGAGGCTTGGAGGCTGGGAAATCAAAGATTAAGGGCCTGGCAGATTCAGTGTCTGGTGAGAGCTCACTTTCTAGTTCATATAGATGGCTGTCTTCTCACTGTGTCCTCCTATGGCAGAAAGTTGCTCTCTGGGGTCTCTTTTATAAGGCACTAATCACGTTGATGAGGGTTCCACCCTCATGGCCCAATCACCTCCCAAAGGCCCACCTCCTAATACCATCACATTGGGAATTAGGATTTCAACATACGAATTTTGGAGGGGACACAGACATTCAGCCCATAACAAAATTCACCGGGTAAATGATCCAGAGGCATCCCCTCTGAAGGAGTTTGGAAATGCCTTCATCCATTTGTGTCGCTTATGGTTTTCTTTCTAAATAGGCACAGAAGTGATTAGATGATAAGAATTGATGTCTAAATAAATGCAGTGGCTCTTGCACTTATATTTCTTTTAAATAAAAATTCTACATGACAAAAGAGCTTTTTAATTATCACAGCATGCAGGAGAGGTATAAGGAAGCACAGAGTACAGTTTTCTAGTTTGATGACTGTAAGCAGAAGTGAACTGGGGTCTAGATGAATCCATAAGAGTACAAATAGGGCTTCCCTGGTGGCGCAGTGGTTGAGAGTCCGCCTGCCGATGCAGCGGACACGGGTTCGTGCCCCGATCTGGGAAGATCCCACATGCCACGGAGTGGCTAGGCCCGTGAGCCATGGCCGCTGAGCCTGCGCGTCCGGAGCCTGTGCTCCGCAACGGGAGAGGCCACAAGAGTGAGAGGCCCGCGTACCGCCAAAAAAAAAAAAAAAAGTACAAAGAGCACCCCACTTGAAGCTTTATATGGTATCCTGTGGTAGAATAGCTACCCTAGTTATGCTTTTCTTTGGATAATAATGCTGTTGGTCTCCTTCCCTCCCTCCCTCATACACCGGAGCTGATGTAGGGACATAACCCCAAAACACTGCCACATGGTGAGGACAGATAGCACTTGATATAAAATAATAATCCATTCTTGGATGAATCCCATGGCATACAGATAATCCCAGATGAAATAAATTAAACCCATTTTACAGATGGATTCACCATTTGGTCCTGGTGCTGTTGACTTCCATCTCCTGTTTCCGAGCCTGTTCTCCTGGATCCTGTTACCTATCCGATATTAAATATCCAGATCCAGGAAGCTATCAAATATCAAAGGCACAGTTCGGGGCTGTGGTTACTTTCAACAAGCCAACCATTTAAGAGGCATCAGGACATAGCGGCAGGAATAAAGGTCAAGGTCGCTGCTTCAGCAATCTCCCAAATCCCGCTGGCATAAGCTCTCTTCCTGTCTACTTTGTCTGCAAGATTTGGTGCCAGGAGTTCTAAAGGGCAGCTCTTCAGGCAGCTGAACCAAGAGGAAGGCTCCACTCCCTGCTCTGTCTTTCCTCTTCCTGCAGAGATGCAAGGTGGCTTTGAAATGCCCGTGTCTTCTTTCCCTTCTGAGCGCCTTATTTGTTCAAATGCTTCCACTCTGAGCATTTGCTCTATTCCTCTCCCCAATCGCCTCGGAAAGTACCCAGGCAAGCAGCTCACAGCCCATCCATCAGAGTACAGTGCACGTCTGCTTTCTCAGAGGAAATGATCATAAAGGCTGCAGAGGAAAGGACGTGCCCCCGTTTTCAGTGTAGCATCAGAGACTGGAAAAGTCCAGTGTCTTGCTTGGACTCCCCAGCCCACTCTTGGCTTCCTCCACTTCTCTTTGGGAGGAGGAGGGGGAAAAGCAGGAAGAGTTTAGCTAACATCATTCAGGTGATGCTTTCTAGCTTCCTGAGAGCTTTCTCTCAAGTAAACTCTGTGGAGTTCTGCTGGGATTATTGGACACAGAGTATGAGTAATAGGCTTGCCCCCTAGAATTCTCTGGACTCTCCTTATTATGCAGCATGAAAGTGTTCCCCCTAGAACAGAACAGTGCTTCTAATTTATCACATCTGGTCACTAGGTGAGATGAATAGGGCTCCACAAACCACCATGGGGACAAATTGTACCAAATTCTGGTGTTAATGAAAGGAAGTTCCGTCACGGACAGGGAGTGAGAAGGAGCTGGGGTGGAGACGTGTAACTCCCGGCACGCACACAGGTGCACCATGCACACCTACGTGCAGGGCACTTACACACATGCTCACACACTCACAGTGTTTGAGGTCGGCACTCACAAACACCCGTCATCTTTATGCCCTAATGACAGGCGCTTCACTGCTTTTAGTCACCCTTAGGGGTGGCCCTGGATATTGGCACCTTTATGCTTTGCATGGGCTGGTTCCTCTGCGTGGGAGCCTCTTTCTGTTTCCTCCACCCAGTGCATCTGGCCAACCCCAGTTGCTTCATGTAGAGTCGGCTCAAGAGACCCTGGGAAGCCTTTGCTGCCCACCCCTCCCCCGTGCCCCAGAGCACACACAGGGGCTCACTTCCAATGATGCACTGCACGTGGCACTGCCGTCCTTCACCATTGTTCTATGATAGGGCATCTGTTGCTCATGTACCTGTCTCCCCACTCTACCTTGAGGGGTGAGTCATGTTTTTCCATTGTACAAAACAACTGTTGTGTGTATCAACATGCCTGGCACATACGGGCAATTAATAGATGTTTGTTAAATGAATGAATGAGTGAATGAATAAATTTGGTGGGGGTGGGGTTAGTTTGGACTATCTGGCCACCATATGTGGACGCTAAGAACTAATTGTTCTTATGGAGTAAAATTTCTTACATTTGTCTCTTTTTATTGTTATTATTGTCTCTCATCAGGAAAACTACCAAAATCTAATTTGACTTGGTAGCACTCAACCTATATAATTTCTTTCCTGGTAGAAATGCTCCTGCCATCACCAAGACTTGCCCCTTGGTTCTCCCACAAGAAATCTCTGATCTCCCATGGAAGGGATTTATGTAGCTCTGTCTACAGGCCTCCTGATGGTGGAAACTGGGCTTGGATCCAGACTGAGTGGTGGGGAGTTGCCAGAGTTAGCCCCTTGGATTGCTGGCCAGAAGAGAATTGGCAGCAGTGGTCGACGAGGCCCCTCATTTCCCAACTTTATGTGCCAAAATTCTCTAGTATTATATTTGCCATGGTGACCAAGGTAGTATAGCGTTTTCCCCTCTCAGCTAAATGCTAAAAGGTGAAAGGACGTTTCTTGCTCACACGGAGAAACATTTAACTCCAACCAGGAAAAAAAAAAAAAGCCTTGGGGCCATTAAAAAAAGTCACTGGCATCAAAATATAGCACCTTTGTCCAAGCTGTTCAGAACACTTCATAAGCAACGTCCTGGCTGCACATGTAGGAGAGAGGTAGGGTTTGTTCTGAACTACACTTTAGTGTATGATTTAAAATGTGGCCCGGTGCAGGATATTTGCATGCCTGTCTTTGGGCTCTGTTTTTAAAACAAGGAGAGACGTGATGAAAGCCACAGCTGGTGACCTGGCCCCAAGCCTGGGCAGCTGGGGCTCCAGCAAGGCTGTGGAGTCGCTCACGTGAGGTGCCTGCAGGGTGGGGAGAGGCCTGCATCCACTGCTCTCCCTACAGCTGGCGCACCAGAGTTGACATGGAATTCCAGGTCTGTGACCATTTGCTGTGACACTCCTTCAGCATGAAAGCAAGTAGCTAGGGGATGAGCTATAAGTCGTTTCCAGGGACCCAGAAGGAGACCCGGGGAAGCTAGATGGTTCCTTTTTTTTTTTTTTTTTAAATGAGCGGACCCATTTTTCCCAGTAGACCCTCAAACCTCCAGGTCTCTCCTGACCAAAAACAGCCAGTGAGGGTGGATACCAGCTCCATGGGGTGTCTTGCCTTGGCTACACAGTGCTTACGCAGACATGAAGTTTCCTCCTGACACCAGCAGCCTCCCCGAGCCAGAAGAACAGACAGGGCTGACACCTGTTTGCTGGCCTCAGGACGCTGAGCTGGGGTGCCGGGGGTCCACCATCCCGAAGCACTCATGTCCAGCCAGCTGCCTGCCTGTGCTGAGATGCAGGTCCGTGCAGAGGGGGTGCATGTGTAGATCCTTAGGTAGGTATAGGCATATACGTTCGGTCCTCCCTATTGGTGGATTCCGTATTTGCGAACTCGCCTACTCGCTAAACTTTATTTGAAACCTCAGAATCAATACTTGTGGCAGTTTTGTGATCATCTGTCACATACGCAGAGTGGCGAAAAATTTGAGTCGCCGCACATGCGCATCTCCGGTGAAGGTCAATTAAGGCCATGCTCTGCCTGCTTGTTTCAGCTCTCCTTTGTGTGGTATATTTAATGCTGCATTTTTGTGCTTTTTGTTGGTGATTCTGTTGTTTGAAACGGCCCCCAAGCGTAGTGCTGAAGTGCTGTCTAGAGTTCCTAAGTTCGAGAAGGCTGTGATGTGCTTTATGGAGAAAAGAGGTGTTAGATAAGCTTGGTTCAGGCATGAGTGACAGAGCTGTTGGTCTGCAAGTTTAATGTTAATGAAACAAAAACATATTAAATAAGGTGTCTTTAAGCAGAAACATACAAAACAAGGTTAAATATTGATCTCTTGATGAAGCTGCTGTGGCCAGAGGCTGGCAGGAGCCTGACTGTGTATTTCCCCTGGGAGTGATGGTTCACTGTTGGCTAATTCAGTGTTTGCGGCCACTTCATAGAACAGAATTACCGTGATTCACGAATACTGAGAATGAACTGAATACACTGCTTCGGGAGAGGGTTTTACATAGAGTTTTGTATCTGTGATGCCACATTTGGAAACATTTGCCTGTGGTCGTATGGAAAAACCTCCCTGCCACAGACTGTGGGCTCACACCGGTCCGGTGCTGGGTTGGGGGTGGGAATGGAGGGGAGAGGGCTGCTGTGAACAGGACCCCAGGGAAATGCTGCTGATCGATCTGGAGAGGGCTGTTGTGGTCATGGTCCCCTGGACGCTGGGTGAGAACAGAGGCCCAGGGAACGCCCTGACGTTGCCTCTAGTTTGGTTCCTGGTGCTGCCTGGATCCTCTGTGGGTCTCAGCTCTGAGACGAACTGTGCTCCCATCCACACAGTGACTGGAAAGGACAGTGGGCAGGGCACTGGAGCAGGGAACGGAGATGGAAGGGTGGGGATTTTTCATCCCTCCGCTTTGTCGCTCCCCAGAAAAGAAATGGTAATGGATATCCAGGAACAAACAAATTCCCGAGTGCCCACTGCTGCCAGGCCCTGCGCATTTGATCTCATCTGAACGGGACAGCAGCCGTCCGAATGATCGTCTCCATGCTGCTGATGCAGAGAAGGTGCAGAGAGGTTACCTAAATTGTCAGAGGACACGGCTAATAAAGGATCGAATTCAGATTCAAGCCTAGGCTAACTAATGATACAACTAATAGGATTTGGTGGGGGACTGGAAAAACAGAACAGCAAGAAGAAGATAAGATTTTTGTCTGAGTGTCTAAAATATTGGTTCCTTTGAGGGAGATGAAGTTGCGTGAGTGATGGCAGGGGACAAGGGTGAGTTAAGACCATGGTTCTCAACCTGGGCTGATTTTGCCCCTTAGAGGACGTTTGGCAACGTCCGGATTCATTTTAGGTTGTTGAGGATGGAGGGGTGGGGGAATGCGATGCATCTAGTGGGCAGAGGCCAGGGGTGCTGCTAAACGTCCTGCAGTGCACAGGGCAGCCCCACAGCAAAGAACTATTCAACCCCAAATGTCAGAAGTGCCAAGGCTGAGAAGACCTGAATTAAGATGAAAGCAGGTTCTTGAAAGAGGTGTGTTGCTTGGATGTCTGGGGTCAGAGTGCAGAGACCCCAGAGGTGCCTGCAGACAGGCTCAAGGGAGACCACAGCGTTGTGACAGCAAAGGATAGCGTTTTTACTTGGGGTTTCTGGTTACATTTACTCCACTGAAAAATGAGAGACTACAATCGATCCAGAAACTTCAGCAGAAGTATTTTCTTCTGACCTGTCATCATTCCTGGCTCAAAGTTTACTTTTTCTTCATACATTCTCTGTATTAAATCAGATGCACTCTGTCTGTGAGCCATGCAGTCACCTGGTAGCAGATGACAGATCAGTGACAAGTCAGGCAAGAGAGACAAGTGTCCCCGGATGTGGGAGGCCAGGCTGGGACCCCAGTGCTGTCTGTAATGACCACAGGTACGAGCACCACTTGGGGCTCACAGGCAGCTTGGGGCCTCCACTAGAGGTCTGACACTAAGGACAAGGCTAGGGGCAGCAGTGGGTCCCAGAAAACCAGGCCCCCCATGAGGGTTAAGCATGACTTCAGTTTAGGGACCCCACTGGCTTTTTTATTTCTCGGACTCTTCTTACGGTTTGCAATGTTTGTTTGTGGGACAGCTGCAGGCATATTTGCAATATATATTTGCGGTTTGTCCTGGGGGAGCTGGTGAAGTTTTCAGAGACAGACTCATGAATAAAAATGAATCGTGTTGGGGCTTCCCTGGTGGCGCAGTGGTCGAGAGTCCGCCTGCTGATGCAGGGGACGCGGGTTCGTGCTCCGGTCCGGGAAGATCCCACATGCCGCGGAGCGGCTGGGCCCCTAAGCCATGGCCGCTAGCCTGTGTGTCCGGAGCCTGTGCTCCGCAAAAGGAGAGGCCACAGCAGTGAGAGGCCCGCGTACTGGGGAAAAAAAAAAAAAAAAGGAATCGTGCAAATTCGTTCCTGTATTGGGAGTATGTGCCAGGCGTTACGGGGCACAGAGATGGGGGCAGGTGCCTTAGTCTGGAGAAGCCTGAGGAGGGTGAGGGACGTCTCCACTGAGTTGCTGTCAGGACCAGAAGGTGGAGGAGAAGTCCAGGAAGAGGGAAGAATGTGCTGGAAGGTGGGAAGCATCCAGGCAGAGTGGGAACTTGGCTGTGAGAGGTCAGCCTCAGTCCAGGGCAAGGGGACGGACCCAAGGCAGCCAAGACTCAGGTGCCTCTGGAAGAGTGATCTCTGAAGCTTCAAGGGAGACTTTCTCTTTAAAAAAAAGTTTTTTTAATTTGTATTGATATTTTATACAGTTTTTAATTGTTACTTTCCATTTACCGTTTGGCTGTGGAATACATCCTTGAGCCTGTCTTACACCCAGTAGTTTTTTTGTACCTCCCACTCCCCCATCCCTACGTTGCTAACCCCCGCTACTGGTAACTACTAGTTTGTTCTATCAGTGAGTTTCCTTCACTTTTGTTATATTCACTTGTTTGTTGTAGTTTTTAGATTCCACACATAAGTGATATCACACAGTATTTGTCTTTTCTGTCTGACTTATTTCGCTTAGTATAATGCCTTCCAAGTCCATCCATGTTGCTGCAAATGGCAAAATTTCATTCTTTTATATACAATGTATATGTATATATGTATATATTTATCCATCTGTTGATGAACGTTTAGGTTGCTTCCATATCTTGGCAATTGTAAATAGTGCTACTCTGAACATTGGGATGCATGTATCTTTTTGAATTAGTGTTTTTGTTTTTTTGTCAGATATATACCCAGGAGTGGAATTACTAGGTCATATGGTAGCTCTATTTTTAGTTTTTTGAGAAACTTCCATACATCCTTGCCAACATTTGTTACTTGTTTTTTTTTTTTTTTGCGGTACGCAGGCCTCTCACTGTTGTGGCCTCTCCCGTTGCGGAGCACAGGCTCCGGACGTGCAGGGTCCGCAGCCATGGCTCACGGGCCCAGCCGCTCTGCGGCATGTGGGATCTTCCCAGACACGAACCCGTGTCCCCTACATTGGCAGGCGGACTCTCAACCACTGCGCCACCAGGGAAGCCCACTTGTGCTCTTTTTGATGATGGCCATTCTGACAGGTGTGAGGTGATCTCTCATTGTGGTTTTTGATTTGCATTTCCCTGATGATCAGTGATGTTGAGCATCTTTTCAGGTGCCTGTTGTCCACCTGCGTTTCCTCTCTCTCAAAGATGGAGGATCCCTCAAAGAAGCCAGAGGCATTTCCAGCCCCTCTACAGTGGGGAAGTGTGTGACCTCTCTCCAAGAGGTGTGATAAAGCCAGTGTCCCATTTTGCGTCAAAATAGAGAAGACAGTTCCTTCATCGAAAAGCAAACCTTGCTGGGCACTAGATACCCTTCCCAGAGGATGGGAACCTGGGAGTCTGGCTGCCCGGGTTTCCTCCTAGCGTCTCTGATTCCTCACTATGTGCTTGTGGGTGATTAACTTAATTTCTCTGTGCTGCAGTTTCCTGTCTGTAAAATGAGTAGAATAACTGTACCTAAACCATTGGGTGTTTTATGAGATGAAATGACTTAGTGCAAATAAAGTTCCTGGAATAAAGTAAATCCTCAATTAACATTAGCCAACATGCTGCCCTCTTTACCGTTTAAGGGAGGCGGCGGGAAAGAACTTGGAGAGAGAGTGTCAAGCTCCCAGGCTGAGCTTGAGAACTGGCAGTCCAGCGTGCTGCAGTTGGCTGTCAGGTGTGCATTGTTTTTAATTGAATTCGAACGCCTTTGCATGGGGCTGGCATGATCCATAGTCTATCCTGCACTCCACCCCTCTGTCCCAAACCTGTCCAGCCTCACACACTTAGAGTCCCGTTCTTGGCTCCCTGGACACAGGGACAGAGGACATAGGAAGTTGTGATCTGTAGGCAGGAAAAGATACAGGAGAAATTGTTTGCAGGATTAGCCCTGAATTGAGCCAGCCGTCACACCCACATGCATGGGCGTGAGCCCTGTTCATAAAGCAGTTGAGTATTTTCAAAGGCTGGGCTCTGCCCAGGAGCTCACTGATGATCAGTTTCCGTGGCGGCAGGTTTCCAGGCCAGGAGGGCACCCTGCACACCCAGGCGGTGGCTGCGGGCTCGTGTCCAGGTTGACCCCTCCCGCTCCCCTTTTCCATCAGGCTCTCAGCTTGCACTCCCACCCCAGGATGCGGGGGGCGCTCCAAGCAGGAGGGGCAGCCTGCCTGCCCGGGCACACAGCAGCCTGGAGAGCAGGGCTAGTGATGGAGCAGGGGAAGACCTCTGGCCCCGGAGAAGGCAGAGCCTTAGCCTAAAGTGTGACCTTGGGCAGGTCACTGGGCCTCACAGTGGGTGTGACCTCCTGCCTGTGACATCGGGGTACTGGTTTGGCTTGCAGCCTCTGCTGTGATTGTTAGGATGCCAGAGAGAGGCAATGTGTACAGAAGGGACTTAAAAATGTTAGGTACTTACTCTGCAAATAATAAGCATTTAAAATCATTCGATTAATCTTATTTCTCAAAGTATGGCCAAGCAGCCCACAGCCTGGGACTGCAGGAGTGTGTGTGCTGATTGGGGTGAGGGTCCCAGACTGCCCTGGGGAGAGGGTGGGTGGAAGCAAGGGTATCCTATAGGCAGAGGATTTTTTTTTTTAGGCTTTTAACCTTGCATAGTTTATTTTTTTACAATTTATTTTTATTTGTTCCAGCTTTATTGAGATATAATTGACATCTAAGTGTGCTAGGCTGTGTCTTCAGAGTAGGGGTGGAGTTATGTCCTGGTTTGGGGCTGCTCTCAGGCGGATTTTGTAACCTGCCTCAGGTTCATTGTGACTCTGCTCTCCCAGCTCCATGCTCAGCTCATTTCCCACAGGCAGGGAGTATGACTGCTTCTGGTATAAGACGCTCTCCTTAGCATCCTCTCATTACCCTGAAGGAAGACAAGACAAACTCCTTCTTCATCTTGTCTTATGCACCTAGGAGGGGATGCTCTGGGCCAAAAAGGAGTTTGCATCTCTGCCTACCCTTTGTTGTGTGATGTGTTTGCCTCAAGCTCCTTATCCTTTAAAATGGAAATATTGAAGGATAGAGCCCACCTCTGGGAACTGTAGGGACTGTTAAATGTGCTACCACTGGTGGGTGCTTAGAACGCAGAGCACTCAATAAATATTCGCTGTCATTATGAAAAAATAATTTAATATCTGTTATTATTATCATCTTTAGCCACTCTGTCAGACAGTAGAAATATGACGGGAGCCACAAATGCAAGCCATGTAATTGTAAATTTTTTACTACCTTATAAAAAAGCAGCCACGGTAAAAGAAAAAAAAAGTAGAAACAGGTGAAACTAATTTTGATGCTATATTTTATTTAATCCAGAATATCTACAATATCATTTCAACACACGATCGATACGAAAGGCATTAAGATATTTTACGGTCTTCTTTGGGTACTAACTCTTTGAGATCCAGTGTGTATGTTACACTTAACAGCACATCTCCGTTCGGACCAGCTACATTTTAAGTGCTCAGAAATCCTATGTGGCTAGTGGGTACCTTACTGGACGGCATTGCTGTAACCATATATACTAATTACTTCCAGAATGCACCATCGTCCCTCAAGACTTTTGCTTATCATATTCTTCCTAATCAGCTCCAACGTCTTTACTGGGTAATTCCTGTTTATCCCTCAGAGTGAGGTCTGGCGTCAGATTCTCCTGGGAGAATTCTGTGACCCCCTTAGTCTGAGATGGGGCCTCTCCTCCCACAGCTCCTGACCATTGCATGTACCCCGAGGGCTTTGGTGGATGTAGGAGCAGTGGGGAGGGAATACTTGAAATCGAAGGGGAGACTGTGCACAATAAGTAACCCAAAGGAACATTGGCAGATATATTAATATTTACTTTCTACTCCAGTTTTATGGGGTCGCCTTTTTGTGTGTTTGGCTGTCAGTTACAAGCAGTGGTATTTCTCTCTGTTCATGGCTTAGTACAGTTTTGGATTTATGTGATTTTAGGTATAGGTCTTTTAGGTGTATCGAATCATGTGATTTGGACGAAGTTGGACTCCAGAACCTTAGATGGACAAACAAATTTCACATGAATTTGTTTTGCTCTTTATTTTACAGTGGAAGAATGAAAATGAGGGGAGGAGACATAAGGAAATACTACTTTTTTTTCTTTTTTTTTAGGCCATGCCATGCAGCATGCAGGATCTTAGTTCCCCAACCAGCGATCAGACCCATGCCCCCTTGCACTGGGAGCACAGAGTCTGAACCACTGGACCGCCGGGGAATTCCCAGGAAATACTACTTTTTACATTTAATAGTGGCATATTTATAAATAGAATTATCAGGATCGGCTGTTGTCACATTCGTGACAGCTGACCTGGTTTTGAATCCCTTTTCCATTGCCTGCGAGGCCTTTGCCATATTGCCTGATCTTTACCTGTCTGTTTCCTTGTCTGCCAGATAGGCATAATGACCATCTGATAGAGTTATAGTAAATAAGTAAAAATGACAGAATACGTAAGTAGTTTTTAATTTTAGTTTAATTTAGTTTTTAATTTTCCTCTGGTAGAGTTAGTTATTGTTTGCTTTTTAGTTAGTCATGTATAGTTCTGATAAGTTCTGATTCTCCATGTTTTTCTTTTGAGAAAAATATAGTTGATCCAAGACTGAAAAAGGAGTATTAAACCCACCCATATGATGCTGTTCTTTTCACCGCCTCCTTGATCTAATATTCAGATGCCCAAGTAAAATATTCTTTCTTCGTACAGTATATCTTATATAAAATGACCTTGTTTGTTAATTATTTTTTCTTTTCTTTTTTAAAAGTCAGAATTTTTGAGATATTACATACAATAAAATGTACTCTTTCAAGTGGACAGTTTGATGAGTTTTGAAAAATGTATATAGCTGTATGTATATAGCTGTATATAGCTGTATGATTATAATCAAGATGTAGAAGTTCCATCACTGCTAAAAGTTCTGTATACCCTCTTCCCAGACCATCCCCTCCTGCCTCCCCTGGTCCCTGGCAGCTACTGGTCTGAATACTGTCTCTATGGACTTGCCTTTCTAGAATGTCATGTAAATGGAACCATCATGTATGTAGCCTTTTGTGTCTGACTTCTTTCATTCAGCTTAATGCTTCTGAGATTCATCAGTGATGGAACACTTACCTGTAGTTTGTTCCTTTTTATTGCCAAATAGTATTTCATTGTATGGACATACCAGTTTGTTTATCCATTTACCAGTCTAGGGACATTGGGCTGTTTCCAGTTTTTGACTATTATGAATAATGTTGCTATGAACACTTGCCCACAGTTATGTGTTTCCATTTCTCTCTGGTAAATACCTCGGTGTGGGATTGTTGATGTGAATTTTACTTATTTTAATATTGTTCTTCTTTTTGTTTATATTGTCTGATATTTCTCTGTCCGTTTTTTTATTTTTATACTTCATAGGTCTTATGTTTTATGTGCTTTGTCAAACAGAATATAATCGGATTATGGTTTATGTATTTCTTTAAAACTCATTCTAGCTTTTTTTGGATCTTAGTAAAATTTTTAATTGTTTGATTTCTGTCCTTTTATATGGAATTTTATATTTTGTGTTTGCTTGCTGTTTATATATTTTACCTTTCCCTTTATCAGTTAATGGTGTGAATTGGAAGATAGCTTGTTTTTAATTCTAGTAATGCTTTTCGTTAGGTTGTAAACCTATATTTCTCTAATCATTAAAGATAAGAAAAAGAAGCTAGGAATAAGATCTTCCTTCCCTTTGACAAAGTAAGAAATCCACTGCACTGTCTTCCTTCTTTCTTCAACCTGCCACCAGCCCATTTCCAATTGTTAATATAATCTAAGGTTATAGAGTCTCTAATTCTATATAGACTAAGGTTATCGTTGCATAATTATTTCTGCTATAAAATATTTCTTCAAGCTTAGTTTTTGGCTTTTATACTCAGTTTTTAAACCATAATTTTAACAGCCATTTATACTTAATTCTTTAAATTTAGATGTTGTCATTGCTCTTTGCCCTTCCTAGTATACTGGGACTTTCTCCTTCTCGAGGTCTTGATTTTAGCCAGAGTATGCCTTTGAAACGTTTTTTCAGTAAAGGCATATGGGTGATGTAGTATCCGAGTTCTTGAGTATCAGAGAAGGCTTTGTGTTTCTTTCCACCTCAATAATAAGTTGCCCAGGTAGAAAACTTACTTGTCACAGTCATTTTTCCTATAACTATGGAGCTGCTGTCTTCTGGTGGAAGAGGGAGTAAGGTAAGATCAGCCTTTTGTTCCTTTGTATGCAGGTAACATGTTGCTTTACCTTCAAGCTCCTAACCAACCAGCCATGTCCTCGTGGTCCATGGAGAGTAGTGAAGCAGCTGTCCAAGGATATCATGATACATTTCATGTTGTCAGCAGTACACTTAGAGCCAGCATCTTCTGGCAGCTCTAGAGAAGGCCAGATAGCTCAGTGCATTTTGTTTTAATTCGGGAGGAAAGAAAAAATGTTGAGAATGTACCCCAGGGAAATGGAGTCCTAAGACATCTCAATAAAGAAGGGCCAGAGGCAGATCTTTCTTTTGCAAGCAAACCTTCTTAGAAATAGGTTGAGGTTAAAAATACATCTTCAGAATGATCCCCCACAGTGGACTCTCAACCCTGTGAGGACAGGGACCTTGGCCATCTTGTGTTTTGTTCACTGTTGTCTCCCCAGACCTTGTGTGAGGCCAGTCACAGGGTAGGCCCTCACTCAGTAACTATTGACTCAGATATTGAAAATAGAAATATTGGTTATGGAATCAGATATTGGACCAGATAATCTCCTAAGTAAACAAAGGTGCCTTTTGCTTCTTGCTGGTTTTCTCCTGTCACCACTTTTGGGGAGTTTTTTAGATTTCTGAGATACGCCAGGGCTAGGAAGCATGTCTGCTGGAGGTCATTGGTCAAAGTCAAAGCCATAAATCAGTTCCTGGAGGGATTTTCTTGCCCATAAATGATAGCCTCAGTCCTGCACCCCCCTGTCCTCCCATTACACTTTGTGAAGATGGATTATTTCTGATGTCGATATTTCCAGTCCTTTAATTCTTTCTTTCCTCAGTGAAATAAACTCCTTCATTCTTCAGTGAAAATGGTGCTGTGCGTAAGTTTCTGGCGTCCACACAAGGAAAGAGCTTTCTGTGAACATATGGCCTTTAGAATGAAAGCCAGTGATCTTTAGTTCTTAATTACCTAAACCACCAACTCGTCTAAGCCCTGGTCCATACTCCAAAGAGGAGCAAAGGATTTGGATGTCAATTTAAGTCTTAGCATCTGTTCTGTATTCAGGGCTCGGAGTATGGGAATGTGCACTTTTTTTTTTTCCTCCTCAGTGGAAAGTACTCCCCTTTCTGTTCCCACTAGGAAGTTTGTACATGTATTAGAATTTTCCCACCAGAGTCGATTTAATAATTACCCAGGCGTTTGCCTTTTGACAGCGTATGCTAATGATTCTGGGTTCGTAGAACAAATTAAACTCTCAGAAATCATGAATGAATTCATATATGAAAGCTGCTCTTTGGAACAGGCATCTCCGGAGAGTTCAGACTTTCCTTGTGTCATCAGCATCTGGTTCAAGCGCCAGCAAACTGGCCTACAGGCCAAATCCTGTTTTTGTCAGTAAAGCCTAAAATAGTGACTATCTGGCCTCTTACAGGAAAACTTTGCCAACCTCTGATCTAGTTCAACATGTAGCGCAGAAGCCGCCACCCCCAACTGCCCCACCTACTCCTCAGTCTCTACCCCATCTCTGTCATCAGTTACCTAAATCGCTTACCAACCTCAATACTCTTCACTTGGGCTAATTACCACTTATGACATCAGACCTACAATTTCACCTCTGACATAGAGGTGCTTCATCTGCACAAAGCGGGGTGTAATACAGTTTTTGGTGTTAAGCGTTGCACCAAGTGAGTTTACATCTATAAAGCACCTAGCCCGATAGCTGACAGTTAGCAGACCCTCAATCTGTATTTCCCTTCCTTCTTTCTGCCTCTTCCCCAACGAGTGGGACCATTTATCCATGCAAGAAGGAATGTAATGGCACCAGGCTGCACAGGAGTAGTGACTGCAATCAGACCGCCGGGGTTTAAATCACTGCTCTGCCCCTTACCAGTGATGTGACCTTGATCCAAATGCTTAATCTCATTAAGCCTCCTCCCAAAACAGTGACAATAATAGTATCTATTTCCTAGTAACATTGTGACTCTTCAGTGAATAGTGCATGTTAAGTGCTTATCAGAATGTCTTGCACTCAGTATGTACTAACTAAATGGTCCCACGCATTACTTTCAGCATCGGTGGAATCATCATCATTTTATTACTGAGGCGCAAACTGTTGGTGAGGATCGTGGCGTTCATCAGCTCCGCCCACATTTCTCAGCCTCGCCTTTGCCACTGAGCTCCACTGTCACAAAGAAAACAGATGTCCTCCTGGGGGCAATAAATTCGGAGTTCCACCTTCTGTAATGTGGCGTCACTAAAAATAAAAGGAAAGCAGCCGAGGGGCTGGATGTGCGCATTTCTTTTAGATCCACTGCTGGGTGGCCTTCACAGCCCTTGCATCCTCTACCAGTCTCCTCTGCCTTAGCTGTGCACGTGTGGCTTTCCTTCCCTTCCCAGCCCCCTGGGGGGCTGCTGGAGTGGGGAGAGGACACTGCTCAGATGGGGCCACCCAAGTCACGTTCATTCATTCCTTTGTTCTTGCATTTATTTCCTCACTCAACATTTATTTTACTCTTCTGGGCACAGAGATATCAAGGGAGATTAGTACTTAGGTCCACCATTAAAGAGCCCAGCATCTTGGGCCTTGATTTTGAGGATGTGTTGGAGAGGCAAAAACTCGGAAAAAACTGGGAAAGCAGGAAGTTTTAAAGTAATCCGAGTGAAAGATGGTGAGTGGATTAATAGGGTGATGGAGCAGAGAGGGGTCCTAGGCTAGGATGAAGCTCTCATCAGTAGGAAGTTTGTAAGCTTGTTCTCGGTGGGTCCCTTCTATACATGACTCCTTGACTATAAATCCCCCTTGCTCGGGAATCATTCTGCAGGGGTTGTCAGGCCCAGCCTCCCCTTGGCAGTGTTGTCCCCCACACGCCGCAGCTGTGGTTGAGCGGAGGGCAGGCTGGAGTCACTACGATGAGAGTGAGTTTCCCTTGCTGCCCTGCAATCCGTGAGCAGACACAGCCCAGGAACACCTGCTTTCTGGGTTCAGCATGTGCTGAACAAAGGCTGTTGGCTTTTGTTCCCCAGACCCAGGAAAGACAGGGTGCACGGTGACTCTAGGAAGGCGCGCCACCACCCTCCAGCCTTGTGCCCTAGGGTCCAGGGGACCATAACTCAAGCCCTTTATGGAACAGTGGGTCCCACTGTGGTGGAAGTGCCTGGCAGCTGTGCCTTTCTTGTCAAACACTGGCCTGGGCAGGCCAAAAATAGCCTATCCTGGGACCAGTGTGTGTCCAGGAAGTGGTGTGAGTGGGTTGCCCCCCCCCCACCCCGGAGGGCGAGCCAGCATTCCTCATCCCGGGCAGCCCGGGAGGGTAGAGACCAGGACTGGGGCGGGATGATTGAGATGCCAGAGTTCCTGTCTCACTGGCCTGGCCTGCCTTGCACTCCCAGCTCCGTCCTTGCATTCCTCCCACTGCTTCGGGCTAAAGCTCGCCTCTGAACACCCTACTCCTGCTCAGAAGGCGCCACGGGATGCCATCACCAACCAGAGCAAAGCGTGCCTCAGCCTGTGACGCCCCTTGGAATGTGCCGGATTCTCTCATATCCCCTCTGACCACCCCCCCAGCCCCCCGTGCCCTTGAGGTTCCACCCGAAGCAGACTCCTTGGTGTTTCCCAAACACTCCCACGTTCCTACCTCGTGACTTTGCTCAGCTGTTCCCCGCTGTGAATGCTTCCTACCTGTGGACATTCTACAGGACCTTCAGGGACCAGCAGCTCAAGGGCCAGGTCCTCCCCATGTAAGGCCATCATAGGATTTATCATTCACCCTGGACTCTCTTGGAACAAAACTCCCAAACCAGAACTGCCTGGGCAGACTGGGTTGTGAGGTCACCTTACCCAAGAAGCTTTTGTGAAAAGGAATGGGTCCCTCCCTTTTCTAGTTCCCTCAGTTCTTTCTTGGTACAACTCTTGGAATAGATCCCAGGGTGCTACAGAATATGGACATCAGTGTAACATTCAGTTCCTGCCCCGGGGTCTAAGCTCCCTGAGGGCTGCCCTTCCATGCGCCACCCGCCTCCCCCAGCACCCAGCATGGCCCTTTGTCTAAAGACGGTGCTCATTTCCACTCACAGAATCTGCCTGTTGGGGAGCGTGTTTGGATGTTGCGTGCCAGGCGCAGAGGTGCATGCTCTACGTGCGTTCCTCAGCACCCCAGCACTGCCTGGCCAACTTACCCACAACACCACCAGAGCGGGCGAGCCTCCGCCCCAAAGCCCTTGCACGCCAGCTGCAGACCCTGTTTAGCCAGCAGGCCAGGCTCTCCCGACTTCAGGCAGCTGCCAAAGGAGATCCTGTGAAATGTGTGGCAGGAACAGTTGATGGTTCCCAGAAAAGGACCACCTACGGGTCATGCCAACCACACGTTCCTTGAGACAGGAAATGTGGTGTGGCTTCTTGTTTTGCATTATTAGATCACTTAGCGATCAGAGCAAGGCCCCCAGCTCCGTCTAAGGTAATTTAGCCCACATGTAGATGTGCTTGTTGAACTAATTTCACAGTCTGGCCTTGGCTTTGAGGGGCAGGCTCTATGAGAAATAGTTGTAGGAAAGATACTTCTACACTTTAAGAGCCCTGTTGAGGTTTCCTTTAAGAGTTCATGAGATTAATCCCACCTAGAGGAATAAGTCCCAAACCGGTTTTCCTTTTCTTAGTTAGGGAATCCTTTGTTCAAACAAAATTGTAGGCGGACGTCCAAAATGGAAAATGACAAAGTAGAGCTTCTTCTTGGTGAAGGGGACCGTGGAGCTTGAAGATCTGTGCACCCACCAGTCGGCTCCCCTTACTGAGTATCTGAGAAAACAGCATTTAGGGAGGAAGACCCGTGACTTGGGTTGCTGACTTGGGAAGCTCAGGATAAACGTGGCAAAAGGACAGGTGTTGCCCACCAGCCTTGCAGGTGTGCAGCGCATGCTGGTTGGCAAGGGCTTCCCAGAATCACACAGCTCGATCATGAAAGGAAACCCGTGAGTCCCAAGGCCAGGCTCTCTGCACCACACCCAACAGCGGGGAGAGAAACCCGTGACTTCAGGCGTGACTTAGCTGCACCAGCCACATCCCGGGAATTGCAGGGCTCCATTCCTTCCCAGAATGGCATCCCCGCTTGAGTCTATGGGAGCAGCAGCAAGAGACAGGCTCCATCCAAAGTGGACTGTCCTCTCCGTATATCCCCTGACTTACTTCCCCGAGGCCAGGGGTGGGGCTAGTTAGAAGTAGCAGTCACGGTTTAACAGGTTACAGTTTTGCCACAGCAAAACCATCTTTTTGCCGTAGCAATCGATAACTGTGCAGGCAGAGTCCTGTGTGCTGTGCGTTTCATTTCATTTTTACAACATTCCCATTTCATAAACGTCATCTGGTTAAGAATTTTAATAACAAGGCCCGGGTGCATTTCTTCCATATTTTTCTGGAAGCACGGCCCTGAGAGCCATCGGGCAGGAGGAGGGTGCTGCTGGTTTCTAGAGACATCCTCAGGCTGCCCCTACCTCTCTTCCTCATTCTTTGTCTGGTCTAATGGGCGAAGTGCCCCAGCAGAGCCAGCCTAGCTGGTTTCTCTCCAATTCCAGCTTAATCTTTAATTGACTTCCCTGGACAGATGGAGAGCTGAAACCCATCAAGGAGGAAACACGAGGCTGACTTTCCCTCAAGTGTTCAGCACACTTTTGAAAGTAAATTACTTATTTCCTTCTCGAGGCAGTAAAAGCAGGCTTGTTTGGCTGTGGCACGAGGAGGCCGTGCGGACTGTAACTTGGTGAAAATTAAGGTTTAATATCTGTGACCAAAATCAGTAAAATAGTCTTGATAGATGGAAGTGTGAGAGCAACGTGAAATTTGCCCTGGGAGCAGAAACAGGGCGGAGGGCAATTGGAATTCACCAGCATGTGTACAGATCTCTGATTGCAGAAGTCCTGTTGGAAGATACTTAACCAGTGGTACATTCCTGAAACCTAACTGTGCTCTAATTTGGGTCTAGATGCTGCTATGTGTTGTAGAGTGAATCTGTCTATGGTAACTAGGCTCGTCAGTCAAGGAGGAGAATGAAGACGGTTGCTATGGAAGAGGTGAGATGCTTGTGAGGGTAGATGTGGTTCCCGCCCACGTGGTTTTCCAGTTCAGCATCTGCACCTCTGACCCTCTCCCAACCAAACAAGGGATCTGTTTATCCAGACTGGGGGCTGCAGGGTCAGATTTGCACTTGGTCGTCCCCCCTGAAAGGAGGGATTTGCGCCTTCATTTCTGCTTGCTTGCCTGGCTCGGCCGTGAGCTGCAGGGCTACCCAATTTGTTGACTTTTCTCAAGGGGCAATGGTGGGAACCCAGCGCTGAAACCTAAATCCTCTTTCCAGACTATTTCTGAAGCTTCAAAGAGAGATAAAGTTCTATTTGATAACCTCCCTCTTCAGCTATGTTTTCATAAGTAAAGGAAAAATGAAGACTTAAAGCCGATTTCCTGGAGGATTCAACTTTCCTTCTTATTGGAGATTTAAGAATAATTTTAAAAGTGCAAAATTTCCACAAAGTCTGGATACCTTGGTGCCTTGTTCCTGAGAGATATGATGGTATGTTTATGTGAATGCATCTAGATAAGAGGTTCCAAATGGTTTTGCTTAAACCCCATCAGTGAAAGTTTCTGTAAATATCAATAATGCTATTATTTATATATAAGTTACATACTTGTATTGCTTTGTTCATATAAAATGTAAGTTATAGAACAAACCAACGCATACATAAAAAGAGGAGGCAAACATGAAATAAACAGTATTTTTAAATGTCGTCTAGCTAATCCTGATGGTTTCATACTATCAGCTGATATCGCAAGACAGAAATAGAGTGATGTTTGTTGTAAATGATTTTGAGTATAAATTGATATTTCAAATTATTTTCTACATAATTTCCCATTGTTTTTGTCATTGTTTTTAACCTTGTAACACGGCTCACAAAAGTTTTTATTAGGGAATTATGAGGCCCTGCCTTTTTTTTTTTTTTTTTTTTGACATTTACTTGTGTTTGTATCATTGATGTTATCTTCAACCCATACTTTCTCTACAGGAATCTTTTTTTTTTTTTAGGTGAACTTTTAATTTTTTTTTTAATAAATTTATTTATTTATGGCTGTGTTGAGTCTTCGTTGCTGTGCACGGGCTTTCTTTAGTTGCTGTGAGCAGGGGCTCCTAATTGCAGTGGCTTCTCTTGTTGCAGAGCACAGGCTCTTAGGCGCGTGGGCTCTAGGCGCGCGGGCTTCAGTAGTTGTGGAACATGGGCTCAGTAGTTGTGGCTCGCGGGCTTTAGAGCGCAGGCTCAGTAGTTGTGGCACGTGGGCTTAGTTGCTTCACAGCATGGGGGATCTTCCCGGACCAGGGCTCGAACCTGTGTCCCCTGCATTGGCAGGCGGATTCTTAACCACTGCACCACCAGGGAAGCTGAACTTCTAATTCTTAATTAAACTATATCATACATAGAGAAAAACACTTAGGTTATAAGTGTACAGCTTGATGACTTTTCACAAAATGTACATACCACATTCCCACTGCCCAGATCAGGAAATGGAATATTCCAGAAGCCCCCATGATGGCTCCCCAGTCCTCTCACCCACTTTTCCCCAAAGTAATCAATCTCCTGACATCTGTTAATGTATATAACCTTTAGCGGTCTTTGAGCTTTATATTCAGTTGACCCTTGAACAACGTGGGTTTGAATTGCATGGGTGCACTTATACGTGGATAGTTTTCAATAGTATATCCTACAGTACTATATGGTTGGTTGAATCCGTGGATACAGAGTATCCGCTAAGAAACTCTAAGTCTACTAGGATCAACTTCCACGTTGTTCAAGTTGTTGAAGGGTCACCTTGAAGTGATACTGTATGTAGTCTATCATGTGTGGCTTCTTTCACTCTGCGTTGTTGGGTGTGGTGGTAGGGAGTTCATTCTACTGCAGGAGAGCACCCCGTGGTATGATGGTTACCACCATTTCATCATCCACTCCATCCATTCTGCCATTGGTGGACATGTGTGCAGCATCCAGTTTGGGGCTGTCGTGAGTACTGCCTCTGTGGGTATTATCATGCTTAAGTTTTGGTGAAGGTGTGCATGTGTTTCTGTTGGATGTGTACCTTGGGGTGGAATTCCTGGGTCATAGGTATCTTCATCTTTAGTAGATCCTGCACAAAGGTTTTCCAGAGTGGTTGGACCATGTACATTTCCAAGTGAGCAGGGGCTGAGGAGCATTTTCCCATCTTTACAAACCCTTGGTATTATTGTCTTTTTAAAAATTTTTATTTCTTTATACAATTTTTTTTTTTTTTTTTTTTTTTGCGGTACGCGGGCCTCTCACTGCTGTGGCCTCTCCCATTGCGAAGCACAGGCTCCGGACGCGCAGGCTCAGCTGCCATGGCTCACGGGCCCAGCCGCTCCGCGGCATATGGGATCCTCCCGGACCGGGGCACGAACCCGTGTCCCCTGCATTGGCAGGCGGACTCTCAACCACTGCGCCACCAGGGAAGCCCTTTTATACAATTTTTAAAGGTTACTCCATTAACAGTCATTGCAGAACATTGGCTATATTCCCATGTCGTACAATACATCCTCAAGCCTATCTTACACCCAACAGTTTGTGCCCCCCTCTCCTCCCCAGATTGCCCCCTCCTCCCCACTGGTAACCACTCGTCTGTTCTCTATATCTGTGAGTCTGCTTCTTTTTTGTTATATTTGCTAGTTTGTTGTATTTTTTAGGTTCCACATATAAGTGATATCAGACAGTATTTGTCTTTCTCTGTCTGACTTGTTTCACTTAGCATAATACCTTCCAAGTCCATCCATGTTGCTGTGTGTATATATATATATGTGTGTGTGTGTGTATATATGTGTGTGTGTATATATATATATATATATATGCGCCACATCTTCTTTTGTCTTTTGAACTTGTGCTGTTCTGGTGAAGCACGGTCCTTTGGTCAGACAAGGGGTCCCCTAGGCCCTGGGCTTTTACAAGGCTCCTTCTCCTCAGAAGGCCGAGGGCTCGAGAGGGTTACTCGCTAGAGTTCTAGTTACTAGGGGCCCTGGAGTCCCCTGTGCCGAAGACCAAGGGACCACTCCCAGAGCCTGCACATCCTGCAGGGAGTGACCCAAGGTGTGGCCAGGAGATGCTCTTGGCTGCGGGGGGGTGGAAGGGGGAGTGAGTGCATGGAGCTTGCACCTGTGGGCTCCTGGGTCTCCGCGCACACGGGAGAGAACGGAGCCCAGGGTGGGAGGAGGGGGACCACCAGGACCCCCGAGCCAGCTCTCCCCCACTCCTAACCAGCTCCCCGTGCTGCCACGGCTGAGAATTCCAAGTTCGGACCTGGTCTTCCAAGTTCAGGTTCCTTTGAGGAGCGTGGAAGGCCAAAGCCAGTGGAGGTGGCCGCTGGGAGCACCTGTGGGCAGAGGCTGCGTGGGGTAAGGGGGCCTCTCAGCTTCTGTGCTCCATCTTCGCTGGGTGTCCAGGTTGGGGCTCAAGGGTGCGTGATGGCATGCAGGCAGCTGGGCCTTGGCCGGGAGATGTGGAGCCTCCCTGAGCCCCACAGTAAAGAGGACCAGCAAGTGGGACCTTTATCCTGTGGATTTCCAGAGCTTTCAGCATAGGAAGCTGAGGACGCAGCTGAACACTGGCAGCGGTGTCCTGTCCCTCCCCCACGTCCTGCTGCGCCTCCTGAGCTGCGTCTTCCTAGAGCTGTGCAGTCCCGCAGAAATATTCATTGTGGGCCACAGGTGTAATATTACTTTTCTAGTGGGTGAACGCATTTTTAAAAAAGAATATACAGAAACAGGTGAAATGAAATTTAATGTATTTTAACCCAATATAGCCAAAATATTTTAATTTCAACAAGCAATCAACATATAACAGTTATGGACAAGATATTTACATTTTTTTTGTGGGCTAAGTGGTGAAATCTGCTGTGTAAATGTGCATGGAGCAGTATCTCAGGTCAGACCAGTGGCTTTGTCTCCCCTACTAGATAGTGCAGCCCTGTGGTGGGAAGTGAAATTAATTTGGTTTTGAACTGTCCGTATTATTTGATGTGAACTGTTGCTTCTGTATAGTTTTAATTTTGTTGTTATAAAGGTATATTTGTAAAATGAGGAGGCTAGGACATATTTAATTTAGCCATTTGTTAGCTTGATTTTAAACTTTAAAAAAATATTTTATTGAAGTATAGTTGATTTACAATGTTGTGTTAATTTCTGCTGTACGGCAAAGTGATTCAGTTATACCTATATATATATTCTTTTTCATGTTCTTTTCCATTATGGTTTGTCACAGGGTATTGCATATCCCTGTGCTATACAGTAGGACCTTGTTTATCCATTCTAAATGTAGTAGAGTGCATCTGCTAAACCCAAACTCCCAATCCATCCCTACCCCACTCCTCCCCCCCGCTTGACAACAAGTCTATTCCCTATGTCTGTGAGTCTGTTAAATGTTTAACATTAAGGCATATGGTAAGCGTGTCTCCATTTGAACTTTTGCCCGTAGATGCCCCGGGGGGTGAATATAAAGAGTGAGGGTGGCTCGAGGCAGCCGTGGTCAGCTGAGGCAATCCAGCCCTGTCCATCTCCGTGTGTCCATTCCCAGACACAGGCAGGGACCATTTCTTATTCATCTATGGGGCCCCCAGCATCTAGTTCTTTGCTTTTCGCACGTAGTAGGTGCTTTATGAAGAAAGAAATTGGATCTGCCTTATTCTTCCCATGTATTCCTAGAGAGGCTAATGTATTACCTCGTTCATTCAGTGTGTGTTAATTGAGCACCCATTATGTGTTGGCTGCCTGGTGCTATTCTAGACCCTGAGGATACAGTGGTGAAAAGACAGAGCTCCTGCTCTCTTAGAATTTGTGTCATTGATGAGAAGCCTTCTCGGTTGTCGTTAATAGTAATAATAATAATAGTGCCACGACCAATAGTTGACATAGCTCAAATGACAATCTGACATGTGACTTACGGTGAAAGCACTCAGGAAAAAAATAGTAATTATCTTGAGCCTTAGAAGATATAATTAGTTAGCAGACACAACAGCTATGCAGAGCGTCTCTTTGAGGTGTTCTGCTGGCCACACTTGGGGGATGTGAGGTTTGGCTGGAAGAGATTAAGGGGATCCGTTTAAGAACACTTGCCGTAAATCAAGTCTGGCCTATAAGCCTGTTTCTGGGCTGTTATCTGTGACCTGACAAATAGTCCTTTCTCATTTACACATGAGGGGTTTTCTGGGGGCTGATGGGAAGGAGATACAAATTAGAAAGATGGCATAGATCAGAAGTCTGGCATCCTCAGTCAAATGACGACTGAAAAGACTAAGTGAATAAATTCACATTGAAAAATATAGTATTTAAAAAATTAAAAATCAAGTAGCTGCAGAAACATTTTGTTCCATGGAATGGTTCAACGCAAGGAGTCAGAAGGAAAAGGAAACGTGGAGCTCAGTTAGGAAAAGAACGAGAGGCTTTGTGTCTATGCTCGTGGCTTTCAGACGTGCCTGAAGTCAGAGTCACCTGGGGGACGCATTACAACACATGTTGCTGGTCCCTACCCGCAGAGTTTGTAGTTTGTATGTCTGGGGCGGGGCAAGGAAATCTGCGTTTCTGACAGGTTCCCAGGTGCTACTGCTGCAGGTCCAGGAATCACACTCTGCGTCTAGTCTATTTCATTTCATTATGGTTGTTAGACGCACACAGTGCTTCATGCTTCGGTTTCACGTGGTTAATGCAAGGTGGAGCCACACACCCTATAATGCAGAAAGAGGTAGGATTCTGTCTAATCATGGCTGCAACAAGAATTAGGGGAAAAACACAGTAACTTCTGTATATGTTTTCATTACTGCCTTAGGCTGACCCTTGGTGTCTTTGACTAAGTCACCCAGTCTCTCTGTGTTTCCCTGTGGGGATATTAAAATTAGGCTCTCAGTAATCTGGCCCTTCCCTTCAGCTCAAATCCTGACACTGCCCTTCTGCAGAGGCTGCTGGAACCAGCGGTCATGGTCTCCCAGACCCACCGTGTTGCTGTTCATCCAGCTGGGCCCTTGCATAAACTCCACCCCTGCGTTAACCCACTGCAAGGTTTTATTCTTCCTCAAGGACCTTGTGCAGCTGCCACCTCTGTCTTTCTCCATCCGTGCTCTTTCTGTGCCTTATATGGACTCCTGCTACAGCACTTATTATATTATACTTTGTAATGTATATAGCCTGCTTACTTGGTGGGAGCTCTTCAGGGGCATGAGACATAGCTTCTTTAGTGTCATAACCCCCACTCCCAGACAACACGTAGCGACACACAGTAAATATTTATGGACTGCATGATTGGATGCCTTAGTGAAAGCATCCGAGATTTCTCAGGCTATAAAAATAAATAGAATGAAATCACAATCAATAAATGGAATGCAGAGAGTTCAAATAACTGATATTTGGAAAAGAGTTGCAGACTCATGGTGCAAATAAGATAATAATGAGAATTCCTCAGACTTGCATTATGTCGCTGTGCGTCACAGTCAAGTCCGAATCTAACTCTGCTTATATTAATTGTTTCATGGAAGAACCAAAGTGTTATTTATCTACGAACAAAAAGCAATTTGCTGATACCAGCCCAGGGATATGAGTGAATATTACAAAATCGTTATCCATAAGCATCTGTAATCTCCTTTATATTTTGGTCACAATGATAGGTTATCAAATGAATCAGAGGACCAGTGTCTGAAGCCTCGGCTGTAACATAATCACTTGGGAAAATATTTGATGAGATAGTAAAAAGATTATGAGAGTGAAAATTTCTTCAAAAATGTAGCTGCAGAATTGTAATCATCTAGAATATTTCAAAATCCACTACCAGAGGGTTCATGATCTCTTCTGTGTATTTTCTATTATGGCGTTTATCACTTCTGTGCTACACATACAAGACTTTTAAAAAGCCATGGGGGTGGGGAGGACAGAAATTTAAGCTGAAGGAAAGGGGGAGATTTTTTAGAGACTGGACAGGGGACTATTTACAGTGTTGGCAGGCAAAGGCAGAGTTTGTTTTGAAGAAATTGTGGTGTGCTAGAGTTTTGTGATATTGCTTGGATAAGTTTTGCCTTCTTTTCTAATCCATTGCCTGAGATAAAGCAATAGCTTTTATTAAAAGTGGAGGACGGCAGGGCTGTCATGGCAGTCTGTCCCAGGACTAGGCAAGGCAGTGCCTCCTATTGGCTGCCCTGCAGCAAGCTCGTTTTCCTGCACACCACTCTCCATGTACCTCCCTCTTGACTAACCCATTCTTCTTAAACTTTTGTTGTTGTTTTTTGACTTAAACTTTTTTTATTACACATTAATTTTAACTGCTATGATTATTTTTAAAGCTTTCTTGGTAAATAGCTTGCCATACACAAATTTTCTTAATGATTTTCAGCTCTGAGAAGTACAGTGAGGTCATTTCACGAGTTAATTTTGTTTTTTGTTTGTTTTTCTTATTAGTTATCCATTTTATACACATCAGTGTATACATGTCAACCCCAATCTCCAAATTCATCCCACTACCACCCCACCCCCCACCGCTTTCCCCCCTTGGTGTCCATACGTTTGTTCTCTACATCCGTGTCTCAATTTCTTCTCTGCAAACCGGTTCATCTGTACCATTTTGTAGGTTCCACATATATGCATTAATATACGATATTTGTTTTTCTCTTTCTGACTTAACTTCACTCTGTATGACAGTCTCTATATCCATCCATGTCTCTACAAATGACCCAATTTCATTCCTTTTTATGGCTGAGTAATATTCGATTGTATATATGTGCCACATCTTCTTTATCCATTCGTCTGTCAGTGGGCATTTAGGTTGTTTCCATGAACTGGCTATTGTAAATAGTGCTGCAATGAGCATTGGGGGTGCATGTGTCTTTTTGAATTATGGTTTTTCTCAGGGTATATGCCCAGTAGTGGGATTGCTGGGTCATATGGTAATTCTATTTTTAGTTCTTTAAGGAACCTCCATACTGTTCTCCATAGTGGCTGTATCAGTTTACATTCCCACCAACGGTGCAAGAGGGTTCCCTTTTCTCCACACCCCCTCCAGCATTTGTTGTCTGTAGATTTTCTGATGATGCCCATTCTAACTGGTGTGAGGTGATACCTCATCGTAGTTTTGATTTGCATTTCTCTAATAATTAGTGATGTTGAGCAGCTTTTCATGTGCTTCTTGGCCATCTGTATGTCTTCTATGGAGAAATGTCTATTTAGGTCTTCTGCCCATTTTTGGATTGGGTTGTTTGTTTTTTTAATATTGAGCTGCATGAGCTGTTTATATATTTGGGAGACTAATCATTTGTCCACTGATTCATTTGCAAATATTTTCTCCCATTCTGAGGGTTTTCTTTTCTTCTTGTTTATTGTTTCCTTTGCTGTGCAAAAGCTCTTAAGTTTCATTAGGTCCCATTTGTTTATTTTTCTTTTTATTTCCAGTACTCTAGGAGGTGGATCAAAAAATATCTTGTTGTGATTTATGTCAAATAGTGTTCTTCCTATGTTTTCCTCTAAGAGTTTTATACTGCCCAGTCTTACATTTAGGTCTCTAATCCATTTTGAGTTTATTTTTGTGTATGGTGTTAGGGAGTGTTCTAATTTCATCCTTTTACATGTAGCTGTCCAGTTTTCCCAGCACCACTTATTGAAGAGACTGTCTTTTCTCCATTGTATATCCTTGCCTGCTTTCTCATAGATTAGTTGACCATAGGTATGTGGGTTTATCTCTGGGCCTTCTATTCTGTTCCATTGATCTGTATTTCTGTTTTTGTGCCAGTACCATATTCTCTTGATTACTGTAATTTTGTAGTCTAGTCTGAAGTCAGGGAGTCTGATGCCTCCAGCTCCGTTGTTTTCCCTCAAGACTGCTTTGGCTATTTGGGGTCTTTTGTGTCTCCATACACATTTTAAGATTTTTTGTTCTAGTTCTGTAAAAAATGCCATTGGTAATTTGATAGGGATTGCGTTGAATCTGTAGATTGCTTTGGGTAGTGTAGTCATTTTCACAGTATTGATTCTCTCCATCTGTTGGTATCATCTTTAATGATACGTAGGTTTATTCCTAGGTATTTTATTCTTTTTGTTGCAGTGGTAAATGGGAGTGTTTCCTTAATTTCTCTTTCAGATTTTTCATCATTTGTGTATAGGAATGCAAGAGATTTCTGTGCATTAATTTTGTATCCTTTACCAGATTCATTGATTAGCTCTGGTAGTTTTCTGGTGGCATCTTTAGGATTCTCTATGTATAGAATCATGTCATCTGCAAACAGTGACAGTTTTATTTCTTCTTTTCCAATTTGTATTCCTTTTATTTCTTTTTCTTCTCTGATTGCCACGGCTAGGATTTCCAAAACTATGTTGAATAATATTGGTGAGAGTGGACATCCTTGTCTTGTTCCTGCTCTTAGAGGAAATGCTTTCAGGTTTTCACCATTGAGAATGATGTTTGCTGTGGGTTTGTCATATATGGCCTTTATTATGTTGAAGTAGGTTCCCTCTATGCCCACTTTCTGGAGAGTTTTTATCATAAATGGGTGTGGAAAAAAAATGGGTGTGGAATTTTGTCAAAAGCATTTTCAGCATCTATTGAGATGATCATATGGTTTTTATTCTTCAGTTTGTTAATATGGTGTATCACATTGATTGATTTGCATATATTGAAGAATCCTTGCATCTCTGGGATAAATCCCACTTGATCATGGTGTATGATCCTTTTAATGTGTTGTTGGATTCTGTTTGCTAGTATTTTGTTGAGGATTTTTGCATCTATATTCATCGGTGATATTGGTCTGTAATTTTCTTTTTTTGTAGTATCGTTGTCTGGTTTTGGTATCAGGGTGATGGTTGCCTCATAGAATGAGTTTGGGAGTGTTCCTTCTTCCAAAATTTTTTGGAAGAGTTTGAGAAGGATGGGTGTTAGCTCTTCTCTAAATGTTTGATAGAATGCGCCTGTGAAGCCATCTGGTCCTGGACTTTTGCTTGTTGGGAGATTTTTAATCACAGTTTCAATTTCAGTGCTTGTGACCGGTCTGTTCATATTTTCTATTTCTTCCTGCTCTGCCTCAGAAGGTTGTACTTTTCTAAGAATTTGTCCATTTCTTCCAGGTTGTCCATTTTATTGGCATAGAGTTGCTTGTAGCAGTCTCTTAGGATGCTTTGTATTTCTGCAGTCTCTGTTGTAACTTCTTTTTCATTTCTAATTTTATTGATTTTAGTCCTCTCCCTCTTTGTCTTGATGAATCTGGGTAATGGTTTATCAATTTTGTTTATCTTCTCAAAGAACCAGCTTTTAGTTTTATTGATCTTTGCTATTGTTTTCTTTGTTTCTATTTCATTTATGTCTGCTTTGATATTTATGATTTCTTTCCTTGTGCTAACTTTGGGTTTTGTTTGTTCTTCCTCTAGTTCTTTTAGGTGTAATGCTAGATTGTTTATTTGTGATTTTTCTTGTTTTTTGAGGTAGGCTTGTACAGCTGTAAACTTCCCTCTTAGAACTGCTTTTGCTGCATCCCATAGGTTTTGGATCATCGTGTTTTCATTGTCATTTGTTTCTAGGTATTTTTTGATTTCCTCTTTGATATCTTCAGTGATCTCTTGGTTATTTAGTAATGTATTGTTTGGCCTCCATGTGTTTGTGTTTTTTACGATTTTTTTCCCCTGTAATTGATTTCTAATCTCATAGCATTGTGGTCAGAAAAGATGCTTGACATGATTTCCATTTTCTTAAATTTACTGAGGCTTTATTTGTGACCCAAGATGTGATCTATCCTGGAGAATGTTCCGTGTGCACTTGAGAAGAAAGTGTAATCTGCTGTTTTTGGATGGAATGTCCTCTAAATATCAATTAAATCTATCTGGTCTATTGTGTCATTTAAAGCTTCTGTTTCCTTATTTATTTTCACTTTGGAATATCTGTCCATTGGTGTAAGTGAGGTGTTAAAGTCCCCCACTATTATTGTGTTACTGTCGATTTCCTCTTTTAGAGCTGTTAACAGTTGCTGTATGTATTGAGGTGCTCCTATATTGGGTGCATATATGTTTATAATTGTTATATCTTCTTCTTGGATTGATCTCTTTATCATTACGTAGTGTCCTTCCTTGTCTCTTGTAACATTCTTTATTTTAAAGTCTGTTTTATCTGATATGAGTATTGCTACTCCAGCTTTCTTTTGATTTCCATTTGCATGGAATATCTTTTTCCATCCCCTCACTTTCAGTCTGTATGTGTCCCTAGTGGGTCTCTTGTAGACAGCATATATAAATGGGTCTTGTTTTTGTATCCATTCATTAAGCCTGTGTCTTTTGGTTGGAACATTTAATCCATTCACATTTAAGGTAATTATTGACATGTATGTTCCTGTTACCATCTTCTTAATTTGGGGGGTTTGTTTTTGTAGGTCCTTTTCTTCTCTTGTGTTTCCCACTTAGAGAAGTTCATTTAGCATTTGTTGTAGAGCTGGTTTGGTGGTGTTGAATTCTCTTAACTTTTGCTTGTCTGAAAAGCTTTTGATTTCTCCATCAAATCTGAATGAGTTCCTTGCGCGGTAGAGTAATCTTGGTTTTAGGTTCTTCCCTTTCATCCCTTTAAGTATATCATGCCACTCCCTTCTGGCTTGTAGAGTTTCTGCTGAGAAATCAGCTGTTAACCTTATGGGAGTTCCCTTGTATGTTATTTGTCGTTTTGCCCTTGCTGCTTTCAATAATTTTTCTTTGTCTTTAATTCTTCCCAATTTGATTACTGTGTGTCTTGTTGTGTTTCTCCTTGGGTTTATCCTGTATGGGACCCTCTGCACTTCCTGGACTTGGGTAGTTATTTCCTTTCCCATGTTAGGGAAGTTTTCCACTGCCATCTCTTCAAATATTTTCTCAGGTCCTTTCTCTCTTTTCCTTCTGTGATCCCTATAATGTGAAATATTGTTGTGTTTAATGTTGACCCAGAGGTCTCTTAGGCTGTCTTCATTTCTTTTCATTCTTTTTTTTTTATTCTCTTCCACAGCAGTGAATTCCACCATTCTGTCTTCCAGGTCACTTATCCTTTCTTCTGCCTCAGTTATTCTACTATTGATTCCTTCTCCTATATTTTTCATTTCAGTTATTGTATTGTTCATCTCTGTTTGTTTGTTCTTTAATTCTTCTAGATCTTTGTTAAACATTTCTTGCATCTTTTTGATCTTTGCCTCCATTCATTTTCCGAGGTCCTGGATCATCTTCAGTATCATTATTCTGAATTCTTTTTCTGGAAGATTGCCTATGTCCGTTTCATTTAGTTGTTTTTCTGTGGTTTTTTCTTGTTCCTTCATCTGGTACATAGCCCTGTGCCTTTTCATCTTGTCTGTCTTTCTGTGAATGTGGTTTTCACTCCATAGGCTGCAGGATTGTGGTTCTTTGTGCTTCTGCTGTCTGCCCTCTGGTGGATGTGGCTATCTAAGAGGCTTGTGCAAGCTTCCTGATGGGATGGAATGGTGGTGGTGGGTAGAGCTGGGTGTTGATCTGGTGGGAAGAGCTCAGTAAAACTTTAATCCTGTCTGCTGATGGGTGGGGCTGAGTTCCCTTCCCTCAAGTTGTTTGGCTTGAGGTGACCCAACACTGGAGCCTACCTAGGCTCTTTGGTGGGGCTAATGGTAGACTCTGGGAGGGCTCACACCAAGGAGTACTTCCCAGAACTTCCACTGCCAGTGTGCTTGTCCCTTGGTGAGCCACAGCTGCCCCCTGCCTCCGAAGGAGGCCCTCCAACACCAGCAGGTGGGTCGGGTTCAGTCTCCTATGGGGTCACTTCTCCTTCCCCTGGGCCCCGATGCACACAACACTTTGTGTGTGCCCTCCAAGAATGGAGTCTCTGTTTCCCCCAGTCCTGCCGAACTCCTGCAATCAAATCCCACTAGCCTTCAAAGTCTGATTCTCTAGGAATTCCTTCTCCCGATGCCAGGCCTCCAGGTTTGGAAGCCTGACGTGTGGCTCAGAACCTTCACTCCAGTGGGTGAACTTTTGTGGTGTTAAGTGTTTTCCAGTTTGTGAGTCACCCACCCAGCAGTTACGGGATTTGATCTTGTTGTGATAGCGCCCCTCCTACAGTCTCATTGTGGCTTCTCCTTTGTCTTTGAATGTGGGGTATATTTTCTGGTGAGTTCCAGTGCCTTCCTGTTGATGATTGTTCAGCAGTTAGTTGTGATTCCGGGCATGTCCTTCTATTCTGCATTCTTGAACCAATCTGCCTCTTAAACTCTTGAGCCGATTTTATTTCATCTTTCTTCCTCTTGCCTCTGGGTGTCCCTAAAGCATTGTTCTTACCTCTGGCTCTTTCCTATATATATATACAGTTATATATTTCCAAATGTCCTGGGACATCTCCATTTGGATGTCCAGCCTCAAAAGAAAAGAAAAAGATCGCTCAACTAAACACATATGCTTAAACCCACCTCTCTTTCTAGATCTTTTCTCTTAGGCAGACATGCCTTGATCAGTCCCTCCCAACAGCTTTTGCTCTTGCCTGAAATGCCTCCTAGCCCCAGTCTGGAATGGGGCTCTCAAATACAGGTTTCTTCCTGCTTGTAGAAACCAGGAAGGGAATTTGAGTGAGTGTGTGATGCTGGCAGGGGTGCGGTGAAAAATGGCAGCTGACATTCACTTCATTGTTGGGGAGCAGTACTGCCGTGTGGGGACAGTGGAGCAGTGGAGGGCCCTGCCCAAGCGGGGCAGCTCCTGGCCATCCTTGCCATCTAAGAATGTGCCATCTTGGACCCAGTGTTACCAGATTTCTTTGTTTTTAGAGAGAATGCAGAGTCCATTTCTTTGTTTTGAATCACCTGAGTTTATAAATGATAGCAGTTGTTTGACATTAAAGGCATCCTTGGGATTGACATGTACACACTGCTAAATTTAAAATATATAACCAACTGTGTAGCTCAATATTTGTAATAACCTAAATGGGAAAAGAATTTGAAGAAGAATAGATACATGTATATGTATAACTGAATCACTTTGCTGTACACCTGAAATTAACATTATTAATCAACTATACTCCAATATAAAATAAAATAAAATAAAATAAAATAATCCTTTGACCTAACATCATATAGCTCATATAAACTGTGTCTGTTAGTCCTGTGTGGACCTCAGCTGCCAGTTTGCAATCTCTAGTTTAGAGATACCCAGTGCTGTCCGGTAAACAGATGCAAACCATATGCAGCGTCTAAAATTGTCTGGGAGTCACATTTTAAAAAGTAAAAAGGGTTCAACATCACTAATTATTAGAGAAATGCAAATCAAAACTACAATGAGGTATCACCCCACACCAGTTAGAATGGGCATTATCAGAAAATCTACAGACAACAAATGCTGGAGAGGGTGTGGAGAAAAGGGAACCCTCTTGCACTGTTGGTGGGAATGTAAATTGATACAGCCACTATGGAGAACAGTATGGAGGTTCCTTAAAAAACTAAAAATAGAATTACCATATGACCCAGCAATCCCACTACTGGGCATATACCCTGAGAAAACTGTAATTCAAAAAGACCCATGCACCCCAGTATTCATTGCAGCACTATTTACAATAGCCAGGACATGGAAGCAACCTAAATGTCCATCGACAGACGAATGGATAAAGAAGATGTGGTACATATATACAATGGAATATTACTCAGCCATAAAAAGGAATGAAATTGGGTCATTTGTAGAGACGTGGATGGACCTAGAGACTGTCATACAGAGTGAAGTAAGTCAGAAAGAGAGAAACCGATATCGTATATTAATGCATATATGTGGAATCTAGAAAAATGGTACAGATGAACCGGTTTGCAGGGCAGAGATAGAGACACAGATGTAGAGAAGAAACATATGGACACCAAGGGGGGAAGCGGCGGGGGGGTGACTTGGGAGATTGGGATTGATATATATAGACTAAAATGTATAAAATAGATAAATAATAAGCTGCTGTATAAAAATAAATAAAAATTTGTTTAGGTAAAAAAGTATAAAAAGGAACAGGGGCAATTAATTTTAATAACATATTTCATTTCACCCAATGTTTCTAAAATATTTCAACATGGAATCAATAGAAAAAAATTGCTAGTGTTGGGCTTCCCTGGTGGCGCAGTGGTTGGGAGTCCGCCTGCCAATGCAGGGGACGCGGGTTCGTGCCCCGGTCCGGGAGGATCCCACGTGCCGCGGAGCGGCTGGGCCCGTGAGCTGTGGCCGCTGAGCCTGCGCGTCCGGAGCCTGTGCTCCGCAACAGGAGAGGCCACAGCAGTGAGAGGCCTGCGTACCGCAAAAAAAAAAAAAAAAAAAAAAAAAAAAATTTCTAGTGAGAGATACTTCCATTGCATTTTTGCACACTAAGTCTTTGAAGTCTGGTGTGTGCTTTACACACTTTTGGCCCATCTCAATCTGGATGAGCCCCATATGGCTACTGGCTACTCTGTCGGTCATCAGCACTCTGATGATGAAGAACAAGAATTAATATATGCACACCGAATCAGGCGAGATTTTATTCATTATGCTTGCATAGAGCTAGGTAATTTGAATCTAGCATAAACCATAGTAGAAGATAGCGACTCTGAGAATGATGTGTCTAAAAATGGCACAAAGAAGTGCGTGGAAAAAAGCTCTGGGTGGCACCAGAGTGATCAACTACAGACTTTCAAAAGCCCCTCAAGCATGACTGGTAGGAGTTTTTTATCAGACTTTTCTACTTGGAGCTCTACTTGTCTCACAGGAGTTCACAGCTGATGTTCTAATTCACACTTTGAGGTGGGGTTACACTTTGCATTGTTACTGTGCTGTTGCCCTTCTGAAATGTCAAGGTGAGCATTTGTCCTTAAGCATTTAATACAAAGTGAAGGTCATAGAAGCCAGTGTAAAATGGGGAAGAATGTTCTGAATTCAGTGATGACGTCATTCAATCAAGATTTAGCAAATATACTCACTGCTAAAAATGAGCATTTCCACCCAGTATTTACCTAGTTTCACTGTATTTTCCTACTGGGGAGCAGAGCCCAGGAGCTGTTGTCAGCTTTAACCTGGTGAAGATTGTGACCACCAGTGACCCCTTTCTTGACTCCCAGCTCCATGTTTTTTATGTTTTCTTATAACTCCATCCATGGTACATTCAAAAATCTTTTGAGACTGCAAACATGGAGGTCATGCTGGTCAAACATGGGCATCTTCCAAGAATAAGGTCTCAACAGCGTGGCACAGAGTGAAACATACTCTGGACATACTGTGCTCTCACTAGGCCTTTATACTCCTAGTAAAGACCAGATTTGGTCATTTATGCTCCTTTGTTACTGGAGGGAACCAGGCACAGTATGAAAGCCTCTCAGGACGGTCGGCCACACCAGTTTGATCTGAGTGTAATGTCCTCAGATACGTTAGTATTGTAGGAGATACTTACCATCATTGCTTTCCAGGAGCGAATGGTTGCATCTCTGGTGAGTTAGGGCAGAGGCAAAAGTTGAGAATATCATTCTGGGTTGAACTGCCGACACTGTTGGGAAGGCCATCCTATGGCCGAGGGGGGCCACCATTACTGTGACATGTCCCCAGGTCTAAAATCCCTGGCAAGGATCTGACGTTCTCACGTTTTCTCAACTGCTAAGAAGCAGGAGTCAGGGACCTTGAAGGAGAGCCCAGACCCTCAGAGAGGTGGTGTTTCCCCTTCCTTAGGCACTCCGTCCCTCCCTGCTCCTGGGCTCTCTGGCTTCAGTGAGCAGCCTCCTCTGGGTTTCAGCCAGGCTAATCTCTCGGGTACAGCTTTGGTGGGGAGAGAAGGAATCAGATAGTCTGCCTTCGTGCAGGGAGGAACTTTCCCACGATTGTCTGCGGACACATACTGGTCTCTCCAAAACCATTTTAGTGCAGACGTGTCAACCAAGGCATACAATTTCAGTCAACTTCGTTTCGAGTCTTCTGAATTCTAGAGGGAGTATTCATAGTGATATATCGATCTTTGGTGAAGGAGAAAGTTACAGAGCACTTTGGGTTTGAGGTTACCTCTCCAAACACTTTTATAGGAAGATGAAATTTGAGAACTAATTTATAGAGATGATGATTTAGAGTAGAAATTGAGAGCTAATAGGTCCTTCCTTAGAAATGGCTCAGAAAACGCGTAGTAAAACGACAGAGAACAAAAATGGAACTTGGCTGAGTGACTTGGGCATTTCTTCTTTTCATTCATACATCCATTCTTCTGATAAATGTGTAGTGATTATCTCACCAGATGCCAGGCATGTAGAATGCAAGATCCAAGGCCTTTCTTCATTTAATGGACCTGGTCCTATGGTAAGCAGCCTGCTAGGTTGGCCTCCAATAATCCTTGTCTCCTGGTATTCATACCCTCCCATGGTGAATAGTGTTGTAACCGGTATGATGATGGGGAAGTGATGTGTGACTTCCAAGGCTAGGTCATAAAAGATATTGCTGCTTCCCCCTTGCTCTCTGGGATCACTTGCTCTGGGGCGAAGCTGGCCACGTGTTGGGAGGACTCTCCCGCATGGAGAACTGAGGCCTCCTGCCAGCACCAACTTGCCAGCCATGTGAACGAGCCATCTTGGAAGCAGATCTTGCAGCTCCAGTCAAGCCTTTAGATGCCTGCAGCCCCAGCTGATGTCTTGATTAAAGCCTCACAAGAGACCAAAAGCCAGAACCACTCAAATTCCTGCACATTTAAAAAAAATTTTTTTATTGGAGTATAGTCGATTTACAATGTTGTGTTAGTTTCAGGAATACAGCAAAGTGAATCAGTTATGCATATATCCACTTTTTATTTTTAGATTTTTTTTTTCCCATATAGGCCATTACAGAGTATTGAGTAGAGTTCCCTGTGCTATACAGCATTTTCTTATTAGTTATCTATTTTATATATAGTAGTGTGTATATGTCAGTCCCAGTCTCCCAATTTATCCCTCCCACCCATATCCCCTGGTACCCATAAGTTTGTTTTCTACATCTGTGACTCTACTTCTGGTTTGTAAATAAGTTCATTTGTACCCTTTTCTTTTAGATTCCACATATAAGCAATATCATATGATATTTGTCTTTCTGTGTCTGACTTACTTCACTCAGTATGACAATTTCTGGGTCCATCCATGTTGCTGCAAATGGCATTATTTTGTTCTTTTTTTATGGTTGAGTAATAGTCCATTTTATATATGCCCTGTACTTGTATGAGATGAGAAGTGCTTATTACTGCTTTACACCTCTAGGTTTTGAGGCAATTTGCTATGCAGCAATAGAGAACTAATACATAGCCCACCTGTGCCAGACCTTTGCAAATATTAAACTATTAACCCTCACAACAACCCTTTGAAGGAGGTACTGTTGTTGTTATACCCATTTGATACATGTGGAAACTGAGACCCAGAGATGACTTGCCCAAAGTCACAGAATTTGTGAAAGGCTGAACTGGGATTTGAATTAAGCAGTCTAGCCAGAGTCCATGTTCTCAACAAGTACTTTGTGTTGTCCTTTAAGAGGAACATGCTTGAGGACATCAGTTCTAAAATCAGGTGGGCCTCTGTCCACTCAGTGGTAAAGATAAGATAATAGCAATTCTTATTTGGGGACGTTTTTAGGGTTAAATGAGATAAGGCATGAAAGGCCTATAGCTGGGGGTGGGGGCACGGTCAGCACACCTGAGTTCCCTTCCCTTGCCCAGCACCTTTTGTTTGCTACTGCTAAAGGGGGACTCGTTCGTCTGGAAGGGTCCTGCTCTCTGCCTTGGGTCCTGAAGCCATGCACTGTGCTTGGATACTCCCTGTTCTCTGAGCCCTGGTGTCCCAGCCCATGTGATCCCAGCTCTCTAAAGGAGACTCCCATTTGGGATGCTGCCCTGAATTCTCACATAGGAAAAGCCAACTTCCTGAGCATGCCCTGACCTTCATTGCTAGGATGCAAACTAACAACAGGAAACCATTTCCTGTGCTTAATTACATTATTCACAGCACTATGCAGAGTGCTGGAACCACAGCCACTAATTCACAAAGTAGTTGGAAAGACAAAAATAAAACAAAGAAAGGAGAATGGCTTTGCTGGCTCTGTGAGTTGTACATTATGAAGCCAGAGGTGTGCAGTCTGGCTGTGCAGTCATCCCTCGATATCCACAGGGGACTGGGTCCAGAAGCCCCTATGGATACTAAATTCTGATGATGCTCAAGTCCCTTAGATGACCCTCTGTATCCACGGTTCCACATCTGCAGATTCAACCGTCAGCAGATTGTAAACATAGTACACAATCTATCCGCGGTTGGTTGAGGTTGGCTGAATCCACAGGTGTGGAATTGGCAGATACAGGGGACCCACTGTACTTGGAGATTTGGGGACAGTGCCACAAGCAGTGTAAAGTGCAGGGTGTGGAAGGAAGTCACACACATGGGGTTTCTAATCCCAGTTCCATCACTTTCCGATATGAGACTTTGGACAAGTTATTTAACCTCCCCGAGGTTCGTTGAGTAGAAAAGGAGGATAATGATGCTGACCTCATTGATTCCTTGTGAGGATACCGTAGGATAATGTGGATGCCCTGCATCAGGATGAGTTCCCTTCCTGTTCATAATGACCGTACTGGAGAGCTAGTGTCATAAACAACTAATGGTTAGGAGTTAAAAGCTCACACAAGAGCTTCCCTGGTGGCGCAGTGGTTGAGAGTCCGCCTGCCAAGGCAGGGGATATGGGTTCGTGCCCCGGTCCGGGAAGATCCCACATGCCGCGGAGCGGCTAGGCCCGTGAGCCATGGCCGCTGAGCCTGCGCGTCTGGAGCCTGTGCTCCGCAACTGCAGAGGCCACAACAGTGAGAGGCCCACGTACCGCAAACACACACACACACACACACACACACACACAAAAGCTCACACAAGAATTCCCCCTCCCCCCAAAGGAAATTTAAGGATAATTTCAGACCAAAACAGTATTGAGGCATTCCAACAGGCAACCACAGAAGAGCTGCTGACCTGTGTGGTCCATGGAGGTACCTAGTGGGAGGTCAGACTTGGATGCATAGACCTAGCCTGGCTGGCGGACTAGAGATTTAGTCTTTTCAAGTCTGTTTCTGACCCTGGAGGAGAAAAGTAGTTATGCACCCTGACAGCTTTTCTTTAAAAATCTTGTACATCTCTTACATAAGGTAAGTGGGAAAAAAAGCTTTTCACAGAGTATAATATGCATTCATGATTAAAAACACAAAACAAGAAAAAACAAATTAGAAAAATCTGAACAATTTAGAAATAGAAGGGAACTTCCTTATTCTGATAAAAAATGTCTACCGCGTTTCCCTGGTGGCGTAGTGGTTGAGGGTCCACCTGCCGATACAGGGGACACGGGTTCGTGCCCCAGTCTGGGAAGATCCCACATGCTGCGGAGCGGCTGGGCCTGTGAGCCATGACCGCTGAGCCTGCGCGTCTGGAGCCTGTGCTCCGCAACGGGAGAGGCCACAACAGTGACAGGCCCACGTACTGCAAAAAAAAAAAAATGTCTACCAAAAAAGCCCCCCCAAAACAAAAACACTATGGTGAGCGTGATACTTCACCGTGAAACTTTAGGAATGATTTCAGGATGATTTCATTTCTTCCATTCACTATCACACTGGATGTCCTAGCTACTTAGTAAGACAAGAAAAAAAAAGGGGTGTAAAATCAGAAAATAACAAACAAAATTGCCCATATTCACAGATGATATGATTGTCAATGTCAAAAAGGAAAATCTATAAACTATTAGTAAGAATTCAGGTTTGGTGGATACAAGATCTATGTACAAAAATCAGTAGTGTTCCTATAGAGAAACAAAGCCAAGTAGAAACGAAAAAGTTAAAAAAAAAAAAGAATGTTTACACCAGCAACAAAAACCATAAAGTATGTAAGGAAAAGAAATTGAAAAAATAAGCAAGACCTTTATGGACAATATTATAAAACCCTATTGAAGGGTATAAAAGAAGACTTTTAAACGAAGGGTAAAACATACTATGTTCATGGATAGAATGATTCAGTATCAAAAGATATTATTTCTCCCCAAATGTAATCTGTAATTGCAATAAAAAGAAAATAGGTGGTGTGTGCAGGTGTGTGTGCAAGTGTGTGTGTGTATAAATAGATATATATATATACATAACAATACAAGATACTCCTAAAATTCATGTAGAAAAGTAATTGATCAAGAATAATGCACATAGTTTTATATAAGGGGATTATATAGGAAGGGAAATTGCCCTAATAGTTATCTGGATTACAAATTGTAGTAATTTGGGTATGTGGCATTGGCACAGGGGTATAGAAATATATACCATTTAAACTGCCTGGTGTGACCAGAAGTCAGTGTATGCATGTCTGGGCATGTAATTGAGAGCAGTGATGTTATCATAAGTGAGGAAAAACCATTTATTCAGTGAATGCCTAAACTGCCAGCAAACTAAAAGGAACAAAAAGAAAATCAGATCCTTACTTCACACTTTATTAAAAAATTGATTACATTTTAATTAATTTAAAAAGATTAAAGACCTAAATATGAAAAGCCCCATATTTAGACCTTTTAGGAAGAAAAGAGCAAACCTTTTAAAAAGAAATGGATTACATTAAAATTAAAACCTTATTAATAATAGGACACCATAAACTGAATTAAAAGGCATACTATAATAATAGTCTGCATAATCAGTCAGGGATTAATATCCAGAATATTTAAAGAGTTTCTACAAATCAGTAAGAAGAAAAGGCTATGCCACAGAATAATGGGTACAGGATGGGAATAGGGAGAAATCAGAGGCAAGAAAACTGAATGGACAATAAGCATAAAAGATGGTCAAACTCACCGGTAGTCAGGGAAATGCAAATTAAAAACAACACAGTGAGATATAATCCCACACTTCTCAGACTGGCAAAAATTAAAATCTGACAACACCAAGAGTTGGCAAAAATGTGGAGATTTTCGGGCTTCCCTGGTGGCGCAGTGGTTGGGAGTCCGCCTGCCGATGCAGGGGACGCAGGTTCGTGCCCTGGTCCGGGAGGATCCCACGTGCCGCGGAGCAGCTGGGCCCATGAGCCACGGCCGGCCGCTGAGCCTGCGTGTCCGGAGCCTGTGCTCCGCAACGGGAGAGGCCGCGGCGGTGAGAGGCCTGCGTACCGCAAAAAAAAAAAAAAAAAAAAAAATGGAGATTTTCATACAGTGCTGCTGGGGATAAAAATTGGTAAAATCACTTTGGAGAGTAAGTGGCAGTTTCTACTACAAATCAGCAGGTCTACGTTTATAGTACACTCTAGAGAAAATCCATCTACAGATAGGCTCCAGAGGAAATCCAGCATGTATGCATGAGGAAACATATTTGTATAAGAGTGTTGGCTGTCGTGTTCTTTGTAAGAGTTAGAAGCTGAGACCAATCAAATGTGCATCATTTAGGGAATGGATGAATAAAGTATTTTATATGTATAAGATCGAATACTCCATAGCAAGTAAGTGAATGGATTAGATAAATATGGATAGCTTACTGTTGAGTCAGAAAAGTTACAGTCAAGTAGGATTCCATTTATGTAAATTTTTTAAAATAGCACTTTTACATAGTTTATGGTAATACATAAGTACCAAAATTATAAAAGCACGCATGGGAAAGACATGTAGAACGTTAGAAGAGCAGTGTCCTCTGGGAAGGAAAGGTGGGAAAGTTGGATTGAGCTGGAGTAAAAAGGAGGGTTCCACTCTGTAAAGTTTTATTTCTTTACAAACAAAAATAGAATCAGAATGAAAAAGAGGGAGCTGAAATCAGTAGTACAAAACGGTAACATTTGTTAAATCTAAGCTTGGTTATGGTTATTAAATTATTTGCTGTATTTGTATGTTTAAAATCCTTCTGGAAGCAATAGGCATCAGCACCTTTCAGATTTGCCCAAAGGAGCAATGTGGAAATGAGTCCTTTGCTAGTAGAGAGCATTCTCTATAGGTGTGTCCCTGCTTACAGGGAGGTGTTATGCATGGGTGCCTGTGCCCACATGTGTACAGGCTTGTATTCATCTCTTGCTCAGCTGGTGTTGCCTTGGCAACTTGGAATGCCCCATCATCTGCTGAATCGGGGGTAGGTGAATGGCTTTGCACATTGGCTGTTCATTTCCCTCAGAGGAATGTAATCTGAAACAAGGGTGATCAGTCTGTCTTTGTCTCTCTGTCTTCTAAATATGCAATTCACCTTGTCTTCATCATCTTTTAGCTATTCTTCCAGCTCATATATCTCATTTTCAGCCGTTCCTAAGATATAACTGTGAATGTCTAATCAAAAACAAGCCACATTTACCTTTTACCATCTTAAACCATTTTCTCTAAATAGGCAGTTAACATGCTTTAAAGACCCGGAGGGGGAAGATGCTGTATTTGCACCATAGACCCTCTTTTCCCACCACTGGGAGTACCACGGGGGGTGGGGGTGGGTAGGGCTGTGGGACTCAGTACCAGCACATGTCACAGGATGCTGCCTGTGACAGCAGGAATAGGAATAGTTCTGTGGAATAGATTCCTGCCTCTCGTCACTGTGGTCCATGAGAACCCCCTGACTTGCTCCTTATCTAGCCTGGACTTCATTGGGGAACATGCCAGCACTTCCTGCCCCGCCTCCTGGGCGCACTGGCCTGCTGTGTGTGCCATTCTTCCTGCCTGTCATTTGGAGCGATTGAGCCCTATGCTAGGAGCTGAAGGACAGAAGGATGTGATGTGAGAAGGATGCCTGAATGCTGGTTAAGCTCTTGGTCTCAGATACACCCCCAGGGAAACTTCTTAGTGAGTTGAAGGCTGCCTAAAGGGACACCGAATAAGTGTACCTTTTATCAACGCAGAAGGGTTCAAATTCTTAGAATGTTAAAGCTGGTCATGTGAAGGATTTCTGGTCTAACCTAACCATCCATCCAATGTTTACTGGGTTCTTTCGATCTGCCTTTAAACATGGGAAGATCCAAGTCCAGGGAGGCTGCATGAATTCTTTTCTGTTAGCTAAGTTGGCATCTCCCCCAGACAGGTACCCAGTGAACACAGCCCCCCTCCATCCTGCTGATAAGGGTCATCAGAGCATCCTCTTTTCCAACCACACTTCTGAGACCATTCTGTAGAGCCCTTGGGTAAGGAATTGATGAGTCAATATTGAGCCCTTAGCTCTTGGGACTCAGGATCTTAGTCCAGTGAGGACACGAAAATCCTCGTCGATGGAGTCGATGTGTGGTTTTCCCATCAACCTCAGTGCAGGTGCACATTCATAGGGCAAGAAGGCACCACCCTGTCACCACTACAGGTGTTGATTGTCCCTGATAATTGGTCTGACCCTGTCCCCAGGCAGGCGGTATCCAGACCTCAGCTCTGGTGCAAGACACCAAGGAGGGAGAAGCCTCCCAATGGGTTTTACTCTGAAAAGGCACTTGAACAAAGTACTTATTCCCTGTCTGGACAAAGTGATGCATTTTATGGGTCTGGTGACAGTTCTTAAAATTCTTTAAAGCCCAGGTGCTGGGAGCAGCATTGCGTGAACATATTTAATGCTTTTTCTCTTTTTTATTAAGGAAAACCACTCTTAATGTGGAATTCTCCTATCTGACATTCTGAGAATTTTTTCTTCTTGCTGCTTCTAGCCTTTCCAAACAGTCTTACTTCCTTGATATACACATGGTAAAAGAAGAGCTTCATAGTAAAGTAATTTCCAGAAATTGATAATAGTGACCGTTTCTCTGGAAGGGTCTGGGCTGGGCAAGAAACTTAATTTTTATTGAATATCTTTGTTGTATTTGAATTAAATTTTCCCCCAAAGCATACAATTTTCTTTTTTTTTTTTTTACATCTTTATTGGAGTATAATTGCTTTACAATAGTGTGTTAGTTTCTACTTTATAACAAAGTGAATCAGTTATACATATGTTCCCATATCTCTTCCCTCTTGCGTCTCCCTCCCTCCCACCCTCCCTATCCCACCCTTCCAGGCGGTCACAAAGCACCGAGCTGATCTCCCTGTGCTATGTGTCTGGTGAACTTGATTAATTTAAAAAATCTTTTGCTGTAGCACACAAGAAATACTGCTTGTACTAAATAGTAATAGATGCAGTATTGCATCTGCGTCACCACATCCCTATTCTTACACTAACCAGCTCTATGATGGAACCAGTTACTTAAATGCTCTGAGTCTCAGTTCTCACATTTGTAAAATGGGGGTAGGACACTTGCTTATCCTCACAGGGTGTCATAAAGGTGAGATGAGGCATGTATATCACTCTTCCTGCATTTAAATTACATTGCCGGACTCGCTCCAGATTTGTGTACACCTGGAGACTAGGAAATGCATCATGTTTATTACCTTCATCTCCTCCAACCCCCAATGAATGTTCTGTAACTTCCTACTGGAAAGGGATATTCTGTCACACTGTTCACTGCTACATCTCTGTGCCTGGAGTGGTGCCTGGTATAGGGTAGGCATGGTGTAAATGTTTATTCAATGAATGAATGCATGCATGCATGATAGGGGTTCAATTCATGTTACTTGATGCTTGGATAGTGATTTGCTGAAATAATGTACACACACCCTGTCTCATCTGCAGTGGTTAGCGTCAATACGTGTCCTTGGCTCTAGAGAGTATACATGCCTTTTGCTCAGTTTCCATCAACTGGCCCATCGTACATTGGCCTTGGCGTCCACCCACACACCTAGTGCTTCTGCCTCCTGGCATTAAGCACCATTGGTCATTGGTGGCCCTCTCATTACTCCTTCAGCCGATGCTCTGTTATTTTCTCTGCTGTATTGATACGGAACCCCAGAGCTTGTGGGAAAGGCCAGGGATTGGCAAGTGAGAGCAAGACCAAATCCAGCAGTGACAAGCAGTAGTCCTCTTGTGTGACTCTTGTAGCACCTGCTACCACTTGTGCCCTGAGCGACAACAGTGAACAAGCCAGGTACACACGACAGCCAGCTCCCTGCTGGGATTTATGGATAGAGGGCCAGGGGGTGACACCTGGTCAGATCGCAGCCCTTACCAGTTGGCTTGGGTGGGGTGACACTGGGGTTGGCGTCTCTTGGCCGGCCTACCCATCAGCACTGCACAGGTGGGCTGGGGACCAGCCAGCTGCACGGTTCCCATGCAGAACCGTGGGAACTCGGTTCCCACGGGAAGTCATGCTCTCACCTGCTCCACAGCTGGAGCTGTCAGCCTCTATCTCAGATTCCTGTTGATCGTCCATATTCACTGAAATGTGCAAGATGGGCAAGTGCATCAGGGAATGTGGTACCTGGATCGTCTCAGGTTCCCGGATCCCACCCAGACCTTCTGGGAGAGGCTCTGGGGGAGTGGGTTAGAGGGACTTGGCAAGCACCAGCTTTAACAAGCTCCAGTGGGTTCTGGTTCATTGGAGAGGTTGAGAGTTATGCTGGAGTAGAGGGGAGTCTGGCGTTCAGAGCTGGGCAGACCTGGGTGTGAGTCCAAGGTCTGCTACCTGCCAGCTGTGTGGCTCGTGGCATGCAACCCTGCTGGACCTCTGTGTCCTCCTCAGTATGATAGAATGATGATGATGGTGTCTGTCTCACAGAACTGCTAGGATTAAGTGAGTTAGTGCGTGTGAAGTACCGTCCACATGTCTGCCCTGCGGCAAGCACATATGAGTGTTAGTTGGTAATGCAGTGGTGACGTGACCGTGATGACCACCCTGGGGGTGGAGTTTCCGTAATTCTGCTCCAGCACAGAGGAGATGCTTGAGCGGGGTTGAACACAGAATGAATTACGGGCCACTTCTTGACAGCCTGAACACTAAAGACCAGAGACATCAACTCCCTCCAGGATTAGCTGTCACTGTTGTCTCTGTGTTGGCAAACTCCCCAAAGCGATTTTCAGGGAAGCCTTATAACTGAGTTTAGCAGAGGATGGACACCGGTGAGTGATTTGGGAATATAAAGCAGATGTAGCCGCAGAAGCAATCATAGGAGCTTCCTCTCCGTTGCTCCTTAAATGCATTAGTCCCAGCTGAACTGTGATGATTTTTCTTATGTTAAAACATCTTTCTTTTATATTATGCTCTGGGAAAACCAGGTTCTAGATGAATTCAAGGCTTGCATTTGAGCGCTTCCCTAAAGCAGTGGTATCTGGCAGTAAGTAAGATAGCATGCTGTTTGGCTCTAAGCCATAAAAATCTCTGAAACTCCTTTATTGAAAGGCAGTGCCTTAATTTGCTACAACTCACTAAGGAGCAGTGCATTGGTGAAAGGAAAAGTTCATGATGTTTGCATTCTATTTATTTTAAATACAGCCTAGTTCAATAAATAGGCCAGTTTTCTCCTAGCTGTGTTGAGAGAGCGGTATATAAAACCTGATAGATGGGCTTCCCTGGTGGCGCAGTGGTTGAGAGTCCGCCTGCCGATGCAGGGGATGCGGGTTCGTGCCCCGGTCTGGGAAGATCCCACATGCCGTGGAGCGGCTGGGCCCGTGAGCCATGGCCGCTGAGCCTGTGCGTCCGGAGCCTGTGCTCTGCAACGGGAGAGGCCACGGCAGTGAGAGGCCCACGTACCGCAAAAAAAAAAAAAAAAAAAAAAAAACCTGATAGAGGTTTGTTGCATTGGAACTTACTTGGGGAAGTGGGCTTCTGAAATGTGATTAGCCTTTGAAAAATCAATAGAAAGCCACCAAGGTCGCTTTACAAGTTGGGCATTTGTACGTGGAAATTAACCCATCTGTGGGTTAATGCTCCTGGCTTGGCACAGCTGCTAGCCCAGCACTCAGCTTGTATGGAAGTGCAGGGATGGCCACATGTGGTCGCTTCAGGACCATCCAGAATTTGATGGCCTGCCTGTCCCTGTCATGAGCAGGCACATGGGCCCCGTCATCTTGACATCCTGTGTGGCTCAGTGTGGGTATAGTTGGACTCACAGTGGGTCTGGGGTGTAGGTGAGAGCCCCTGTCCTGTTGGTCTCATGTTTCAAGGCAAGCCTGAGAGGGACCTGCACAGAGGAATACACATTAGGGTCAAGCACCTGTCTGAGCTTTGTTGCTACCTGTTTAAAGGAGTGCTCAGAAATGCCAGCTGCCCTGTGCCTGGAAAGTTGGGGAGCTCCTGTCCTGTGCGGAGTGGTGCTGGGGTTCAGTCCTGCTCACCAGGGAGCCCGTTCTAGCTAGCTCATTTCCAGGCAACCCGGAGAGTTCCCAGCCTCACTCACCAGATAATCCTCTTGTGCTCGTTACACCTTTGCCTCTGTAAGGGCCACCTTTCCATGTGGGAGAAAGAACGCAAGCCATGGAAGCAGGTGGATCTGAATTCCACTCCTGAATCTGTTGCAGACTGAGCTGGGGGCTCAGTGAAAGCCTCTCTGAACCTCAGTCCTTCTAAGTGTCCCCTGAGGAATAAATTGGTTAATTGGCCCTAGCGAGGATTAAAGAAGATAGCTTATAGGTGAAAGTAGGTACCGCAGTACCGGGAGTGCCTGGTGTGCTGCTGAATGCTCCATGGTCTCTGTGATTGGGTAATCTGCTAATCTATTTTTTATAAGGCCTAGGAAGAAACAATGAGAAAATGTTCAATTCACAGGTTAATTAGATCTCTCATATTCCTGCTTGTGCTGGAGTTGAGACAGGAGATAGATGGGCCCCAGGCTGAACAGCTGGAGTCTGTCCCCTGTGGACAGATAATCCAAGATGAAGAGGAGGAGAGGCTGAGCCCTGCCCAGATAAGAGATAAAGAGACCACATATTCCTCATTCTCAAAGTCAAGGAGACCTTCCCAACTACACATGTGCAGAAAGGCTCCTTGGAGGTCAAAAAGAGAGGGGTGCTACCCCATAGTAAATGATGTCAACCTACCCATAGGCCTCTTTGCTGGTAACCATCTTGGCTAAGAGTTGCACGTGTACACAGGGGAGGACCCGGAGATAAACCAAATACGGACTCAGAACCAGCCAAAGCAAGATGACTGGCCAAAGGAAACCTGGAAGAAATGCCCCATAAAAGTGATGCAACCTACCACGAGTGTGCGACTCTCTCTCTGAGCTCGCCCGTGTGTCTATCCACACGTAGCCTTTTTCCTCCTAATAAACACTTTACTTGTTTCACTACTTTCTGTCTCTCTGTGGAAATTCATTTCTACACAGCTGACAGGCCCGGGCCTTGTCACTGGCCCACGGATCTAGTGGCTAAGGTTCAGTGCTCTCACTGCCGTGGCCTGACTTGAATCTTTGGCTGGGAACTGAAATCCTGCTTCAAGCCACTGCAGGCCGAGGCCACCCAAGATCAGCGTTGCCTGAGAATGTTGCCATTCTCTCTTCCTTCTGCACTTGGAGAAAAGGCAAAGCTTCTCCCCATCCTAGTTGTAAGAATAGATGGTCTTGCCTTACCGAGATAAGCGAAGAGGTGACGATAGCTGAAGATCTGTGATATGAGCTAAAACGTCCATGTAAACCAGATAATACAGTTTCTTTCTCAAATATGAATGAGGTTTACTGGACTTAGTACAGCTACTAAGGTCAAGAGGAAAGATGCTTTTCAGTTAAAGAAAAAAAAGAGTTCTGAGGTTCTTGCTGGCGACTGTCTTCTGTTCAGATCAAACATATTTCTGCCCAATCCTGCCTTTCCTACTCCCAACACTCCTGTCTGTCAAGTATTTTAAAGTATGCTGAGTTTTAAAAAAAATCCAGCAGGAAAAAAAACCCTAAAAACCAATTTTCTGTTCATTAAAGTGACTGCAGTTGTTGATAAAGACTTGACTCTTTTCAAAACTTGAGTCCCAGAGCCCCAAAGGCAAAACATAGTGAATTTAATAAAAAGGATGGATGTATCTGGGATGAGTCAGTCATCTCTGTATTGACTAAATGTTCATTAATTACCACATTCAGAAATGGAGTTTCCCTCTAGAGAAAATGCTAATTAAGATGCCTGTTTAAGCTCCCACATTTATCCTCTTAGCAATATCTCCCTTTTATTTGATCTGTTTCAAAAGGCTGGAGCCCTTTACTTAGATGAAGTAATTTCTAAAGGAAGGAGCAGAAAGGCCCATTCAGCGGTAGTTTGGGAATTGTGTTACCTTGAGTTATATGACTTTCCATGTAATATACTGATTAAGCACCCGTGCACGTTGTCCAAGAGTTTATACACGAAATAAGCCACCTTCCAGCCGATACCCAGGACGGCTAGAGTGTATCTGTGGTGAAACATTCGGGCTAACGTCATTACCCATGCGTTCTTGTCTAGGTAAAGGCCTGATTCATGTCAAATGCTGCTAAGAATGAGGGAGAGACTGTTTATTCTCCAAAACCTGTGTGGTTCGTGTTAAAGTCGGTTGGATAACATGCAAACACTAATTAGGCCGGCATTGTTCTGTAGGGAAAGGACGACAGCGTTCAGTCATTGCAGACTCCAAGCTTGAGCTGACAGGCATGTAGGGTACATGGCTGTGATGTGAGGTTGGAGATGGGCCTCTCTTACACTGAATCCATGAAGACCCCAGGGAGGAAGTATGTGAGAGAAGAAGAGAGGCTGTCAGATGTCGTTTGAGGCCAACACAGAGGAAGGGGCATCTTTTTGAATGGGGAGACTGCGGCGAGGGTGTGCCTTGTGATGGGTCACAGAACCTCTTCAGGGAGGCGCGAGAGAAGTGGACTATTTTAACTGGTGGTAAGAACCTGTCATAGGTTTTTGGAAGCATGAGGGTCAGTAAGCTCTTCTGAAAATCAGAAGAACTGAAAGGGGGAGGGGTGTGGAGGGAGGGAGAGTACTACATTTGTTTTTCCTGTTCTGTAATTTTTGAGGCATCACAAGTTAAATGTTATAAAATAACCCCCAAAGTATAAAACAAGGGTGTCCTGAAGTCGATATGAGTGTTTTTACCCATAGGATGGAGATTCAAGCTCTCCTGGTTTGCAGGATACTAGCTCAAAAAGAGTGCAAGTTTGTTTATTTTCTAAATCTTATTTATTTATTTATTATTATTTTTTTGCGCTACACGGGCCTCTCACTGTTGTGGCCTCTCCCGTTGCGGAGCACAGCCTCCAGACGCGCAGGCTCAGGGGCCGTGGCTCACGGGCCCAGCCGCTCCGCGGCATGTGGGATCTTCCCAGACCGGGGCACAAAGCCGTGTCCCCTGCATCGGCAGGCGGACTCTCAACCACTGCGCAACCAGGGAAGCCCTATTTTCTAAATCTTTGAAAGAATCTCTCTTAAGTGCCAGATTGACAGCCTTGGGGGGACTTGCCGTTCCTGGATCTGTGGGCCGCGCTTTGGTCTCCAGTGGGACCAGAGAGGTTGTCTTTGATAAAGAAGTCAGCTCAGTAAACCAGAGCATCCCATTACTGACATCGTTTCTTGAATGAACTGGGCAACCCTAAACTTGGTTCCCAAATGGCCCATGTGCAAAATCAGGAGACTTTTTTTTCCTTTCCTTGTAAACGCATGCATGTGCATGCACACACACACACACACGCACACAATTCAGAGCCTTGGAATTAGACTGAAATAGTTCTGATTGAAACCCTGTCCAGCAATATAGAGCTCCTTGGAGCTCAGTCTTTAGAGGAACACATGCTGTGGTTCACATCCCAGCTTTCCCACCTGAGTGGCAGCACCCTGGGAGCAAGTCAAGTTTCCTTTCTGAACTCCAGTTAGTTCTTCTTTGAAATCACGATACTAACACTCGTTTTGTATGGGTTTGTGATGGTAAGGTAATATTTATGAAGTATCTAGCTGAACGGCACATACAATGGGCTAAAAATATTACAGTTAAGACTTTTCACTTTAAATACTTTGACCCATGACCTCCTTTCTGAGCTAGTTTATTAAAGTAATCTAAAATACACAGGTTTTGGAGATTCAACGTTGATACTAAAACAATGAGGTGGGTTTAAAATTCTGTGTTCAAATTGATAGAATATAAGGAGTGTATATATACACAAGCACACACATACACACACATACATACATCTATAATAGGTATAGGTGGTTGTCTCAATGATATGTTTCAGTGAAAATTAGCAAATTGATTATTATGCATAGAAAACAATAATATGAGCATTTATATGATAAGTGCAAATGTAAAATTGAATCTAAAAGTGAATCTTTTCATAAAACAGATCTGCTTTGGACAGCATCACTCGTGGTCAAGGAAGGAAATAAACTCCCTGCCTATCCAGGAAAGCAATGCTACAGCTATAGAGGCTATTTGGAGAGATTTTATGAATTTCTGATGTGTAAAATGAGTGTGTACCATGACATAGATGGAGTCATTTGTAAGGAGAATGAAAAAGATACTCCTTCTGACATCTTTTTTTTTTTGAAGTGACATGTGTATACCATGACATTTCTCTGCCCCAACTTGTGTTCCATCTCAGTGACCCCAGCCATCATCCAAGTGCAGGTCAAGGGCTGCCCGTTGCCCCGAATTTTGTGCTCTGCTGAGCCATCTGCTGAGTTACAGTTGGGAAGTCGGTGAACCTTTAAGCTTCACCATGAGAATGTTTTCTAGAGGAACAACTCTAGAATTGAAATAGGCAAGAGCCAGTTCTATCCGGGCCATAGACCGGGACACACAGCACAGTCTTGGCAGGACATGTACAAGGTGCCCTGGGCTCTGCCATGTCTCCATCTTTCTACCACTTCGGGGTCTGGTTAGACAGCTCAGGCTCTGAGCAGTGCCCTGGGTTAAATTCCTCCAGTTTACTCAGTCTCTGGGCTTTGTAAGTTCATTTGCTAAGGTTTCCAGTAGGGCCTCTGCCTGTTGGACAGCTGTGCAGTGAGTAAACCAGGCACTGGTGTATCAGGAAGAGAGCAGACTTTGATACAGACCCACCTTTGGATTGGGCTCTGCTGCTGTGATCTGTGTGACCTGGGGCAGGTCACCAAATGTCTGCAGGCCTCACTTTCCTCCAGTTTGAATAACAATTACCCACCTCCTTCAAAGGGATCTTCTGAGCTCTAAATGGATGGACAGGGAAAGGCTTCCCAAAAGGCTCCTCGAAATTTCCTAAATGTTCGCTCCATCGTTGTGGAGCTGTAATGAGGACTAAAGGGACGGGCTCTATGTATTGATAAAAGGGGCCACAGAAGCTTATTCTACATGTGTTCTTTCCTTCATTCCCTTCTAATTCGTTCAGGTGACAAAGTAACGTGAAAAGAGGAGTGTGCTTTAAAAAATGTGCGTTTGACAGAAGCCTTTCCCAAATCCTTGTGCTCATGGAGAGGGACATGGGGCCAAGGAGTCTTGTGGAGGATAAGCGCCCTGCATGCTAGATTCCTCCAGGCTTTGCTTTCACCTTGCAGCCTCACCCCATACCTGGCAGCCTTGGACAGGCAGATGGTAGCTGAGGGAGCAGGTGCCCCTGAGCCTGCAAACCACCACATGATGCTCGGTGTCCTTACTTTTCTTTGTACCCCCAGCACTCAGCACAGGACCCCAGAAAACTCTTTTGAGTTACGGGATGCTCAGGTGATAATGGTCTATCTATTGAGGGTTTCCCCAAAGCGTTTCAAATAATACTACTCTAGGAAGGGGCTCCATTAAAACAACAACAACAGCAGCAAAGTGCATGAGCTTGAGAAAGATCTCTTTTGGAAACCGGTGATGCACATTAACATATTAAAGGCCGTGAAAAGTCCTGTACAAAGAAACAAGTTCAGTGTCATTCAACCGAGTGTTCCTCAGCTTCATTTTGATCTGGGAAACTTTCTTTCACTTGTTCCCAGCACATGCACACTGGGAACCACTCATCAATGGCATATTGATTGGAATTAGTCTAAAATCCTCCATCCTCGTACATTTACCTGTAATTGCTAGACTTCTGTGTAGATATTAGCTTCCTTTGTGGTCTATTGTCCTCGCCTGGCTGCAAAATGAACTTCATGTAACTTTCCCCCCATGCTTTGTTGCTGATGTCAGTGGGGATTGAATGTTCGGCTAGACTCATTTTCCCACTTCAGAAGCCCCGCTGATCTCTGTGCATGATGTCACGTTAGCTGTCTTAAGCCTCAAAGTCAGTTGTAAACCATGGGACAAGACTCACTGGGTGGTCCCAGAGAGGCCCTGATGATTTAAACAGCTATTCCTATAATCCAGTCAACTTTGCTGGGAAGATACATCCAGGATGCCCCCTACCTCTCCCTACCTTCCTCACCCATCCGCCTGCTCACCGTCATTCTGTCTCGCTTGGACCATCATAGTAGCTGCCTAACCAGACTATTCCCAACACAGCAGCCTGGGGGATCCTGCAAACACACAAGTCAGATCAAGTCATCCCAATACCCTGGAAACACCAGCGTCCTGACAATGGCCCGTAAGGCAGTACGTGACCAGGGTCCCTGCCACCCTCCCCATCCCCTGCTCTGCCAGCCACCCCGGACTCCTTGCTCTTCCTGGAATGCTCCTGGCAGGGTCCCCACCTCATGTAATACAGTTTTGGGCGTTAGGCGTTGTACCAAGTGAGTTTCCATCTGTAAAGCACCTAGCCTCTTCCCTGTGATACCCAAATGGCTTGCCTCCTCACTTACTTCTGGTGTCTGTCAAATCCCATCCTAGTGGAGAGGCCTGCGTGTACTGTCCTGTATAGAACAGCAGCCCTCCCCCACCCCACCCGCTTCCCCAGTAGTTAACCTGTATCCTCTGCCCTGCTTTTTTGCCCCGCCACACCCATCAGTGCCTGAGGTGTGATACATTTATCAGTTGTTTCCTCTCCCCTCGGGGATGTCAGCTGAGTCAGGGCAGGGTCTTACTCCCCAGCTCCTAGCACCGTGCTTGTCACCTTGTCAAGCAGGCAGACCTCAGGATCTAGTGGTTCAATGGATGAGTAACAGCAGTCCCCATCCCTCGCTAGTGACGCGACCAGGATGAGTTACATGCACGGGGTTTTGAACGTCAGGGCACTTTTCAGTCTGCAGTGTTATTTGCAGCTGCTCCGCCTGGCAGATTTTCCCAGGTTCAGAGGCTGCTGCTTCTGAGTCAAGTTGTCACAGCTGAAGGTGAGAGCCAGAGCCTCAGCGGAGGAGGGCATATGGAGTGGAGGTGACCCCGAGGAGAGGAAGCTGAGGGCAGAGGCTGCAGAACCGCCGGCCATGATGCCAGCGCCTCCCCATCCCTTTAGGTGGCTTTCCTGTAATAATAATGATCGTTTGTTGCAGGGGTGCTTTGTGGCCAGGGTCCATCCTCATAGCCTCTTACACTTGCCGGTGTATTTTAATCTTCTCAGTTACCAGCCTCTGAGATTGTGGTGGTTTGTACTTGGGCAAACAGCTCACCGCTGAGGGGGTCACTTTGGTCGACAGAGCAGAAAAGGGCTCAGTCTTCCCGGCCCTCAATTTCCTTGCGGTGAAATGAGCAAATCAGAAGTGAAGGCTGTAAAAGCCCCTTCCCGTCCCCAAAGTTCCTTTATTCTAGGAATCAAGTCTCTGTGAAGCCACGGGACCACGTGTGTCATTCATTCCATGGCTCAGCCTAGCCATCCCTTAAGAAACGGCAGCTATGTCCAAAGGTGCTGGTGGCCTTGGGGAGAGAGTCCCCTTCCTGCCACTGCCTGTTTGGCTCTAGAAATGGTTCCGCTCCGAGACATGTGGGCTGCGCTGAAGAACCTCATCCAGGTAGAAGGGGCCTCCTGTGATGAGGACACGTCTGAGCTCAGGCTGTGCAGCAGGTTCCACTCTCAGCCCTGCCGGATTGAAGTACGAGCAAATTCAGAGAATCCCCAGGGTGCCGGAGAAAGTACAAATGAATCACAGACGAAAATAAGGCTGAAGAATCTCGGAGAAGGCCTTTAAGAGGAAGAAGATGCCATTTGCTGAAGGTAAAAGTACAACTCTGGTAGCCGCTTATTGACCAAAGCTGTCACAGACTGGAAGCTGGACGCTGGACCATTCTGGGTCACGTGACCTGGCAGGAACCCAGCCAGTTAGGGGGTTCCTGCCCAGCAGACCCTGAAGCTAGAGGAGAGGACAGCTTTTCCAGACTCCTCAAGGGGGCAAGATGGGGCCTGGCTCAATACCAAGGGAGTGTGAATTCCAATTCTGGATTCCACTGTTGACCTCAGTAAAGAGGTAAACCAAGGCAAGTTCCAAGAGATGAGTTTATTCGGGATTAGTGGAGGAATTGCAGTTCGGGACAAGCAAACTGAAGCAAGCGACAGGCCAGTCACTGAGGGTTTGGGGCAGATTGTATTTACGGGCCGGGAAAGTAACGAGGGGAGAGTTCAAGTCCGAGTCAGTTAAAATCAGAAAGAAACAGAGGCCAGCCTTGAAAACTTCCCAAGCAGACAGGACCATTCCAGCAGCACAAACAAAGCTCAATTCAGCCCACTTGGTGAGGCCAGCCCGCCCTTGGTCATCTCTCGTTCACGGCTCTGGCAGGACTTCCCAAATTTGATAGGAAACAAGTAATGGTCATCGAGAAAATTCCAATGCTATCATTTTTCTGTAAATCAGGCATTTACGTGAAATCAGTCTCTTAGTCCTTCAGTTTTGTTTTCCGGAGGACACAGGCATGAGGTTCTGCATTTTATATCCTCTGGTTCTGTGTTAGATTGAAATTCTTTCACATCATTAACTCAGCTCTCTCAGCAATGCAGTGGGTTTGGTGTGGTTATTCCCATTTCACAGATGGGAATGTAGAGGCTCACGGATGTGAGGCTTGTGTTACACAAACGCCGCTGCCAGAGAGCAAGTGTATTGCGCTCCTCTGATATTTCCAAGATGCGTGGCCTGTGCTCTGGCCAGGGGCTGTGTTGGCTGCTGCCATGATGGAAAGGGAAGTGAGATCCGATCCCAGCCCTGCAGGCCTTCTAGGGCAGAGACCCCACTGTGGCAAAAGGCTGGAGGATGTGTTTTGTTCCTATGATCCAGTGTGCTCCAGGGAGCCCTTAATTGGTGAGGCAAGCCCGGGCCACCATCTGAGTGGGATTGTACTTGCCAGCCGAGGACCTACACTATTAAGAATAGGCGAAAGGTCATTTTCCAGTGAGACAGAAAATGCCACTCATAATCAAACTTCATTACTTGGTTTTAAATCCAGCCGAGACATAGACCCATCATAAAATTGAGGCACCCAAAAGGACCTTCAAAGATGGTGGCAGGTGGATGTTAGGGGAGGGCTTGGACTTTGTCAGACACACTGGGTTTAATTCCTGGACCTGCCCCACACAGCTCTGTGACCTTAGGCAGGATGCTGAGCCTCTCTGAGCCTTAGTTTCTCACCTTGTCGAATGGCATAAGAATAGTGCTTTCCTAACGGGTGACAGAGACCTGGCAGAGATTGGGCTGGATACTGCACGTAAAAGGCTTGGCCGCTGAAGTTGCTCCCTCCAAATAGAAACAGTGATGCGGAAGCCTCGTTTCGTACCCCTGCTCCATCTTTTCGTCACCTGCTCCAAAGGGTCAGGCTGAGGCGTCCTTATCTCCCCCAATCCAGGCAAACGCTTCAGCATGTTGCCCTTCGGACCTGGCAAGGGAGAAACCTATGGGGGAGGCCGTGAAAAGTGGTGAAGGCAGGAGCTGATAGTTTAGTTGGAGAAATAAAATGTAAGCGAAGGGCTGCTGGCAGAGCACGTGAGTGATGACCAAGTGAATTGAAATGACACTGCTTGTTAGAGGGTTGAAGGATGGCAGGAAAGGATTTCAGGCTGGGGTAGTTCCAGGGAGGAAGTTTCTGCTGGGCCTTAGAAGATTTTGTCTGGCCCAAAGGAGGGAGGCCTTTGTTGCCTCCCAAGCAAGAGGAAGGGAAATAAGAAGCTGTTGGGCAGCTTTCCTCCAGCTCCCACAGTTCACGGGCTGTGTGGACAACTGGTCACCTGCTGGCTCTTCTAAGCGCAGCCCTGGTGTGAGCCAAGCACATAGGCACGGAGGTGAAGCGTGGGTGCAAAGAGGCCGGGGAAGCACTGGAATGAAAACTGGCTCTCTTTGGAGGGCTCCAGGGGTGAGAAGCCCCTACGATTAGGGTTTCCTTCCAGGCCTGAAGTTTAAATTACAGCCATAATTTACTGTTATTATGGGCACTGAACTGTACTTGCCCTGGGCTCTGTAAACAGGAAGTCAGCCAGGCCTATTTAAGTGGTGTTCAAGCAGCTCTAAGTAAAAGAGGCTTAATGGTTCAAGAGCAGCGGGAGAACGCAAACCTGCCCTCTCCTCCATCCTGGGCACTGAAGCGTCTACCTTGTCTGCTCCATTTGCCCCTCAGACACTTTCCTTCAAAAATCAAATCTGCAGGGCTTCTCTGGTGGTGCAGTGGTTAAGAATCCATCTGCCAACGCAGGGAACACGGGTTCAGCCTTGGTCCGGGAAGATCCTACATGCCGTGAAGCACCTAAGCCCGTTTGCCACAACTACAGAGACTGCGCTCTAGAGCCCGTGAACCACAACTACCGAAGCGCGCGTGCCTAGAGCCCGGGCTCCACAGCAAGAGAAGCCACCGCAGTGAGAAGCCCGCGCACTCTGTGCACCACAACGAAGAGTATCCCCCGCTTGCCGCAACTAGAGAAAGCCTGGGTGCAGCAACAAAGACCCAACGCAGCCAAAAAAAAAAAAAAAAAATCAAATATACAAAAGTTACTGAATGCCTAGTGTGCCAGGCTCTGTGCTGGAGGCAGAGAGGGAAATGGAAACTTACAGGACATTGTCCTTCTTTGTAGAGGGAGAAGGTGGGAGGGGTTCAGGCCCAAAGCATGCTGGGAATTCAGCAGCATGACCTGGTGAAGAGAGGGGAGGAGGCCAGGAGCCGATATGGAGGAAACAGACCTGGCTGATGGGTGGTAGGTTCCTCGGGGAAAAGGCCCACTGTCCATGGTGCAGGCCCCAGAAGGGTTGATGCACTCCAACTCGGTTCCGTGTCTAACCAGGTTTGACAGACATGCCTCGGAGAGCAGGAGATACTCAAAAGTCAGGGGAGCAATAATGTCTAGTTCCAGGTTAGAGAGCTACCTGGAGTGGCATAGGACAAGCACGGTCTATCCTCAAGGGGGCTGGGCCAGGGGATGAGCGTTTTGGTAAATGTAATGCCATTAAATGGAGTCTTCCACATGTCATGCCAGTAGGCTGGGGTCCAGGGCAGCTTCCATCCCCAGGGGAGAGCCGGAGTGCTAAGTGAGCAGGAAGTTGAAGAAGCCCGGGTTTCTACTCAGCCATGAGGTAGTGGGTAAACAGGGTGCCGTGTGCCGTTGGGGCATTGCCCCTGCATTCCAGCTGTAAGACTGAGTCTAGTCCCTGCTCGCTGGTGGGCCCGGGGTGCCCGATCACTTCTGCCCATGAATGGGGGTGGGGGCGGAGCTCGTGGCGGGATGGCTTCTCAAACAGTGGCCGTGAAAAGTGGTGAAGGCAGGAGCTGATAGTTTAGTTGGAGAAATAGAATGTAAGCAAAGGGCTGCTGGCAGAGCTATGATAAGTTGGCACGTGAGTGATGGCCAAGTGAATTGAAATGACACTGCTTGTTAGAGGGTTGAAGGATGGCAGGAAAGGATTTCAGCCTGGGGTAGTTCCAGGGAGGAAGTTTCTGCTGGCCCTTAGAAGATTTTGTCTGGCCCAAAGGAGGGAGGTGAACATTCTGGACAGGAATACAGTGTGGAAGAGGCCCAGGCGTGGAAGGCTGGGAGACGGCAAACCACGTTCTGATGTTGCAGGTTTGTGGGATGCGACTAGGAAAGGCTTTGAAGGCCAAGCAAAAGACCTGGTCCCGACCCCGTGGGATTTAGGCAGTGGGATTCTATGGCATTTGCAGGTGGACATGGCAGTAGTTTGCAGCATGTGACAGAGACTTGGGAAGCAGAGAGACCAATGGGAAGAACTACTGCATGGCTCAAAGGATGAATCAACAAGGGCCCGAATCAGGATGGTCACAGTGGAAATGGAGGCGAAGGAATGGATTCCAGATTTATGAGAGCAAGAGAGGGTGGGACTGAGGGCAAAGCCCACAGAGACTGTGTGACAGGGAGTCACAGTCATAAAAGGAGGAGGAGAAGATTAGGAGAAGATAGTGGATGAGCTTTGAACAGGTGGATTTGAGGTGGCAACAGGCATCTGAATGTTGATATCTCAAGGTGAGATAAGTGAAGTTAAGCAACAGGAAAGGTTAGACTGAGGTATGTATTTGCAAATCTCCTCTGTAGTGTGGATCTTACATAGTCACAGTGGAGAACACTTCCTTGAAGAGAGTAGAGGGAAAGGATGCAGAGGGTCAGCTACTCAACACCAGGTGTGATGGGCCGAAGAAGGAAAAGGAGCAGCTAAAGGGAAAATCCAAGGTTAAGAGGGAGCCACACAAGCAGTGAGGTGCCATTTGCAAAGGAGAGAGAGCATCCAAAGAAGAAAGCATCAAACATGGGCAGTTTCTGGGCTTCCCTGGTGGCGCAGTGGTTGAGAGTCCGCCTGCCGATGCAGGGGACGCGGGTTCGTTCCCCGGTTCGGGAAGATCCCACATGCCGCAGAGCGGCTGGGCCCGTGAACCATGGCCGCTGAGCCTGCACATCCGGAGTCTGTGCTCCGCAACGGGAGAGGCCACAACAGTGAGAGGCCCGCGTACCGCAAAAAAAAAAAAAAAAAAAAAAAAAAAAAACAAAAAAAAAACGACAGTTTCAGCTGCTGCAGGGGGATTAGAGAAAATGAGCGTTCATATCTAGTTATTGGAACTGACCCCTCAAAGGTCTAAAGGATGTTCAAGAATGCTGTTTCCATAGAGTCAGAGGAGCAGAGGTTAAGGGGATGGGGAAAGAATGGGTGGCGGTGAAAAAAGTCTAGAAAAGGATGCAGAGGGGTCACCAAACTTCCAAAGCTGGAAGTGAGACCACATTATGTTCCTCAATGGGGAAGAAGCTGGTGTTGAACAGGTTGGAGAGAAAGGGGGTCCTGTAGGAAGTGTGTTCTGGAGAAGATGCTTGTGAGCAGGGAGTTTATCCTTTGAAGGGCAAAGGCATTGTCATTTTCAGAGACAGGGCAGTAGAAGAAATGGGTGTAAAGGTGAATATTTGGGGGTGCCAAGGACCGGAGAAGGGGTGCTTGCACCAAAGGGCCACTGTCTTCTTAGAAACAGGCAATGAGAGGGCGGTGGCTGCGGTTGGTGGGGGAGGGTGAGAGAAGGCAAGTGGGAGTCTGGGGAGGGGAGGGACCCTCGTGGAGCATTGGCTCAGGAATGAGGGGAGAGTGAAGGGTGAAGCGAGCCGTGGAGATGCGTGATGCTCCTCGGTGGGTGGTCTGGACAGAGTCCACAGGGGATGCTGAAGCGGGTTTCGTCCCACCAGACCAAGCTGGAGGGCTGGAGGCTTCCAGCAGGGTGGGTGAGCCCGGGACACACGTGAACTAGCTGAATCACCGAGGGACGCCCTGACAGTGCAAGGTTTGGAGAAGCTGAATGGGAACTTCTTGAAGGAGGGAAGCTAAGCAGGTGATGGGTGGGGAAGCCGGGTTGGGGGGCTGATGGGCAGGGGAGGGGGCCTCCAAACCGAGGCCACAGAGGTGGAGCGGGGTGGTGATGTGGGTCAGGGCTGTACCAGGGCCAACGCAGAGCCAAGTGGCAGGGATCAAAGCCTCTGGGGAACCAAGAGGCGCAGACCAACGCTGACAGGTGGGAGGCCGGGCCTGAGGACGGGGTGCGGGTGGTGTAGTCGGGAGGGTGCTGGCTGGGAGTCAGAGCTTCAGTTTTACTGTCTCTGCTGCTAAGTAGCTGTGGGACCTTGAGCAGGTCCCTTGCGTTTGCTGGATGAGGGGCTCCTGTCAGCATCATTCCTTACATCGGTACTGTGCAAGGTGGTCTAGCAGGACAGCAGGGACCCTGGAGGGGATTCAGAGCAGCGGCCATGGGTGCTCTTCACAGGCTTGGTACCTCCTTCCCGCCTGCTTTACGTTCCTGCCCTCACAAGCCTTGCTTGTGGTGTCAGGGGCAACAGCAGGACGCCAGCCCCTTGTGGCACGGCCACTCCCCTTCCGCAAGAATTGGCAGCTCTGAATTTCACAGCAGGGTTTAAATCGGTACCCTCACCAGCCTCCTGGCAGCCCGAGTGAAGCAGGAAAAGTGAGGCAGGAGAGAGGAGCACCTGGAGGGGCAGCCTGGGTCTCCCCTGTGGGCGCACCTGATTGGGCGAACACAAAGAAGAGCCTGATGGCCGGGGAGTCCGAGGGCAAGGGTGCCCCCCAGCATCCTCCCCATTCCTCCTGAACAGGTCTGTGATCCTATGTGCTCAGCCACTGCGGCTGTTGGGTGCTACCTGGGTGCCCCTCAGGTACAACATCGTGACTGCAGCATCTGATGCCGCTTCCGGGGCTCCCCTTGTGCCCGGCCTGGGGACAAGGCGCTGCGCAGGGACCTTTTTTTCCCAGGAAGCTATATTTAGAGTGCTCCAGCTGAACTGCTTCTGGGAACTGTATATCTTCAGTAGGAAAGTGTGCCTCATGAACGAGGCTGCAGGTGTGCATGTCCTGGGAGGGGTTGACGCCGTTCCTAACGGGATGGGCATCTGCTGGCCGCTGCTTTTGGCGCTGCCACGGTGGCCTTGTTTACTATATCTCACTAGATACAGTGGAAGTTGTATCACCAGGTGTGAGATTCAAACCTTCAAGCCTTGGCTTTGCCACTGAACAGCTCTGTGATCTTGGGCAAGCTATGTACTTGACCGTTCTTGAACCTCAGTTTACTCATCTGTAACTTGGGATAATGAGAGGACGGATTTCATGAAATTCATGGGAGAGTCAGATCAGGTGAGGCATCTAGCTCGTTGATCGGTGGTCAATACATGGGAGCCCCACCAACCCACCCCTCTTTTGTTTTTTCCTTAGAGGGTTCTTTTCATTTATAAACTTTGTTAGTCACTGCTGTGGCCAAGCCCATCCCAAGGTGCAGGTGTGCTGATGGAGTTTGAAGGGCTCACAGGGCAGCAAGAAGAGTTTGAGCTGAGCCTTGAGGGATGACCGAGAGTTTGCTGGAAGAGATTCGGGGGTGGGGTCAGAGAGGACGATTCTCTCGTGACAGCATCCTCCTTTTTCTATGGGCAGGCAGGAAAGGGAGGCCTTTGTCCCTTTCCATGAGGGTGGCCTCCAGCCCCTGTCTGAGTCAGCTCCACACAGAGCCCATCAGCGGCCCCTGGAAAGCCTGCCCTTGTTGTCTGGGAGGATGCACCCCTGCTGCTCGTCGTGGGATGGCTCTGCTTTGCCTGGTGGCTCTATCAGGTGCCTTGTGGGGCAGGCCTGAGGTCCCAATGGTGCCGGGCCCAGGTGTGGAAGAGAAACAGGGGTCATAGTGGTCTTCACGGCAGGGCAGTGAGGACTGTGCCCTCTCTCTACCCCCAAAGCACAGGTCACACGAGATCCTGTGGGAGAAGAGAGTGGATGCAGGGACCCTGAGAGAGCATGCACCCAAAGAGCTGCTGCCCAATTATCATTGTTTCCCCCAGGATACATCCCTGGGGAAAACAATGGGCAGGGTCCAAGGGCAGGGACGGATTTTCCCAGCTGTTGTATGTCCGGGACACGAGCTACTCTCTAATTACATCGTTTTTTACCAGCCATGTAGACTTATAACTTAAGACGGTATTTCTTTCTCCCCATAGCACACACCTTTGTCATGTCCTGAAGCTTCTGGTTTGAAACAGTGTTGAAATCTGTCAGCTCCATAAGTTAACACTCCCATCTCAGCAGATTGATTTGGCAGAAATACTAAATTCCAGAAACCATGTGGGCTGGCCGGCATGAGCCCTGCCCTGGGAGAGTAAAAAAAAAAAAAAAAAAAAAGTTTTATTTTTATTTTCTTATTATTTGTACTGTGTCCACCATTGGCTTTCCTGTTGTATTCTGTGGGGGTGATGTTGATAAAGGAAGCGAGCAGGGTCGACAGGAAGAAGGGAGGGTTGGTCCAGTTCATGCCCTACCCAACACTCACGAACAGAGAGAAAGCTGGCCCAGCGGGCCGGTGACATAAGCCCAGCTGCCTCCTCTTTGACATCAGTGCTCAGAAGAGACCTGTTTCCACATCTTATCACTGTGCTCAACAGGGGAGAATTTAGCAAACCCAGAAGGTAGTATCGTGCACAGGGCAGCATTTTCCAAAAATATATATTCTCTCAAGCCACCTTAGAACCATTTTTAATCATTTCATTATTTCTGGTATATATGATCAGAAGTGATTTTAATGACGGTAAAAAAAAAAAAAAAATACTGGCTCCATGGATGTGTGGCATCACCTGAATTGCATATTCTCTCCAAACCATAGCCCTTGCCTGTTAAGGGGATGCTAAAAATGGTACCTACCCCAGAGAATAATTTGTGAGGATTAAATGAGGTAATACATGGGTTTTCCTAGACACACAGCAAGCACTCAGCCTAGGGCAGCCACGATCCCATGGTCATCAACATGATTGGGGTGCCTGTTGTCCTCATCGCATCCTCACATTTTGGGGTGGCCCAAGTGTACTGTACCTTGGGTGGTGCAGCATCAAAGGCACGGTCTTTATTCATTCATTCATCAGAGAGTTATTGAACTCCTACACGTGCCAGGGATTAAGGCCACAAAAATGAATGAGACACAGCCCGGCCCTGAAGCAGCTTCCCCTCCGGAGAGATGCTCACATAAGCAGATACATCATTTTTCACTCTAACGATGACTCCGAGGGAAGCAGGCGCTGGGGACATGGGGAACCCAGGGAAAGGGAGGGAGTCAGTGGAAGACAGAGTGTCAGAGTCCCCTTTCCTTGTCCTTCCATGCCATCTATTAGAGTAACACCTGGATTTTTATAATCGACCAAAGCCAATTTACAATGAGAGCCTCACACTTGTTGGGAGTGGCAGGAAGGCAAAGTCAATTCATTTTATTGCTTTGGGACTAGACTGAACCAGAAGGTGTAGAGATGAAGCAGGAAATCCTGTCTGAGACCAGGCTTCCCATCCGTTGGCATAAAATCCTGATGAGCCCTTAAGGGGAAGGGAAAAAAAAGTCTAGTAATATTCAAATGATGCTGAGAAATTCCTGACTTTAAAAGGATGAGATTTTTAGCAAAGGAAGTTGGATATTCAGAGGTGCTTTTTTTTTCCAAAATTATTTTTAGCCTCCAGCTACATAGTTTTTCTTGCCGATTAGACCGATTGTGTTTGGGGAACAAAAGCAAGCCACATCCTCCTGTTAAAGTGTCAGGATGTTTTAAGGCCTGTGCCTGTGATTATCTCAAAAGGGTAGCGCCTTGGGGAGGGGGGTGGGGGCAAAGTAAGGGTCCAGGGTAATAGTCACTAGTAAATAGTCACTAATAAAACTCTTAAGGACGCTAATGGCCTTAGCCCACTTGCTCTAAAGTGTGGGAAGTCCTGGGATGGAGGAAAAAGCTCACGCCTTGTCGAAGTGGTAATTTTCTCAAAATGTGTTATTTTTGCCTTATTACTAGGTACCTGTGAGAAAAGACATAAAATTAAATAAATGTGTTCTTTTGTTTCTGAAATCGTCCACTAAGGATTTACTCACGTCGTCTCTCTTTGAACTGGGTCTCTTGCTCTCAGGGGCGACAGCCAGGACTGCAAACATACAGTTAAAAGCTGCTTTGATAAACAGTGTGATAAGTACATGAAAAGTACAGACAGGACAGGAGAGACTAACTGCATGGTCAGCCAGGGAGTGTATCTTTTAAATTGCTGATGACATGGGAACCAGGGCTTCAAGAATTGCCAGGAGGTTGCCAAAGAAGGAAGGATGCTGGGCAGTGGGAAACGTGCAGTGCTGACCTGCCTTCCAGGGAAGCTTGGAGTTGTAGGTCCTGGAACAGAGCTGAGAGGGAGGATCTGATTGCAGGAAATAGCCAGAAATCATGGAATCGCTGAGTGGGTGGTTATCCCAGCAAACCTGCTCATTTTATAGGAGAGGAGGCTCAGAGCCGTTGGGTAGCTTGCCCAGGGTCACACAAACTATAGGGAAGAATCTGAACCAGGACCTGGATGTGCCCTTTGGGGCTCGGCTTCTTCAAGTGTGACATGAGGGCTTGGGAGGTAAGTATGCTAAGGCCTCTCAAGGGTTTCTTGGTGCTTCTCTGCAGCTTCCCGAGAATAAGACTCAGCTTAAAGAGAATCTATGGTTATTTACAGAACATACAATGAAAAAGTTGAGTAGCCCTTTGTATCCTAAATGGCCACATTTGTGCCAAACTGAGAGCCTGGTTCTGTTTTCAAGATGAGGGGATTGAAATTCACTGCATTTTTAAAACAAATTCTTCCTCTTTTTCATCTTCTGTTAATCTATATGAGAAGAAAACTGAAGCTTTCAGAAAGTAGAGCTGTGAAGGAGCTAGACTGATGTTTAATAAACAACCTTGAAAGTGGAGACAGATCTTACCCTCCTCCGTCAGGAAGTCATCCTATGAAAGCTGGATCTGTATCTCTTGATCCTTACCCTGGATGGCTTTTGAGCTCTGTCTTTTGGGGCTGAAACCTTTTTCTTTGCATTCACAGTGGTGGCGGGGAGGATGTGTTTTCTATAGAGCCTAGTGTACAGTATTTGGAATCATCTAGTGAATCAGTTGGGTAGCCTGTTCCCTGGTGGTACCTCTGCCTCGTGGGCTCCCAGAGCATACCGCCATGCCTGGTTAGCAGTTAGCGTGAGTCTACCAGGCTGCAGGACCCCGAACAGAGCATGGGTCTGTCCCCTGATGGGTGAGAAAAATGAATGAAAAAAAAAAATGAAAGCAAATGATGTAACCCCACCACTCTACATATCATGGGCAGGGTTCACCTCAGTGATTTCTTTTTTTTTTGGCTACGTTGGGTCTTTGTAGCTGTGCGTGGGCTTTCTCTTGTTGCAGCAAGCGGGGGCTACTCTTCATTGGGGTGCATGGGCTCTAGCTGTGCGGGCTTCAATAGTTGTGGTGCACGGGCTTATTTGCTCCACGGCATGTGGGATCTCCCCCGACCAGGGCACGAACCTGTGTCCCCTTCATTGGCAGGCGGATTCTTAACCACTGTGCCACCAGGGAAACCCCACAGTGATTTCTTTAAGCAGAATCTCTCTTTCTACTCATGCCTACTACTAATTACAGTCTTGTGATTAGAAGTGCCTCGCTGAGACTGGCTCCCCTGCTCCTCACGACCACCAGGTCTTAGTCTTCAAAGGAAATTAGGCCTCAGATCCATTGGGATGTTTATGAAAATATTAATGCTGCCCAACTGAAAGTTACGTTTCTTCAGAGCTTTTTTAGCTATGAGTTTTCTTTTGTGTTTTTGTTGTGTTATAAGAGTGATTTTTTTGTCTTCCAAGAGATGTTAAAATTCAAGAAGGACTTAAGGTTATGAGCTTATAGGTAAACCAGGTCCTTATATCTTAGGCTCTTATTTTAATGCCACGGATGATACTTCATAGGGTTCTTCTGAAGAATAGAGGGAGACGTTGTAGGCAATGAATGCATGAGAATTAGAAACAACAATGCTACTATGACCGGCAAACATATTGATGGAGGCCACCAATGGTTTGGGAACAGTGCTAGGCACTGGACCAGGCCCTGTACATTCTTGGTTTCTAATTTTTGACCTAATTCTGAAAGGCAGGTCCATCCCATTGCACGTGGGAGGGAAATAAGGCTGTAGTTCAGGCCACTGTCAGTTCTCTTCTTTTCCCTGCCCATCCTCTCATGGTCTTCTGTTAATATTCCCCTTCAACTGGGGTGACTTGAAACCGTCTTCTCAGTCCGAAAAGCAGGAAGGGTGTCTAAGTGAGTGGCTGCTAGCCACCTTGCCGACGCCGTGTGATTCATTGCAGAGTAGGAGCTAATATTTCCCAAGGGCCCTTTAGCAGCAGAAAAGGCTTAAAAGAGTGGGACAGAGGTTTCTAATTTACTGAACAGATTTTATGAACCGCTAATTACTTCATAATGGTGTTTTATTGGGCTAGCGTGATCTGTTATTTGCACTGACTGTTTGCATGTCTCAGTCCTTCTGCCTGTTCCTTCTGCCCTAACCAGTGCACCTCTGGGAAGCTCTGCCCCGTGTCCAGCAGAGGAGGCTTTGATGTAGTTCTCTGCCATGCTCACGCCCAAGCCAGTGTCCACCACTAGTCACCATATATGGGGATGGGGACTCTGGCTCCAGTGACTCTTTGAGTTAGTATCATTAGGAAATTTGAGCAGGGGAACTACAGCCTGAGTAGGTGCACCTCTCGATGTGATGGATTTAATAGATTTGGCAATGGACAAGAGCCTTGGTTTTCTCGTCTGCAAAATGGGGTTAAGGAAGAAGAAGAGGGGTTTGTTTATTTTTGTTCATTGGTTGGTTCTTTGACTGGGTTCTTCCCCTTCTGAGTCTTTAAGAAGTTTCTAAGGGCACAGGAATGACCAGAGCAGGCAGTAGGTTTAACATGTGTCAGAGAGAAAATGGAGCTTGCACGCTCCTGTTTCGTTTTTATTTTCCCATTGATTAGGACAGCTTCATGTGAAAAGGGTGGGGCAGACGGGTTCACAAAGCAACCGGAGTCCATGGCAATTACAAAAAGAGCAACAGGAACCTTGGGGCTCTCTGAGCTCTGCTTGCTCTTTCCTTTTAGAGAATTTGGAGGTGTGAACACATAGGTCCGCTCCCTGGTTCTTTAAAAAGAGTCAGGAGGGATGAGGAAAGGGAGATGGGCAAAGGATGTGGGAAAGTTGTCATGGTTTTTATTAAGCAGGAAAAGATGGATCTGAAAGCAGACAATACACAGGAGAGAGTGGCAGCACTCCCTGCAAATGTCTGGAGTGGATTAGTAAACAGATGGGAGCTTTGATAGAAGATTACTGGGAGTTGTCATGAGCTCTCTAAAAACAAGCAAAGTCAAATAAATGCTTTACGTTTTTGATAAGGTTGCTGTTATGTCAAATAGATGCCCAAGATACGATTTCCCGGAGACATCTAACAAATTTTCCCATAATAGCCTTATGAGCTTGTTAAACAACAGTACTGTGTTTCGATTTCTTGAGAGAGAAGTTGTGTGTTAGACACAGGCTAAGGCCTTTTTTTTTGTAGCTGGTCTCCCATAATCCTCAGGTTGCACATCTGAAGAAGTTGTTGCTATCATTGTTTTTCCAATATCGCGTTTGCTCAGTTTGGGGCTCAGAGAGATTAAGCAACTTGCCCAAGGTTGCACAGCCTGTGAGGGCAGAGTAGGAGTCTCACCCCAAATTCTCTGCCTCCCCACCGCCCATGCTCTTGACCATGATGCTACACTGCCTCCCAGGGGCTACAGTAGCTGCAGAACTTGCCCTTGAAGCATTCATTAATGGGTTGACACTGGTCTGGAAAGACCTCTGGTGTGGAATGCCACAGGAGTCTCCTTTTGCTTTGCGTTCTTCAGCCTTTCTACGCATGACCCAAGTGAAAACAGAAAGGCACACTTTTCCATGTAAGCTAAATCATTGGCCCAGGCTGGAGGAACAGATCATGCACAGGATGGCGAGAAATAACCTCACCTGTCCCAACAGTGGGTGGAAACCACAAAAGCCATTGCAAAGTGTACGTTTCTGCATCTTGGCTTTTAGTCAAATTTTCAGGTAAGCCACACCTTGCCAAGAGGGACACTGGAGAGTGGAGTCCATGAAGGGAATGCGGACATTGAAGAACCTCTACTGGCTCCTCCCATCACAGCCTTCTTCTCAACCTGCACGAACCACCTATCTTCCGGGGAATTTCTGCCGAGGATTAAAAGTGGGCAGAAGCCCAGTCCATTCTGCGGACTTGTCGCTGTTAACGCCGGGTACCACCAAGGAAAGGTTGACACAGAGTGCCCAGTGGAAGGAGGAGAGAAAGCTCAGGGTGTGGGAAGCTGACCGATCTCACGTCAGGTGATGATGGAGCCAGAATGACGGGAGTAACAGTGCAGGCATCCAAGGAATCTCAGTGATTTGCTTCAAGTCTCCAAGGAGGGAGTTGGTGAAGTCAGAACCAGAACCCAGGCCTCTGGACCCCGTTAGTACCATGGGAAAGCCACAGTGCTGACATCTGTCTCTCCAGCCTGGCTTTGGGATTCTGGCTCCTGGAACGGGTATACATCTCCTTGACACTCACGGGACCCTTCCTGCCACGCTCCACTCAGCAAATGTATTTATTTGATAAATGGTTACTGGCAGCCGACAGCATCAGACAATGTTCTAGGCCCTGGGAACCTTTTTTTTTTTTTTTTTTAATTTATTTTTGGCTGCATTGGGTCTTCGTTGCTGCGTGCGGGCTTTCTCTCGTTGTGGTGCACGGGCTTCTCATTGCGGTGGCTTCTCTTGTTGCGGAGCATGGGCTCTAGGCACATGGGCTTTAGTAGTTGCAGCACGTGGGCTCAGTAGTTGCGGCATGTGGACTCTAGAGCGCAGACTGAGTAGTTGTGGCGTATGGGCTTAGTTGCTCCGTGGCATGTGGGAACTTCCCGGACCAGGGCTCGAACCCGAGTCCTCTGCGTTGGCAGGCAGATTCTTAACGACTGCGCCACCAGGGAAGTCCAAACATTTTTAATAAAATAAAAATAAAGAGAGAAAAGAAAAGGAAAGAAAAAGAGGAAAAGACACAAATACCAGCCCTCCAAATTGGGAAATGTTCTAACCCAGAAAGAAGATGGTTGGGCTATTTGATGTAATGCAATATTCAAACAGCTCAAGTAGGCAATAAAATTTTTAGTCTAGAATGGTCAGGACTTGAGCGATTTTTTTTTTTTTCGAGCGGATTTTATTCCACAGAGAAGTCACTGCTTCTAATTTTTGTCGAGAACATGCTGCAACTGGGGCTTTTTCCATCTTTCCCCAGGCCAAGTGCAGAATGCCAGAAGTTTGGCGTTCCCAGGGATTTTTGTAGGATCTGGACATGAGAGAGTTTTGCTTTTTGCTGGCATATCAATTGGGAGATCTTGACTTCTTGCTTCAGGGGTGTGTGTGTGTGTGTGTGTGTGTGCGCGCGCGCGCGCGCACGCACGCGTGCATGTGCATGTGTGCACCTGTGTGTGTGTTTCAACATCAAAGCCTGACCTACGGTCAAATCACCTCCCCAAACTGTCTGTTGCTTAAAAAATACCGTGTTTCCTTCAGGCCCTAGAGGGCATACATTTAAGTAAATAATTAAGTTACATCCTGTTGCCAAGTAATTTCTTAAAGAGGCGGTAAATGGAATCCCTTCTGGGAAGGTTATGCTGTAATCACTGGATGGCTTTCTTCAAGAGGAAGATGTTTATTTGCAAACTCTCCACAGCCTAAAATATTTACATCTCAGGTCTCTGACCAGGAGAAAGAAAGAAACCTTGTTCACTTTCAGAGGATGCCAAGTTTAGGATTCATCTCTGGCGATGTGGGAACAGCCGTCAGGGACTGTTTTGCCTCTGGCCAGGCCCTTACACTGCAGTGAGCAGGGTCCCTGTGCTCTGGGGATTAAAGGTATTTGCACTGGACGAAGGCAGGCATTATACCGGGCTTGGTAAGTGTTGGTATACAAACTCTCCATTTTGCATCTTTTACCTGCTTAAACGTACTCATTTGCCTGGGCAAAGACCTGTGTGAATACTCGTTTTTGAAAAATGTTTATATTTTCACATAAAAGAATACATACTCCCCATCGACAATGGGGAAACATCATAAAGGCTAAGAAGCAAAATAAGAATCATTCATTTTCCCACACCCCAGGGATAAAGTATATTTTTGTCTGTTGTTTTCCAGTATTTTATTTTCCCTCAACCACATAGATGCAGTCGAGCTGACACTGTATAAGAGAATTATTTTACAGATTTTGTTAAAAGGAGAGGCGAATGGTCTCTACCCCAAGGAGCTGGGCTCCTCTTCTAGCTGAGACCTGCTCACCTGCCTTCATACATTTTAATAGAACTCTTCCATCTGCTGTCATGAAAGGTAAAAAGAGCTATGGTTCAATCAGGCACATTCATGGTTCAGGTGAAGAGTTCTGGGAGCTGAAAGGCCACAGGTCAATTGCCCCAGAGCGGTTCAGGATTGCAGCTTGAATGCTCAGTCACACTTCTCAAGGTGCATTATTGCGCTAATAAAATGTTCTTGGCTATAATTTTGTAGCAGTTGGTAACAGGAGTCCCAGAGGAACTGGGCATTTATCTTGGACACGGGCTGTGCCCAGGCCCCCACCCGCATAGCAAAGTTTTCTTTAATGATGTTCCTTTGAATAATTTAAATGCCATCGCCTGTTGAGTCTTTTCTGTGTATTTTATTCTGCAAAATGTCCCAAAGGGTTAGTTGGTCTTCAAAAGCCGTGTGGTTAGACACAGTTGGATATTATTTTTCCTTCTCTGGCCTTGAGATTTATGCATGGATCCTTTTCTTAGACAAATACCAGGGGGAAAGACCTTTGCAAAATACAAAATTTCATCCTGGGGACGCACAGTGGAGGATTCCTCACCTTCCGGAGCGCCTCTAGCAGGAGCTCCATAGTCTGGGAGGAGGGGGGCGTGGCAGTGGGCGGGGCCTAGGCCAGTGTGATTGCCCTCCAGGCCAGAGACACAGTAGATAGCTTGGTCGATACCATTCCACCTGAAAAAGATTTAACGAGGACCTACTGTATAGTACAAGGAACTATAACCAATGTCTTATAATAACCTATAATGGAAAGGAATCTGAAAAAGAATGGAAAATAAATGAAAAAGAATCTGAATCACTTTGTCATACACTTGAAACTAGCACAACATTGCAAATTACTATACTTCAATTAAAAAAAAAAAAGATTTAACAACCTCAACTGCTGATTGAACCAAGGAACCCAATGTGAACTTTGAAGAGCTCTGCCCTCAGGGGTAAAAAATTTAGGAAATTTTAGATCTAATAGGGTATGCGAGGTCATCTCTTCACAGACCTTGGATTTACGGGTGAGGAAACGGAGGCTCTGCCAGGGTGAAGGTTCATGCAGTGAGTCACACCCAACATGGCAGAGGAAGGTTAGAACCCACATCTCCTGAAACCCAAGCCATGCCTCTCCTGTGCTCCCACTGGGACCTCTCTGTGCCCACGTTCCAAGGACACTGGAGATGTATTGAATGGTACCATGGAAATGTGATCCTTTGCTCAGGGATCTGATTACTTTGAAAAAGAGATGCCAACCTATGGAATTCTGCTTTGTGAATAACTGGAGTGAGTGCCTGTGGAATTAGGTACACGCACCCCTAGCAGCACTTTGGCATCTGGTCCAAGCTGGGTCACGCCCTGTGAGGGAGGGACGTGAGGACAGCATTTTACGAACATCGCGAATGTCCGTTACCTTCTTAAAGAAATGTTCTGCACAGAGTCCCAGGATCCGCTGGGGCCTCATTTGCTTGTGCCAGGGCCCCAGATGAAAGCCAGGGGCAAGGAAGAGAAAGACAAAGGAAGTCGATGGAGCCTTGAATAAGACAGAAATTAAAGGAGCTAAATGCGAGGGGGGGGGGCGGCTTTCAAAGAGATGAGTCGGGGGAGAAATAATAGCAGTATAAAAAGAATTTGAAAAGAAAGAAAAAGCGTTTAATTATGCTAACCTTTAAGAACTTGTGTAGCACACAGTGGAACAGGAGCCTATTTTGTTTGGTTGGAAGCGGCCATCTGACGATAAACACTTTCTAGGGCCCCAAATAGTTCCCTAAGAGAGGGCTGGTGTTACGCTTTGTCCAAAATTGTCTCAAACCCAGAGGACCAGGGCGTGTGCAGGCATGTGACCAGGGGAGAGAAGGGGGAACAGCAGGGGCCAGGTGTGAGGATGAAAGATGAATCTCATCATGAGCATCTGGGGTGCTCCTTGAGCATGTGGGACCCCAGAGTCCTAAAGCCAGAGGGGGCTTCAGCGTGGTGTCCTCGGTGGAGGGAGTAGCCACAGGGAACGCTGAGAGGTTGAGGTTGAGAGTCGCAGGGCTGTGCTGTGCTTCCACCACCCTGGAATAAATAAAGGGTCAGTGAGGGCATGAAGAGCATTGAAGCTGGAAGGGAGGGATTTTGGAGAAGGCTGTGGGTTTTCAGACTTTACTATGTATATGATGGGCGAACTACCGGAAGCTGTTGAGTAGCAGAGATGCTCTGGGTTTTTGGCGGAAAGCTCTGGCTGTCGTGATTGGTCGTGATTCGGTGGGCTGGAGTGGGAAACAGCTGCAGATGCGGGGGCCCCTTGGAAGGTTTTTGTGATACTCCTGGCAAGCCATCAGGAGGATGTAGACCAAATCAGAGAGGCGACGAGGAGACAGCTTTGAGGAACATCACAGCAGCTGTACATAAAAGATTGGGAGCCTGGTTGGATTGGGCCTCTAAGGGACGGGGAAGTGGTGACGATTACTCTGCGATTTCGAGTCTGTGTAGCTGGCGGGCTGTGATAGGAAGTCAGGGTGGGGAAAGAGGGGGAGACGAGAGAAAACAAGTCATGCCTGAGCATTTTGGCTTTGAGGTGTCGGGGGAAGTACTCATCCGGGTGTCCTGGAGGCATCTCATACTTTAGCATGTCCACACAGAAGCGCCTGACCCCCACCGCCATGCTTGCTGTCTTTGCAGCGCTGCGCATCTTAAGGGCAGCCCCACCCGTTCAGTTGCTCGGGGTGGGGGTGGGGGGGCCTTGACTTCTCCCATCCCCCAGTCTCCACGGAGAAGTTATGAGAACACTTTGTCAGTGTTCCCTTTAGAGCAGTCTGCTGCCCCCTGCTCCCAGCCCCCAGGGATCCCTCCGCACTCCTGCATGGAGCCTCCCACCCCCATCCTCCTTGTCTCTTCACAGCCCACTGTCAACAGGGTACACAGGAGCCATCAGATCCCATCGCTTTTCCGCTCAGCACCCTGCCGTGGCTCTCCCTCCTTCTGCATAAAGGCCGCGTTCATCCCAGCAGTTGACAAGACTCTATGCGACCCACTGCAGCCCCACTGACTCTGCACCCCTCTCCGTCCCTCATGGTGTCCGAGCCAGGCCCCAGCCTCTCTGCTCCTAGGTGTGCAGGTGTGCTCCAGGCCTGGGCCCTTGCTGCCCTGTCTGGAATGCTCTTCGCCAGATAACCTCATGGCTTATCCATGCTCCCTTGAAGTCCTTACTCACATGTCCCAATCTCCATGAGACCCGCTCCACCTACACCAAAACTGTACCCACCCAGCACTGCTATGTTCTCCCCATTTTTTTCCATCGTCAATTTGGGAATCATCAGTGTACAGATGGTGCTTAAAACTGCGAGGCTGGATGAGGTGACCCGGGGAGTGGGTATGGGTAAAAAAGGGAGCCTGGGGCACTCCCTAGCTGAGTGGGCAGAAGAGGAGAACCTGGGCCAGAGATCAGAGGGGACAGCTGGGGAGGCTGGGACATGCAGGATCCTGGCAGCCAAGGGAGGAAAGTTCTTCCAAGAGGAGGAAGGGGTCACCGGGGTCTAAGGTGGCAGGGGATGGGGGGAGCAGGTAGGATGACAGTGGCCTTTGGATTCATCCATTTTCAAACCTGGGGAGGTCTCATCCCCCCGGTCCCTCCAGCAGTGGCACATGGCTGTTTGTTAAAAGGTCCAGTGAGAATAAGGCCTCCGTTGATCAATTATATCTCTGCTTTAATACCAATAGCCCTGTCACTTCTGGATGGCCTGTGATGTGTCACGTGATCTACATCCACTCTCTCATTTAGTCCCCACCGCAGTGCAATGAGGTCACCACATTTTACAGCCCAGGGAACTGAGGTTCAGAGAGGTTCAGTGGCTTGTCCAAGGTCAGAGTTAAAGGTGCAGAACGGGACCGAGGATCCAGGATGGGCTCCCAGGCACATGGTTTTTCAGACTGGGCCAGTTGGTCCTGTGGGCACGGAACAGCCCCAAAGGGTACCATCCACTAGGCTCCCACACCTGAGCTGGCCACGCAGGGGACCTCAAAGTCCCTGGAGGCCCTTCGATGAAGCTGTGTAAAGAAGTAAGACCAGCTTGGTAATGGCGCCAATAAAACTCCATCTGTGCTGTATATGTTATGTTGATAGTGATGCAAAGGTAAACTTTGCCAGAGGGAAATGTCACTCTTTCCTTTGCTTTTTCCCTTGTCAGAATTACGTTTGGTAAAAATCCCTGTTGTGTGGCCCCAAGGGATCTCGAAACCCAGATCTGTTTAAATGTAAAACATACAAACTCAAGTTAATATACACATACAGAACTGTGCATTCTAAGAAGACTCTCAGTCGGGCGGAGTGATCTGTGGGAGAACCAGGAACCAGTCTGCCCGCTGTCTGGTTTTAGCTCCCACTGGCACCTGGTGGAGGCCAGAGGGCTGGGTTCTGCCAGCCCCTGGGGAGCTCAGTCCAGGACAGCCCGGAATTACCATGGGAAGTGAGTTCTAACACGCATGGAGCCCCAGACCGCCAGGGTCCCCCCACGTGCAGAGGCCCAGCCACGAGAAGCCCCATCGTGAGAGGTTCCTGACAGCATGAGTGCCTGCTTTCATCCAGGGTCCCTTTCTGACCCATAAAAGTCCTTGGTCTGGGGACTTCCCTGGTGGTCCAGTGGTTGAGACTCCACGCTTCCACTGCAGGGGGCATGGGTTCGATCCCTGGTCAGGGAACTAAGATCCCACATGCCGCATGGCCTAATAAATAAATAAATGGAAATAATTAACATTTTAAAAAAGTGAAGAAACTACTTTAAAAAAAAAAGAGTCAAAGAGTCTTCGGTCTGCTTCCTTCCTTACCCCGGGGTGGGGCTGTAGCTCAGTGCTGTCGGCAGAGCCTGTGGGATAGAGGGGCTGATGGTGGGAGAGGACAAGAGTTTCCAGTGACATCACAGTTTGAGGTCCTGGAAGCTGGTCCCCAGCCTGAGCTCACTGTCAAGGAGAGATGCTCATGCAGTGCTTAGTTCAGCCTGTGGTGTCAGCCAGGTGTGTCTGAGGCCTCTGCTGAAACACCGTCTCCTAGGGTGTAACGGGGGCAGGGCCACTGCCTGAGGCTTGACCAGCACCTCTAACTGCAGAACCTCCCTGGGCCATGTTGCAATTAGAGGAAGACGCCCATCTGTTTTCTGGATTTCTCCTGCGCGTCTGACAATCCTTCTAGCCAGCTGGGTTTCATGAAACCCCAAATGGGTCTTGCCTGATGAGCATTTTTCTCTAATTTTTAAAGCCAATCTGAGAGTTTGTTCCGGGAAATCTAATCTGTGCACTTCCTCTGCCAGCCTATTGTTGAAGAAAGGCTGTTTAGTATCCGAGAAACCTTCTGGGGCTTTTAAATGATTCTGTTCAAGTATTTCTTCTCCTCTCACTAAACATTCCACTGAGCCAAGAATTAAGAGGCTTCAGCTCCTGAGGACTGTCCTTGGGTTGAGAAGATGACAGCCCTGTATCCTTCCCATCTGGGTAGAGGCATTAATTAATCCAGCCTTTTCACTTACCTTGATAGGGAGCCATATGCCTTGTTCAAAGCCAAAGTTCATTTTTTTAATTAAAAAAAAATAGCATTGCTTCAGTTACCACTCCCTGTCTCCAAGTACTAGCTTTGCTGCTAAACAGTTATGTAACTGGGAACTCACCACCCTGGCCTCATCCTCTCTGAAAGGATGAGATCAGGCAGCCTGTGAGATTTCCTCCAGCCCTTGTGATTGTGTGGGTTGGTAACTTTGCACCTTTGCTGTGCTGGGAAGTGCCCAGATTTCATGGTGAAATTACAGTCTTCCTTCACCAGAGCATTAGAACTTGACCTCTAAGAAGACAGGTCTACTGGAGGCAGGCTGCACCTTCCAACAAATAGTGACCGAATGCCTTCTGGGGCCACCCACTGTTCTGAGTGCTGAGGTCACAGCAGTAAATGCAACAAAAAAACAAAACCCGTACCCACGGAGCTTGTACTGTAGCAACATGACCTGGGATGCTTGATGGTATCCTATAAGCCTCGGAGTCTGATTATCTGTGATCTGTCCGTTGCTTACAACCATCCTCTTTATCTTTAAGATCCACAGACATTTTCACCCACATGTTGTTTTGGTAATCATGTCTATGCCAAATGATGTATTTTACTGCCAAACTGTCTTTTCTTTTTTGGCCTGAGTTGGGGGAAATTCATGCATTATTCATTAGACCCCCCAAATGACTCATTCGTGAGTAGATAGGAACCCAAGGCTCAGAGGCTGGTACATGGTGACATTTTTAAGAAATGGTCAAGCTAGCTATCCAACCCAAATTATTAATTCTAAATCCAGGCTTCCTTCAACTAAAATCTCAATAATAAAGTCATGTTTTCATATGCAGGGAGTCAGTTTCTAGACCGCTAAACCTAGAACTTATCGCACGGGTCCTGTTTGCCAACCTCAACCCTCCACCCCCAGTGTCAAATTCCTAACAGATTTCTGAAGCTGTCCTGACATTGCTACGACAACTGTTTTGAGTTGCCAAAATGCATGCCATCATGTCACTTCATTCTCATTCATTCTTACTCTCGGTGTGAAACTGACTGGAAGACACAGCCTGAGACCTGAACTTCACAGCTCACACCGCCCTGCTCCAGCAATTCATTCAGTTGCTAGAACATTATCAGGCTTCCTGGACCTACTGATGCACAAGCCTTCCTTTCTCTCAGCTTTTGTGATTTATTTCCACCACTACTTTCCAGCATAGCAGCCTGGTGGTGAGCAGTCCAGCAGTCTTGACTTCAACACTATCACCTGGGTCTCTGTTTAATGACAGGATGGTCCGTCCTTAACCATGGCCCCTGGACCACTAGTGTCCCAAGTAGTGAGAAGAGCAGTTAACCTCACACATTCAGTAATGGCACCTGAAGGCATCCTCTGCTCACTGCAAAAATTATTTGGAGATAAGTACGAGCTTCCCATGAGGGTCAGCCACAGCATAGAAAAGTGTATTGGAGCTAGAAGACCTGGGTTCAGGTGCTGCTTTCTCTCTGGGAACAGGTAGAGCTGGGTGTACGGATGTGCTACCTTATCTCTCCAATCCTATGTCATCTCTAAAGTGGAGATAATGATCCCAGTCAGAGCAACCTCCCTGGCTGGCCGGTAGAAAATATACGAACTAATGTGAATAAAAGTACTTGGCAAATGGTGAAGTTTCGTACAAATGTGAGACATCATTACTCATCTTCTGCAAACAGAAAAAAGTGATCTGTGGAAGAGGAAAACGCATGGGGATGTAGAAGCTGGAAGGATGTATGCAATTTTGATACCCAGCTTCGCTAATATCAGTATTACATATCCATATGCCTTAATCTTTGCAAAAATAACAATTATTACAGTCTCGAAAGAAGACATGTACTCATGAAAGCAAACAGGTCGGTTTTTTGAATAGTTCAGGCTCCATCCAGGTGTTGGTTATCCTGCTAGGTTGGTGGATTTTGGTGATCTGATTGCTAACGGGCGTTTGAATTTGTAGTACCAGGAAGTATTCCAGGGTGAGACGCGAGTAAGCACATATCTGCCTCCAGTTCCAAAGAGGAAGGTAGTGCGAAAGGCAGGCAGTCCAGAAGGAGAAAGCCCACGTGAGTCAGTCTCCTCACCTGGAAGCCTCCTTCCTGGGATCTGGCCATACAGTGGGTAAATCATGAACCGCAAAGCCGCGGTGTCCTAAGAGCAGTGCCCACAATGACACTGGCGCCATCCTCCCCCACGGACCTGCGTGGTCCCCCTCCTGTGCAGTGATGTTCAAAGAGGGCGTGGTGGTGCCTGGACAGTGTTACCCGCCTCCACCACTGCCTGTGCCTTGATCTTAACTACTCAGGAGAGTAGGGTAATTACCGCTGATAATGGCAGGTGGGGGGCTCGCAGGGAGAGCAGAGTGGACATCAACCTTCTTTAATCTCCGCCCTTTGGCTGTGGGTCTCAAGCATCAGTGTACATCAGAAGTGTCAGGGGGAGCTGTTTAAAATGGCCATTTCCAGATCCCACTTTTAGAAAGTCAGATGGACATGGTCTGGGATGGGGCCTGGGAATCTGCATTTTTGACAGACAGCAGCATTGATTCCAGTGCAATTCCTAGACCTTTGGGTGTGTGACCTGACTTGTCCCCACAGGCTGTCGGGCCTGGGCCCAGCTGGCCTCGGACCGCCTGCTTCATTCTTGGCAATGCCCATCTCACGGGGCTGCAGGGAGCATTAAATTGAATGGGATGTCCAGCCTACAGAGGGGCTCAGTAAATGTTAGTGCTAGCCCTTTCTTCATAGCAACCCTGGACAAGAAAGAGAACTGAATTTATTTCAGGTTCCCTAGGATGTGTGACAGCTCTTGGTTCCCAGCAGCCTTTTTGCTGATGCATGTGTCATGTAGGCGTACTTCCATCACTCGGCAGGTGTCTATCCCAGGCGTCCATCTTGCTCAGCGGGCCTTGCAGGGCCAGGGAGGGAGACACAAATGATGTGTGAAAAATAGTTGCCGGCACCATGGATTGGAAGCCCTGTTTCTGGAGGTGAGACTTAAGCACTTGAGCCAAATCACGTTTGCTAAATGGGCAGAACTCTTAGGAAATCAGCTGAAATAGAGCAGCAGAGTAAATCGTACAGTCTTTTGTACGCTAGGAATTCAGAGAAAGGGGGAAGCAGTGGTAGGTTTCCTTGCTTTGAATGTCTGCCCTTGCTTCCGAGATGAACTATATCACCTTTCGACAGGTATATTTTGAATGCAGATGGAGACAGTCAGGTTTCTCTGAAGATATATGTATATATGTGATTAGAATCAGAGTTTCAGAATCTGAAGGGCTACCACACTCATCTAGAGGCACCGCCACCCCTTCCCATCCTTCCCACAAGTGCCTAGTGTTAGAAGGCGGAACCCCAGCAGCCCAAGGAGCTAAGGTGTCTTAGGTACTAAAAGGGACGAAGAACTTGAAGCGTATAAACACAGAGAGTAATTGAAATGGTGTTGAAATATTGAATTTGAATCTTTTAGAAAATCTGTGTGCCACAGATTCCTAGCTAAGTGATGCTGAACACTTTCTAATCATTTAATTGGTGGGTTGGCAGGAAGGAATGGGGAGGTTCATTTAATTTAATAGCCCTGAGGCTCAGCTTCAGACTAAACTGTGAGCAGAATTCACCTTCTGCAGAGAGTGGGTAGGAGTGGGCGAGCTGTTTCCTCTCTCAGTTGAGCCCTAAGGAGCTTGGGGTTCCTTAGATGACTCTCCCCGGAGCTGCTTCCTCGCCCCGGCCCCTTTCTCAGCCAGACGGTTGCAGGAGGACATGCTGTTTCCCATCTCAGCCAAACTATTGGCATATGTCCTGAAGCAAACACTCTAGTCTTCTTTTGACGGTTACCATTTAACATTCACATGGTGTCAGAAATGTGCCAGGCATCCTCCTCGTATCATTTTGCCTAGCGAACCTAAAATTAATTTCAAAAGTGAGAAGATGTTGAGTATTGGAGACAATAGTGGAGGATGACTTAAGGGGTGAGGTGTGACTGTTTTGCTGTGGCACTTGGAACATGCTTTCTGGGGCACAGACACATCGAGCCAGTTCACGTGGGGGAGAGGCTTTAAGGCGGTCTCGACTTGTCCATGCACCTCGGAACACTTTTGAGCCTTGTGGCGAGACGCAGGAGACACCTCCTGCTTCAGAGGAGCTCACAAATGAACCCAGCGTTGCCTGTGCCTAGTGAGAGCACAGATTGCTGACCTTGGACTGGAGCAATGGGGGTCTGTGGTGAGGGGGTCAGAGGATGCTTCACAGAGAGGGCGCAACTTCACCTGAGACTCGGAGGGTGACTAGGAGATCACCAGTTGGACAAGGGAGGAGGACAGATGTCCCGTGCAGGGGGGACAGTGTGTGCCAAGATGCAAAAGTGTAGATGGATGAAAGAGCAATGCCCATTGAGAAGCCAGCAAGCAGAGGGCAAGGTCAAGGAGGATTAAAAAGTTGATGCCATATTATGGGGATCATATCCACCCAAGGGGCTCGGGTGGTCTTGGCCATAGGAAGTCATCAGCAGGTTTTAAGATTTATATTTTAGGAGGATGACCGAGGTAGCCACAGAGTGATAAGATAGGGAAAAGATTCTAGAAACAGGATGGCCAGGAAGAGCTCTTTCTTGTGACCTGCCTCTGTGCAGTCATCACAGCCATGGCTGCCTGATCAGCTGAGGGTCACTGGCCCCGTTGTTTGGGCTGAGATGTTAGTAATTGGCCAGAGGCACGTGTTGGCTTTCCATAGGTGCCATTCAACTTGACTCTTTTCCTTGGTCGGAGCCAGCCTCCTGGACCTAGCGAGGCCTTACCCCAGGGACCAGTGATGGGAGGAAGTGCTTGGCCTAGGAGGAGACCATCACCCGTGGGATTATAGCTATTCTTCGTCTCCCCAGTTCAGGTCATGGAAACACACAGCCTCCAAACAGCCATCTCCTGACAAATACCCAGCATCCTTCATGCATTCATTGTGTATCAGCATTGCTTGCTTTTGAATCCAAACTCAGGAGGAGGCTTTTGATTCATCTGGGCGTGAGTAGACCCAAGTTTTTTGAAAATCAGAAGAATAAGGGGCCACCCTGTCCAGCCCCCGGCAGAGAGCTCGGTGTCACATACACAAAACTTCTGATACCTTTTTGTTCAGTGGTGCCCAGATTTGAATGCCAGGTGGTAAATGGGCTCCATGCACAGACAAACTTAGTTTCATTTGCATTCTTTTCCTAGGTGAGGGTCTCACCTGGTTCCCGATTCACTTTCTGATTTACCACCTTCTCTATCATTTTCTCTAGTTATTTCCATGTAGTGACAACCACTTCCACACATTGTCTGCCTCCTCTGCCAGGCATTTTACACGTGTTAACGCAGAACTCGGAGAGGTGAGAATTACAACCCTGCTTCTGGAGATCAGTCCGGGGAAGCGCAAGAGAAGCTTAAGCAGCTCTTGGTGCCTGTCTCCCCCTCTCTCCTCTTTGTCTCGGTAGTTTTTGCCATTCCTGCTGAGAGCCTTCTTTCTTTGTGCCTTCAGAGACACTTCTATCACTTCCGCCTCCCCCCCTTTTTTTTTTCTTTTTTGCGGTACACGGGCCTCTCACTTTTGTGGCCTCTCCCGTTGCGGAGCACAGGCTCCGGACGCGCAGGCTCAGCGGCCATGGCTCACGGGCCCAGTCCCTCCGCGGCATGTGGGATCCTCCCGGACCGGGGCACGAACCCGTGTCCCCTGCATCGGCAGGCGGACTCTCAACCACTGCGCCACCAGGGAAGCCCCCCACCTTCCCCTTTTTTATTTTTTAATTTATTTTTTACTGAAGTGTAGTTCAATTACAGTGTTGTGTTAATTACTGCTGTACAACAAAGTAACTCAGTTATACAAATATATACATTCTTTTTCATATTCTTTTCCATTATGGTTTATCACAGGATATTAAATACAGTTCCCTGTGCTGTACAGGAGAACCTTGTTGTTTATCGAATCTCCCGTCTTTTAAAAGGAACTTTAGTCTTGATTCAGCTGCTCCTTCCAGCTTCGGTCTGGGTCTCTGTTCCTCGTCCCATCACCATACCCAGTGGCTCCATGGCTCAGGGTACAAATTCTTGGCCTCTTAGGATGACATTCAGCCCCACCTGTCAAAGGTGACCCCTGTCTCATCACTGCCATCACCCCCCCTGACACACTATCCTCTCTTGGCCTTCTGGGAGGGGGCAGCAGGCTTCCTTCCTCTCTCTCAGACTCCTGCTTTCTCACCCTCTTTCTCCTCCAGCCCTCAAAGGATGAGGCCAGTTTCCCGGACCCCTGCTTTTGTCTCTCTGGGAACTCATCCCTTCCCCCATTCAGATAAGCCCAGCTCCAGGCAGACTCTGTCTGTTGGACCACTAGATCAGATAGATCTCTACCTTGGTGGATTTCAGTGGCAGCCCGGCCACGCACGTGCTCAATCTCTTAGGCCAGCAAATGGGGGGCACCTCTGGCTGGTCCTAGCCTTTCCCTTCTTAACGGAACAGACAGGATGTCCTGCTGGATCTTCATTCCCAGAGGCCTCCCAGCCCCAGATCTCTGTCCTCTGTATCCCATTACTATCAGTGGTTCCTCCTCTCCCTCCATCTAGGCCCCCATGTCTTCAGGCCGTCCTGAACTCAGGAGCTGCAGCTGCATTACATTGTCCCCCTACTCGAGAACCTGCCACGGCTCCTCTGCCAGCTATCGCATCCTGTCCAGCCTGCCCGACACTCCAGCTTCTTCCCAAACTGCCACTCAGTCTGTCCATTGAGACATTTCTCCCCTGGCTCCCAGCGTGCTCTTTGGCTGCAGACAAGTAGGTCCCCGAGCCCCCAATCCCACCCTCCCCACACCTGCTCGGTGCTTCCGTCTGCTCCTCTCTGGCCGGAACCTCTTCTCTGCTTCCTTTGTGCCTCTTAGCCATCCACCAAACCTTGCCTCCAACCCTGCTTCCTCTAATTTCTAACACAAAGAAAATGTATCTGCTCTTAGAATAACGATACTCACTGTAAAATGTGTTTTAAAGTGCAGTAAGTTCCCTACATACAAACGAGTTCCGTTCCAAGAGCGCGTTCATAAGTCCGATCTGTTCATAAGTCCAATAAAGTTAGCCTAGGTACCCAACTGACACAATTGGCTATATAGTACTCTACTGTAATAGGTTTATAATACTTTTCACACAAGTAATACATAAAAAATGAACTCACAAGAAATAAAGAAAACAGCTGGCATACAGGGGCTGGCACTGAGCCAGCAAACACACATTCACATCTTTTTTTTTTTTTTAACATCTTTATTGGGGTATAATTGCTTTACAATGGTGCGCTAGTTTCTGCTCTATAACAAAGTGAATCAGTTATACATATACATATGTTCCCGTATCTCTTCCCTCTTGCGTCTCCCTCCCTCCCACCTCTCCAGGGGGTCACAAAGCACTGAGCTGATATTCCTGTGCCATGCGGCTGCTTCCCACTAGCTATCTACCTTACGTTTGTTAGTGTATATATGTCCATGCCTCTCTCTCGCCCTGTCACAGCTCACCCTTTCCCCTCCCCATATCCTCAAGTCTGTTCTCCAGTAGGTCTGTGTCTTTATTCCTGTCTTACCGCTAGGTTCTTCATGACATTTCTTTTCTTAAATTCCATATATATGTGTCAGCATACGGTATTTGTCTTTCTCTTTCTGACTTACTTCACTCTGTGTGACAGACTCTAGGTCTCTCCACCTCATTACAAATAGCTCAATTTCGTTTCTTTTTATGGCTGAGTAATATTCCATTGTATATATGTGCCACATCTTCTTTATCCATTCATCCGATGATGGGCACTTAGGTTGTTTCCATCTCCGGGCTATTGTAAATAGAGCTGCAGTGAACATTTTGGTACATGACTCTTTTTGAATTTTGGTTTTCTCAGGGTATATGCCCAGTAGTGGGATTGCTGGGTCATATGGTAGTTCTATTTGTAGTTTTTAAGGAACCTCCATACTGTTCTCCATAGTGGCTGAGCCAATTCACATTCCCACCAGCAGTGCAAGAGGGTTCCCTTTTCTCCACACCCTCTCCAGCATTTATTGTTTCTAGATTTTTTGATGATGGCCGTTCTGACAGGAGTGAGGTGATATCTCATTGTAGTTTTGATTTGCATTTCTCTAATGATTAGTGATGTTGAGCATCCTTTCATGTGTTTGTTGGCAGTCTGTATATCTTCTTTGGAGAAATGTCTATTTAGGTCTCACATTCACATCTTTGAAAGTTCGCAACTTGAAGGTTCATATGTGGGGACTTACTGTACAGAGAAGTATACAGAAGAGATGAAAAAAACTTAAAATTTCACCACCCAGAAATTAAGATTATAATTTGCATGTATCTTCCAAAGATGAAATGCACCTGCAAATGTAAAGGTATATATTATTTTTACGTCATTGGTATTGTGCTATTTATACATGTTCTCTTTCTTTATTTGCTAATTGTTAATAGAATTTTCCCATTCCACTAATTTCTCTTTAAGCAGCATTTTTAAAAGCCGTATAATAGCCCACCATGTGGATGTGCCGTTGATTTATTTAGCTTGTCTCCTTCTGTAGGTCAGGTCCTGGCTTCCAGTTTTCCAGTATTATAAATAACAAACATCCTTGTCCCCTAACTCTAGCCATTTGTTTCCTGTATCATAGGATGTAGCATTTTTTAATAATGCAGAGGCCAATTGCATTTATTGAGCTACTGCGGGGTGTCAGCCTCTACGCTTAGTGCTTTTCCTTTCAGTAAGAAAGCCTCAGGGCCTCCTTGCAAAGCAGATATCCTCAAGATCTCAAGTAACTTGACTGAAGTCACCCACTTAGTTGGTGATGAGGTCCGGATTCAGGCCCAGCCTTTGATCCCACACGCAACCCCCGTTGCTCTGCCCTCTGCAGTGATGTTCAGAATGCATAGCCATGTGCATTTGTGGGCAAACACTAAGTCTTAATGAAGGCAGTGGACAGCCTCATGGATTTTACCGTCATTTCCCAGCTGGATTATAAGATGCTCTTAGATGTCTGGTGCACATCTCTAGGCTTAATCTTAGATCTAATTAGAGCCAGAAGGGACTTTCTCGTCTTAAAAATGGAGACGCTGAGAGGCGTAACAGGCATCCCCAGTGTCGGGGTGTCAGCTCTGTTGGATAGCCTATGGTAGACACAAAAAAACTGATCTTTAAAGAGTTATTGTCTTTATTATGTAGACTTATCTTTCCTGTGCTCACGTACCAGAATCTGTAGCTATTGTGACATGTGAAAGAGGCAGTCTTGTAAAATGCGACAGTGGCTGTAGCCACTGTACCACATCAATACGGGAGAGTCCGTGCTGAGCCCTGCAGTTCCTCAGCTGCAAATGCCTTGATTTACTCCAGGTAGAACAGAGGCATGAGAAGAGTATGACCCCAGCCTAGAATTTCATTGCCCGTAGTATTAAAATCCGGGTTTTAACTGCCTGTTTGCTGGGGTCTCTTTTCTTTAAGCAAGTGGTTCTCAGGTTGTCAGTCGCCTGGAGGCCTGGTGCTGGCCGTACCCCCTTCCCAGAGTTTCTAATTCTGCAGGGCTGAGGTGGGGCCTGAACATATTTTTTTCGAACACACTCCCAGGTGGATGCTGATGCAGCTGCTTGGGGACCACACTTTAAAAGCCACAGCCTTAGGCCTTTAAAAAGATACTGGAGGGCAGGTCATGCAATTAACTATCACATCGTTAGCCTTTCTACTTAAAATGGCAAAACGCCGCGTGATTCAAATCATTCACTTCCATACGTCTTTTGAAGCCCAAAGTGCTTTTGGCATTCTGCTCAGCTTCAGGCCCTCCTGCTAAAGTTTCAGCCCCACCCCATGCCTGAATCCTCCCCAAGTCTGGCAGTGTATCAGACCCCACATCTGAGCAGACGGTGGAGGCTGAACTCAACCTTGCTCTCCAGAGCCTGGGATCTCAAGAACTGGGGTTTGGTCCACAAGAAAAGTGTGCTCGCTGAGTTACGGTATCCATGGTCACGCACCTGTGCCCTTAATGGATCCCAGCCATTTACCTGTGGCCCTTGCCTGCCACCTTTGCCAGCCTTGGACCATCTCTTCTTACAGGAACTGCTTCCCTGACCTGTCCCTAAGTGGAATCTGAGGTCTCTTTGAACTGCCGCAAACCTCCCCAGAACCCCAACATCTAACCCCCAAACACCCACATTTCACCGCTGTCTGGAGCTTCTGTAGCCATCCTGCCCCTCCATCAGACCCAGGAACGGGCAGCCAGTTCTGATGGAGTTGAGTTTGCCTTACCCCATTTGATTCTGAAATAGTACTGCCACCCCGCCTCTTCTCCTGGGGAAGTCCCAGAAGCCCCCTAGTCCTAGTCCCCCCTCCCACTCATTTCCCTTCCTCTGACCATCCTTGTGAAGTGTCCCAAGTACTCATGGCCAGAGCCGCCCTGAGTACGATCATGTTGTCTCCTTTGATTACAAGATCTAAAACCACACCCCCTTTCCCCAGCGATGTTGACTTCTCTGTGGCTGCAGGTGTGCGTCTACCCAGCAGGACGATTATGAGACCCTCCATGTAAAGCTGGAGCATCTAATGGGTCTTCGGAAGAACAGCCCCGGACACAGCTGAACTAGTGTGAGAGGAATAGGTCCCATGAGCTGAGACTGATGAGAGGCAGAGGCTGGGAGTAGGGCTTCTGCCGTGCCCGCCACCTGGCCTTCCTGGCTCCCCTGTTGGCTGCTAGCACACTTGGTGGGTTCCGTGTGCCACCACCCAGTGCTTTCCCTCCTCCTCCTCAAGCCAAAGCCATGAGCAAGTACGTGGGAAGCCTTCACCTCTAGGCTCTCATTATCTGGTCCCGATGGGCTTCTCCCGGAGAAAGGAGGGTCCTGACCGGAGCATGGCTCAAGGCACCTTGATTCCCCTCAAGAAAGGGAGGGGAGGGGAGGGAGGGAGGGAGGCGGTGGGATGGGCGCAGGGAGACAGAGGAGGAGTTGCGGGGCAGACAGAGGGCCTCAGAAGGGGTCGCTTTAAAAGTGCTGCAGCTGGTGTGAAACGTGGCCGTGGGCCCCTGGCCCTAGTTCACAACAATGAACCAGACTTTATAACAGAGCTTCTTCATTTTGGCACCATTGACATTTGGGGCTGGATAATCCTTTGCTGCGGGGCTGCCCTGTGCATTGCAGGACGTTTAGCAGCGTCCCTGGCCTCTAGCTGTAAGTAGCCCCCTCACCCCTGGCAGATGTGATAATCACAGATGTCTTCAGACATTGCCATATGTAACTGCTCTTTCTGCCCAAACTGAGAGCCAGCCAACAGATATTACTGGGAAGCTGGTGGTTTCACCTATATCAACTGATTTAATCCTCACAATAACCCCATGAGGTGAGTGACATTACCCCATTTTATAGATGAAGAAACTGAGGCCTCGAGGGGTTAAATGTGATAGATAGGATGACATAGGAAGTGCCAGGACCAGGACTTGAATCTAAGTTGCTCTAATGTCAGAGCCCATTATCTTAGAGATGTATGGTTGCAAGGAAAAGAAAACTCCCTGCCAGGGTTTATTGTAAGGACACAATGGGCTATTTCACAGGCAGCTCAAGACGGGAAGTGAGGTTTGACTGAGCCTCACAGAAATAAAATTGGAAAGTTGAGAGCCAAGTTTACGATCTTGTCTCTCAGTGCTCCATGACTGCATTTATGCCGGCATATTTCCACATGGTGGCTTCCTCTCCTGGTCTCTGCTTCGGAGCCAAGTCCCCAACCTTGCTAAAATGCCTCACTCAATCCCTGTTGGAAATCCAGATTCCCAGGAGAAACAGTGTGATTGGCTCAGCCAGGCTGAGTGGTTTGTTCCTGGTCCAATCAGCTGTGTGTGTTGAGGGCAGGGTAGGCGAGGGGAGAAAATGATTGGCCTCCCTGACACCCTGAGCTCTTGCCACTGCCCCTTCGCTGCCCTTGCTCGGCTGTCACCATGACAACAGAGGCCAATCTGCCCAACACCTGGAAGGCAAGGATTTTACTGACCAGGACAGGCCACCGTGTCCTACAAAGTGAAGCCACAGGAGATGAGAGCAGACACATCTGTCTTTAGCAAACAAGTGGAGCCCGATAAGCCCCCCAGAAATTGATCTTTACCAACACTTAATGAAGTTAGCTGGTTAATAGCCCATGACAAATCCAAAGGCTGTTAGGGGTCTGACAACCTAGACGTTAACAGCAGCAGTGGCCAATTTCCAAGAGATTACTGACATTCAGGGCCATTCAGGAAGATATCTGGGAGGAAACAGTCACAGAGCAGTTTTGGGCACAGAGAGGGAGGGCGGAGGGAGAAGCCTAAGTGGTAGCTTGGTGATGTACAGTGACATTGGCATCTCTGGCAAGAGCACAAGTTGTTTGTGGAGCCTTTTTTTTTTTTAATAAATTTATTTTATTTTATTTATTTATTTTTGCCCGTGTTGGGTCTTCCTTGCTGCGTGCGGGCTTTCTCTAGTTGCGGCGAGTGGGGGCTACTCTTCGTTGCGGTGCGCGGGCTTCTCATTGCCATGGCTTCTCTTGTGGTGGAGTATGGGCTCTAGGCGTGCGAGCTTCAGTAGTTGTGGCATGTGGGCTCAGTAGTTGTGGCTCGTGGGCTCCAGAGCACAGGCTCAGTAGTTGTGGTGCACGGGCTTAGTTGCTCTGTGGCATGTGGGATCTTCCCGGACCAGGGCTCAAACCCGTGTCCCCTGCATTGGCAGGCGGATTCTTAACCACTGCACCACCAGGGAAGTTCCGAGCCTTTTACTTATAGGAGAGTTAAGGACAGAAGGAGCAGTAACTCTGGGCAGCATTTCCTCGAGCTCAGATGAAACCCAACAGACTCCCAGAGACCCAGAACTCCTTGGTGTCACTGAGGCTGTTTCCAGGGCTTCTGGTCCTCTCCCTGCCCCGTGATGCGACGACTAAAAGTCATTGTGACTGATCTCTAACCAGCACACTGTGAGCGTGACAGTGCAACCATCGTGGGCCACCCACTCTGCCTGGCCCTTGCCCTTGCCCTTGGGGTGTCAGGGGGCACAGAGGGATGACTGATTTGACAGCAAAGATGACAATGCGGTATGCTGTGAGCTCCAACGGAAGTAGAAACGATGTACAGGGGGAACACTTTCTAAGGCGGTCGCCGCGGACACAGTGTTACTCTGTAGAGCCAGCATCCACAGAGGCATGGTGCGCCACCCAGAGATTCATAAAACTGGCTCTTGCCGCTTAGAAGCTCGCCCTGGGTACGGGTGGGGGGAGGTGGTCAAAATCCCTGGCCTCCATTCCCTGCATCTCATCCATCAATAAATGCTCTCAGCTCTGTCTCCAAATTACATCTCAGCCCATCACCTCTCTCATCCCCTGTGCACTGGGCTGGTCCGGCACACTCTCAGCCCCACCATCTCCTGCAACCCATTACTCACTCAGCAACCAGAATTGTCTTTATGCCATGTTCCTGCGTAAAATAGTCCAGTGGATAAACACAGACTGCTTATCTTTTTGGCGGGGAAGGGGAACACGCCTCGTGGCAGGCAGAATCTTAGTTCCCTGAGCAGGGATCGAACCCGCGCCCCCTGCAGTGGAAGCACGGAGTTTTAACCACTGGACCGCCAGGAGGGAAGTCCCCCAGATTGCTTATCTTGAACCATGAAAAAGAACCTGCCTTCCTCCATGACCTGTGTCCTACTCTGCCCCTGCTTGTCGTGAAGCAGCCTCCTGTCTCCTCTTGCTGTTCCTGAGATCCCTCGAGCTCATGGCCACCTCAAGCTTTCACACTCCCTCTTCCCTCCACGTGGGACTGTCGGCCCCCAGAAACTGCCTCCTCCTCATCTCTCAGGCCGCAGCTCAAGTGCACCTCCTCGGAGCAGACCTCTCTGACCACCCTTCCACCTTGCCTCCCACCCCCTGACCCTCTGGCACAGTTTCCTGTTGTGTTTTCTTCATAGTTTCAGGAATTATCTTGTTTGTTCATTTTGCTGTGATAGAGATGCAAATAGTCAGAACTAGGTAAGAAACGCATCACGCTCAGGGCCGACGGGGAGGTGACATTTGAGCTGGAACTTGAAGCAGAGGTGTGACTTGCCAGGTCAAGCAGTGGATGGAAGGGATTTCAGAAGAGGGAGCAGCGTAAGTGAAGGCACAGAGGCCAGTGAGTGTGTCACCCTCAGGAAACAGCTTTTGGGTAGCGTGCCTGGAGCCCAACTGCACAGGAAAGCTGAATGGGAGTCGACTGGGGCAGAAACTCAATGACAGAACGTTTGGACTTCATCCAGTGGGCAGTGAGGGTGTCAGCAATGCATAGTGAGTGGTACCCTAGACCTCCTGGATTTGCTTAATGGAACCAAATAGTCAGAGTCTGAAAGTGAAGTTGAGTTGTTTTTAGTAGGCAGGAGTCGCTGGGAGCCAAGCTTGTCAAGGGAGGAGAGTGTGCCGAGATCAGGAGCTTCAGCTTGGAGTGAGACCCGAGGAGAAGCTTTGGAGGGATGAGATCTTGTTTTCTGAACCCATCTGGAACTGAACAGCCATGTGGCATTCCCTTGTGGGGTGGGTCCGTGCTGGTCTTTGAGAGATCAGCCAGGGCAGGGGGAACGGCCATAAAACCAGCAGATTCACTGTGCCAACAAGACACACATTTTCCACCGCTGGCTTTCTCCCTCCACTGCTGGCTCAAGCCAGACAGAAACAGAAGTGCTGCATGATGAGGGTCAGATGCTGTCGGTAATTACACAGTGATGAGTCTTTGTTGTAACATCCAGATGTCAGTGCTATTTTGGGCAGATGTTCTGGAGAGCGGTTGGCGATGACCTCGCCAGGGTGTGACTTGAAAGACCAAATGACACGGCTGCTGTGAGTGAAGCCAGTCTCTGCTCTCCTGGTCCCTGTATCCCACGGCCCTGAAGTCAGAGCAAAAGCAGTGTGCCCTGTGTCACAGTGCCCCTAACTGGGGCCACCGCTGGCATATCCTCAACCCAAGCTGCTGAGTGAGTTTAGAGCTTGTGTGATTGGCCTGGGGCCTTTGAGAGAATTTTCCTTGGACATAGTGCCTACACCCAGGTGGGTATGCCAGGTTCCTCTCTTCCACCTTGGGAAGGGGTCAAACCTGTGTGACTGAGGCAGGCTGTTAACCTCTCTGAGCCTCTGTTTCCTTATCTTTTTTAAAAAAAAAAAAGGATAGTTATACCCATCTGGATGAGCTGGACGAGAATGGGGTGAGATCATGTGCTGTGCAGGTTGCATTCTGTAAGGCGTCACAGGCATGTTAGTTATCATGGCAGTAGGCTCCTGGCGCATCAGTCCTAGACTCAGAGCTGTGGAAGAATTGGATGGAACCTCAGTGGTTTATCCAGTCTAAACTCTAAGCCAGTGAAAGAGCTCTTTCTCAGGGGTCTCCAGTGGAAAGTCACTGGCCTCTGCTTGGATTCCTCTTGCCTGGGTGAGGTGTCTCGTCTCCCAGGTCTTTTCCCTATTCCAGCCCCATACAGGATGCAGTGCTCAGTGCATTCCCTTACGAGGAGCCTGGCTCCCTGTACTTTGCAAGTTCTGCTTTCAAAGCATTCTAGAGCCACGCTTTCCAGGATGGAAACCACTCTGCATGTAGCGTTGAGCACTTGAGGTGTGGCAGGTCCAAACTGAGGTGTGCTGTCCGTGTAAAACACACACTGGGTAGCAAAAACCTACTAGGAAAAAAGGAGTATAAAATTTCCTGAATAGGGGGCTTCCCTGGTGGCGCAGTGGTTGAGAGTCCGCCTGCCGATGCAGGGGACACGGGTCCATGCCCCGGTCCAGGAAGATCCCACATGCCGCTGAGCGGCTAGGCCCATGAGCCATGGCCGCTGAGCCTGCGCGTCCGGAGCCTGTGCTCCACAATGGGAGAGGCCACAACAGTGAGAGGCCCGCGTACCGCAAAAAAAAAAAAAATTCCTGAATAAATGTATACAGATATAAAATGCATGTATATTTATATTAATCCATTTTATTTTACTTTTTATCTTTTACATGTTGCAATGATAATATTAAATATAATAATAAAGCAAATTTCACCTGATTGCTTTTACTTTTCTAATGTGGCGACTGGAGGAATTTAAATTATATCTCTGGCTCACATTATTCTTTTATTGGACAGTGCTGCTTTAGAATTATGTACACAATAAACTGGACTCAGTCCTTTTTCTAACAGCCCTTCACATATTTTAAGATATCCCCTAAGTCTTGTCTTCTCAGTTATTGACAGGTATTCACGAAGCACGTGCTCTGTGCTAGGCACCGTGTCAGGCGCTGAGCTGGGATGCGATGATGAACAAAACCAGCTGGGTCCTTGTACTCCTGGAGTTGCAGTTTGATGGGGGAGGCAGATGTCAATCAGAAGTCTCACAAGCAGGATGGTGGTTCCTGGGAAGTAAGACAGGGCTGTGCTTCCACAGGTGGCCTCTCAAAGCCCCATTTTGCTCTTTTTTAATACACTTTTTGTTTTACAATAGATTTACATTTGCAGGAAAGTTATGAAGAGAGTTCCCACAAACCCCTCACCCACTTTCCCCTATTATTAATGTCTTATAATAGTAAAGTACGTTTGTCACAATTAATGAACCAATAAGGATACATCATGATTAACTAAAGTCCACACTTTCTTCACATGTCCTTGGTCCTAGAAAGCTTAGGTCCTTTTTATGTCCCAGATCCTATCCAGGACCCCAGATCACATTACATGTCTTGTCTCCTTAGGCTCCTCTTGGCTCTGACAGTTTATCTCAGACTTTCCTTGGGTTTTTTTTTTTTGGCGGTATGCGGGCCTCTCACCGCTGTGGCCTCTCCCGTTGCGGAGCACAGGCTCCGGACGCGCAGGCCCAGCGGCCATGGCTCACGGGCCCAGCCGCTCCGCGGCACGTGGGGTCCTCCCAGACCGGGGCACGAACCCGTGTCCCCTGCATCGGCAGGTGGACTCCCAACCACTGCGCCACCAGGGAAGCCCCTATTGTTTTTGATGACCTTGACAGCATGAGGATGGGTGGTCAGGTATTTTGCAAGGAGTCTCTCAGTTGTGATTCGTCTGCTGTTTTTTTCTCGTAATTAGACAGGGGAAATGGTTTCTGGGGCAGAAGACCACAGGGAAAAGTGCCATTCGCATCCAACAAGACTGATTACTGTTGATGTTGACCTCGGTCACCTGGCTGAGGGAGGGCTTGTCAGTTTTCGCCACTGCAAAGTGACTCTCTTTTCCTCTTCTCCATGCTGTGTCCTCTTGGGAAAGACAACACCACGTGCAGCCCACACTTAAGGAGTAAGGAGTTTTATTCTCCACTTCCTTGAGGGTGGAGCATCTCCGTAAATGATTTGGAATTCTTCTGCATGGAAGGTTCTGTCCATTTTCCCATTTGTTTATTTATTCAGTTATTGATTTATATCACTATGGACTCATGAATATTTATTTCATACTTTCAATTATAATCCAATGCTCCTTAATTTATTTTATCATTTAAATTGTTCCAGCTGTAGCCATTGGGTGCTCTTTCAGCAGCTCCTGCGTCCTTCTGACATACCCCCATTTAGGTGAGGTTTTGGGGTTGTTTTTTTCGCACAATTCTTTACTTTCTGATCCCTGGCTACCAGGGCTCTGGGAATTCTAGGTAAGGGGCAGAGAATCCCCCAAGGTAATACACACCTTGAGTTTACAAACATGAGTTCATTTGATCACTCATTCATAAATAATCCCTTAGGCATTTAACTGGGATCCAGGCTCTGAGATGGGTATGAAGGAGATACGAAGCCCAGTTTCTGCTTCACATCTGTGTGGTACAGCAGTAAAATGAGCTGATTTTGAAGTCAACCTTTTCTGGGTTCAAATTCTGACCCCACCATGAGTTCCTGTGTGACCCTCAGTAAGTGGCTTAACGTCTCTGATGTTCAACTTCTTCACCTGGAAAATGTGAATGAAAATAACCTATCTTAGGTTGACCTTTTGGTTAGTATCTTAGATAAGATAAAAGCACTTATCACTGGGTAAGCACTTGATAAAGGTTAGTTCTTAATAGATTGTTTGGAGGGGACTGTTGGGTATGAATCCGTCTGATGTCCCCGGGAACCATCCTGTTCAGCCCCTTCTGAGGTCTATGCATGGCCAGAGGGCTGCACATGTGCTGTCTGTGTGCCTGGAAGTGGCAGCCTCCTCGGACACCACAAAGGAAATTAAGTGACACTAGCTTACATCAGCCTTTGACTGCATTCGGCCCCAGGCCCGGAAATCAGAGAGATTCCAGGGTCCATCCTTCCTCTTCCTTTCTGTATGTGAATACTTTTTTGATAGAAAATTACCCTGAATATCACTTGTGTCAGCCCCGAGGCTGAGGTTGAATTTCTCTCTAGATGGGGAGAGGGGCCCAATCCCCCTGTACCCGGTGCCACCTGGCATAGGACCAGTGCTCAGCTACCCAGGCCTTCACGCCACGTGGTCAGACTTACAGTGAGTGGGGGCCGACAGAGATCTTGGGCAAATCACACATTCTCAGGCTCACACTCTCCATCTGTAGCTGAGACAGGACACTCCCTTGACTGCAGCAGACGGTTACAGTTACCCGGAAACTCTCTCCTCTTCCCTCAGCAGGGCACAGTCTGTTCCAGAAGGATCAGTTCCCAGCCCGGTCTCTTCCGTCAGACTGTGAGCTCCTTGATTCCACCAGTTTCACGAGAAGCACAGCAGGAACAAAATAACAGAATACGAATTTCCGTCATTTAGCAGAAACCATTTTTTGGCAAGTCTTATGTGGTTGAATTAATGACGTTCCATCGTACCATTATGAAAAATAGGATTTGGAAACACACTCTCAGCAGGATTTGGGGGGTGGGTGAAAAGAAGGGTCACAGACTGCCAGTTGTCTGCCCCCAGATCTCTCCTCCATCAGTCCCAGGCAGGGGGCAAGGCCTTCCCAGCGTTACCTCTGCACCCTCCCCCTTTCTCCCTGCATCTGCCCCCCCAGTTGTCCCTCCACCATCAGATTCTGCACTCAGGGAAGCGCCCAGCAAGCATGTTGGCACAGAAGTGCCAGTGACTAAGGAATGCTTCCTTTTCCAGATGAATTTGCATATTTTAATTGAAGGCAGATGCCTTGAGTTAATTCAATGCAGCAAACTTGGGTTGAGCATTTATTATGCTCAAAGGAATAAGATTCTGAGAGCTCAGTGGGGTAGGTAGGGGCAGCTTTATAGGGGGAGGTGACCTTTGAGTGTCGTATGAATTTCACAGGGGTGGCTCTGGGAGCAGCCAGACCCCGTCCAAGTCAAATCAGCCTTCCTGAGAAGTGCAGGGACGCAGCAGCTGGGAGCATGGTGTGTAGCGAAGGGGCTGGAGTGTCTTGTGAACCAGGCGAGGATGTGTGAATTTCATCTGGAAGGCAATGAAGGATCCCTGATGAGTTTTGAGAGGGGTTGGTGTGGTCACACTTGTGTCCTGGAGAATGCAACTCTGTTGGCAGTGCCAGAGAGAACTTGGAAAGGGCAGGGCTTGGCAACAGGGTGACCACTTGGCCCAAGGAGTGAATTTCTAATTGTGGACTGTTGGACACCAGCAGGCTGGTAGGGGAGTGACGGGGGGGTGGAGGGGGTGACATCCAGAGCCATAGCCTCAGAGGCAGTCTCTGGCAAGCCAAGCCACTGCATTGGGCTTCTGCTCATGTGACCTGTCCACGGCTTGGAGCGTGGCCACTGGAATTGTCATTATGACCCCTCTTCTGGAGGCTCATTAAGGCTTTCCCTCGAAATCAGTGTCTGGAAGCCATTGGCTCCCATCCAGCCTCTCTCCTACCCCAGGCAGCCCTGGGAGGGTGCCTAGATCAGGGCCTCCCTGCCAGCCTCCTGCAGGTCCCTTTTGAGAAATCAGAAGCTGCAGCTCTGTAACTCGGCCAGCCCTTTGGAGTCTCAGCGTTTCTCAAGGTAGGATTTGGTGAGAAGAAAACACCGGAACAGGAAACGTTAGTTCAGCCTGTGTTATCAGATCACCCAAAAAGGACAACAAAAACGGGGAGCTAAAAATAGCACCTCAGGGCCCCTTCAGGTTCTGCTTTTAAGTACTGAGCGCCAAGCCGGAGGGCAGGTTAACCATCTGGGAGCCTCATGGGCTGTGATGTTTCGGTTGGGCCTGTTTTGAGGATGTAGCCATGACAACTGAGAGTGTGGACCTCAGAGAAGAGGGGGGTCTTGTTAATGTGACAGATGCTGAATGGGACCCCTCCTGTGTGTAGACAATCAGTGAAATCTGTTTCAGTCCACACCCCGGAAGCATGGGTGGGGTCCTTGTCATAATAGCGTAGTGGAGTGACAACTGCTTCAAAGCCAGGCAGGCCTGAGTTCAAATCCCAGTTCTGCTACCTATTCGCTGGATGACTTGGGCCAGTGTCTTTGTTTCTGGGAGGCTCTCTTTCCCTGTCTGTAAAATAGGAACAGTAAGAGCCATTGCACACGATTATTGTGAAGACTGAATGAGATCATATAACTCACTGCCAGGTGTAAGGTGGGGACTCTGGCCTAGACTTGTTCCTTTAAGTAGTATATTAAATTTTTAAAAAAAATCAGTCAGCCAGCCAGGCATGTTCTAAGTTTTTGCATTTTCTGTGGATTATCTTGTTTAACCCTTAGGGTAACCTTATGAAGGAGGTACTACATTGAATTTCATCGAATTTTATATATTTTATCGATGAGATGAGTCTTAGGGATGTGTTTACTCTGCGTTTACTAGTGACTGGGGACCAGTTAACCTCTCCAAAGGGCTGATCTTGCAGTTGTTCAAGCCATGGGTCCTGCCTTAGTTTCCTAACAGACTGGGCCTTCAGGAACTGGATAGATGAGCCCCACCAGGAACGCACCTAATGCTAAACTCTGCTTCAGCGTCCACCCCCATTCCCGCCCCCCACTGAACCTTCACCAGAGCTTAAAGGTCAGTTGGATGAATTCAAATCTCCATTCCAGTTTTTCTGCAAGGAGATAAAGGGAGTGGGCTAGATCATTCAGTTGAGTTGCCATGCATATGTGGCCAGCCTTTCCCATGTAGCCCCTGCTTCCTGCAGTAATTAAGGAGGATCTGTGTGCTCAAGCGCCTTTGTAGCTCTTTTAAAAAACCTTCTTATTTCTTTCCTTTTTTCAAAAAACAATGTTGTTGAGATATAATTTATATACCATAGAATTTACTTGTTTTACATGCACAGTTTACAGAGGTGTTCAACCGTCACCACAATCTAATATGGAAGCATTTACGACTCCCCTGCTATTTCTATTTAAAAGTGGATAAAAAGTTACATGCTGGTCCTGTTGAGCCCTTGACTGGGAAGTTTCAAACGAGGAAGCTCTGCATTAGAAGGCCGGAAGTTTCCCTGGCCTCTTAGGGAAGGAAGGAAGAAGGCAGCTCAGGAGCCGGGAAGGTTTTTATGGGCGACAGTCACAGAGGTGGAACCAGAGGAAGAGTGAAGACCAGGCATCCTCGATTCTGCCTGTGGGGGGCCCAGGTGTGGAGACCATGCTCAGAGTCCCTGGGGAGGCCACGTCCTCAGTGATGGGCAGAGTCTCTGGGAGGACATGAACAGCTTCCAAAGTCCTGACCTCATGAATCCCTCTGGAAGGAAGTGGGAAGGAAAAGGCCAGCCCAAGTCCAGATTCCGGAGGGGAATCAGTACTGTGCCATAGGTCCAGTGTCATGGGATGTCCTCCGGCTTCTCAGAGGTGAGATGGGCCAATGGGGAGAACCAGCAGAGACCAGTTCCCATCCTGGCTTCACCAATGACCAGCTCTAAGCCTCAGTACCCTCATCTCAAAATTGGTGAAAATACTTGCTTTCATCTCTGACTTTTTTTGTGAAATGAGACTATGCACACAAACGGTCTAGGATGTAACAAGGGCTCAATAAATAGAAGCATTTGCAGTTATTATTACTAACCAAAAAAGAGTTTCTGTGAGATGCAAACCTTGAACACGCTGTGGAGACATAGCTGCTTCCTTGGGGAAAGGCGAGGGGCGTGCATCATGTTGCAGGTTCAAGGCCACGTTCTTCTATTTACTGTGTTTGTCTGGCTCTGGACAGGCTGCTTGACTTCTCTGAGCCTCAGTTTCCTTATCTGTAAAGTGGGCCTAAGGATATGCCTACCTTTTCAAGTTGGGCGGAGGATCAGATGAGATAATGCATGTAGAGCTTAGCCAGGGCCTGGCACCTGCCAAAAGTCCCATCAGGGCTGGTTGTTCTCTGTGGATGGCAACCTCCCAGTTCTTCAGTTCACATCAAAGTCAACATCTCAATGAATGGGTGAACCCTTGAAAGATGCTATTAAGGACCTGATGAGATTCCAGATTCCATTCTGGGGCGCCTCTGCTTTGCTTGTTTACACCTTGGATGTAAATACTGGGGGAGAGAGAGAGAGAGAGAGGAAGCTGGAGCTTAACTAGAAAAACATTGAGGATCAGTCCCACTGGTGGCAGCCAGCGCGTGTGTGTTTGTGTGCAGTAATGCCCACTAGTGTGTCCCATGGTGGCCAGATCACCACGGTCACATCCCCACCCTACAGGCCATGGGAAGGGGCCCCAGAGCCCTTTGCCCCACGCATGGTGCCAGGCTGCTTGCTCCAGCTTCTCATTAGGAAGCGCTATGGAGTCCTAGCAATGACCCTGTGGGGACACACACACCCGGCATCTCAGGGCTGCTCTTTCTTTTTGTAAAATAAAGAGGTTGGACTAGAGGAGAGCCTTGAATTTGACATTACTTTCTGTGGAGCCCAAGGGTTCACCAAGGAGCCTCTGGAGCCATGGGAGAGCTGGGAGGAGGGGTCATCCCACCCCCTACAATCAGAGTCAACGTGAGCTTCCATTTGAAGAAAGGGTTTCACTACAAGAAGAGAAAAAAGACAAGTTGGACAGGTGCTGGGCTAGAGTATCTCCAAGTTTCCTAAAACCTTGTGGTTCTTGGACACCTCTCTCCGGGGAAGAGCCTCCCCGCCCCTAGGCAGAGGTTCTGGGCGTAGCAAGATGTGATCCCCCGGCCCCAGGTGGCTGGGAAGGGCCTGGGGAGGGTTGAGCCCTGGGCTGGTCACCGCAGGAGAGAGTAGCCCTGTCCATTTCCCCAGGAGCCATGCACATGTTACTGTCTTTGTGCTTCGTATGGCAAAGGTGCTCTTTTAGGGAAAACACCTATGGGGGATCAGGGTCGAGAAAAGAGAGCTTTTCCCTCCACATCAGGACTTTCTCTGCAGACTCTTAACCGCCGGAGAGCAGAGCAAACTAAGTCCTCAAGAAGGGGAGGCCGCCCCCTCCAGCCTCTTCATCACTCGCAGCCCACCTTGTGGCCTTTTGTAGAAAGGCTTTTCCACACCAGCATTTCCAAATCAGACATGAGCTCCTGAGTGGTCACGTCTGACCCGCTTGAAGACTCCTCTTTGGGGTCACTTCTAGTTTTAGGAGCTCCAGCCTATTCACATTTCAAATAATCGCTTGCTGAGGGTTTCTGAGGCCACCACGAAGAAGACCCCACTGGAGCCTGTGTTCACAGGGACGCTGTGCTCCCCAGGGACTTCAGTACTGGCCCCGGTTTCCACTTCTGCCACTTAACCAGCAACTTGAGAACATGGTTTTCTTTGCAAGCAGACTCATCCAAAGTGGGAAGAAAAAAAAAAAAAAAACAGTTGAGAATGGCAGTAAACACATGCCCTGTTGAATCAACTCAGCAGATCTTTTGGGGAGAGCTTGATACATTGTAGGCAGTACGCTAAGGATGGGAAGGAAGGGTGTTTAAAAGGACCCTCCTCTTGGGGTTCTCATCACCTTGTGGGGTCCAGTGGGTTCCACAAGGCACCATGTGTTCATCTGAGTCTTTCGTCTTTTTTTTTTTTTTTGCGTTACGCGGGCCTCTCACTGTTGTGGCCTCTCCCGTTGCGGAGCACAGACTCCGGACGTGCAGGCTCAGCGGCCATGGCTCACGGGCCTAGCCGCTCCGCGGCATGTGGGATCTTCCCAGACCGGGGCACAAACCCGCGTTCCCTGCATCGGCAGGTGGACTCTCAACCACTGCGCCACCAGGGAAGCCCTTGTCTTTTTAAATCCTCCCTACACACACCAAAGAGCTGCCAGGGTCATCTTCCCAGAGTATGGCTCTTGTACCTGGAAACCTTCCTGTCCTCCCACACCACAGATGTTTGCTCTGGGACCACAGCTGTGAGCCTGGCATTCGGGGTGCTCCACGATCCAGCCCAGACCTGCTTTCACTGCCCTCTGCTCTAGGCCAGATCTCATTCCCACCTCCCTCTGCTTCCCAGGTGGTTTCCACAGCCTGGGGTTGGCATCCCCTCACCTCAGCCCACCAGCACCCCAGTACCCAGGTCCCATGCCATATGTCCTGCACCCTTGAGGGGAGAGTGAGAGAACTCTTACAGAATAGTACGCTGGCAGGGGATGTCACTATGGTATTCACTGGCTTCTCTTTTTCTCTGCTAACACAGATACAAGGGACTTCTCACACATTGGCGGTAGCGAAACCTACAAACCTAGTGTGGTTAAGGCATTAACTTGGTGTCAGATGTCAACAACGGAGTCATTAAATAAGACTTACTAAGCATTGCCTTACTGCAAGAGGACCTCATGCATCTTTTGGGACCAGCTTTCTAGAACCAGGATCGGTGCAGACTATTTTCCTTTGCAATCACTTGACCGCTTGGCACTAGTGACACCTGGCTCGGGTGGGCTACCTCCTAAGGACACCCAGTCTGGGGACATCAGGGGATGCAGGCATGCCTGAGCTCCAGGGTAGAGATTCAAGAAGCTATTTTTGTTCTTCCTAATTGGCATGCTTTGAAAGGCAAAATTCGCAATCAGCCTGCGGTGATGGAGTTAGGAATTAGACTCTCTCTGTTCCTCGAATCACATACGAGATTGCAAACCACATGAGCCCATCCCCCACCCCCACCTGGCTCCCACTTTTAAATATGAATCAGATGGTTTACTTTCCTCTTCCAAAAGGAAAGCATTTCTCTAATGATTAGTGATGTTGAGCATCTTTTCATGTTTGTTGGCAATCTGTATATCTTCTTTGGAGAAATGTCTACTTAGGTCTTCTGCCCATTTTTGGATTGGGTTGTTTGTGTTTTTGATATTGAGCTGCATGAGCTGCTTGTAAATTTTGGAGATTAATCCTTTGTCAGTTGCTTCGTTTGCAAATATTTTCTCCCATTCTGAGGGTTGTCTTTTCTTTCCTCTTGTTTATGGTTTCCTTTGCTGTACAAAAGCTTTTAAGTTTCATTAGGTCCCATTTGTTTATTTTTGTTTTTATGTCCATTTGTCTAGGAAGTGGGTCAAAAGGGATCTTGCTGTGATTTATGTCAGAGTGTGACACGGGGAGGGGGAAGGGTAAGCTGGGATGAAGTGAGAGAGTGGCATGGACATATATACACTACCAAATATAAAATAGATAGCTAGTGGGAAGCAGCCGCATAGCACAGAGAGATCAGCTTGGTGCTTTGTGACCACCTAGAGGGGTGGGCTAGGGAGGGTGGGAGGGAGACGCAAGAGGGAGGAGATATGGGGATATATGTATATGTATAGCTGATTCACTTTGTTGTAAAGCAGAAACTAACACACCATTGGAAAGCAATTATACTCCAATAAAGATGTTTAAAAAAAAAAAAAAGTGAAGCAGATTCCAAACCTAATTAAGGTAGCACCTTGAGTCTGTAACTAAATTCATTCACAGCCCAACTGGGGCACTGGAGTGCCGAGATTCCTCTGGCCATCTCCTATTGCAAACCTCATTCAAATCAGTATCATTTATTCAGGGTTAAGCTATTAGAGAGATTTTTTTTTTTTTTTAAATGAACACTGCTCTTCTCATGCTTGGTGGGGCCACAAGGCTCCAGTGCCTTTGATCCCGGTCAGCACAGAAGTTCCAGAGAAAAGGAGATCTCGAAACACACTCCTCATTAACAGCTGCAGGCACTTGGAATGTTCTGTCCAAATGGCATGAACAGCCTCGCTAGTTTGGCAGCCAGAGCTGGAAAGCAGAAGGATCCCAAACGGAGCTCCTCTTTGGAGCTACCTGCTGGCTTCCACCTGCTAAGCAGGGTTCGGAAGCAGTGCAGCTATGCAGTTACCAGTCCTGTTACTCACTCATCACGTGACCCAGGAGATCCAGACCCTCTCTGGGCCTCAGTTCCCTCTGTAATGTGCTGGATCACATATCTGTTCCACAGGGTAATTCTTGGAGATCCACAAATATTTGGGGATTCCTACTCTGTGTCAGTACTGTACTAAGTAGGCTCTAGGGAGGTAAAGAGAAATAAGACAGAGGATTTTGCCCTTAGTAAGTCCATGCCCTAAATTGGTGGTTCTCAATGAAGGGTACTCTTATCCCCAGGGGACATTTGGCAATAGCTTGAGACACTTTTCTTTTTAATTTTTTAAAAAAATTTTTTATACAGCAGGTTCTTATGCGTCATCAATTTTATACACATCAGTGTATACATGTCAATCCCAATCGCCCAATTCATCCCACCCCCGTGGCTTTCCCCCTTTGGTGTCCATACGTTTGTTCTCTACATGTGCGTCTCAATTTCTGCCCTGCAAACCGGTTCATCTGTACCATTTTTCTAGGTTCCACATATATGCGTTAATATACGATATTTGTTTTTCTCTTTCTGACTTACTTCACTCCGTATGACAGTCTCTAGATCCATCCACATCTCAACAAATGACCCAATTTCATTCCTTTTCATGGCTGAGTAATATTCCATTGTATATAAGTGCCACATCTTCTTTATCCATTCGTCTGTCGATCGGCATTTAGGTTGCTTCCATGACCTGGCTATTGTAAATAGTGCTGCAGTGAACATTGGGGTGCATGTGTCTTTTTGAATTGTGGTTTTCTCTGGGTATATGCCCAGTAATGGGATTGCTGGATCATATGGTAATTCTATTTTTAGTTTTTTAAGGAACCTCCATACTGTTCTCCATAGTGGCTATATCAGTTTACATTCCCACCAACAGTGCAAGAGGGTTCCCTTTTCTCCACACCCTCTCCAGCATTTGTTGTCTGTAGATTTCTGATGATGCCCATTCTAACTGGTGTGAGGTGATAACTCATTGTAGTTTTGATTGGCATTTCTCTAATAATTAGTGATGTAGAGCAGCTTTTCATGTACTTCTTGGCCATCTGTATGTCTTCTTTGGAGAAATGTCTATTTAGGTCTTCTGCCCATTTTTGGATTGGGTTGTTTGTTTTTTTAATATTGAGCTGCATAAGTTGTTTATATATTTTGGAGATTAATCCTTTGTCCGTTGATTCCTTTGCAAATATTTTCTCCCGTTCTGAGGGTTGTCTTTTCATCTTGTTTACGGTTTCCCTTGCTGTGCAAAAGCTTTTAAGTTTCATTAGGTCCCATTTGTTTATTTTTGTTTTTATTTCCATTACTCTAGGAGGTGGATCAAAAAAGATCTTGCTGAGATTTATGACAAAGAGTGTTCTTCCTATGTTTTCCTCGAAGTTGTATGCTGTCCAGTGTTACATTTAGGTCTCTAATCCATTTTGAGTTTATTTTTGTGTATGGTGTTAGGGAGTGTTCTAATTTCATTTTTTTACACGTAGCTGTCCAGTTTTCCCAGCACCACTTATTGAAGAGACTGTCTTTTCTCCATTGTATATCCTTGCCTTGAGACACTTTTCGTTGTCAAGCCTGGGGGCATCTAATAGGTAGACGCCAGGGGGAGTGCTAAACATCATATGATGCACAGGACAGCCCTCCAGAAAAAGAATTATTCACCCTGTCATGGCAGTAGTGCTGAGGTTGAGAAACTCTGGTCTAAGTAGACCAGCCCAGGTGTACAAGAAAAACATGTCAGTGCACTGTGGTGGGAGTGATGAGAATGAAATCAGAGACTGCATACAGCGGCCTAGATTTGATGGTTCTCGGTAGAAGGTTGTCCTTTGTCATCCTTCATGCGGCGTGGTACTTGTGCAAGGACTCGGGCTGGCAACAAACGCCGAGAGCAAGAAAGTAGTCTTCGCATTTACTGCATGAGGGAAGCGTCCCTCCAGTGGATAGAAATCCAGCTCGTGGGACCCTGTGCTTTTCTGACTCTAGGTTCCAGCTCCGTCAAATTCCACCCCCATCAACAGGTCCCCAAGGCCCCAGGGACAGAGGGAACCCAGAATGGAGCCAGGAGGAGGCTTTCAGCAATGAGTATGCCTTTGCTTTCTCCTTTGTTTCTCATCTAAAGGCTCCCAGCCCTTGACAGAGCTCTTCCAGGCAAAATTATAAATGAGTCACTGAGTGACTCACTGGGGAAAGCCCTCCCTGAGGGTGGTGGCTGAGCCCCCACCCAGGTGACATAAATCCGCTTTCCCGGTTCCTTTATTGCCTCTCCCCACAGAGACTAAAAATAAAATGTAAGATAGTTTTGATGACTTCCTGCAATAACTTTAATACTTTTATACTAAGAAGAGAAAGCAGAAATGTTTAAAGGGGCCAAACTGGGAAGCTCCCCAAATGAGAATTCGGGAAGGTCAGAGCATGGTGAGAATTTTCTTCCATTGCGGGGGCATCGGGCCTATTTGGAACTGGCTTCTCCAAGCAAGTCATCCTCCCAAAGAGGCAAGGGGGGAGGGGAGAGAACAGGAGCCTCTGATTCAGAGAGTCTCGGTCTCAAGGTCAGTGTTCTTAGGAAGTCACTCAGCCTCTGAGCCTCCATGCTCTGGTCTGCACAATGGGTCTTAATGGCAGCTGAAACCCTTGTTTGGAGGATAAAGGAGTTAGGGCATGTGAACGGGCTTTGAAAGTTAAACAGCCTTCTGTGGCTATTGTTAAATGCCAGGGGTTTGATGATAGCATTGTGGCTTTGTCTTTATCTTTTAAAGATAGATCCTGAAATAGTTATGGACAAAATGAGGTCTGGGGTTATGCTTTAGAGTAACACAGAAGCGGGAGACATAGGTGGGATGTACATGGAAAGTGGACCATGAGTTGAGGAAGTTTGGGGCTAGTGATGGGTAATCTGGATTTTCATTATTCTAGCCTGGACTCTCTACTTTTATATTTAAAATTTTCCATTCTTTAAAAATATTTAGAAAGTATTTTAGAAACAAGTTTTGGAGGTTGATCGCACAACAGTGTAAATACATTTAACCCTTCTGCACTGTAGACTTCAAAGTGGGTAAAGATGGTCAGTTTCATGTTATGTGAATTTTACCACCACTTTAAGTATTGATGGATATCTTTTAAAGTTAATTTTTCAGATTAGTATGTTTGGGGCAGAGGGTGCGTACAAAGACGGCAAAGATCAGAGAGAAGAAAGGTAGGGGGAAGAGGGTGCAGCTCTGCCCTGGGAGTCTAGGAACAGATGAAAGGAAGGCTTCTCCCCTGGTGGGTCATGGAGGTGGGAGATGAGCTTTGGCAATGCCATCCTGGGGTGGCTAGCCCCAGCTGGACCTCGAGGAGTGAGGGGGGGGTGTGAGGAAGAGGGAGGAGGGGCCGAGCCCCCATGATCCTTCCCTGGGAGTGTGAGGACGCAGGTGGCCTGGCTCCCTGCTTGGGGAGGCTCACGGTCTGCAGGTGAAGCGGTTCAGAGAACGCCAAGTCCTCCCATTTGGCCATGATGCAGTAGAGATGGAAGGCATTCAGAGGACAGCATGGGGCACTCTGCGAGCTCGACTGAGTAATTTGGACTCCGGAACGGATGAAGTCGGAGCTACCGTCACTCCCTTTCTAGCCTTTTAAAAAATACAGGTCAGAGACAGAGTCCTTTGAAGCTAAGTGTCACCTGTCTGGGAATCATTTTCCTCCCGCCTTTGGGTTTACAAAATGATGGGTGGCCCAGAGCACTCTTCCCGACGGATGGTGCTAACCCATCCATGGACATGCAAGTGAGGGGCCCTGAGACAGAGCAGAGGGCCTTGGGCGGGCTGTGGCCTCTCTTCTGGTCCTGATTCTTCAGTTGTGCCACCTGGGGACACGTCACTTCATCTCTGGGGCTCTCAGTGTCACCACCTATGAAATGAGCGGGGCCATCTCTGACGACCCTGATGGTCCGCTCTGTGGCTGAGTTTATGCAGACCGGCCGTTGTAGGGTGGTCCCTGCAGGCAAATCACACAGCACATGTTTTCGTCATGATCTGGGAGTCTGGACGTGACGCGCTCCTGTTCCTTCTGCTGAGTAACCTGCACCACGGAGGTCTCTAAGGCAGGGGCCCGTCTTTCTTCCACTGTCACTGACAGTGCAATTAATGGTGCTAATCAGTTCTTCCCTATGATGTGCGCTGTGTCAGATGCCTGGGTAGCAAAGATAGTGCTCAGACTTTGCTTTTTCCCTCATGGATAACTTCTCAGTTAGTTAATAGGTTTCAAAGGATTCAGGATGGTGCAAAATGGAGACTTTGGGAAAGAACTGAGAAATTCCAAGCCCAATAAGCGTAGCCCGCCTTAATCCTCCCCCCGCCACTCACCACAAACACATACACATACACACGAGATGTTGAATCATATATTTACAAGGAGATTTGGACCAACCCAACCTCAAAGCATTGTTCACTCAACTTCCACTCAACAGTTGTTTTCTGAGCCCCTGGACTGCACTTGATAGACGACCCAGGGGAGATGATCCAAGGGAGGTAGTGATCTTCAAACTTTAGGCCGTGGGGCTCTTATTTTAAAGAAAATTATATTCATTTCCTGGGGTGGTCACAAATTACCATACACTTGGTGGCTTAAAACGATAGAAATGTTTGTTCTCATGGTTCTGGAGGCCAGGAGTCTGAAATCAAGGTGTTGGCAGTGCCACGCTCCCTCCAAAAGCTCTAGGGGAGAATCCGCCCCTTGCTTCTTCCAGTTTCTGGTGGCTTCGGGCATTCCTTGGTTCGTGACTGTGTCACTCCAGTCTCTGGCTTCACATGGCCTTCTCTTCTCCATCTTGTGTATGTTATAAGGACACTTGGATTTATGGGCCCACCAGGGTGACCCAGGATAATCACTGCTTGAGATCCTTAATTAATTACATCTGCAAAACCCCTTTTTCCAAATTGTGTTCACCAGTTCTGGGATGTGGACATACCTTTTGGGAGGCCATAATTCAGCCCACTGTGAAACCTTATACAGACGTCCACAGGGCAGACTGGAGAAAGAGGGGGCCCTAGATACATCGCAATCATGACCTCGATCTCACGTTCAGTGCCCTCCACCTGGCAGCCGTTGGCAGCAAGGAGACGAGTTTGGGAGCCAAAACTGTAGTAGAGAGAGCACTTGGGGGACTTTGGAGTCAAATCATAGGCTGGGAAACAAGCCGAGGGCTTGGGCAAGACAACTTGACCTCTCGGTGTCATCATCTGTGAAAAGTGAGGCGTTCGTGTCTACACTGCAGTGTTGACGCGTGGTCTCAATGAACTTGACCATCCTCAGGTGTCAGTGTCCTCTTGTCTCACCCCATGACACCCGGCCCCATGGAAACAGATGCCAGTGGGGTTATGGGGACACATCTGACTGCACAGCAGTGTTGTCAGGAACCAGTGGACAAGGTGGTCAGTGGCTTTCCGGGGTAATCAAGAGCTTCTAGAATTGTAGGGATCGAGGTTTTTGCTTTTTCCCTGGCAGAAACAAGGGTGCGCCTCAAGCTTATTCAGTTCTAAGTGCCAGATGACAATCCGTGTTCACTGGACGTGATCTCTCCACACCCCTCACCACCCCTGTCTGCTTGCACCATAGGTTGGAGGTGGGCTGAGCTGAGATCTGCTGCAGCTTGGCTGCTACAGAGTAGGGCTTCTGTAGCATAAAGAACTTACAGATCTGGCTAAGGAAAACCTTAGGCAGAATGTTGAACTTACGAGTTTGGTGCTTCTACCTGTGTATGGCAAAGCACTGCTAGAGAGATAGGAGCTCCGGAAAGGACTTTTTTAGGCTGCATCATTCTTTACCGGGAGGGCTGTCCTGTGCATCATAGGATAGGCTTTTCAACAGCATTCCTGGCCTCTACCCACTAGATGCCAGTAGCACTCCCTACTGGCTTGTGACAACCAAAAATGTCTCCAGGCAGGGCTTCCCCGGGGCGGGGCAAGATTGCCCCTGGTGAAAAACCACTGCTTTAGAGAAACTGCCCCCTTCTAAGCCAACTTGTCAGGTGTCAGAACTGAGAGAGTCATTCTCTTTGTAAAAATTAACAAACAACAACACAAGTTGCTTCATGCCCAGTGCTTCCGGTGGGAGGAGTTTGATCGCTTCAGTTAACCCCAAACCAAAATATGCAGCCAGAATCAGACTTGGTTTTCTTGCTCTGACTAAATGCCTTCTCCCTCATCTCCAAGCAGAACCAGAAGTGATTTTCCGGGAAAAGGAGGCTCACAGTGTTTGGACCAATTATTGGATAGTTTCCCCAGCTGTGTTCTCAGAAGGGCCTTGAGGACTGCACCCAGCGACCTGCCCTGGTGGGCGTGTGCTTCCCAAACCTGTTCTCCATCTGTCCATCTGTCCTGTTGCACTTTTTTTTTTTTTTTTTTTTTTTTTTTTTGTGGTACGCGGGCCTCTCACTGTTGTGGCCTCTCCCGTTGCGGAGCACAGGCTCCGGACGCGCCGGCTCGGCGGCCATGGCTCACGGGCCCAGCCGCTCCGCGGCATGTGGGATCTTCCCAGACCAGGGCACGAACCCGCGGTCCCCTCATCGGCAGGCGGACTCTCAACCACTGTGCCACCAGGGAAGCCCTGTCCTGTTGCACTTTTTAAAGTGGACATCCCTCAGCAACTCATCTCCCCCATTCTCCAGTCTGTGAATTGGAATCCCCCCTCTCAAATTTCCCTAGAGAAATTCAGTGTCTGCATAAATGAGTTTTCCAGAAAACCCATCTTCTGGGGCTGAGATGCAGGGAAATCAAGCAGCTGGTGTTGATTGAGCCTCAGAATCTTGAGAGAGCGGACGGCAGGGCAGCAGGGGGATGGCTGGGGTGACATGGCTTTCTGGTTGACACCTCCACGCCCTGCTTCCCCTGCCCCTTTGGGGAAGGGACGTCACACCTGTGCTTCTGGGGCAGTTGATGGGAAGGACCCCCAATCCTCTGTGTGCCCAGCATGGTGGAAAGACTTGAGGAATTCCTGGCCCAGATGAAAATCCTAAAATCTTAGAATCTGTCTAGTCTGCCTTCCGAACACCCAGCAGGAAAGCCCTCCCTTCAACCCCGACACCTTGGCCTCCACTTGAACACCCCCAGTGGCAAGGATCTCACTACCTCCTAAGACAGCCGGTCCACCTGTGCCCGACATTCCCGGTCACCTGCTTCCTTACAGCAGCATCCCGAATCTGGTTCTGGCTCCTGGAAATACACACAGTGGTGGAGCCCCTCTTCCCCATGACAGTGCCTCAGTCATACCACTGGCTCATTCCTCTTTTTAATAGTCATTCTTCCTTTGCAGTCCTGTAGTCATTTCATGAAATGGCTTCTAGATCCCTCCCTCCCCCAGGTGCCCTTCAAGAGATAATCCAGCACAGCATGGCCCTTTCCAGATGTCTTATTCTGGACTGACCACACTGGGGCTGACATGTGAGCTGAAGGGGACGTCCCCCTTGCATCCCAGACTCTGTTGATGCCGCTGAGGGAGCGCTGGCGTTTGGGACAAGTGCTTCGCTAGCTAGGGCTCATTCTGGGACTCCCTGCCTTGAACAGGTGACTTACCACACCTTTCCCAGCCTATCCCCAAGTTTCCCGTCCATGAATGCTGGCTACGTTTCATCCTGGTACTTTGGGTCCATGGATACAGCACATTTCATCCATCTCGAGTCTTTAATCTACCTCCAGTATTTCAAATGGGCATAATGTGCGAATGCACCATCGCGTATGTACCAACAGGGTAGGAGTGAGACTCCCTCCTGTCCCACAAGACTCTCCGCACCTGCTCTGCTGGCCGCAAAGGTTCTGCCGGCTCCGGCTCCCAGCACCGGCGCGGCTTCCCTGTCTCGCACTGTGAGCGAGCACTTTTGTCCCGTCTGTGCTTGCCTCACGGTATCATGTGTTGATGACGTCCCCCAATCTAATCAGCCTCCTGACCCTATAGGACAACCAAAGAGGAAATGAAGTTGGTGGGGCACACCCATTCCTGGGGCGTTCTGACAGCAACGGCTCCCTTCTCTGAGAACATGTAAACCCCGTGCTGAATACCCTATCCTTGAAATTCTGTCCAGCTTCAAAATCTCCAGACCATCATTTCAGCAAGCAGCCGGGTCCCCTTAGTGATGAATCAGGATGAAATTGGCATTTTATTCACTCTTCAACGATTTTCCACGGTTCATCAAACAGAGCCCCTGGTTCAGGGACACCGCTGGAGATGAGGTTGGAAATGGCAGAACGCAGCCATCGGGTCCCACTAGCTGTCACCTTTGCAGTCTGCCTATCTTGCCCCATATGGGACCTCAGAACACCCAGCCCTGCCTCTAGATGGAGAGATTTCTGTTCTGGGGCACCTTTCAAGGCTACAGTGCAGTCCGTTCTCCTGGCCGTAGGACACAGTTTTGATAGTGGGATTTCTGCTTTATCCCAGAATCCCAGCTCCTGTCCCCATCTTGTGCCCCATGAATGCCAGCTGGGCTTCTGCTTATGTGGAGGGCATCCTGTTCAGAGACCTGGGCCTGAGTCCACTGATAGCCTGATGGACAAAGCCATGGGACCCCCGCCCCCAAAGCCTGCTTCTGATGCTGTGCTCACACTAAGTCAGCGCTCACCGGCCTCCTTGGGCACCAAGCTTGCTGCTCTCCCGTCAGCTCAGAGCCCAGCCAGCCCCGCCCTTCCGTGTGCACTCAGTAGGAGACTCACCAGGTCCCCACCTGCTCACCTCAGTGTCCCCAGCCTGCTCTCAGAGGCCAGTCCACGCAGCACCATGTGTGGTTATGCAGGCTGGCACCGCGGCCCCGCCCCTACCCGTGACACTGCCCGCCCCACATTTGGACTTTATGTTCTAAAGTAGGGAGCCCCTGCTTTATAGTTTCAAGCAGGGGAGAGGTATGATTCCATAAGCTTTAGGAAGATGAATCGAGTCAAGTACAGACTCTGCGGGTTGGGGAATTCAAGGTACCGCGGTTGCGGGGTAACCAGTTATGATCCCAAAGGCCTCCCTCCCGCTGCCCCAGCGTTTTGGAGACAGTCGTTTCCTTGACGACACAGCATGAGAACCTTCACTGATGACCGCAGACCTGCTGAGTTGTTTGTCCCAGCGTGTCCTCCTACAGGAAGGGAAGCCACCCTCAGAGGAGCAGGTGGGGGACCGTCCTCCCTTGTACAGCAAACCCGCCTCTCCCAAAGCATCCGTCCCGGGTTTGAGCAGGTGTCTGGCTCCCTCTGGTGACGAGGAATTGCCTGGGAGCCTCCCGTTTCCACTGCTAGTGGAAAGCACGCCTGCTGAGTGGAGGACGGGTAAACTAAGGGCTCCCAGGGACCCACACCCCAGGCTGAGTACATGTGTATCTGTGCTTGGGTCCAGTTCTGTCTCTCTCAGGCCTCCTAGCAAACAGCAGTTCCTTTAGAACTCCTGGAAGGATTTCCACGACCCATGACCTTTTCTGCTGCCCTTTCTTCCTGCCCAGTGGTAAGTGGGAGGAAGTGTAGGATTGGGGACCCACAGAACCTGGGCCCCTCTCTGCTTGTGTGGAGAAGGCTGGTAACCTAACTTCTCTGTGCCTTGGTTTCTTCATTTGTAAACTGGAGGTGAAGAGGTCCAAGTCTCAGAGTTATCATAAGGGTTTAATTGTATACCAGGTCTAAAGCACCTGACACTGAGAGGTCCTTAATGAAAAATTATCTCGTCGTTGTAACTAGCAATGGTGGCGGTGTGACTAGATAGAAGATAGAAATAGCAGTGGGCTTTCCGTTCCTGGGCAGTAAAGACCAAATGAGGTCACCTCACGTGGACACCTGAGTACTTTGGGGAATGAGAATGGGAAGTGCTTACTAAGGTCTAAGAAATGACCTGCAGGAGAGCCGCCATGACCCCCGCCCCGCGGGGTTGGGCCTGACCTCTGACCTGGGGTCCTGCCGCCTCCCTGAGGCCTGGGCCCATCACTCCACTTCTCTGAGCCTCAGTGACCTCCACAACACTGTCCCCTCCATCAGGCAGCCTCTCTGGGGCCACTGAGAAAATTCATTAAGATTCCAAAGTCCTTTGAAGATACAAGCTGTGCCGGCAGATCCCAAGACAAGCAGGACCTCTTCAGCAATTCAATTCTCTTCAAGAAGCAGCTGGCGGAGGCCGGGAGAAGCTGCTACGGGGTCTTCTATAAGTCCAGCAAGTCCACCGGGCAGTGACCCACTTCTGATGCTGGGGTCCTAGATGCAGCGCCCCTCGGGGAGGGTGGGGGACATGCATCTCACTCCCAGTCAATCGGAGATCCCTGCACCTTCAGTGGAGTTTAGTTCATCCCATCCACAGCCCTGCCCCTCACCCCCTCTCTGAATCTCCACTGGCCTCCCTGCTCCTTTGCCCTCTGTTGCCCATCACCACCGCATCATCATCACTCGTAATCATCCTTGTTCATGAACCTGACTCGGGTGCTCGGCTGTGAATGGGTTGTTCCCCTCATCTGATTTTCTGCAGTTCTGTCACACTGAAGCTCACATCCTGCCTGAGAACCGCGGGTCTTGGGTACAACATTCAGCAAACGTACTTCCGTGGGTGCAGGGAGAGGTTCAGACATGATAAATAAGGCAAGGGTCCCACACAGGCAGAGAGAGCCCCCTGCTGGTTTTACATCCTGCCAGCCCTACCCAGGGAGTAACACCCATGCAAGCAGCTGTTTGTTGATTCTGTCCTGATGCCTGGGCGTCCTCGGATGGTTTCAGACATGTTTATTGGCTCGACTTCTGCGTCTAACGTTCCATGCCACTTGGGTGGCATGCCACTCTGAGTTTCCTAGTACCTTCTCACGAATTGTCACGTGATCCTCACACCTGTCTTGGGAGGTGTATTGTTTGCTAGGGCTGCTATAACAAAATACCACAGACCGGGTGACTTAAAACGACAGACATTTACTTCTCACTGTTCTAGAGGCTGGAAGCCCAAGGTCAAGGTGTCTTCAGGGTTGGCTTCTCCTGAGGCCTCTCTCCTAGGCTCGTAGGTGGCTGCCTTCTCCCTGTGTGTCATGTGCATTTGCTCTGTGCATGTGTCCTCCTGAGGTCTCTTTCTCTTCTTACAAGGACACTAGTCCTGGTGGATTAGGGTTCATCCTAAGGGCCTCATTTTAACTTAGTCACCTCCTTAAAGGCACTGTCTCTAAATACAGCGCCATTCTGAGGGACTCGGGGGTTAGAGCATCAACAAATGGATGGGGGCACATGCGCAGAAATGCGCCTCCATTAGATGCGTGGTTCTCCACCCGGATGGAGGGGTGGGTGCACAGTTCAGCCCGTAATAGGGGGTAAGCAGGGCAGGTCCCTGTCCATTTTACAGCTGGAACTGCCAAGGCTGAGAGAGGGTGAGTGCCTTGAGCACGGCTTCCTACCTCCGCGGCGCTGCACCCAAGCTGAGACTGGGAGGCCAGACCCTGGGCTCCTGCCCCCCCCATCTCTCCACTGCCCCCTGCTGGAGGCTGGCTGCAGGGACAACAGGAAACCATGAACTCTGTCCCCCTGTGAGCTCAGAGAGAGCTTCGGAGAAGACCCTACTCAGCTCGCAAACAGGATGTGGGCCCTTCAGGAAGGTGCAACCTGCTGTTTATTTGAGTGGATTTCCTGCCTGTATGGCTTCCTAACCCTCACCCTGCTCGCTGCATTTTCTCATTTCATCAGCCATTGTGGTCTCAGCACTCTTGGACCCAGGGTTTTCCAGGGGCTTTCATGGAGGATGGGGGAGGGAGGGTGTGCTCTTCCTTGCTTTGAAGAGAGTCAGCCAGCTCCAGCCGTGCTTCTTGGTACCTGCCACGTACAAAGAAAGCTACAGGAGAATTTGATGGTAGCTCCGTCCATGATGCGTCACTCCCACGGGGGCACTGAATGGGGAGACGTGGCTTAGCCCTTGCTGACAGTGAGCGTGACGTCCAGATGCCCGCCAGCCAGCCAGCCAGAGGGACACATGCCCTTACCCTGGTAAGGCCCTGCTGGGCAGGAGGGTGGGGAGAGAAGCTTCTGTCAGCTGGGCTGAGAAATAAGACTAGCAACAGCTACAACTTTGACCAATTGCAGAGCCTTCCCGAGCATTCCAAGAAGCCTTGCCTTGTGGGATGACCTTCATTAGATGCGTGGTTCTCCGTAATGCTGGGGCTTGCTACCTCTGCCAGGCCTGGGTAGTGATCACTTCAACAGACCCCAAACATGGGGTGTCTCATCCAGGCAAAGGGCTGCATCCGCACTCTGGAAAACAGGAGTTTTTATTTTTATGTATTTATTTTTTTTGAACAAGGTCTCTGCCTTCCCTGAGACTGCATTTATGGCGGCATGCCTACTACACGGAACTTTATTTTTGCATCCAGGCAGACTATAAGCAGAACTATAAGAAAAGTCTCAGTCTACGTGCTGTGCCAGAAGAGGGAAGGGGAAGGAAAAATAAAGAAAATCTAGGAAGGCCCCTTGGAGGAGGTGGTATTCGAGGCAGGCTTTGAATGGAGGGTAGAGCTTTTTTTTTTTTTAATTGGAGTATAGTTGATTTCCAATGTTGTGTTAGTTTCAGGTGTACAGCAAAGTGAATCAGTTATACGTATACATATATCCACTCTTTTTTAGATTCTTTTCCCACATAGGCGAGGGTAGAGCTTTGATGCACTGCCCCGGGCCTGGAGGAGAGGGTGAAACCGTGTTGAGGACCAGTATGAGTAAGGCCTGGAAACCAGACAGCACTGGGACCAGGTATGCTAGGCAGCGTTCTGTAGTTGGGTGCACAGTTGTGGCGGCCTGCGAGGCCACTCTAGCTGGCTGTACAAGAGAGACTCTGGTTCGGCCACCATGCTGCATGACCTCAGTCTGGACATGCTAGGTTTCCAACTGCCCCCTGCAGGCCTGACATCAGAGAGCGCTCACATCCTTCCTTTTTCCCACATGTCCAGATGCCTTTTTGGGTCCCAGCTAGTTCCTTGAGCATGGTCAGCAGGGGCAGAGCCCAGAGGTTCTCAGCTTGGCTGCCCATAGAATCACGTGGAAAACTTGGAAAAATCCCAGTGCCTGGGCTGCACCCCAGACCAGCTACATCAGATCTTGTGGGGCAGGACCTAGGCATTAGTATTTTCAGTTTCCCAGGTGATTCCAATACACACCCAACTTTGAGACCCAGGGATCTAACTGACCTTGGAGGCAACAATTATGATCCTGTGGGGATGGACATGTAAGGTCGGGCACGTAAGCTCTGGCACATAAGCTCTGGCACGTACGCTCTGGCACGTACCATGCAGCCTTAGCAACTTCAGTGTTTTGTTTATAAACTTTGCAGTGGGGATAATTCTATTACACAGATGGCGTGCAGTGTCTGGCCCATAATCTGTGTTCAGCGAATGGTCGCCCCCTCATCCTCTCCCCCCACCACTTCCCCCTCAGAGGTCAGTTACGTAAGGCTGTCAGGCTGTTGGCAGCGGGCACCGGATAAACAGGTATTGCATGTTTTGCAGGCTTCCTGCTGTTCGTGCATCATGTTTTATTCATGCACGTATGATGCCGAGTGTTCCTTCTTAGGGGAGAAATTTCAGCCTGCAGATTTCAAGACGGAAGAATACATTTGTATAAATTGAGGGCACGGAAGGCCAGTGAGAGATGAGAGAAGCAGTGCTTTGATGAGGGTTTGGTGGGCAGTTAGAAGCTGAGGACAAGGATATTTTACAACCAGGACTCTCTGCTGGGCCGGTGCTGCCCTCTAGTGGGGAAGAACCATCACCCACCCCAGCTTCCTCCTTACTCCATCCGCTTGAGGGGACCCTCCAGGGTCAGAATCACTCTGAGACCAGCAAAAGAAGCAGAGACACATGCCTGGGGGAGACCAGCCCGGCAGGCCACCCGTCTCGGACTCATCATCCCTGAGAAATAAAGAAAGTTCTAGAAAGCGTCTGCATTCTAGGTAGCTTTGCATGCGTTGCCTCTCATTCTCACTGTTCTGCAAGGCAGATGATTCTTAATCTAGACTCAGTGTTGGCAGATGAGCCATTCGGAAATCGAGAATTGTAATCAGGATCCCAGACTAGGTCTGCCTGATTCCAAAGGCTTCACCGCTGTACCGTAATGTCCTGTCTGTTCTTTCTCTAAGAACCTAGGTGGTCCTACAGGCCTGAGTTCAAATCCACCTCCACCATGTACAAGCTGTGTGGCCTCGGGGCAATCAGTTAACCTCTCTGAGCTTCTGTTTTCTCATCTGCAAAAAGAGTTTCACAGCTTGCACCTTATCAAGTGGTCATGAGAATTTTTGTTTGACCTCAAGCACATCAGAAAGGAAAAAGACTTGAAAGCAATTGTCTCAGGAGGGTAGGATAATAGTAAGTTGTCCCCTTTTCTGAATGTATTACTTTTTTATTGAAGTATAGTTGGTTTATAGTATTGTGTTAGTTTCGGGTGTACAGCATATGATTTTTTTTTGCAGTTTATATTCCGTTATAGGTTATTACAAGATATTGGGTCTGATTCCCTGTGATATACAGTAAATCCTTGTTGCTTATCTATTTTATGTACACTATTAATGAAATACCTGAATGCATTACTTTTATAATCAGACAAAAACAAAGGATTCACTAGACCACTTTCCTTTGAAAAGCAGTCAAAGCACTGACCCACCCATGTACCAGCCCAGTGAGATACCGTTGAAGAGAATGTTGTCTCATTTTCTGGAAGCAGTAACAAGCAAACCTCAGGGCCCCTCCCAAGAAAACCACAGACTTCCCCTGAAGGGGTCTTTCATCATGTCAAGCACAGAAGCCTCAGCTCCGCCCTTCCCCTGCCTGGCTCAGTGCTGTCTCAGTCATTGCTAAGAAGTCAGGGCTGTCACATGTCACCCAGTGTCCTGGGGTGCCTGCCCTCCCAACAGCCAGGAAGGGATGGGGATCTGGGCCTTGGGTGCCTTGAATTGTGGTTCCGAATTGTATTAGCTTCTTCCTTTACCCCTGCCCTGAGGGCAGCCGGGAAACTCCTGGCCCCGGAAATTCCCTTTTATCAGCACCTTAAATTCTACTGCAATAGAGAATTCCATTCTTTAAAAATATATTCTTTAGAAAATCTTATCATTTGTTTCCAGGCTGTGTTGGATACTTTTCTTAAAATTGCTCTTAGAAAAAAATAACCTTATCTATAGAGACAGACCGGAAGGGAATATCTAAATGAATAGGAGTGTTTCTCTCTGGGTGGTGAAAGATGGTGATTTGTGCCGTCTTCCTTGTAATAATAATAGGCAAAATTTATTAAACACTTACTGTATGCCAGGCACTGTGGAGAGCCCATGACATGTATTAATCACTTCAACCTTGAAACAACCTTGCAAGGTAGGAACTATTATTATCCCTACTCTCAGGTGAGAGCATGGCGGCCCAGAGAAAGTAAATAACTTTTCCCAAGGTCACACAGCTATTGAGTACAGACGCTGGCCAGCTCCGGGTCTGTGTTCTTGGCCTCTGCGTTGTGGTGCCTCTCCATCCTTGCTTTCTTCTCAGATCATTCTTCAGTGAGAATGTGTTTCTTTTCTTTTCTTTTTTTTTTTTAACATCTTTATTGGGGTATAATTGCTTTACAATGGTGTGTTAGTTTCTGCTTTACAACAAAGTGAATCAGCCATACATATACACATGTTCCCATATCTCCTCCCTCTTGCATCTCCCTGCCTCCCACCCTCCCCATTCCACCCCTCCAGGTGGTCACAAAGCACCGAGCTGATATCCCTGTGCTATGCGGCTGCTTCCCACTAGCTATCTACCTTACGTTTAGTAGTGTATATATGTCCATGCCTCTCTCACGCTCTGTCACAGCTCACCCTTCCCGCTTGCCATATCCTCAAGTCCGTTCTCCAGTAGGTCTGTGTCTTTATTCCTGTCTTACCCCTAGGTTCTTCATGACATTTTTGTTTTCTTAAATTCCATATATATGTGTTAGCATACAGTATTTGTCTTCTCTTTCTGACTTACTTCACTCTGTATGACAGACTCTAGGTCTATCCACCTCATTACAAATAGCTCAATTTCGTTTCTTTTTATGTCTGAGTAATATTCCATTGTATATATGTGCCACATCTTCTTTATCCATTCATCCGATGATGGGCACTTAGGTTGTTTCCATCTCCGGGCTATTGTAAATAGAGCTGCAATAAACATTTTGGTACATGACTCTTTTTGATGTGTTTCTTTTAAGATGAGGGGAAGAGTTTTTGTTTTCAAGTGAACTTATCTGGTTCCACCAATGCAAAAACACAGTGCAAATACAGTAATGCCCAAAGGAAATACGGAAATGATGGTATTTCTGTTTTTTTGAATTAAATTTATTTTTTTATACAGCAGGTTCTTATTAGTTATCTATTTTATACATATTAGTGTATACATGTCAATCCCAATCGCCCAATTCATCACACCACCACCACCACCCCCCGCCACTTTCCCCCCTTGGTGTCCATATGTTTTTTCTCTACATCTGTGTCTCTATTTCTGCCCTGCAAACTGGTTCATCTGTACCATTTTTCTAGGTTCCACATATATGCATTAATACACGATATTTATTTTTCTCTTTCTGACTTACTTCACTCTGTATGACAGTCTCTAGATCCATCCACATCTCTACAAATGACCCAATTTCGTTCCTTTTTTGTCTGAGTAATATTCCATTGTATATATGTACCACATCTTCTTTATCCATTCGTCTGTTGATGGGCATTTAGGTTGCTTCCATGACCTGGCTATTGTAAATAGTGCTGCATTGAACATTGGGGTGCATGTGTCTTTTTGAATTATGGTTTCCTCAGGGTATATGCCCAGTAGTGGGATGGCTGGGTCATGTGGTAATTCTATTTTTAGTTTTTTAAGGAACCTCCATACTGTTCTCCATAGTGGCTGTATCCATTTACATTCCCACCAACAGTGCAAGAGGGTTCCCTTTTCTCCACACCCTCTCCAGCATTTGTTGTTTGTAGATTTTCTGATGATGCCCATTCTAACTGGTGTGAGGTGATAACTCATTGTAGTTTTGATTTGCATTTCTCTAATAATTAGTGATGTTGAACAGCTTTTCATGTGCTTCTTGGCCATCTGTATGTCTTCTTTGCAGAAATGTCTATTTAGGTCTTCTGCCCATTTATTGATTGGGTTGTTTTTTGGGTTTTTTTTAATATTGAGCTGCATGAGCTGTTTGTATATTTTGGAGATTAATCCTTTGTCCATTGATTCGTTTGCAAATATTTTCTCCCATTCTGAGGGTTGTCTTTTCGTATTGTTTGTAGTTTCCTTTGCTTTACAAAAGCTTTTAAGTTTCATTAGGTCCCAATAGTTTATTTTTGTTTCCATTTCTCTAGGAGGTGGATCAAAAAAGATCTTGCTGTGATTTATGACAGAGTGTTCTCCCTATGTTTTCCTCAAAGAGTTGTATACTGTCCAGTCTTACATTTAGGTCTCTAATCCATTTTGAGTTTATTTTTGTTTATGGTGTTAGGGAGTGTTCTAGTTTCATTCTATACTTGCCTCCTTTGTCATAGATTAGTTGACCACAGGTGCGTGGGTTTATCTCTGGGCTTTCTATCCTGTTCCATTGATCTATATTTCTGTTTTTGTGCCAGTACCATATTGTCTTGGTTACTGTAGCTTTGTAGTATAGTCTGAAGCCAGGGAGTCTGATTCCTCCAGCTCCATTTTTTTCCCTCAAGGCTGGTTTGGTTATTCGGGGTCTTTTGTGTCTCCATACACATTTTAAGATTTTTTGTTCTAGTTCTGTAAAAAACGCCATTGGTAATTTGATAGGGATTGCATTGAATCTGTAGATTGCTTTGGATAGTATAGTCATTTTCACAATATTGATTCTTCCAATCCAAGAACATGGTATATCTCTCCATCTGTTGGTATCGCCTTTAATTTCTTTCATCAGTGTCTTACAGTTTTCTGCATACAGGTCTTTTGTCTCCCTAGGTAAGTGCATTCCTAGGTATTTTATTCTTTTTGTTGAAATGATAAATGGGAGTGTTTCCTTAATTTCTCTTTCAGATTTTTCATCATTAGTGTATAGGAATGCAAGAGATTTCTGTGCATTAATTCTGTATCCTGCAACTTTACCAGATTCATTGATTAGCTCTAGTACTTTTCTGGTGCCATCTTTAGGATTCTCTATGTATAGGATCATGTCATCTGCAAACACTGACAGTTTTACTTCTTCTTTTACAATTTGTATTCCTTTTATTTCTTTTTCTTCTCGGATTGCCATGGCTAGGACTTCCAAAACTATGTTGAATAATAGTGGCGAGACTGGACCTCCTTGTCTTGTTCCTGATCTTAGAGCAAACGCTTTCAGTTTTTCACCATTGAGAATGATGTTTGTTGTGGGTTTGTCGTATATGGCCTTTATTATGTTCAGCTAATTTCCCTCTATGCCCACTTTCTGGAGAGTTCTTGGAATTTTGTCAAAAGCTTTTTCTGCATCTATTGAGATGATCATATGGTTTTTATTCTTCAATTTGTTAACATGGTGTATCACATTGATTGATTTGCATATATTGAAGAATCCTTGCATCCCTGGGATAAATCCCACTTGATCATGGTGTATGATCCTTTTAACGTGTTGTTGGATTCTGTTTGCTAGTATTTTGTTGAGGATTTTTGCATCTATATTCATCAGTGATGTTGGTCTGTAATTTTCTTTTTTCATAGTATCTTTGTCTGGTTTTGGTATCAGGGTGATGATGGCCTCATAGAATGAGTTTGGGAGTCATCCTTCCTCTGCAATTTTTTGAAAGAGTTTCAGAAGGATAGGTGTTAGCTCTTCTCTAAATGTTTGATAGAATTCACCTGTGAAGCCATCTGGTCTTAGACTTTGTTGGAAGATTTTTAATCACAGTTTCAATTTCAGTGCTTGTGACTGGTCTGTTCATATTTTCTATTTCTTCCTGGTTCAGTCTTGGAAGGTTATACCTTTCTAAGAATTTGTCCATTCTTCCAGGTTGTCCATTTTATTGGCATAGAGTTGCTTGTAGTGGTCTCTTAGGATGCTCTGTATTTTTACAGTGTCTGTTGTAACTTCTCCTTTTTCATTTCTAATTTTATTGATTTGAGTCCCCTCCTTCTTTTTCTTGATGAGTCTGGCTAAAGGTTTATCAATTTTGTTTATCTTCTCAAAGAACCAGCTTTTAGTTTTATTGATCTTCGCTATTGTTGTCTTTGTTTCTATTTCATTTATGTCTGCTCTGATCTTTATGATTTCTTTCATTCTGCTAACTTTGGGTTTTGTTTGTTCTTCTTTCTCTAGTTCCTTTAGGTGTAAGGTTAGATTGTTTATTTGAGATATATCTTGTTTCTTGAGGTAGGCTTGTATTGCTATAAACTTCCCTCTTAGAACTGCTTTTGCTGCATCCCATAGGTTTTGTATCGTTGTGTTTTCATTGTCATTTGTCTCTAGGTATTTTTTGATTTCTTCAGTGGTCTCTTGGTTATTTAGTAACGTATTGGTTAGCCTCCATGTGTTTGTGTTTTTTACGTTTTTTTCCCTGTAATTGATTTCTAATCTCATAGCATTGTGGTCAGAAAAGATGCTTGATATGATTTCCATTTTCTTAAATTTACTGAGGCTTCATTTGTGACCCAAGATGTGCTCTATCCTGGAGAATGTTCTGTGTGCACTTGAGAAGAAAGTGTAATCTGCTGGTTTTGGATGGAATGTCCTATAAATGTCAATTAAATCTATCTGGTCTGTTGTGTCATTTAAAGCTTGTGTTTCCTTATTAATTTTCTGTTTGGATGATCTGTCCATTGGTGTATGTGAGGTGTTAAAGTCCCCCACTATTACTGTGTTACTGTCGATTTCCTCTTTTAGAGCTGTTAGTACTTGCCTTATGTATTGAGGTGCTCCTATGTTGGGTGCATATATATTTATAATTGTTATTTTTTCTTCTTGGATTGATCCCTTGATCATTATGTAGTGTCCTTCCTTGTCTCTTGTAACATTCTTTATTTTAAAGTCTGTTTTATCTGATATGAGTATTGCTCCTGCAGCTTTCTTTTGATTTCCATTTGCATGGAATATCTTTTTCCATCCCCTCACTTTCAGTCTGTATGTGTCCCTAGGTCTGAAGTGGGTCTCTTGTAGACAGCATATATATGGGTCTTGTTTTTCTATCCATTCAGCAAGCCTGTGTCTTTTGGCTGGAGCATTTAATCCATTCGCGTTTTAGGTAATTATTGATATGTGTGTTCCTGTTACCATTTTCTTAATTGTTATCGGTTTGTCATTGTAGGTCCTTTTCTTCTCTTGTGTTTCCCACTTAAAGAAGTTCCTTTAGCATTTGTTGTAGAGCTAGTTTGGTGGTGCTGAATTTTCTTAGCTTTTGCTTGTCTGTAAAGCTCTCCATCGAATCTGAATGAGATCCTTGCTGGGTAGAATAATCTTGGTTGTAGGTTCTTCCCTTTCATCACTTTAAATATGTCATGCCACTCCCTTCTGGCTTGTAGAGTTTCTGCTGAGAAATCAGCCCTTAACCTTACGGGAGTTCCCTTGTATATTATTTGTCATTTTTCCCTTGTTTTCAATAATTTTTGTTTGTCTTTAATTTTTGTCAGTTTGATTACTATGTGTCTCGGTGTCTTTCTCCCTGCGTTTATCCTGCCTGGGAGTCTCTGCGCTTCCTGGACTTGGGTGGCTATTTCCTTTCCCATTTTAGGGAAGTTTTTGACTATAATCTCTTCAAATATTTTCTCAGGTCCTTCCTCTCTCTCTTCTGCATCTGGGACCCCTGTAATGTGAATGTTGTTGTGTTTAACATTGTCCCAGAGGTCTCTTAGGCTGTCTTCATTTCTTTTCATTCTTTTTTCTTTATTCTGTTCCATGGCAGTGAATTCCACCAGTTTGTCTTCCAGGTCACTTATCCGTTCTTCTGCCTCAGTTATTCTGCTATTGATTCCTTCTAGTGTATTTTTCATTTAAGTTATGGTATTGTTCATTTTTGTTTGTTTGTTCTTTAATTCCTCTCGGTATTTGTTCTTTAATTCTTATAGGTCTTTGCTGTCTCTTGTAACATTCTTTATTTTAAAGTCTGTTTTATCTGATATGAGTATTTCAACATTTCTTGAATCTTCTCGATCTTTGCCTCCATTCTTTTTCCTAGGTCCTGCATCATCTTCACTATCATTATTCTGAATTCTTTTTCTGGAAGGTTGCCTATCTCCACTTAATTTAGTTGTTTTTCTGGGGTTTTATCTTGTTCCTTTATCTGGTACAAAGTCCTCTGCCTTTTCATTTTGTCTATCTTTTTGTGAACATGGTTTTCCTTCCACAGGCTGCAGAATTATAGTTCTTGCTTCTGCTGTCTGCCCTCTGGTCGGTATTTCTTTATATGATTCTGTATCATCCATATGCTTGAAATAAGCATCTCTCACTTAAGTAACCAAAAAACTAAAACTTCTAAGGCACAAAAGAAAATCCTGCTACTAGAAGTACCAGTGAGGAGAATAACTAACAGCTAATGATTTTTGAGAACGTCTGTGTTCTCGGAAATTATCTGAAGCCTCTTTTGGGCACTCATACATTTGCTCCTCAAAGGCTCCCAAGAACGTAGGGGTTGTTGTCAGCCCATTTTACAGAGTCAGGAACTGAGGTACAGGGAGCATTTGTGCTGTGACCACAGACACACAGGGTGCAGCAGAGCCTGACACTGCCCTTCCTGTAGCGTCCTAACCCCCACTCAAGGCAGGAATCATCCCTGTCCTATTCCACCAGTGACCCTCAGAAATACTAATGGATTTGCCTGATTCTAGAGTAAGGAGAGGCACTGGGAGAAGCCCCTGAGTTTCTGGATGGCCTTTTTGCTTTTGCTTTCAGCCACGTAAAGAGTTTGTGCCTTCAGCTCCTCAGTGACAGCCTTCGCCACTGTGTCCCTGCCCCGATGGGCTGTTGGTATAGAAGCCAGGCCCCGTGTCACACTCCAGCAAAGAGAAGAATAAAGGCTTGGAGGGAAGGGTCAGCATTTTCTCCTTTACAGGATACCACATGTGCAGCTGTAGCCTGCCCAGTGACTGGCCTCCTCCTGCTTGTCCACTAGGGGGCAGGAAATAGCAGGCCTTCAGGTGGGTCTGGCTGCAGAAGACTCAGGGCCCACCGACAGGAGGAAAAGCGGGCACCCACAGCGTATTTCCCTTCCCCTGGCTCTTCTAGCTCTTCTAGCACCCAGCAAAGCCAAGGAGCGTCAGTGGAAACAAACATCTATGAAGTACTTCATCTGGACCAGGAGTCACGCTGGGCCCTTACATCTGCTTTCATTTATCCCTCCCTGCAAGCGCTATGAAATACATCTTACTAGCATCTCCCCTTTTCAGATGTGGAAACTAACAGAGGTGAGGGACTTGCCCAGGGCTGCCAGCAGTTAAGTGGCAGCACCAGGATTCACACCCAGCCAGGCTCTAGAACCCACTGTTAACCCCACTCACCACACCCACCTCTGAAGCCAGGTGGTCTCTATCCACATCCTCGTCGTGGTGCAAGGTGTGAGAAGCAGGTGGCTACCTGTGAGCGGCGGGGTTTGGGGTTGGGTTTGGTTGTTATTCTTTAAGTTTGCTTATTTGTGCTTGAGCTCACTGGAGACCCAGTCCTGCAGAGGGCACCAGGGGTCAGCTGCCCCCCTAGAACCAGGGGCCCTGGAGCAAGTTGCTTAACCTCTGTGAGCCTCAGGTCCTCCTGGGATACAGCTGGCGTGACGGCACCCGCCTCATCGCATTGTTAGAAGGAATCATGAAATAACGTGCATAAACCACATAGTCCAGACTCTGGTACCATCCAATAAGCACTCGATAAATAGCCAATGGCCATTTTTCTATAGGCACTTGTATGACACATGTATGTATATGTGAAAATGTGATAATCATGTGTTTGTGCAGAAAACATATTCCAGCTTAACGAATTGTTGCAAAACAGACACCCACGTAGCCTGCAAATAGACCAAATACAAAACCAGCACCTGAGAACCCCCCACCCAACCCGTGCCTCCTTCACTGTAACCCCTCCCGCCCTCATGGGCAGCAGTGACCACAACCCTGACTTCTCTGCTATTCATTTCCCTGTTTTTCTTTATAGCTTGACTACCTAGTTATATATCACTACATGGTTTAATTTTGCCGCTTTCAATTCTGCGTAAGTGGAATCACACCAGTATGTATTCTTGCCTGTCTGTGTTCTTTTGGAATTACATCATTTAAGATTAATCCACGTTATTGATGATTTGTTTTCTCTGCTGTATAGTAATTCCAATGTATGAAGATGTCACCGTTTGTTTCTCTGTTGTTCTGTTGTTGGGCATTTGGGTTGTTTCCAGTTTGAGGATCTTACAAGATTGGGATGAGCATTCCTGGATGTGTCTCCCAGTGGGTTTCAGACTTTCTGTAGAGTATTTACCTAGGAATTAGGATTGTGGGTCATTGGGTGAGTTCCTCTTTGGTTTTACAGACACTGCCAAAGTTTTGCCAGAGTGGTTGTCTAATTTACACTCCTACCAGCAGTATGCAAGAGTCCAGATTCCCTACATCCTTGCCAACACTGGGTATTATCAAGTTCTTCAATCAGCTAAAAATCTAATGACATTTCACTGGGCTTGTAATTTACATGTCCCTGAATTCTAATGAGGTTGAGCATCTTGTCCCATTCCATTGTTCCTTTGAACCTCCTCTTTTGTGAAGAACCTGTTAAGGTTTCTGCCCCCTTTCCACTGGTTTGTCTTTTTCTCATGGACTTATAGTAGTTTTTACATAGTCTCGATATGAGCCCTCCGATTCTTGTATGTGTGTTTTTAAGGATGTATGTTACATGTATGTTTTCTCACATCTTTGCTTTCCTAGTGGGCTCTTCTGATGAATCTAAGGAATGACCTTAATTTTAATGTAGACCAATTTGTCAAGCTCTTCTTTTAATGCTTCATGCTTTCTTTGTTTGGTTTAAAAAATCTCTCCCTGCCCCCAACATTGTGACAGTACTTTTGTCTATTATCTTCCAGAAGCTTTATTGTTTTGCTTTTCACACAGGTCTCCGATATGCCTGGAATTGATTTTTACATGTGTTGTGCAGCTGACTTTTTTTTCCTATAATTTCAAGTTGTCCTAGCACCATTCATGGAAAAATTCATCCTTCCCCCCACCGCTTTGTAGGCACACTTTACAACTTTAAAAGGAGTCCAGTACGGTACGTCTTGACAATTCTTCTTCTTCTTCCAAGGTATCCAGGCTGGTCTTAGTTCTTCTGGTTCTATGTGTGTGACCTGATCCCTTTCTAGAGGCTGTCACGTCAGTCCCCTTGACACATTGCATCTAGAAGGAGGCACATTCCCAGTGCTGAGAGTGACACATGCAGAGAACACTGTCCAGGGAAAGAGCAGGCGGGGGCTGAGTCCCAGCTCTGCCCCTCCCCAGCTGGCTGAACTTGGGCAGACCATGGCCAAGAAGAGTTTCTCCCTCCCCGTTTTGTGTCACTGTGGTAACGAGTATTCTCATTCACACACCCTTTCAACAGATTGTGAGCTAACTGTCCTGGGCCAAACTGGGGACAGAAAGAAGAATAAGGCACCATCTCTGCCTCACAGGGCTTCAAGTCTCCTCCAGCATGTCTGGGACTGTGCCCCAGTCAATGCCAGGTCTGAAAAATGACCCACAAAAGAAATGTCCCATGGTCAAATGATTAACAAGCAGCTTCATGCAACATCCTGTCCTTAGAGATTCACATGTAGCAGGTATAAGATCTGAGATTGTCCTCAAATTTGCTTAACAGTTGTGTTGGTTTCCTATCACTGCTGTAGTAAGTTACCGCAAATTTAGTGGCTGAGATAATATAAGTGTATTATCTTACATTATGGAGGTCAGAAGTCCATAATGGGTCTCCCTGAGCTAAAAATCCAGGTGCCAGCAGGGCTGCCTTCCTTCTGGAGGATCCTTTCTGGAGGGGAGAATCCACTTTCTTGCTTTTCCCAGCTCCTAGAAGCCACCCACATTCTTGGCCTCAAGGCCCTGTCCTCTGTCTTCAAAGCCAGCAGCGACTAGTCAAGGCTTTCTCATGATGCCATCGCCCTGGTTCTGTGGTCTCATCTCCTTCTCTGACTCTGAGCTGTATTCCTCCTCCTTCTACATCTACAGGTCCTTCAAGATTACATTGGCCCGCAGGGATAATCAGCATGATCTCTTTATTTTCATGTCAATTGATTAGTGACCTTAATTCCATCTGGAGCCTTCGTTCTCTTTGGTCAGTTACAGTAACAGACACAGGTTCCGGGGATTAGGACATGGACATCTTTGGGGACCATTATTTAACGTCCTATACGGTGGAACCCTTAGCCTGCGAGTGCACTCACCCCAGCTTGATAGCACGTGTAGTGCATTGCTGTGTGTGTTCTTTACAGCACATGGTACAGTGGGAGGTCTTTCTCTAGCCCCACTCCATAATGCACTGTCCTCTTTGGTGCTGACATCATATGGTAGGTTGATTTGTTTATGGCCTTTCTTCTTCCCAAATACCAACTCCACAAAAAAGCAGGGATTTTGTCTGTTTTGTCCACAGCCATATCAGCTCCTTGCACAGAGCCTGGCACCTATAGGTGCCATTATATATTTTGAATGATGGAGAATGGTTGGAGGTCTCTCCAATAAGACAACAAACTTCTTGAGGGCAAAATCCTCACCCAGTTCATCTGTCCTTCCCCTGCGTCCAGAGATGGCTGGTGCTAAGTAGGAAGATTGTATAGCATGGGTGGCAGATTTACACCAGAGGTTCTCAAACTTTCTGGGTTCATTGTACCCTTAGTGTCTTATTTTTCACAGAGCCCTGAGTCTGCAGTATATACCCAGCAATTGTGTTTATCAAGCAGTTAGGTTCAAATTACTTAATACACGTTTGAAAAAAATAACACACATCAATTGAAAGAAAAAAATATTTCTATTTTATTTTTAAATATGTATGATTACTTACTAATGGGTTGTGTGTCCCTGCTGGGGACTACATAGATTCTCAAACCTTGGAATCAGATTGGACTCCATTTCCTGTGTTCTGCATTGATTTCCACACCACGTTTGCTTTTTATCACAGCAGGTACTGAAAACTCAGTTCACAAAGACAGGATGTATTTGAAAGGAATATTGCTTGATCCAGTGCTGAAACCATCAGCCACCTAGAGTGAGGAGTTGTGAGTAGTTGTATGAGTAGCATCTGACAGATGTTAGCTATCACTGGGTTTCCCTCCAAAACTTAAAACATTTTGCGGTACCCCTGTGAGTTCACTGTGGTACCCCAAGGTGCCTCGACACACAGTTTGGGAACTGCAGATTTACACTGACCTAATTTACAGAAGGCCTCTGTTCAAACCAGGATGCCGGAGTTAATCCCCATGGGGGTCATGCCATTCTCTCTCCCTTTGTTCAGTCCTCACACCCCTGGGAAGCCAGGTTAGCATCAGAATGTCCTTGGCAGGTGGGCAGTCCGAGCAAGGGGGTGGACTCGACTCTGGTCGGCCAGTCCGTCTGGACCCTTGTGATGCTTGGGATTGCGGCTGCTTCCCCCGAGGAACCCTCTCTGGGGCTTGGCCTGCTCCCAGCATCAGAGACACAGGCGTCATCCATTTAACAAGCACTCATGGCTCTTTCTGGGTGCCAGACTCTGTTCTAAGAGCTTTACAAATACGAGGTCATTAAATCCTCCCTATAATCCCGTGGAATAGGCCTAATATCATTCCCATTTTACAGATGAGAAAGCTGAGGCACAAGGAAGTTAAATAGACCCTTCCCAAGGTTCCCAGAGCTAGGAAGTGGTGGAGCTGGGATTTGAACCCAAGTGGCCCATACTCTCTACGGACCTGCTTGAAGGATGCTTTTCCCCTAAGGGGATGAGAGAAACCTGGCTTCAGAGCCCACTGTGCTGCTTTCTGACTCACTGTTGGGAAGTGAGGCGCTAAACCTTTCCTTCCGCTGTGAAATGGGCGCAGTAGACTCCCCGTCAGGGCCATTGAAAGAATTACAGTAGATTATGCTTGTAAAGCACCAGGCTCAGGGTAGCAGCACAGGAGGGGCCCTTCTCTCTCTGATCTCTGCATCCCGGGCTCGCCTCCCCTCCCGTGTACACAGTCTGGCAGACAGCAGGGGGCAGCACTGGGCCGCTGAAGAACCTTCTCTCCTGGACCTGGAGGCGCTCACCATTCAACGCAAGGATTCTGGATTTTAGGGCCGGACCATCTGTTTCTTGTCTATTTAGGCAGAACATTTTGGGGGGGGGGGTTGCTAAACAAGAACAAAATCACAGCCTGGTGGGATGAATCGAAAAGAGAGTGAAGAAGCAAATTCAGAAGTACCTTTCTGTAAGATCACAGCCTGCCTTGTGTGCTCTCAGGGGAACAGCATCCTCTAAAGACCCAGGGCTGTGCTCACCGATGCTGCTTGATTTGAGCTGTTATCCTAAGATATTTCTGAAGTGAAAAAGGGTGCTTCCTGATGCATGAGCCTCCCATCCCCCCCCACCCCACCCCCACTACTGGATTGTCCCTTGGAAAATATTCAAGAACCCATTGCTGCTAGAGGTTTACTTGGCATCTCTCCGAGGAGGAGCTGCTTTAAAAATATTCCCTCACTTCAACTGAGGGGAAAAAATGTCCTTCACACAAAAATACGCATCCTATGTCTTCTTTTCTTTTCTTTTCTTTTGGCCACGAAACTTGCAGGATCTCAGTTCCCCGACCAGGAATTGAACCCGGGCCACGGCAGTGAAAGCGCCGAATCCTAACCACTAGACCACCAGGGAAGTCCCCCTACCTCCTTCTTTGGTTTTGGGAATGGGATCCTAGCAGGTTTCTTTGGGGGAGAATTCTGTCCTGTTCAAATGGAAAGCCACAATTCAGCGTTTTGGTGACCCGTGTCCTGTCCTAAAGTAACCAGATGGAGGGACCACCTTGGCACGTGGCTTCTCTGCAGTGGCGTCTGCCCATCCGAGCTGCCAGAACGGATGGCTGGCCTGTCTGGGGCTGGTGGGGCTCTTGTGGGCAGCTGAGCTTGAGGGATGCCCTTCCTTTTGTGTCATAACTTGCACAAGGGCAGGACACCCAGGGCCTGGAGTCTCCAGCTGTCCCATGATGCTGGCTGGTCCACACTCCCACACCCTCCACTGCCCCCATGTGGGGGAGGGGTAACAGAACACTCTCAACAGAAGCTTTTTTTTTTTTTTATTTTTGGCTGAGTTGGGTCTTCATTGCTGTGCGCGGGCTTTCTCTAGTTGTGGCGAGTGGGGGCTACTCTTCGTTGCGGTGTGCGAGCTTCTCATTGTGGTGGCTTCTCTTGTTGCAGAGCACGGGCTCTAGGCACACGAGCTTCAGTAGTTGCAGCATGTGAGCTCAGTAGTTGTGGCACACGGGCCCTAGAGCACACGGGCTTCAGTAGTTGCAGCACATGGGCTCAGTAGTTGTGGCGTACAAGCTTAGTTGCTCCACGGCATGTGGGATCTTCCCGGACCAGAGATCGAACCCTTGTTGCCTGCACTGTCAGGCAGATTCTTAACCACTGCGTCACCAGTGGTTAAGTCCCAACACAAGCTTTAAAGCTCACTGGTTGTTTCTTTCCAATGATACTAAAAGCTTGGTCCTTTGACCTATTCAGTTTTAATTATCATTTTCATTGTTCAATCTGTAGGGGGTGGAGCAGTGATTATTACATTGAATGGGGGGGTATTTAATTTGCATGAAAGGAGGCATGTTATCATGGGGGCGCTGCTGGGGGTCAGGGTGATGGCTAGGACTATGGAAGGGGCGTCAGAAGAGTAGTTGCAGCACGCCTGGCAAGAGAATTGTGTTCTATCTCCGTGCCCCTTTCTTTTGGGACAGGCTGAGTAGTTAGTTTACTTGCTGAGGCATCTTTAGAGTGCCAGTGGCTGACCAGTGGCTCCCCTCAGCCTGCAGCCTGGACAGAAGGATAGAGCTGGCTTCATGATTTTGTCCTGAAGCAGAAAGCCCTTCAGTCTACCTCAGGTACAGCTCTTGCCTTGGACACCCCCTGTCCACACCCCTGCCCCTGTGTCTTTCTCAGCATCACTTCCTACATTGCTTTCCCCCATCTACCGAAGAAGACCGAAGCCAAGACTAACTCTGCTCCCTAACTCTGCCCAGCTAAGGCCTAATTCCTCCTAATTCTAGCCCATACTTGAAAGAGCACCATGTTCTAGACTTTTCCAAAAACACCCCACCTTTCTCAATTTTCTCTGGTCGGTTATCTCAACCTAAGTTGTGACAAACCAGAGCCAGTGTTTTAACAAAGTGGATTCTGCTGCTCTCCAGATTCCTATAAACAGGAATAACTGGGAGACCGGAGGTCATCGGCTGGGTACAGGAGCAGCTGTTTTGAGGCCCTTGAGCTTCTAGATGGCTCCGTATCAGAGTAGGATTTCACTGAGGGTGGATTCAGCCCCATTCCTGTGATAGAAACCATCCTCTTTTCATCCTGTCCTTCATTAAACAACATTCCTTATAAGCCATCTTTAAGTGATTGCTTCGGGGTTCTGGGTCCTTGTCTGTAAATGAGGAAGACGTGGCTCCTTCGCCAGGTATCTAAAAAACAGTTAAGGTGTCTATAGTTTCCTCTACAAGTCAGTGAGCTCCAGGAAGGCCTGGATTGTTGCCTCTGTACGTCGATGCTGAGTCCCCACCCCTGAGAAGGCTTCTTGGCACATAGAAGGAACTCAATAAGTACTGACTGAGTGGATGAATATTTGAGCAGTTCCATGATGACATCACTGGGAGATTTCAGGCTGAGTTAGTCTACCCTGCGAACAGACCAGAACTATCCTCCACTGAGCTCAGCTTCCCTCTGGTTGAATCCATTTCCTACCTTGTTCCTCATGTGCCCACATGGGCCTGTTAGTACCCACACTCCAGACTGTCTGCTTAGGTTGAACTGACCCATGTATTGATTGTCCCCACAGGCAGCCAGCTTCCTAAGAAAAAGCCACTTCTTCACTCTTATGTTTTATTCCCAGGGCCTTGTGAGTCATCAGTGCTCAAGTTGAAATTTAGTTAAATACAGACAGCCTGTGAGTTTTTAGTTTGGGCTCAGTGCTTTTCCAGAATGACCAAAAGGTTTGTGCAGAATTCCAGATACTATATCCATCAGATACGTTACTTAATCACGTACCTAGTCCCACCTTCTCAAGTCCTACAGAAGAGCTTGAGGCCTGAACAGCTGTTACAACAACAGAGAGCAATTCCAAAAATGTTTATGGAAGAAAAAATATTTCATGGTAGACATGGACGTATTTTAATAGGTTTAGTATGCTATGGGGTGGAGTTCTCTAAAAGTAACTGTACTTGGAGCCCACAAATTTTTCAAAGCAACCTATTGAAACTATAGAATTCCTGCATGACAGTGCTTCCATAGAGTTTCCAAAACTTAGAAATACTAGCTTTCCCCTCTAGGATTTTTAGACTCATTCCTCTCATGTCATTTGTCTAATCAGACCTCTCATCTGATCAATGGAAAACAGTTTTCTTGAGCTTTGGCAGTTTTGCTCAATAAATGGCTTTGGCTTTTAATCTAATCTTGCTTTCATCTTCTTCTTTCAGGAATCCTGTTCACGATGCTGGTGTTTGGACCAGCCTGTGGATTTATCCTGGGCTCTTTCTGTACCAAAATCTATGTGGATGCAGTCTTCATTGACACAAGTAAGGAATTTATCTCAATTTTCAAGCGCCGCCCGCAAGCCCTTCCTCCACCATAAAGGAGCCCCAGCCTCTGGGTTCTAAAACCTTCCTACTAAGCAGTAGCCCTAATGCATCCACTTCTCTAGCTGGTGGCCCCCTTGAGATTAGAGGAAAGATTGGGTCATGAATTTGGTACAGAGGGTCTGGCCTGAAGCATGTGTTCTGCTCGTGTCTACCTAGAGACTGAATAACCCCCTAAGGTTGATTTCACTCCTCAAATCTGAATTTTCCTCATCTGTAAACTCAGGGTAACAAAACTTACATCTGCCTTGAAGGGCTTTTGTAAGATAAATGAGGGGACAGATGTGGACATGCCTGGCATACACACATACTCATTGAATGTTGGTCCATGAACCCACATGAGGACCCTATTTCTTAAACTAAAAGTTGGAGCACGTGTTCAAGTGCAAATGTACACGTGGGGTCAGGGAGACAGAATATTTGAAAATTGTTTCTGTAAGACACTGTCGTGGTGGGCTTTATAAGGAAATGTACCATACCTCAAACCCATTTTAAGCGGCATGTCTTGTGTTCTTAGCAGGAAGAGCAAGTGTATGTCAGCCTGCTCTGGGCCCCCCCATCCCTAGCGTACCTGGATTGAACAGCGTGCTAGTTGAGATGTGCTAGGCTATGCAGCAGTAACAGACAATTCCCAAATCAAAGTTATTTTATGCAACCAAAGTTTATTTCTCAGCCATACTGCATATCCAGTGCAGGCTGGTGGTATTTGGGGGTTGGAGGGTGAGACTTGCCTACTGTAGTCCCTCCAGGACCCAGGCTCACAGAAGTTTCACCTGACTCCTGCCTGCCCCATCGCCGAGGCAGGAAACCAGCTCCTGTTCAGAAATGACACGCATTGTTTCTACTTACATTTCAATGACCACAGCAAGCCACCTGGTGTATTAATCTGTGGCTTTGTGACAAATGACCCCAAACTTCGTGACTTTAAACAACAGGTATTTTCTCACAGTTTATTTCTCTGGGTCTGGAACCCAGGAGCAGCTTAGCTGGATGGTTCTGACTCAGGGTCTCTCATGAGGCTGCAGTCAAGGTGTTGAGCTGGTATCAAACCATCTGAAAGCCCACCTGGAGGGGCTCCACTTCCAAACTCACCCCACGGCTGTTGGCGGTCCTTGACAGATGGGCTCTCAGGCCGGCTCCCACGGATCTCTGTACAGGGCTAACCTCGGCATGGCCTCCCTGGAGCAAACAACCCAAGAGAGGGTAAGAGCACCTGAGACAAAGCCGCAGTCTTTTATAACCTAGTCTCACAAGTGACACCTCATTGCTTCTGCTGCGTTTTGTGTGTTAGAAGCAAGCCACTTGTTTCCGTACACTTGGAAGAAGGGATCATTTCACAAGGACGTGAATTCCAGGGGTGGGGATCGTTGGAGGCCGTCTCGGGCACTGCCCACTGTATGTGGTCACGACTCAACTGCGTGCCCGAAAGAGGACGCTGTGTTCCTGTGCAGCTTAGCGAGTTGAGAAGCCATGTTTCCTTTCTCTCTGAAAACAGTGCAGGAAGCCTTTCCAGCTTCTCTGTCTCATCCCGATCTATTCCCAGGATCAATAAGAACTCTCAGTCGCCTGGTGTTCAATTCATCATCTCTTGACAGGGCTAAATTTACTAATTCACCCCAAAGACATAATCTGGTTTTAAATCCAATCAAGTCACTCTGTGATTCACTCCATTAATCCCAGTGATATATTTACTTGTAGCTAATGATGTTACAGATTTCCAAACGGGGGAGAAAAATCAAATGCAGCCTTATTTGTTTGTTCGTTTTAAAGTGCCGGGTCTGTTCAGGAGGGGATTGAATGCCGCTGTTTTGTAGCCCTTGGTTGGCCCTTTGAACCCTATTCCTAGCGGGTGGGATGACTGGTGGCCTGGTCAGAGGAACAACCCATGGTGACACGGTCAGCTGCCATCTTGCTTCTACGGACAGAAAGCCGGCTTCCGCCACTGCACCAAAGGCAGTACAGGACAGGAGTAGCAAAGGAGGGGAGGAAAGGGGGCACCCTCCCAGTGCATGGGGAAGGCTGCCTGCGGGGAGAAGGCAAGTGTCCAGGCAGCCTATCCTGCCCTCAGTGTATTAGCAGGGCCCCCTTGAATCAAAGCTTGTGGAATACCAGAATCCCTGAGCCGGAAAGAACCTCAGACATCATTCTCTTCCAACTCTTGCATTATGTAGATAAGGAAACTGATACCTAGAGAGGTAAAGGGATGTACCAATCCAAGGGGTGTATCTATATAAAACCCGGGTCTCGGAGCAAGCATGTGGAGACACCCCTCGCCAAGATTCCTCTTGGGAATTAAATAGCATCTTTTTCTCAGTGACTAGAATGGCCAAGAGGTAGACAGGTGGCTGGAGGGGGCTTAGCCCATCCACTCGCAGCCCCCTCTGTATGCCATTCCCTTGCTCAGGCCATCCCCTCAGTCTGGAGCGCTGTCCCCAGCCATTCTGCTCAACATCTGTCCTCACCTTTCAAGGCCCAGGTGAGTGTCATCTACGGTTCTAGACTCATTGGCAGTTTGAAGCCTCCCATACCTGAGACAGATGGGCGCGTTTCCGTTCCGTCTGGGCACCCTGCTGATGGCCGCCTTTCCCCAAAATGAGTTAATAGCGGACTTCCTATCTGATGAGTCTCGAAGGACTGAAGGATGTGTTGTGAGTCACCCTCGTGGTTTGCATCCCTTCTGAAGGCCGCCGGAGGACTGGTGCCACCCTTTACCAGCAGAGGGCAGAAAAACATAATTTATTCTATTCAGGAGCCAGTCACAGAATTCCGTAGTTGCCAGCAGTTTTCTAATCTTGTGACTGAAACTTGTCATTCTGTCTACGAGTGGATTGGGGCTGTATTTCGAGGAGTCGGTTCTCAGTTCTTTCAGGATGACCCTTCCCTGTCTTTTCCTCACCGACTAAGACAGAGCCCCTCTTTCGGGCTGTCCAGCCTATGGGAATGTGCCCTTAAGCATGAATGTACTGGGGCCACGCACACAGCCATATGTTTCTGAAATTCCAGCTGAGAGTTGGGCGGGGGACTGGGAAAAGCAGTGGCCTGGGAATTGTGCGAGGTGGGCAAGGCAGGTCCCTGGGAGGCCCTTGTTATGGGGTAGTTGGAGGAGGGCATGTGCCTTTCACCAGGCAGCCTAGCAGCAGCTAAGGAAACAGGGTGGAAAGGCAGAGACCGGTGAGGGAGTCTGGTTGGAATCTGTGTGTCAGTGACGCTGGGGCTGCAGGGGAGGTGGTTGGTTGTAGGAACAGGCCAGCTATGGGGCTGCAAGACCCCACGGGCAGCTCCCCAGGGGGGCTGCCCTGGCGGCACTCAGACACAGGGATTCTGCTGCCTCCTTTCATCCGTGTCTGAACCCTCTGTGGCTCCTTCGGCCCCTCTTCTTAAGGAGGACAGGTGCCTCCTCTGACAGCCTGGGGAAGGAATGATGGTGCCTGCAGAATTTCTTTTCTAGAATATCTTTGTAAAGCTGAGACCAGTCAAGAGCAGGACGTAGGAAGAAGAAGGGCCTGGTAGCAGAGTAGACCCCTGAGCACTGGACTGACCAAGCTTCACAGTGTGGGGTTAACAAACTGATGACAATGGCAGCCGTGAATTGACCCCTTTTTAAATACATTGAATGCCTCTTTGGAACCTCACAGATGATGTGTCCTCCTGCAGTGATTATGAGTTCTGAGTTCAAACATCAGACCAGACCTCCATTCACATCCCAACCACACCCCTAACGAGCTGTGTGGTCCTGGGGCCATTTCTCCTCATGGGTCTATGTGTGGATGACATGATCATGTTAATCATACAAAGCAGTTAATACAGTGCCTGGGGAATAGTAAACACGCAGTAAAATTAGGTGTAATGAGGAACAGAGAGGTTAACTCACTGCACAGCCCAGGCCTATCTGACCCCAACTGGGCAGCTCACTTCCCTGAAACCTCTCCAGGAGTTTAGCCAGAAGCCTGCCCCCTTCCATGGACAGAGGCCTGGCTGAGATGCCCTGACTGCCAACACTTCCGTACAGACTGGCCCTAAGGCACACCAGCCCGCTCTGCTACAGCTGCACAGCGTTTGCAGCTGCAGCAAGATACGTCCATCCATTGGCTTCGCAGAAAAGGTCGACAAGCAGAGAGCATCCAGCTCTGCCACCCTGGGGCTGGCTGCCACCGCCAGATTCCTTCACGTTGGACTAATTAGTCCAGTGGCTGGGATTCTGAACCATCCATGCTGTCCTCCATCCCCACCCCCTCCCTGTCTCCAGTTTCTAATTAGGTCTGGAACTTAATGATACTCTTGGACTTCTTGAGTCTCATAGCAAAAGTTTTACAAAGTAGGTTAGAAAAATAGGTAAATGGACTGAGGAAAACGAAGCAAAACTGCTCAGAGAGCCATAGTATCGCTTACGCATCAGTATGGCCTGGGACTTAGTCAGTGTTCCCAATTTGCTTTGATCTCTTCTTCTCGCAGTCTTGGGTATCCTCATGGGTGGCTTGGTTGGTTAGTTTTAAACTGGTTTAACCCCGTTCCTGGGGATTTCTTTCGTTTGAACCAACAATGGTAGTGGTCCTTGGAAATGGAGGGAAATCTCAACGAAGCCCGTATGTTTATATGACCTTCAACAGAGGGAACGAACAGCTGTCAGAGCTTGCTCAACTCACCCAACGAAACTATGAAGCCCTCCAAATGTTGGATTCCAAGAATGCAAGAGTCAGAACAATAGGTTTTATAAAGCAGAAATCTTAGCAAGCCTACAGACACATATGCAAAGGTAGACCCACCCTGTGCCGGCCTCGTGGTGACCCAGGGGGATGGCTCTCCCTGCTCCCCTCTGCTCCCTTCCCAGCATTTTTCCTCAGTGCCTGGAATGACCAAGGGGCAGGCAAGTGGCTGGAGGGAGCTTACCCAGGACACTCACAGAGTCCCCTGAGGATGCCAGGCCTTTGCTCGACTGTTCCCACAGCCCAGGATACTGTCTCCACCCTGTCCTTCTCAACGTCTTTCCTTATCCACGGTTCTAGCTTCATTGGCAATTTGATGCATTCTAAGTAAATGAGACAGATTGGTGCTCTTCAGTTGTGTTCTGGGCATCTTCCTGACAGCAGCCTTCGCCAAAAGGCTGAAACGGCAGTCATTTTTTAAGATCAAGACACTAACTAGAACCAGATAGAAAGAGAAGTAGAGAGATTTTCATGCCTGGCCCCCTACCTGAACCTAAAAGAATACCATTGCTATTCTAAGCCTGCCCGGGACCACTTTTCTTAAAGGGTATGATTTTTATTTTTATTTTTTTGCGGTACGCGGGCCTCTCACTGTTGTGGCCTCTCCCGTTGCGGAGCACAGGCTCCGGACACGCAGGCTTAGCGGCCATGGCTCACGGGCCCAGCCACTCCGCGGCATGTGGGATCTTCCCGGACCGGGGCACGAACTCGTGTCCCCTGCATCGGCAGGCGGACTCTCAACCACTGCGCCAGCAGGGAAGCCCAAAGGGTATGATTTTTTATTTCCTAAGCCTTTTGTACTAGTCAGGGTAGGCTGAGTTATGCTGCAGTAACAAACACCCCCAAAATGTCAGTGACTTGGAAATACTAAAGGTTTATTTCCTGCTTGTGTTATATACCTGATGCAGGTCAGCAGGCACATTTCGTTCATTGTAGCTTCTCAGGCATCATCTTAGGGAGAATTCCACATGCTTCGTGATCAGGCAGGAAAAAAGAGCATGGGGAATCATGCACCAGCCCATACACATCTCCACACGGAAGAGACATGTGTCTCCTCTCTCGCATTTCATTGGCAAAATTCTGTGGTGCGTGGCCACACCTAACTCCACAGTAAGGGAGGTGAAACCCTCCTCGTTCTCAGAGGAGGAGACCCAAATGCAGCCATGGGTAATGTCTAGCAGACATGCTTTGCCAGGCCACGTAGGGAACTCCCCTTCAGCATAGGTAATGCTAGAACAATATCTGCTGAGCGATGACAGTTGCCAGGCAGGGGGTGGGGGGTGGGGGTGGATATTCCTCTTAAATGGCCAAGATGCCTCCTGAAAATACTATTCATTGTAGAGATGGGTAGAGAAAAGAAGTGCCTCAGAAAAGACATTTCTCAGGCTGGTGTCAAGCATTCGTTGTCTTCCCAAGAGTCACCAAAATTGGGCTGAAGCTCCACTCATGAGGCTGACCAGTCCTGAGGGCAGCACACTCCAAAGCTGAGTGGTTTCTTCTTAGCCTGTTATTTCTCTCCCTGCCGTCCTCTGGATAATTGAAATGGAGAGGAAAAAAATCAATATTTCCCAGAATAGTCAACTGTGATTTTCCCGGCTCTGCAGATCCCTGCCCTCCGGGCATCTCCCTCCAGACCCGTCCCCCGCCCCTTCCCCAGCGGCAGGTGTGCTCTGAGGCTGACACAGACCGGGTGCCCTCCCTTGTCTTAGGGATCGCGAGTGCGTGTCGGCTTTCCACCCACAGGCACAGGCCTACAGGGAGCGAGTTGCCAAATTCACATAAACATCCACCTCCCGCAGCGCAGCCCCTCTCGCGGGGATGTTTTCTCACACATAGAACAGTCACTGACTTCCTATCTAAAATATGACTTTCTACGTGCCACTGATTCTGTTCTGCCAAACAACTGCCAGGATTTCTCTCTCCCTACTGGCTCACATCTGCCGGATTTATGGGGCCCAAAGACAAAGGAGGGAAATACTGTAGCTCCCTTTTCCCGTCTTTTGTTTTCATTCATTGCTTGGCAGTAGGTGAGGAAAAACAGTAAGCGAAGAGATATGGGAACATATGTATACGTATAACTGATTCACTTTATTATAAAGCAGAAACTAACACACCATTGTAAAGCAATTATACTCCAATAAAGATGTTAAAAAAAAAACAAAAACAGTAAGCGATTGGTGCAAACAGTCTTGCTTAGCTACCCAAGGTGGTGTGACTTCCTTTTCTCTTCTTTTGTTTGCATAAAGATGCTTTCCAGATCACCCTGTGTTTTCCCATGCCATACTCCTTTTAAAAAAAGTCTGTACCTTAAAACTCCCATTTATATAAATATATCCCTAAAAGTGAAACATTAAGAGCTCCCATAGATAAGAGCCGACTGTGTCAGGTGACGCTTTTTCATTACCTCTCATCCTGGAAACCACTGTCCATGACTATCATCTGTATTTCACAAATGCTGAAACTAAGGGTCAGGGAGGGTGAGTCAGTTGCCCGGCATCACATGCTTGTAAGTAACAACGCTGGGATTCAGCCCCAAGCCCACTAGAGTATACACTCTATAGAGTGTATACTCCTCTCCGGCATGATGCCGCACAAAAGCAACTGGCCCATTCAGGTGCCCTGGTTATTGCTGCTGGGCTCATGTCAGGGTCTCCAGGACAGAGACTACCGATGTTGCAAAGGCCAACTTACCAACTGTCAGAAGAGCTGGTGGTCTTACCCATTGCACAAAGCACAGGAATTATCCACTAAGGGCCCTCCAGGGAGCCCAAGACAAAGACCTGCCGGTCAAGAGGGAAAGAGTGTAGCCCTTGGCAACTGGATGCCTGTGTTCCAGTCTTCAGCTCTGTGGATGTAGACAAGGCACCCAGCCTTTCTAAGCCTCGATTTCTCCATCTATATGAAATAGGGACAGTAAAAGGCCCTGCCTTGTAGGGTTGCGGGGAGGGTGGATTGGAACAGTTAAGAATGCACCCCACGTGGTGCCTTGCGCAGAGTAAGCCCTCAGTCAGTGACGGCTGGTGTTTTCATTACTGTTAGCTGAAGAGTCTTCAGGGAGAGCACTTTACAGATGGGGGAGTGCTCATCTGGTGACTATGGTCATTTCTCTTGCCAAGCCCATCCATCTATCTGGTCCAGGCCTGCAGCCCTATTAGTTCTTAGCTCATATGCTGTGGTCCAGACCTCCAAGAGTTTCCTTCCATGCTCCAGGTGTATGGAATCATCATCAAAGAGACATCTCTAAGCAGCTCATGCAGGAGCGCCCTGCTCCGAAAGGCAGTTGTAGAGAGAGGGAAAAACATCTCCCAAGGGGTAAGCGGTAGCTTACATCTTCTTGACTTCAGCTGGCAGATCAAAGTAGTCACAGACAAGAGAGCCAAACCACATGCATGTTGCCTTAAAGCATGGACCTTGGCTGCAGAACTTTCTAAAAGAGGACTGGCCCCCCAGACCACAGGCCACAACCAAGGTTGAATTAACCCATCCCCTAGCAGCTTGGAAACACGACCCTCAGCATAAATATGAAGCTAACATCATTTAAGTGCTTAAGCCCTTATCCTGAACACTTTGTGTCTGGTGGTGCTCATTTGATCTTCCCAGCTCGAGAAGGGTAAGTACCATCATAACATCAGTGTTATACACATCAGTCAGCTGAGGCATGAAGGGTTCAAAATTGCTGGCCTGAGGTCGCACAGCGAGAAGTGGGCAGGATTTCGGTCCAGGTATCCTGGCTCTTGATTTCCATTCTGCGCCACCCCGTGTGATCTGTGAACTGATTTAAGACGGGGGTGGGGTGTGGAATGGGATCTCAGGTGAGCTGCTTCGTAGGGGGTGCGAGTGAATATACATGGAAAACTATACCCTTGAGCAATAAATGTTTCTGTTTCCCTGTGTGTTTGTTAGCAGACCTTCGCAGCTCTGCCAAGACAGTCAGTTCCAGCCTAAATTCAGAGGGTGTCTGGCTTCTGTTTCTGTTTAGACTGATGCAAGCACAGGGTAGACAAGAAGATGAAGGAGGGAAAGCCATCAGCCTTCAGCTTGAGGAAAACCAGAAGCACGGCTGTGAAGCCCTAGGCTGCTTTGCCCATGGACCAGTCTTCCCCACCCCAGGCCGTTTCCAGAGCCCTCAGCCTACCTGTAGAACTGATTGCAAACCTCCACAAAACGCCAGGCCCCACCAGGTCCCCTCCCGCTAACCGTGCTCTTTCCGATTGCAGGTAACCTGGACATCACCCCGGACGACCCCCGCTGGATCGGAGCCTGGTGGGGTGGGTTTCTGCTCTGCGGTGCCTTACTCTTCTTTTCTTCCGTCTGGATGTTTGGGTTTCCACAGTCTCTGCCCCCGCACTCAGACTCCGCCCTGGAGAGCGAACAGGCCATGCTCCCCGAAAGAGAATACGAGAGACCCAAGCCCAGCAATGGGGTCCTGAGGCACCCCCTGGAGCCGGACAGCAGTGCCTCCTGCTTCCAGCAGCTGAGAGGTAAGGGCACCTCATTGGCAGGTGGCACTCAGGACCGGATGCTGGGGGACCTGAGATAGAATCACATTGGTTTTGCATGATTTGCCTTCCCTGGCCCTGTGCTTAACTGATCCCTGAGAAGTAAATGCACTTCATAAAGCAAACACAAAGTTACTACCCTTTAGCGAAGGGGCAGCAGACGAACCCCCCACCCCCACCCCAGGCCGAGAGCCCAGTGGCTAATATAGCACCTGATGTACGATACACATAAATGTGCGTAGAAGGAAGAAAGGGAGCGAGGAAAGGAGGGAGCTGGACATTTCATGGCCCTCCTTTGAACTCTTTCAGGCCACTTACAAGCGCATTGAAGCAGCGTAAGACTTTGAAGTTGGCTCCCTTTGCCTGATGCAGGCGTTCTGGAAAAGCCACATCCAAAGAGCATTTCCTTAGATTCACTCTGTCCTTCCATTCCCTCCACTAGAGATGAGAGCTGTGTTCCTCTGGAAAGAAAGGTTAACTCAGTCTTGAGAGCAGAGTCCCACTTTAGAATGCAGCAGAGCGCTCATCATCATTTTTAGAGGAAACAAGTGCATCTTTTCTGACAAAATGGCGAGACACGAACAGCGATGCAGAATGAGGATGAGGAACCCCGTCAACAGCCCCTGGTTATTTCCACATTTGCTACAGTCTCTTAAGAGGTGAGGATGACGACCGGACAGCCTCAGAGCTGCTCGGTGTCTATCCTGGCCCCCTCCCCACTGAGAGGTATGCACAGGGCTCCCTAATTCAAGGACCTCTTCCTGCTGGGTCCCCTGAAGGACTTGCTGGATTTTGGAAGTGGGCAGGAGCAAGGCTGAGGTGTTACTTCTCAGGGAGGCTGGGGTGGGAAACAGGTGGACCGTTACCTCTGCAGGAACCGGGCACACAGCCAGGCCCGCTTTCAGCAGCTGCCGCCTCAGGCTTTGCGGTGCTCGATTTAGAGATTTGATGAGAATCTCTTTACTGAGCTCTTTCTAATGAGGTGCACTTTCTATGGAGATGCTTGAGAACCACGGAGAGAACCTCGGGTGACCTTGCACTCAGATCCCCGCTCTGCCCTTCACCGGCTCTGCGATCATTAACTTCTCCGCGCTTCTCTCCACAAGTATAAAGTTGTAACACCGTTCCTCGGTGACACCGTGGTCGTGAGAATTCCCTTGGAAGATTGTCAGTTAATACCACCTGTTAGCCAGCGAGGAATTCAAAGAACTTGTGCTAATTCCCAGAAGAGACTAATTTAAGAACCTAATGTCACGTTTGACTCCATGTTCTGGGATGGCTTCTACCAAAGTCGTCATGTGGAATTGTAGATGATCTCTAAGGGCGAGAATGCTCTGTTAGATGAGAAGGCCCCGTGATTTGTGTCCTCTGAGGTTGCCCTGGTCTGGACCCTCGGGAGTATGTGCTTCTTAAAATGGGCTCCCCAAATGGGCCCCCTTCAGGAGCCCCCAGGTGGCTGGAGGGTGATGCCTGCTGACCCTCTGATAGCACAGCTGGCCACACAGTGTCCCAGGAACCAGATCCACGGCAATAGATGGGGCTGGCTTGAGAGCGGGCCTTGCAGAGGGCACCTTGGACCTGGGTGGTGTCAGCCTTTCCAGGTTTTTCCTCTTCCCAGGATGATGGCCCTGTTTTCCTAAGCCTCTGATGGTAAGAGTTATACCTGTAATCCCTCATCTTTCATCTCTGGGGATACACAGGTGAAACTGATACACTTGTGCCATCAGAGAACTCGCTGTCCAATGTAGCGACAGGCCAGCAAGTCAGAAAGGGGGCCTAATGTGATGAGAAGTGCAGCACCAGGCAGCACCATAGGTCATGGAAATACAGTCAACAGGCAGCGAAAGCCCACCTCTTGGGTCCAGTGCAGAGCTGAGCTGAGTCTTGAGGGATGCCATGGTTTCAGAATTCTCGGGCTCTGATTCAATTACTGGTTAACCCATTTGTTAATTCAGTCAGCATTTACTGAGATCCCGCCGGGCTCCAGGGACACAGCGGTCACCAAGGCAGCTTAGATTCTGGAGCAAGTATAGTAGCAGGGGAGGCACGCAGTGGGCAAAGTCGAAGCAGTGACAAGATGAGTGCTGAACTGGCTGTGTCTGAGCTGACAAGTACACAGTTGGGTAGATGGGTCTGAGGCTCACTAGATCAGAGCCATCACAAGTTATGGCCTGTGTGTACCTGGGCTCCACTTGGATAGTTAATGATTTTTAGTTTAGAATTAGCAATTCCCAGAGGCATCAGGTCCATTAATGGACCTAAAGGATGTCCAAGCAGGAAAGGAAGGCAGCGTGTCTAGAAGAATCCCCAGGAGCCAGGGTACAGTGGAGCGAGCTATTATGCTAATAAATTTTACACATGCCAACACACGGAGAGGGAGCCACGGTGGTTTATATCCTTCATTTTTTCCACGTGAGACAAAATGTTTCTGCCACGTGGACATTTCCACCAAAAGCAGCATGCGATGCTGCCAGGCGCTCCCAAATTCTTCATCTGATTTGCAGCCTCGGAAGCCCCGCTGGTCTGCATACAGCCTGCAACACATTTACGGGTACAGATCATCGTTACACATATCAGAGGAATTAACATTGCTCTACAGAGCTATATGTTGCAATTTCTCATCCGTTTCATTTGAGCTTGCAAATGGGTTTCTTTTCTAGCCATCAGTCCGTGTGCCCTGCCAAGCTCTACAGATAGCAAAGGCCCCTGAGAAGAGCTGCCGTTGGCCCGAGAGCAGCCACTCCACCTTCCTTCCCTCTGGGACCAAGACACACAGCCTCTTCTGCTCCTGGGAGAGCCGTGGGGCTGCTCACCTGGGTTCAAATCCAGCTGAGCCACTTCCTAGTCCTACAACCTTGATTGTGTCATTCAGCTCCTCTTGGTTTTACCGTGTGGTGTCTGGTGTAACTTCACAGCAGCTGCATAAGGTCAATATTAGGACTTATTACCGTTTATAGGTGAGGACACAGAGCTCCCGTTCGGTGACAGAGGACTTCAGGCCTGCGATCGCTTTCCAGAGCCCTCTCCCCCCAGAGCAGGCTTGGAAGGTCTATTTCCAACAAAGTCGACCACCAGTTGGCTTTTGCAATTGTTATAAGAAGGTGAGAGATGGAGAGCTCAGAATCTTGTTCCAGAACTGTGTAGAGAAGCTGTTACTTGTTGCACAGCCCAGACGTCCCCGTCTTGTGGTGACGGTCACATATCCATTTCACACAGCAGGCAGCAGGGGAACAAATGCTTGGGCTTGTGAAACTCCAGCATCTCCCCCAGGTGGGAGCCTGCAAATCCAAGACATATTTTTGCATCTCAGCTGTGCCACCAAAGAACTTTTCCTTTCCTCCCTGACTCTAAAGCCCCTCCTCCCTCTTCTTGTTCTTCAGAGCATTTTGCTGATTCATCTTTCAGGAACCCACCACCACCACCACCACCACCTCCCTCCTCTTGTGTTTACTGCTGTGTCCACTTCTCCCCTTTCCTGCACCATGAGCCCCTGGGGGCCGGGACTGCACGTAGCGTGGTCTCGTTGAATCCGGATGCTCAGAGTTTGCAGAATGGTTTATAAGTCTAGATATGGTGGGAGGAAAGAATTCAGGGGACTGTTAACAGACAAATGGACAGTATTATCATTAGTTAGTGTGTTTATTCTCACATCCACAGTTGTGTGTTGCATTTGGAAATTGGCTCCAGCGTCACTTGCCCTGGAGGGGCCTTGATGGTTAGGACTCGGGCCCTTTCTGCAGCCACGGGTTCCTGCAGCCACGGGTGTGTCCAACTTCCCCATCACGTTCTGTACAGTTTTCAGAACACCTCACGCACTCTTCTCTTCGCTGCTGTTTCTGCCTGGAACACCCTACCTCCCTTGATCCACTTCTGGGCTGGTCTCGGTCCCTACCTTCCCAAGAAGCCCTTCCCTATAGCCCCTCTGCGCTCATGCCCCTGTCTGCTCAGTACTAGATAAGCTGCATTCCTCTGTTGCCCTCAAAGCCCCCGCAAAGCACTTGGGGTAACCCCCACTACACAGTGGCCCATCTGTTTGCCTGCATCTTCCCAAAGCTGTGGCTTCTCCAAGGACATGAAGCTCTCATTCATCTTTTTTGTTCCCACTGCCTAGCTTGGTGCCTGGCACGTAGGTAATATGGACTGAACGAATGAATGAGTAAACAAATGAACACTTTCTTGCCGGTGCGCACACGTACGCACATACACACATAATAGCAGCTAACATTTGTTTTTCCTACACCATCATATTTAATCCCCCCCCCAACCCCATGAGACATTGGTACCATTTTACAGACCAGGAAATTGAGGCTTACAGATGGAAAGGAAAGGCATTTGAACCGTGGAGGGCCTCAGTGTCTGTCTTCTTAACCACGACATTGTGCTGCATCTTCGGGCAATAAACAAACTCTCTTAAAGAAAAAGTGGTGTCAGCAAGGTGCTAAGTGATTTTTCAACAGCGGGTACTAAAACTGCGACTGTGGCTGCAGACGTGTCCTAAAGCAATGAGTCTTCTAGGCAAGGGTCCAGCTAAAAAGGGAGGGAAGGACAGCTTCCTGCAAGCACTGGTGTTTCCTGACCCTCTGATGGACTTCCCAGCGGGGATGAGTGTCACCGTACCAGCAGCTTAAAACCTGAAGGGAGAGCCCACCTTTGATCACTGAGTGAGCAGAGGAGTCAAAAGCTGAGCGCTCTTGTCTCTGCACCCTTCATGCTGACTGCCAAGTGGCCTCTTCCTGTCCCAGAAAAGATAGTAGCACCAGGTGACAGCGGGTGATGGCTGAGCTGGCAAGGTGGGGATGGGCCTTCAGGCTCGGAATCTTAAAAACCGCACCCAAAATATGGAGTACAGCTGATGACTTCCAAAGCACTTGCGCAGACCTCCCACTTGGCCCCCATAGTACGGCTGATACGTACGTGTCGTTACCAATCTCCATGCCACCCATGGGGACACGGAGCTCTGGGGGATTAAACCGTGCACCCAGGTTCCCGCAGCTGTGAAGGATGCAGCTGGGACCAGACTTGGGTCTGAGACTCCCAAACCCGAACTCTTTTCCTCTGTTCCTCTATTTCCCACAAAGAGCCACTCAACTATTAATGAACCAACCGAGAAGGAAAAAGGGATCGGTCTGGGGTGGATGGAACAAAAGCCTTCACTGTGTTGGAGAAACTTCCACTCTTAATGTCCACTTTCTCCCTCTTCAAAAGAGGAAATGCAGAGCCTGACTCTAGAGGACCTTCCTTTCTAGGGGAGATGAAATCTGCCTGGGTTGGTACCTTCCCCACGCCTCTCCCCACCCACACCCCTAATGCCATCCATCACCGGGCTCTGCTGACTTTAGCACCTAAATATCTCTCCCTCCCGCTCATGGTCTGTCCTGTACTCCAGTCTGCCCTCCCCCTCCAGGCTGTCATCCACACTGGGATGTGTTCAGAATGTGTCTGATCCTGATAGATAGCGGCCGAGCCCTTCACGTGGCCACCAGCCCCGTGAGATTCTGCCCCTCCAGCCTCTTCTCACACCTGCCGCCCTGTTCCCACCATACCAGTCTCACCTTGCTGGCCTCTTTTTAGTCCTTCATATTCCCCAGGCTCAATGGAGTTTGCATTTGCTGTTCCCACCCCTGGAATTCTGATCCCATCTTCAGACATCAGCTCACACATCATTTCCGCAAGGACATTTCCCTGACCTCCTGATGGCAACCCCTCCACGGTATGTTGCTCTCTGTGCCATGGTCAGAATGTGACCTCCGTAGGAGTGATCACTTCCTCCATAAGCTCCATGAGGTCAGGGACCACATCCGGCTTTGCCCATGCCCTTGTACATGGCCGATGCTCAGTGCACATCTGATAAATGGGGGGATGCATGGATCGTTGGACAGGCGCTGCCCAGCCCAGCACGGTTTGCTGCTTTCCCTAAAGCCGTCCTCGCACACAGCCCCTCCCAGAGTTCTGACCTGTGTTTGACCCACCCGCAGACACTGGCTTAGCAGGAGCTCCACCTGTGTTGAGTGTCACGGCTGGCTCCCAGGTGACTTACCTGTGTGGGAAGGAAGATCTGCTCCTGGTGCTTCAGCCACCAAAGCAGAGGGTCTGCCAGCCCAGTGGCTCAGGCTGACCTGCACTGTGCCTTTGGGTGCGTGTCTTTACTTGCCCGTCTTCCTAGCGTGTGTCTTGCTGCTCGGGCAGGGTGCATACTCGCCCCCCACCTCTGTGCCACCCACTGTTCCCGTGGGGGCCCCACGTGCGTCGGCCTGGCCGTGGGACCCAGCTCATGCCTCCAGCTTCTGCATCTCTGCCAGGCCACCTACATCGTCTGCCAGCCAGCAGTCGGTTTCTGCTACATCTTTCTTAATTAAGGGCCTGTTGCCTTTCAGCATAGTGTTACTGTGAGCAGCCTGGTGATCTGAGAGTCCTTGTCCTGCAGGCCAAACGGCCGAGTGTTTTCTATCATGTGATTCATCTTCAGAACTGTGCTTTCCCCTCGTGTGGGTTTCCTGTTAAAGTCTTCTTTCTTGATTCTGTGGCCAAGGAAACCATCTGCCTTCCCAACCGCTTGGAGTTCTATGCCAAGCTGTGGTTCAGAGGCTGCCACGTCACAGGTGTCATTTTTACAGGTCCCCAGGGTCCAGACTGGTCAGTGGTTTCATCGTGTTCGTATCAGTGTCGATGGAGGATGCGCTGGGGGTTATATCCGTGCATCAGTCATGACTCCCCATCTCAAGTTATTTCAGCAAAGCGCCTGAGATGAACATAGGTGAGGGCACCTAGCACGATGCTGCCTGGCACACTGTGGATGCTCCTTGTGGTTTTGGAAGGAAGGGAGGGAGGGAGGAAAAAAGGGAGGAAGGAAGGAAGGGAGGAAGGAAGGGAGGAAGGAGGGAAAAAACTAGAAGACAGCATTTCCCAATGGGAGTTCCTTGGCACGTGAGTCCTCTGAGATGCTCAGAGAAAAACAGATCAACAAAAATAACCGGGAGTAGTGGTTACATGGCCAAATAAGCTGGGAAACCATATGTATACTGTGACGCTCTTGGAGAGTCGTAGAATATGTTTGTGTTAAAGGCTCTGAGAAGGCCAGCTCTAAGGAAAGCTGTCTGGCTTTGCTTTAGTTTATATTTCTCAGACTTATGGGATCCCAGGACTCTTTTATTCATGCTAACTCTTCCGGCACTTATGATGTGTTGCTATGATACAGGATAGAAGGTGGCGAGGATTATGGGAGGTTCAAAGGGATATAGTGAGGACCACAGAGGGAGGATTTGAAGACAGGTGTGTGAAGGATGCAGCATTTCAGCCTGATCTTGAAGGACGAGCAGGATTCCCGTGGATGGAGGGGAGGGCAAAGGCTTCTGGGCTGGGATGCCTGAGATGTGCATGGAAGAGAGACATCTGGTTTTGGGAAGAGGATTTAGGGAAGGTCATGATAGAAGGCAGGCTGGTCTCAGCTTCCACATCCAGCAGAGTTCCTGGTATCCAAAGCTTCCCAGTAAGTCTTTGGTAAAATTATGAATGAATTATTGAGGGCCTTCTCATTGCCCTTCTAATGAGACTGGACTTTATTTTATGAGCCATTGTTTCCCAACTAGGGCTTTGAGTCAGCATTGCATGTGGGCTTTCTTGAAACACACATATTCAGGGGCCGCATCCCTACAAATTATGATTCTCTGAGTCTGTGGTGGGGAAGGGGGATGGGGGAGAGGTGACCCAGGCATCTGGGTGTCTTTAAAGCTCCCCGGAAGATTGTAAGTGAGCTCCCAGGAGAAAACAGATGTCAGAGCTGGTGGGGGTCCCTTGAGGGGTCTCCACCAGGGGCTAATTTCTCTGGCAGTTGCATATAAGATAAAATGGGGGAGGTGACCCGCTGATGAAATAAGCCTGGGACAGTCTGTGACATGACTCTTGGAGGTTGACGTTAGCATATTGAAGGCTCTGAGAAGACCTGCTGTAAACCCAGCACTTCCGGAAGTAGCATTAGGAAGCCTAGGTTTAGAGATGGGCGCGTACGTCAGCTTGGGTACTTGGCTTCACCGTTTCTTTTCTGGACACTGCTGTTTCTCTTTCCAGACTTCCCAGGAATGAATTCTCCCATCGTTAGCATTTTTGTGAATGTCAGACGCAGTGAGCCTGGCCACCGCTGAGGTGGGGCGCCCTGCTCCCAGAGAAGGTTCTAGGGGCTGGCATGAAGTTATAAAAGTGGCCGTTCGCTTACGAAAGACTCTTGATTTCCTTAGTCATTTTCTGTCTGCGGCCAACATGGAAAGATGCAATATTGGGGTCTGAATAAGAGCCTGCTGCTTCCCAAGCTCCTTCCTCCACCTCTGAAATCATGTGGGGATCATGTTTCTGACTTCACACTGCTGACGCCAGGAAATGACTGGGATGACCCCAGTTTAGAGCAGCAGCTTGCAGATGCTAGCCGTGCCTCTGTGGACACTTAGTTCTTGCTTTAAACTGGCTAGTGGGCAACCACACTGCTCCTCCTTGGTGTGGCTGTAAGTCACCTTGGTGGTGACTTTTCAAGAGTCGGTGGAATTGATGGGCTCTGGGTTGTCCTAACCGATCCACACCCATCTGACACTTGGATTTTGCCGTAGATGCTCATTTCCTGTGCTGATGGCTTCTTGTTTGTTCTTTCAAACCATGACCTTCTCCATACAAGGGAGGTGTTACTATCTGCCTGTTACCTTACTGAAGATGGGCAGACAGAAGCCTGGTAGTTACTGCTTTCAAAGTTAGCCGTGAGAGGGTGCTAGAAGCTCCCCTGGATGCCCCGGGCAGAGATTGGGGGATGGGCTCCTCTATAGTGATGAGGCCACAGGGGGCCCAAGGCTGCTGGTCTGGGGCCAAGTTAATGGTAGGCACCTGCTTCCGGGAGGCACCACGGGCCTTCCCTCCCACTGGGATTTCCCTCACCCCTACCTACTCAAGGGATGGTTTAGGCACATCCAGAATCAGTGATGGAAATGACTGTATTAGCTAATTATTCCCACTTTCCTCACAACCCATGAACCTGTGGAACATCTCGAATGGTGTGATCATAAATTGGTCTCTGTTTCTACAGCTAATGTTCCTGAAGAGACTATGACAGTTACCTTTCAAGGCTATGCGATTCATTTGTTTCTTTATTGGATTCTTTAATCTACCTTGCATGTATTAAGCATCTGCTCTTACCAGGCACAATGCCCATGTCTGGGGATGGAGCTGCTCCATCTCTGCTCTACCTGAGAGCACCTGGCTCTTCCTATGAGACAGACGGGAGGACCCAGACAAGGGCATCCAGTGGGGTCGGTGGTGCCAGGGTGACAGCCTGCCCTGGGCATGTGGGAACCAACTTGGTGGCTGGTGAACATTCACGCTACCCCATGAAACTTTGTTTTTCCCAGTATCTGCTCTATCCGCTCTACCTTGGCTTCACTCTTGTGCCTCCGTGATGGTGTGTTTTTCCACTCCATTATTTCTTCCTTCCTCTTTCATTTTTTTTTTTTTTTTTTTTGGTCATGACTTGAATACTGTTATTTATCTCACCCAGATCCCCCCCACCTGTGTTCTCTTCTGGTCATGGGTCTCCTATGTTGGGAGGCACTTCATGGTGGCTCACCTTTCAGGAAAGTACTTTTCTGTTGATTCGAGGCCCCACCCAGAAATCTGAAGATTTAGAGATGAGTCCCAGAGTGCAGGCAGAACTGTGTTCAAATCGACCCTCCTTCGCTTCTCTGTTTTGTATTCTGGGATGCGGACTGTTGGGTTTCAGCCTCTCAAGGGAGCCTTGGTTTCCTTGGGTCTAAAATGAGGATGGTAGGACCACCCCCTGTTGTAATAGTTGTGAGAGTTAAAAATGAGAAACCTTGCCACGGTGCCCATCCGACACTGGTTGCGAGGCAGGCTTCGGCGGTCATTGTCATGATTCCTGAGCAGTTGCGTAGACTGGCTCCATCTCCCATCTTGGGAGATGTTAACCATGCTGTATTGACAGAAGTGTTATTAAAGAGAAAGAAAGTCAAGGCCAACTTCAGTAGAGAGACTGAAGGCAGAGAGATCTGAGGGTCAAGGGGAGTATAACTGAGCCCCACATTGAGCACTTCCCAGAGTACCTCCAATTCCCAGGAAGGGCAGTGGACAAGGACTTGTGCCTCCTGACCCCCTGACCTGCTGAACAGCCCCCTGCAGAAGGGGGATCTTCTTGGAAAGCCCTTGGCTCCCAGGAGCTCAGTTCATCTGCTCCAGTCTCTTCCCCACTCTACTCATCACATCTGATCACATAGGCATTCCTGTAGGAAGCCTGATGTCCTCCTCCCAGCCCAAGGGCTCTCTCCCTAACATAGCCAAGGATTACTTCTATTATATTGATTACTATTAATCCTATTGGACTCTTTTTTACTGAAGTATGGTTGACTTACAATATTGTGTTAGTTTCAGATGTACAGAAAAGTGATTGTTATGCATATATTTTTTTTTCTATTCTTTTCCATTATAGTTTATTACAGGATATTGAATACAGTTCCCTGTGCTATACAGTAAATCTTTGCCGTTAATCCCATCAGACTCTTACCTGTATTCTAGACTAGAAGCCCTGGGCCACATGCTTTACATGCAGTGGGTCTCATTTCATGTTTGTGGCAATCCATGGGATGGAGTCATGTGCTCTGGTCAGTCTTGAAGCCAGAATTCAAATCCCAATGACCTGGCTCCTTAGACCAGGTTCTTAGCCATTATTTTATACAACCTTATTCAGTGAAACCTTTTCTGTGGTACAGGGCTCTTCTGTAGGCTCTCCAATCCTTTCTTTCATTCCTCTGTCCCCCTCCCTTCCTCTCCTACTTCTCTGCCTTCAAACGACATGGACTAAGCCCTTAGTCATGTCAGATCTGTTCATTTTCCCTAACCCCAGTGGGAATGTTTTATTATTCTTCATTCTAAGAATTAAGCCACAGCTTGATTACCAGGGGCAGCCTGCATGCTTAGTCCTCAAGCCAACAACAGCACCCCTCAGAACCCAGAGCAGAACAGCACAATGGTTATAAGCACACTGTGTGGCAGCAGGTGCCAGGGTGTGAGTTCCTGCTTTGCTTCCTTAACCATGGGGCCACTGTCTGCCTCCGTCTTCTCATCTGTAAATGGAGGATTTTAATCATCCCAGGAACACAGTTTGTTGTGAGCATAATGCAAGTGGATGTATAAGCAGTTAGAATGGTACTTGGCCCACAGGAAATGCTCTGTCAAGGTTAATCCTCACGACTTCTCTAAACCTGCCTTTCTCCCTCTTGGAGAACCCACAGTTTTCCAAGAAACTCCATCCTACAGGACTGCCTTCCAAAGACTAGCAGTAGCAAACTTGTTTTCCCTGGAGATCACTCCCAACTTTGTACCATTCCGCTAGTAGCAGCACCGTGCTCCTGATGAGAGGTGAAAAGGTTTCCCTAGCTGTGAGGCTGCATGGTTCAAGCCTGCCTGCCTCCTACCCCAGCTCCCAACTTCTGAGGCTAAATCAGAAGGTGAGAGGCAAATAGCTCTGGGAGACTGTAGGTGTTTGGTAGCCTGGTGTGGCCTTGGTTCACCAATTTCTATTTGTCTGGGCCGCCTCATTAGCTACTGCCACCTTGGAAAGTTAGCATTTTATGGGCTTAACAATCCATTTGCATGAAAAAGCTTGGAACACTGGGATAGCCAGCCCTAGGGTCAAGCTAATTAATACCCGTTTTCAAATTGGGGCTTTGGAGGGTAGATTGAACCTTTGGAAAGGAATCTTCTTTGACAGTACTACAAGTCATTGCAATAAAACCCAGGATAGGAGGAAGAAACTGGGAGGAAAATAGCTGAACACAAGAGGAAGCTGTCATTTCTGGAGGCGAATCGGCTGGGTATAGGCGGAAAAAAGAATGCTCTTCATGCAGATGAGGCCCACTGAGTCTTCCCTGGGCCTTCAGTCAGATAATCCTCAAACCTAATGATTTTCACATCTAATCCAAGACAAAATTAGTCATTAGATATTCAAACAAAAGCAGGCAGGCTCCTATCTTGACAAGGAATCCTTCCAACTGAAATGGACTTATCTCTGGAATAATTAAAATGCTTGCTGAAGTATGAAAATGTTCCATCAGCTGGAGTTGCCTTTGTTGAGAAGTGCCCTCGTCATCCCCAAATAAACCACGATGGCCATGATCAAGGACAAGGAGGTACCGAGGCCCAAACAGTTAATGTGATCAAACTCAACTCCTCATTGGCATCATTTCTGAGCCAGAGAACATAGTTCCTAATTGGAGGATGCTGGCGGTGTCAGCTCAGCAGCAGTTTTATTTGCAAGCAAGTGTGGCTGTGGTGCTTTCTCCTACTGAAGTCCCCAGATCTAAAGAGTCTGCACTGTAACAAAGTAAATGAAGCCTACAATAAAAGTATGGTACAGGATGGTTTTCCTAGAATGTGCCCAACGTGCTGACTGTTTGTCAACAGTGTTTCCAAAGTTTAGATATCTTAATGCCAAAAGACTACAATGATGGGGCAACAGTGTTATTACCCGCCAAAACATGAATAGCTGGGGGCTCTCAAATTCATTTATTACAAGGAAGTGCTGTGGTTGCCCACGTAATCCATACCACTCTCTGCGAAGCTTGGTGTTTTGTGACATAATCAGCCAGCCCCTTGTCACAGGTACATTATACCATCACAATGTGCCAAACACTGTAGCAAATCAGCCTTCACTCATTAGCGGTGATTTATGACAATGGAGTCTTAACATCCAAGGGGTTTTTGTTTATGAAGACAAATACTTACTTCATTACCTTCTGTTTATGCCCAAGGTAGTCATCTTCTATATTTGTCAAACAGTACACATTTTTGAACATTACACAGTCAACATTCCTCTAAAGATTTTTACAATACTTAATAATGTGAATTTAACAAAGGAAAATTTTCCAACATTTAAACATAGATTTTATTTATTTATTTTTAAATTTATTACTTATTTATTTTATTTTTGGCTGCATTGGGTCTTCGTTCCTGTACGCGGGCTTTCTCTAGCTGTGGCAAGCGGGGGCTACTCCTTGTTGCGGTGTGCAGGCTTCTCATCATGGTGGCTTCTCTTGTTGCGGAGCACTGTCTCTAGGCGTGCGGGCTTCACTAGTTGTGGCACATGGGCTTAGTTGCTCCGCAGCATGTGGGATCTTCCTGGAGCAGGGCTCGAACCCATGTCCCCTGCGTTGGCAGGCAGATTCTTAACCCCTGTGCCAGCAGGGAAGCCCCTAAGCATAGATTTTAAGTGTAACCTCTTCTAGACAAATATTTGAGATGACATTTCTAAGAAAGTCAGATTATTATAAATGCTCGAAACCCTGTAAAAAATGAACAGAACACACGCATAAAGGCCAGTCCCTTGCAATAAAGCAGGTATAAATATATAAATACCATGGATTTAAAGTTGTTTTCTCACCATCTTTATTCTTATTCCTACCATTTTTAAAGTTTTTGTTTTATTTTGTGCATGTGTGCACACACATTTATTTAATCCAAGAGTTACCTTCCTAAGATTTTAGTAGTTTAACGAGAAACCACCATGGAACCGCTGAGGCCACCAGCTCTGGTTATTGTCTGGTTGTTTCTCGGTTGGGATGCAGAATCAGATTGCTCAGCCCACAGTGATTCTGAGCCTCCAATCATCTGGCTCAGTCCATTCCCATAGCTAAGTTCCTTTTAGTACGTCAAAGGATCCTTAAATCCCTGTCTTATATAGAGATTTTCATTTTTGAAACTTGGTATCTTTCCCAGAAATGATAAATTTTATGTTGTGTGTATCTGCCAGTTCCTGACCCATTGTTCTGTTATTTTGATTTATTGAGCTTGTCTGTTAACGTTATTAAAAACTTATGTATCTCCTATTATTATTTTATTCTCATTAGTTGGGCCATTTAGAGGTTTCATCTCCTAGGAAATGAGATTGAGCCTGTGTAATTAGCTCTCTTCTTTAGGACAGCTGGCTAATTCATTACCTTGGAATGCAGTGTTAGACATTGCTCACCTGTTTATTTTGTATGACCATGGGCACTGATTGGTTTTTCCTAGACTTGGAATAGTACTTGCTACATCTGGGACTCTGTTTTATCTTTTTCTATTTACACAGGTGGAAGGAAACAAGTACATCACATGCCAAATGTTCCACATTATTATGAGTACAGCAGAACAGAGGTCCCCTAACTTATCACTGCTACACCACTTTTACACATTTTTGCCTATTTCCTTACCACCTGTACTGTCATTTACATAACTTTCTCTTTAAATAACTTTAAATTTTTTTTTTACTAAGTGCACATCAAAATAATGGCATAAGTATTGAAATGATGGGGTTGTCCTGATACCCCCAGACCCCTTGCCTACTGCCAGGATATGTCATCACTCCATAGCTGAGGAGATCTGGTCAAAGACCATGTACAAAGGATTCTAATGGCTGGAAAGAGCCAAATAATGTGATTACATTCAAAGGATTTTAAGAAACCCAAATCTCTCATTTGTAAAAGCACCAAATTAAAAGGAAATCTGAGTGGTTTATGAAACCACCTACTTTAGGAAAAACAGAGTATAATAAAATAAGATTGAAATGCATCACCTCAACAAAACCTGCTTTGGCTCCATTGGTAATTAAAGCAGTACACAAGCCACAAAGCACTTTTGCCCACCGTCAACTCTCATCTGAGCCCTGAGCATCAGGACTGGGTGGGCAGCAGCTTCTAGGTTGCCTTGGGTGTTGAGGAAAGACCACCTGAGGAATAAGGAAGAGATGGAGCAAAGATCTGGGTTCAGAGCATTTAATGGAGGGAAGAGCCCTGGTGCAAAGAGCTGGGTGGGGAGGACCAGGTGCCGGTGGGGCTGGAGCAGAGGGAGGATGGAGAGTGATCAGAAGTGTGATCGGATAGCCAAGGGGCAGACTGTGGGCCATCGTACCAAGTGTGGATTTTGGCCATTGTGGAGTTTGAGTAGGAAGCTGATTTGACCTGATCCCATTGACTACTGCATAGGGGAGGATTATATTGGATCAAGAGTGAAAACCAAGACCCTAGTCTTCCCCAAGTGAAAGCTCATGGAAGCTTGGCCAGGCGAATGTGGTTGTGAGAAGGAAGGGGGCTGGGTGGGTGGAGGCTGGATTATATATGTATTGTGTGTGCGTGTGTATGTGTGTATGCATATACATACACTATCATTTCTTTCTTGAAACTGTTAAGATGAAATATATTTTCTTAAAAGAATAGATCCATGTATATGTATACATGAATCACTTTGCTGTACACCTGAAACTAACACAACATTGTTGATCAACTATATTTCAATATAAAATAAAAAAAAACAAGTTGCTGAAAAAAAAGATTAAATATATTTTCTTAACACACACCATTATAAATATTCATCACAGGTATATTGATAATATATACTTAGATGTATTAATATAATTAATACATTTATACTTATAATACGATTAAGTTATATTTTCCCTTTTGAGAAACAAACCCCAAACTCCTCTTTTTTTTGGATGGAAATAACTTGTGATGGCTTATAAAACAGTGTTTCAAGTGTGCTGTAAAAAAAAAGAAAAGTCATGGTGTAGTTTCTCCTGCTTTAGTAGTTGTCAGTTTAGTTGACAAGATATCAGCATATAGTTTGAAACCAGAGTTTTCACAGTTATGGCTGACTTAACAGGTTATAGGCTTTGGCCTGAGCAACCAGATGATTCCTGATGCTGTTTACTGAGATGGGTCAAAGTGGGGCCTTGGGGACAGAAGGAGTGCAGCGTGTGACCTTGGTCCTCTGCTTCTCTCCCTGCAGTGATCCCGAAGGTCACAAAGCACCTGCTCTCAAACCCTGTGTTTACCTGCATCATCCTGGCCGCCTGCATGGAGATTGCAGTGGTGGCTGGCTTCGCTGCCTTCTTGGGGAAGTATCTGGAGCAGCAATTTAACCTCACCACCTCTTCTGCCAACCAGCTGCTCGGTGAGTCTGTTTCTCAGCCTCCCAGGAGGGTGGAGAGAGGCCGTCACTGCTTGTAATACTATAAGAATTGACTGAGACCCGCCAAACAGCCCAGACTGTGCTGCCCCTGCAGAAGCATATACATGTGGTCAGTGTGCAGAAGAATTTCAAAGGATTTTCTTGGAGTAAGATTTACTTGCCTGAGGCAATTGCTAAAAGTACATGATAATAAAGAGCTAAAATGTAAAGTGTGCATAGGAAGCATTGTGACAGGCCAGGAAGTCTATAAATCAGTGTGAACTGGAGAACTGGGGGGAAGATGTGAGGAAGGAAGAGGGGAATCAAGATGGATCTTGAAAGTTTAGCAGGCTTTGGTCAAGAACATAAAAATCAAGGATATTCTTGGCAGCATAAAACCCACGGTCAGCAAATATAGAGGTTGGAAGCCATATGCTCCCCTCTATCCCTGTGCCCATGGCAGATGTAATTAATGGATCATGACACTCCTTCTCCCCAAGCTCAAGCGTGATCTTACCAGTCTTCTCAGCAGTAGACTACAGGAATCTGCTCCCAGTCCTTTGGAGCTGACATGCTAAAGAAAACCCGTTTGCCCTCATGAGAAGGAGCATTCCTTATACGCAGGAGGGAAAATGGTCTCATGGCGGAGGAAGGAGAATGAAGGGTCAAGAATGACTTCCAGGTTTCTGGCTCAGACAAAGGGTGGTACCATTTGTGAAACCTGGAAATAGCAGAAAAGAATCAGATCTGTAGGGAAGGTTGTGAGTTCAGAGTTGAAGTTGCTGAGTGTGAGATGGCCGTAGTATATCTACATGGTGTCCTGTGCATGGTTGAGGGCTGAAGAAGAAGATGTGGGTTGCATCCGTTTGTGCATGGTAGTTGAGGACACAGGAGTGGAATTTGCAGAAGGAAAATGTGTAGAATTAGAATAGAGGGGGTGAAACACTGCCCATAGGAAATACAGGAGGCCATAGAGAAGTTCAAGAAGCAACTCCTGAGAGAAATCCGTGGATCACGGGAGTCAAGGAAGAGATGATACCAAGAAGGAAGCTGTCAGCAGCATGAGTGCCCACGCGTGATGCGGCCTCACATGCCTCTGGTCCCTTCAACAGCCAGGACGTCTTTCAGCCTGTGTCAGGGCTGTGTCCATGAAACAGCAGCAGGGGAGCAGCCCACAAGAGGGAGGGAATAGCCAGTGACTGCAGGACACTTTCCAGAGCTTAGTGGTGGAGGGACGGAGAGAAGACATGGTGGGCAGTGTGTATTGCAGTCAAGGGATTGGAGTAGTGACGGTGCTGTTGCTAAGAGACAGTTGCTATTGTGACAGGAAGGACTTGAGCAGGTGTCTAAGCAGAGGGGAAAGAACCAGCAGAGGCGATGTGCAGAAAAGAGAGGGAGTAGAGTGGACAGCCTTTGACAGAAGAGCTCATCTGTTCTGAAAGTGCAGAGAAGGAGAGAGACACAAGGATGGCCCCTGAGAATGTGACAAGTCCGGCCTGGCAGTCGAGAGGGCTCCAGCCCTGTGGAATTATCTTCTCTGTTAAGTAGAAGTAGATCACGTCCTGAGAGAAATGGGCGAGGTGATATTTTCTGATCTTCTCCTTAGCATTTCCTTCACAAAATGGCCAATAAACCCATGTAAAGGTGCTGACCCCTCATGAGTCATCCGGAAAACACATACGAACACCACGATGAAATACTAGTCCATGTCTGCCAGACTGATAGTACCAAGTGTTGGCGAGGTCGTGGAGCCACTGGAACTCTCATACACTGCTGGTGGGAGTGCACAATGGTACAAGCGCTTTGGAAAACTGTTTGGCAGCACCCATGAAAGCTAAAAGCATATGCTTACGCTGGGATCCAAGCATTCCACTTCTGGGCATAAATCCAACAGAAGTGAGTGTTTAGGTCCACTCATTTATATATGCGTAGGTACAGTATCCAAAACAGCTTCATACATAACAGCCCCAAACTGGAAACAACCCAAATATCTATCGATACTAGAATGGGTAAATAAATGATAGAATATTATACAGTGAACTGTCATACAGCATGAGAAAGCAAGAGCTTGGATACATGCCTCAGTGTGGATGGATCTGACAGAGTTGAAAGACGTCAGACACAAAAGAGTACATATTTATGAGTTAAAAAGAAGAAAAGTTAATTAAAGTGATAGAGGCCAGAATGATAGTTACCCTTGAGGGTGGAGGGAATGGAGGCACCAGGGAGCCCCTGGGGCTGCTGGAAATGTTTTAATACAGGGGTGTATAAAGGGGCAAAAATTCGTCAGTGTTCCCTTAAGCTTATGCACTTCACAGGACGTAAGGTATCAAGTTAAAAAAAATTAAAACCCTACCAGCAATGATGTGGCCAGATCCCAGCACCTCTCCCTGGGAGCTGCTAGGGCAGCACAAGCCTTGTTGTTTTTCTTTTTTACTAATAACTCTCTACCGTCCGCTATTTTATAAGTATTTCTTCCAAGAGGTATTAGCAAGATGCAGTCAGCCCTTTAGTACCTGTCTGACAGAGATAGGGTAAAATGTGTCTCTCTATAATTAAAGTTATAACTTCTTCATTACACCTACCATCTCTCAGGTTTTGCCCTCCAGCACCCAAAGAGTTTATCTCTCACTTCCTGATTTCTTTGCAGCAGCTCCTTACATTTTGATTACATTTGCTTCAGAGTTGGGGCTCTGTTCTATTTCAGGACAGATTTCCAAAGTTTTCTATCAACAAACAAATCAGTAGTCTTCAGGGCAGAAGGTCAAAAACAATCTCACCTTCCTGCACCTGTTTCTGTCCCAGAGACTCTGTCTGTTAGAGCACTTGCACAGGGAGACCCTCTCCCGCCATGTGGAGAAGCAGCCTGGTGGCCCATCTGTCGGTCCGTCCATCCGGCTGGCAGCCCAGGCAGGCAGGACACGTGCCCTCTCCCTGTGCCCTACCCATAGCATCAGTCTGTTAGCGTGGACTCTGGAAGGCTGGCTGCAGGAGGGGATGGCAGGGGGCCTTTAGGGGACAGAGAGAGGCAGCAGAAGCGTAAGGCAAGGCTCGTGTCCAAAAATGCTTCATCAGTAGCCCCCCGCAAACCTAGGGGATGGACCCCTGCAGTCATCCTGGGCCATCAGCGCTGTCTCTGGGCCACCCACAAAGTCATCAGCAGATGGGGCAGAGTTCAGAAAAGAGCAACACAGATGATTAAGGGCTGATGGCATTGATGTATGCGTGAAGATAAAAAGGACTCAATCTGCATAGGTGAAGCTAATGAGGATGGAGTTGGGGGGAAGTTCTGATCGCTGCCCGCAAGCTAAGGCCGCACACACGTCAGGGAGGGAGAGGGAAGGCTGATGATGGCTTGGAGAAAAGGTGCTGAAAGCCTCTTATTGCCATAGTTACCATCCTCACCAGGGGCCGCTCCCTGCTGCCTCTGATGGAAAATGGAACAAAATGCAACCTGCTCTCTGGGCGTGGGCTCTGGCCATCAGTATTCACTCACACAGATCCCATCTGCTCGCTGTTCCGTTCATCTTGAAAATAATCCCCAGGCGCCCACTCTGTGCTGGGCACCGTGCTAGGCACAGGGAGCCGGGACTGAACAGGATGGAACGGTTCTTGTCCTCAGGGAAGCTGCATTTCAGGAGGGGGAGAGAGAACAAGAAACGAGAAAACCAGAAATACCTGAGGCAGCTTCAGATACTGGGGAGAGCCATGCCAACAATAAAACAGGGCAAGAAACAGTAGGAAATCCCAAATGGGCTGCAGGACCACTCTAGATGGCGTGGTCTGGGAAGGCCCTCCGTAGGGCCCAGCCAAGTAAAGATAGAGGGTAAGAATGTCCTAGAACAGGAAACAGCAAGTGCAGAGACTGGGGGCTTGAACGGATTTGGCCTATTCCAGGGAGAGAGGGGAGGAGGATTGGGCATAGTGGGGGGAGCGGAATGGCATGGGGTTTAGACAGGCAAATAGGGGCGAGGTCCTGAGGATCATCTATACCAGGACGAGAGAGAACCAAGCACAGCTCCTCCAAGAGCATCAAATAATACAGAGATACTATGTTTTTCAAGAAGTGTAACTTGTGCTATTTCCTTTGCAGAGCTCAGCCTCCCTGATTGTTTTTCTCACCAGAATATTAAAATTAATTTGCATTCCTTTAGCACATACCAGCTGATTGATGTAGTCAGTTGACCTAGAGGTCTGTTGATTGGCAAGGAAGAGGCAGCCTAAACTGGAAAATTAGCCATGCACAATCTACACGGTAGATAAATGACACACAGTAATTTAAAGCTGAGTTTAGATGAAGTGAATCAGAACAGAACAAAGCCAAACAGGAGATTGGAACGCTAGGATCCTTTGGTCCTCCTAAGATGCCCTGAGTCTCTGAGAATCAGAAATAACAGGTTTATGGTCCTGCTGCCTTGCAGATAGCTCTGTTTATAAGAAAGGGAAAAAAAATATATGCCAATTACTCACCAGGAACTACGAAACATATTAATTTGATTGATGCTGCTTCCTGAGAGGTCATGGGGCTGGTTAAAACACTGTCTCCACAGGCTGGTGAGTTCTGGGACCTTTGTTTAAACAGCCTCCAGACCCTTCCTTGCCTGAAGAGTGGGAGAAAATCCCCAATTTGATCCCCTTTCCCGCACCACCTGGAAAACACACAGAGGGCACATCACTGCTCCCCGATACTTTTCTCAAATGCACGTGCGTGTTCCCAGCTGGTCTGACTTGTCTCTCGGTTGTTCCCACACCAGCTGGGTGTGTTTCCCACGAGAGTTCCCCACTTAGCATGCAAGGTGTATGACTTAGACTCCTGATTATTGAGTTTTTATGTGTCTGTCTTCCCCAGTTTTCATGAGTTCCTTGAGGGTAGCAATGAGGCCACTAACAGACGCTTTGGGGCACAGTGGAGCAAGTGGCACTACAGCGGTGTCACAGGGAATCCTGTCCATGCAGGGCTCAGCCTCGGGCCTGGCACCCAGTGTCTGCATTGATTGGCCCCTCTTCCCTGGCTAATGGTCCCTGCCCCTCTGCTCTCCTCCAGGGATGACTGCGATCCCATGTGCCTGTCTGGGCATCTTCCTGGGCGGTCTCCTGGTGAAGAAACTCAGCCTGTCTGCCCTCGGGGCCATTCGGATGGCCATGCTCGTCAACCTGGTGTCCACCGCTTGTTACGTCTCCTTCCTCTTCCTGGGCTGTGACACGGGCCCTGTGGCTGGGGTTACTGTTCCCTATGGAAACACGTAAGTCCCAGAAAGGTCTCGCCACCCCTGCCTGCCCAGGATGCCAGGACCCTCTCTCCTGGGTAGGTTAATGGAGCCAGTTTTGTCCCTAGTGACCATGAGCTGCGAAGTCGATGATGCCTCTGCATCTTCCTCCCAGGGTTGAACAATCTATGTGAACCTTCTGGGCAGAGAAGGCTGACTTCCACTTAAAGGCTCTCTCCCAGGGCGGCCAGGGGAGCACTGGGGAGACAGTCAGACACTCACTCCCCAGAGGACTCAAATGCCAATTTTTGTCATTTGATTTTAGGAGTGACGTGAAGATAGAAAATTAAAAATACGTTTTATTTTCAAATTCAGCTTAAAATAAGAGACTTCAACAATTCCTTTTTTTTTTTTTTTTTTTTTTATTGGCCGCATGCATGGCATGAGGGATCTTAGTTCCCTGACCAGGGATCAAACCTACACCCCCTGCAATGGAAGCATGGAGTCTTAACCACTGAATCACCAGGGAAGTCCCAACAATTCCTTAAACCATCAGAAGCTATCATTAGACTCACATAGTAATTACAGGGTATGAGCCATAGTAGGTATTGATAAGGGTGGGAGGGAGGGATGGAGGGGAAAAAAGGAGAGAAGCATGGAAAGAAGTTAGCTCTTATAGGACAACTTACTTCCTAGTTATTATCCCAAGACTTTGAACTAAAGTCCAATCAGACTTGCCCTTAGAGGGAATTACAGAGAGTCCTTACATAGCCAGCGCCAATAGCTGTCCCCTTTTCTACGTGAGACTCTGCAGCTGCCTTGGGAATCCAGTTTGGAGCATCAGGGCTGCAGCGTGGTTGGCCTGCAGGGTACCAGTTCCTCTCCACACCAGTCTCCTCCTCCGAGCAGGCCACCAGGCCTTCTCCTGAAGTTAAGTCAGGAGAAGTAGGGCCGGGCTTATCTGCCACCCTGCGAGGTCAAACAGGCAGAATGGGAGCACACGGGCAGAGGCAGCTTCTGTATATCCATGCACAGTCCAAGCACTGATGGCCCTCCTTCCCTGAACCACGACCACATTGGCGACCATGACCACAGAGGGCAGAGGGCTGTCACTGGGGGGATCCAACAGAAGTTGACCTTTCTCTGATGGGTTCCACGTTTCTTCCTGTCTTTTCCAGCTCATCACCTGGCTCGGCCCTGGACCCCTACTCGTCCTGCAATAAAAACTGTGAATGCCAAACGGATTCTTTCACTCCAGTGTGTGGAGCAGATGGCATCACCTACCTGTCTGCCTGCTTTGCTGGCTGCAACAGCACGGTATTGGTGATTTTCTGATGGGGTGGGATGGGGCAGGGGACTCAGACAGCTAAAGTAGCTTAAAACCCAAGGGCAAGGGCAAGAGTGGGCAACCACACGTGTCCTCAACTTTGTGTTCCTGCGCTGTGAATTTATCTCAGCCTCTGCCCTGCTCTAGTGGAGGATTCTCCATCGGCAGGATGGGAGGCCTGCCAGGCCATCCAGCTGCTTCTTGCTAAATCAAATAGGTTTCCAAAAAGTGTCTTTGAGCAACTGAAAGTAAAAATTCAAAGGTAGCTCTGTGGAGCCAGAGGAAAAGATTGTGGTTCAAAGAACTCACAAAAGGTATCAATGGAATGGGATGACTCTACAGGTAATGAGCTCCCCATCAACAGAAGTATGTAAAGAAAGGCTAGAAAGCCACTTATCAGGGAAGGCCTCTTCCAAACCTGAGGTTATGTGGCACTAATCCAACCTGTTCTCTGCTCAGTTTCCTTTGCCCTTTTCTTCTTAGCTAGATGCCTCCCACCTTTTTCCATCCTCCCACTATCATTTTTTTTTTTGGCTCTTTCCTTCTCAGCATGAATTATACAATTTGCTGTCAGCCTGCAGCTTTCCACATTCTCTGCATGAAAACTTGAGGCTAAGGGACTGCTCACCCAGTCCTGCTGATCCCACCTTGCAGGCATCTCTTGCACCTGCCCTTCTTCTGCATCCACACCACCACTGCCCTGGTGCAGGTCTTCCTCATCTCTTGCTTGGACCAGCATAGTAGTCGCCTCCCTGGCCTCACAACTCAGGATCACCCCCTGCTGGTCTGTCTTCTACACTGAAGCCAGAATGATTTCTGTAATACTGTATAGGACCCTTTCTAATGCTACTGTCAGCTAGAAGATAAGATCTAGGCACTGAATTGGGTTTGTGTGTGTCTTCAGCATGTGTCTTTCCTCCGCCATGCTCTTCAGCTGTGCTTCCTTTCAGTTGGTGGTATTCAGCTTTCCCCCACACAACATGTGTCTTTTCCTGCTTCTCCCTCCAATTGGACAACTCCTACTCACCTGTCAATACCCTACTCAAATGCCCCCTGCTCTGTGATACCATCCCTGCCCTCCTTTATCTTTGGGGTTCTTGACCCTGCAATCTTACTACCTTTCTCTCCTGGAGGCATTTCCCTTGTTTCACTGCAGTGATCTGTTTTTCATTTGCCCTGACCTGTGAGTTTCCTAAGTGAGAGCTGGCATCCACAAGTGCTCCAGAAATGTCCAGAAGTGTATAGATGGAAAGAAAGATAAGAAGGCTGAGTGGCTGCTTTCAAGGAACTTAGAGTTGAAATCATTTGTTTCCTCTCCTTTCCACATCCCGTATCTTTTGGGAGTAGTGATTTCTCCGAAGGAAGAAAAATTGATCATTTATTTTCATTTCCAAAGGTCTCATTTTTCCTTGCATTTAACATTTAGCTTCTTGGCTGGTTACTACCATTTTTCTATAGAGAAAGTAAATCACCTTGTGGGGAGGGGAACTGATGTTTTAAATTAGATGATAAAGCAGTTTCTTCAAGTGAGAGGAAATGAATTTTTAAAAAGAGATGGGACCTTGAGAATGGTTAAAATAAAAATTCAAGCTATTCTTTTTCATGACAGCAATTTCATTAACATTTTAATGTCCAAAAAGTTATATTATAAATCAGTTTTGGTTACTGTGCTGTTATGACATTGACTCAGTATAGGCTAGTGTCCTGAGACCAAAGCAGTCTATTCCAGAGCATTTTCTGACCAAAAAATAGTCTAGAAAAATCCACGTCTCCTGATCTTGCATGGACTAGAGTCTTATTGAATAAGAGCCTAATCAGGCCCGGGTTTGCTTCTAGCTGCTGAAACAGCAAGCTGTGGAATGCAATTATCATCAGAGGGCAAGCTTCTCCGCTTCCCTCTGGACATATGGTTTATTCCCCAGACGCCTACCTTTTCTTCACAGTACCGGAGGCCTCATGTTGTCTGCTGGGGTGCAGGCAAAGCAGAGAGGTGATATCCCCCCACAATTACAATCTCTTTCTCAAGAGATTGAGAAAACCCCAGGGCTGGGGTGGGAATAACACTCCACCCCGTGGAGGCAGATCTCTGGAGGCCCTGCCTTCCAACGGGTGGATGAGGGCTTTGGGGCCACAGAGCCACGTGTATCCTGGAAAGGGGCCTTTGTGATGGTCGAGGCCTAAAAACAACCACAACCATAAAACTTGCAACAGCAGCAAGTTTTTCCGAGAGCCGGTGCGGGCCAGGTGACGGGGCCTTCCACGTGTTCCTCATGGCCCGTGGCAGCTTGGCCCAGAGTCAGAGGAATATCAGTATTTTGAGAAAATGCCAAAACAGTAGATTCGATTTCTGGTATGTTTACTCCCTCCTCCTCTACCTCTTCCTTTCTTGTCTCCAAGCTCCCCCGAAAAACTCTTCCACAGACTACAGTCTCCTTCATCTCTCTTCCCTCTTTCCCTTTTTTGTATTTATTCCTTCTGCATCCACTGGAGTCCTTTCCCAGTGTCAACGCAACCATTCTTTCACCTATACCCCCAGCCCCGCATATATTGGGTTGGCCGAAAAGTTCATTCGGTTCGCGACTACATTAAAGTTTTTGGTGAAAATGAAAAATGTCTTTACTTAAAACCGAATGAACTTTTTGGCCAGCCCAGTATCTCACTCACCCTCGTAACAACCTTGGCAAGGAGGTGTTCTACTTATTCCCTGATTACAGATTAGTCCCTTGCCCAAGGTCACACAGAACATGGTGGCGTTGGCACGGGAACGCAGGGTCTGTCTGACGCCAATCCCAGTGTCTTCCTCTGACCCTGTGACTTCCCTCTTTAGGATCCCTCCCTTTTTTCCACCAGAAAGAAGTTCTCCGTGCGTGCCCCCCACAGTCGGGACATTGTGCTTTCACGATCTGGCCCTGCTGCCTTTCCAGCCTCAACTTCCCCCACTCTGCCCACCTTCTGAGGAGCCACTAGCTGTGTCAGACTTCTTGGGGTGCCCCCAGCACACCCAGTTCTCTCTTACCTCCAGACCTTTGTCCATGCTGTTTCTTTCATCAGGGCTAGTCTTCCCCTAAGCCCTTCACATCCCTAACACCTCCTTATGCGCAGCTGAGACGCCTCCTCCCACTTCCTCACTGCTTCCAGGGCTGCACTGGCACCCCTCCTGCAGAGGCCTCAGCACCTGCCCTCCCAGCAAGGCTCTTACTGTGGCCCCCTCCACTGGACTGAATGGTCCATGTTCGCCTGCGTCTCCATCACCAGTCCATCGCTAGGCTCCAGTATCCAGGGATGGGGTTCTGCTGTGGGCCATTGCATTCCCAGTATTAGCCATGGCTCTGGATAAATGCCCCAGGCTTTCTGCACACCCGGCTGGAGGGTCTATGCCAAGCTCAGCAAGCCCCAGGGGCGGTAATACCACAACTGGCAGGCAGGTTGGTTGGCTGGTGCAGATTTCAATCCTAAATACCTCTTGCATGCTCATCTCTCCCCACTTGATAGCTTCCACCCAGACTTGTGAAAATTTCCCCTAACTTGATTAGATGCGAATAAGTCACTGAGGACATCATTCTGATTATTAGGAGATCTGGTTCCCATTAGCGGTTTCCTGATATTAGACTGCCCTTCCTGCCCTGCTTTGGGGTTTTGTTTTTCATTTTCTGATCTCATTTCTCCTTGAGTGATAGTGATGGAAGTTTCCAGAATTGCATTTAATATACAACTCCTAATTCTTCTCATTGCATATGACCAGGAAGAGTGACGAAAAAGATAGCAAGCTAATTTTGTAAGCTTCCTTTGGCATGAATCTATTGTCTGGATTGTTTCTGTACCTTTCACTCTCAGAAGTAATTATTCTAACAGAAAGCATGTTGGTAGCTGCTGATTGACTGCTGGAAGTTGTATCCTTTTGATGTACTGAATAACTGACTTAAAAAAAGCTTCTATCAGCCACCAATGGAATGTTGAAAATCAGTACAAGTCCAGCACAGCAGTTTGTAGGGGGCTAATGATAGACAACTAACCTGTTCCCCCATCCAGGCAACAAGGATTTATCGAGCGCCTGTTTGAGCAGAGCCCTGAGTAGGTGCTATGGGGGGAGGGGAGGGGGCAGCCCCATTTTGGATGTGTGCAGGGTGCTCCTCGTTCAATATCATGGGTCTCGGTCCTGGCTGCACATTAGAATTGCTTGGGAGCTTTTAAAACATGAGGCCTGAGGTCTATCCTCAGAGATTCTGATTCCCTCTTTCTGGAGTGGGACCCTGCCATCAGTTGTTTTTGTTTTTTTTTTTTAAGATTTAATTTATTTGTTTATTTATTTTTTGGCTGCATTGGGTCTTCATTGCTGTGTGCGGGCTTTCTCTAGTTGCGGCGAGCGGGGGCTGCTCTTCGTGGCGGTACGTGGGCTTCTCATTGTGGTGGCTTCTCTTGTTGCGGAGCATAGGCTCTAGGCGCGTGGGCTTCAGTAGTTGTGGCACACGGGCTCAGTAGTTGTGGCTCTTGGGCTCTAGAGTGCAGGCTCAGTAGTTGTGGTGCACGGGCTTAATTGCTCTACTTGCCATCAGTGTTTTAAACACTCCCCCCCCACACACACACAAGTGTTTTTGATACGTAACCAAGGTTGAGAACCACTGGGCACTGTTGACAGTTTGGGCTGCATCATCCTTTGCTGTGGGACTAGAGGATGTTTAGCAGCATCCCTGGGGCTCTACCCACCGGATGCCAATAGCAGCACTACCCCCTGCACCCTCTGCCATTTGTGAAACCACCAATGCCTCCAGATAGTTCCATAGGTCCCTGATGGGGGGGACAGAATACCCCCCAGTTGGGAACCACTGCTGTAGTCAAAGGAATGAGTTCTTAAAATTTTCTAGAAACAGGGCAGCATCTGAGCTGACACTGAGCATCTATCCTTCAGTCTCCTTTTCCATCTCACCATCATTGGGTTCACCCACTGTAGAAACCAAGCTGGAGGTTAGAGGTGCCATGTCAGCATCTTCCAGCAGAAGAAACAGACTGGTCGATTAAATGCCATATCTGCCAGCAGGGGTAACTACAGTGGCTGAACCAAGGTTTAACAGCCTGGGTATTTCATATACAAATCTAGATTTCTGGCCTCTCTGAAAGGCCAGAAAGGTGGATGAGAATTAACATGGCACCTGCACCCCGATGGGGCAGCAGTTGGCTGGAGCTAAGAGGAGACTGACGCTTTAGACAAGACATTTGATCTCCACTTAGCCATGGTCCCCACCACTGGTCACCCCGGACACTGGACCATTTTTCTTATCTGTTTCCTAACGGTCCCCAAAGGTCTGGAGTTTGCAAATCCTCTTGTATAGCCTGACCCCATTTGCCAGAACTGATTTAAAAGTCTGTCCTCATCCTGGTGATGGCTTGTCAGAGGGACTTGGGAATATTCTGAAGTCAAGCCCAATGAGGGCATTGCCTCCCAGGGCATCTAATATATCTCAGGCCCTGGGCTAGACATTAGAAATATAGAGATGAATAAGGCAAGGAGATCATGTTTACTATAAGTTAAGATGTAATATATTAATAGAGTTACGTTACAAGGGAACACCCAAGAGCAGCAGCTAACCAGGCCTTATATGTTTATAATATGGTATTAAGTGAAAAGAATACATTATAGAACAATAACTAGATTATGATCCCTTTTAGTAAAGGTAAAGACAAATCTAAAGATTTGTCTATCTCTGCATGGGAAAAGATTGGAAGGATAAGCCTGTCACAGAACATTATCTCTGGCTAGGACTAAAAACTTAATTTTTATATGTTTCTTTACATTTTTCTGTATATTTCTAAATAACCTAAAATGAACATGCATCCCTTTTCCAATAAGGAAAAACATTGGTATTAAAAATAAGATCCAGCATTAAAGGTTGGGTGGTTACAGTCTAATGGAAGGAAACAGGTATGTAGAGAAATTGGTGAACTTGGAGCCTTCTGCCTGCTTGGGTAGGAATTGGTTCAGGGTGGGGCGGGGCTGGAAGGAGAGGGTGTGGATGTTATTTCCTGGAGAAAGAGCAAGGGGCAGGGCCAGGCTTCATCCACGGAGAATGCGTGGGTCGTTGCCCGGTGGATAGGATGGAAGGACATCCCAGCCTGGAATGTGTGTGAGCATGGGGTGGTGGGGAGGCTTGAACCTCATGACAAGGGCAAGGCTTTGGTTTGGAGTCTGGAAGGAGGAAGGTAAAGGGAAGGGCCCGGTGTTCATTCTGAGCTGCAGCCACATCCTTCTCCTCTGTGCTCTGCCCACACTTTCCACCTGAGATGGCTGGAGCAGAGAGTAAGCCCGACGCTTCCCAAAGAACGGCCCTTTCCTTCCCCTCGGCAGGAGATAATTAAGGCTCTGACAGGATGCAGGTTACAGAGGTGAAGGGTGGATGGAGGTCTTGGTTTCATCGCAGGGTTTTTCTCCCTGGCCATTATCCTTCAGCTAGTGACCCTGCCAGGGAACAAGAGAGCGCATTTCTTCTTGCAGTGTTTCAATCTCCCCTTTGCCTTGAGGCACGTGGGTTGCCCGTGATGCTCTTTATGACGAGCTCCGACGTCTTCACCTGGAAAAACCAACTAGGGTTGGGCCAGTGAGGTGAAGAGATTCTAAGCTACAAAAAGACAGTAATAAGTGACAGGAGAATGTCTGAGGAACTTCACTGAATCATGAAGGGATCCCATAAAAGTCTAGGACACATACGAGTATGTTGTCATTCGAAGGAAGATGTCCCAGCTGTTGTGGTACAATCTCAGTCCTTTGCCATCTCGGTCATCAGGCAGAAGCCGGACAGGACACTGCATGTGTCAGCACTCCCTCTGGCCAACCCCCTTTCTGAACTATAGCACTAGGGCCTGACCTTTAATAGAGATTGCCATTTCTTCCTGGTAACCAAACATATTTCAGAAAGAAAACCAAAAACAGTATTCCAGGATGCTGAGAATGAAACTTTCAAGTTTTCACAGGCTCTTAATACAAAGAACATCATCACCCCCATGCCTGTCCCCTTAGAAAAGTCATTTTTCAACCTAGAGATTAGTTTTATTTGTGCAATTAATAGAATTGATCCATCAGTATTGACTATTGGGGGAAAAAAACAAACAAAAACAACTTTATTTGCCAGATACTTTTGAAACACTGCTGAGGAGTATTTTGTTCTTATAATATGAGCTGTCAAAATAGCATGCTTATGATTTCCTTCATCAAGAGAAAATGAAACCTAGATTTGAGAGAGTCGTTTTTCTATTTTTATGCTCTCCAGCTTTATCGTAGTTAGTTATTCCATCATTGCATGTGAATAGAAACATTTCTCAATTTAAATTAATGGCTGAATGTAGAACAAGAGTACAATTTTTAGTGACTCTGCTCTTCTTTTGTTGATTTCTTCTTCTGGAGTTTTAAATTTTTTAAATAGATGATACATGTGTGTGGTTCAAAAACCAGAAAGGAGGGAGTGGATACTCCTTTCTACCTCAGTCTCCTGTTCACCCACTTTTCAACCCACTACTCTGCCCAACAGGTAATTACTATTATTAGTTTCTTGCAGCTACTGGGTTTTAATGCACCAAAAGGTATTATTCTGTAGCTTGTTTATTTATTTTTTTAATTGAAGTATAGTTGATTTATAATGTGTTATTTTCAGCAAAGTGTACAGCAAAGTGATTCAGTTATACATATACGTAGATCCCTGTGCTATACAGTAGATCCTTGCTGGTTATCTATTTTATACTGTAGCTTGTTACTTGTGGGGGTTTTTTGTTGTTAATAACTTATCTTGGAGTTCTTTTCATATTAGTACATAAAGAGCACTCTGGTACCTTTTTTACTGCTACATAATACTCCGTGTGTGGACCTAATGGAATGCATCTAACCAATTCCTGTTGATGGGCATTCAGGGCTGCAAAACTTTAGCTCCTGCAGACTGTGTTGTGACTTGAATTGTATACTGACATCATTTTGTGCCTGGGCAAGTCTGTCTGTAAGATAAGTTCTTGTAGAATTTCCAAGCCAGTCCCACTCTGTCTGCCAGGTCACCACTGCTTCCAAATGTGGTCAGGCCAGTTCCTCCATGAGCACCGTGGTCATCTGATTATCAACATGATCTCTCAGGGCAGTAAAACTAGGTCCTGCCACCCCACGCCTGGCACCAGACAGAGACTCCAACTCTCCTGGAGGCAGTGGGGACCACATTCCTCCCCAGAGAACGGCAAACTGGGGAGACGTTCCTTTGCCACGGGATGGAAAACTGGACATTTGCCAGGTCAGGAGCAGTAGACTAATCTCCTGGAGCCTAGTGCACTTCCTTCACAGTTAAATATATTGGGGGCTGCTGAGGACAGCACTAGGGGGTACCCCTTCATTCAGGCCATGATCATCTATAGGCCGTTGTCCAGGTCCATCTGCATTCTGGGCTGGCGCCACCCATGGGGCTGTTGTATACAAACAGGGTGAGAATTAGTACCCCAACCTCTATCATCTCCTTCCCTCACACCCAGGTGATCCCTATATTTTCAAACTTCCTACTGCTTGGGGCTTTTGCAGGTCTCTGTTCCCACTTACATGCCAAGTTAATACCAGCGGAAAGGCTGTCTGCTCTCCCTTCTCACTTGGAATTGTAGTGTGAAGCCTCATTGGTGCAAAGTCCTCTCTTCCAATTATGCACCCTGGGATGGTTATTCCCAACACACTGGGACATCAGGGTGGAAGTTTCTCCCTAACCTGGCCTTGTACGCCCAGAGCCCCACAGGTCCTTTAGCACAATGGCCAGGGCGATCTGTGGTCTCTTCTATCACCTGAGCCCAAATAAAGGACAGTTCCCATCCCTTGCCACAGGACTGAGGCTTAGCACTTTTCCTTGGATTCTCTGCGGGAAGGGTCCTAGGAACGTCCCAGCCTGCGCCCCAGCCCTCGGGACCACCCAGCACTTTCTGTTCATTCTGTCAGATTGACTCATTTAACTAAAAAGGAAACCTATCCAAGTCCCCACTCAGGTCACTCGGCTTACCTCCTCCCCAGCCTCTTTTCACAGCTCCTCTCAAATACATTAAATCTGAATAAATTAGTACAGAGTTGCCTAGAGCATTTGAGAGGGACCCATCCATTTCCAGCTTCTCTCCTCGGCACCAGCAAGCCAGTATGATCACTGGTCCTGTAGCAGTTTCCTGCTTCTCCTCTCCTGGCATCTGTACCCTACAAGTGCTTATTCCTGTCCAATCAGCCTGTGCTGCCCTGGGTCCATTCTTGTCCCATTCCACCCCCTGGCTTTGTGCTCTCACCTGTCCCCTTTGCCTTGGCTGCAAATCCCAGGGTGGCTCAGCCCCGCTGTTCGCTCACGCCATTCACAGGATGTTGCCTTCCTGGACACGTTCCCCTCACCTGGACCAGAAGGACTGTATAATCACTGAGATAAAGGCATCTTATTTCTGACCCATTCCATTAGGGCCTTGATCACAGGCCTAATCCAGAGAATTTCAGAAGGAGTTTTTTACTTATCAGAGCAGAGAGGGGCCGGGCAGTTTCCTCTTATGGTAAATGTAATACACTTGAGCCATAGCCTAGGTACAGGGCAGAAATCTAAGACTGGGTGTAGGTTCCAATTACAGATTACTTATTAAACTAAACAGAGCTCACCAATCACACAGTTCATTCAAAGGGTTCTGATGACATCACATTCCTAAGGGGCTACGTGAGTCAGAACTCATTTCCTGGGGTACTTGGCAAAACAAGACCACAGGCATCCACCAGGGGCCTGTTCCCTGTTCATACCTGAGCACTCTCCGAGTCCACGTGTTTCTAAGGACCCCGGTCCCAAATCTCTTTTTCCTCGCAGGCTACAGCAGGGATCAAAGAGAGGAGGATGTGGGCTTCCCTGGTGGCGCAGTGGTTGAGAGTCCGCCTGCCGATGCAGGAGACACGGGTTCGTGCCACGGTCCGGGAAGATCCCACATGCCGCGGAGTGGCTGGGCCCGTGAGCCATGGCCACTGAGCCTGCGTGTCTGGAGCCTGTGCTCCGCAACGGGAGAGGCCACAACAGTGAGAGACCCGCGTACCGCAAAAAAAAAAAAAAAAAAAAAAGAAGAGGATGGGAGTGGTGTGAACTAGGGCAGGGTTTGAGAGGTGTTTAGGATATGATAAAATGAACAGGACTTGAGGGTTCATTCATTCATTCACTCATTCAATAAATACCGTACTCTAGAGCTGGGGATAAGTCAGGGATCAAAACCACAGTGGTTTCTGTCCTTATCAGCATTATGGTCACAAGGAAGATGGATTTGACGTAGGAGTAAGGGGTGGGGGAGGTCCACCAGGTCTCTATAGAGTTAACAGGGTGTCATTTCTAAGGCAAGAGATGTGGAGGGAAAGGAGATTGGGGCCAGGGGTATGTGTATCTGTCAGGGTTTGGTCAGGAAAACAGCACCCACAAGTCTTTTGGAAATAAAGGGTTTAGTATAGGAAATAGAACTAACGTGAATGTGGAGGAGTTGGCAAATTAAGATCTGGAAGAAGTGAGATGAAGGACTGGAGAACAGTCACTCACTACATCCCCAGAAGTACCAGCTCAGGTGGGCAAGTCGAGGCATATGGGAAATTCCCAGGTGGCTGCTCAGTGAGATGAAGGGAGCGTTCCGGGAAGGGTCTGGGGAAGCACGTCAGCAAGCCTGCGTCCAGGTCAGTAGAGGTGGCCATGGGCCCTCTGTTGTCGGCAGGGTAGTCAGTAAAGAAGGCGGATGCACACAGAGATGCTAGGACCAGCCAGCTCCTTCCGGGCACCTCTGCATGTGTCTGTCCCCGTGTCTGACCATCCGAGAGTAACGGCCTCTGCTTCACTTCCAGATCTCGTCTGTGTTTCCCTCTGGTCCAGCTTCATCCATGCAGGGAAGGGAATCCTAGGGAAATAGTTCCCGCTGTGGATGGCAAAGTAGTGCCAAGATGCCGGCACGGAATCCCACGCAGGGCACTCATCCCGGAGTCGGTGTTGGTATCTCAGCAGGCTCAGAGGCTTAGGAAGGGGCATCCCGAGTGGGTCTGGGAGGGATATGGGCTAGGGATTAAATTTAGGAGAGTTATCGGAAAGCGTGTAGATGTAAAACAATCTAGGGAAGAGTACAGCACGAGAAGGGAAGAAAGCCTGGACCAGAACCCCGAGGAGCTCCAGCATTTTAAAGTGGGGTCGGGGGAAGATGCCAGCAAGGAAAATGCAAAAGGAGCGACCAGAGAGGGAGGAAGGAAACCAGAGAGCAAGCTGTGGAAGTCGAGGAAGTGGGTCACAGGCACGTGCTGGGGGTGGGGAGGGAGGCCTCCAGGAGGAGAAAAGTGGATGGCAGGGGCAGGCTATGGAAGCCACTGGCGAGCTTAGCTGATCCGATTACTGCGGGTGGGGACCCAAGTCGGCTTGAGTGAGTTGAGAGCGTGGGAGGTGAGGACGCAGAGGTGGTGAGTGTGAACAGCTAGAAACGTTTAGCTGTGAAGTCGGGGTCGGGGGAGGGGAGCAGTTTCCTCTCCCCGGAAGGCAGAGAAGAGGCATTTTCAGTTAGACTTGGGGAGAAGGCCTGCTTCCTAATGAAAGCAGAGGAAGGTCTGTTCACGCAGGCATTCTAAAACCGTCTGCTGAGTTCCCCCTGCTGTGTCTCAGCGCTGTGCTGTGAGACGATGCTCAGTAAATCACAGGTAATACACGTTCTGATCCCAGGAGCGCAAGGTCTCCTCCAGGAGGGCAGCGAGGGTCTCTGCTGTGGGGTGTGGCGTGTACCCTCACGGAGGGAAGTACCAGCTCACATGGGGGCCGACTTGCGGAGGGGCCTTGCAGCTGGAGGAGACATCAACACGGGGTTTTGGAGAAGAGCTAGTATGTCTCCAGGCAGAGGTGTATGGAAAGGGACAGAGGGGTAGGGCCTCAGCACTTCTCAGGGCACGACAGTAAACACCCCTGGGTGCTGCGATGGGGCCATTTACACAAGAGCACCTGCCGTGCCAGATGTCTTAGGAAGAAGGGTCCAGCCCCACCCAAGGTCTCCCCGACTTCGCATGGGTAAAACCTCCTCGGCAGGACACAGCCGCCCAGGATGGAGGCAGCAGGCTTTGGACACCCCTGAAAGCATCCCATGTAGCTTAAAGGCATAAGAAAAGCTCCAATGTGTATGTCCTCTGGGGAAAGAAGAGGAGAGGAACAAAGATGAGGGGAGACGTACTGAGGAGAATAAATGTAGAAGCCAAAGGGGATTTGTTCGACTCTCACTAGAATTTACCTCGGCATGTGCCCTGAGAGCCGAGCAGTCCTGGAAAGAAAAGCGATGAATCATTTATGATTGTTTTCACTTTGTATTCATTAAAGGCCTCTGCACTATTATTATCGAACTTTAATCGGCTCGGCACGGCACTGCCTCTCCGAGTCCCCGCTCTTCCCTTTGCCATCAGAAATTCCTCAAGCGTGAGCCAGGACCGTGCTGGTGAGCAGGGCTGGCTGGGCAAGAATCCCCCCCGAAGATCAAACGGAATGCAGCCGCTTGTCTTTCTCCTCTCTGATCATATATTAATAAATGTATCTCTCTGGGCTCCAGCTCTCTCCGCACGATCCGCTCTAAACTCTCTGGCATCTCTGCACCCTCTTTGCTTTCTCAGCCACTCGAGACCTTTCCCATTAGCTGGCCCCTCTCACAGCCCGACGAGCTCAGCAACTTCACGCATGACGGTGCACATCCTTTGTTCCAAGTGCCACCTTGGGCCCTGAACCAGCAACCATATGCGGGTTACCTGATTTACTTCTTTTAATATACTTCAGTGTAATTATAACGGCATAAAAGAGAGGACAAATTGGCAAGTGATTACACTGTTAATTTGGCAATGTTTTATCACATTGTGGAAGCACAATTTCCTCTCTAATTGTATTGGTGGGGGGGACACGTTTGTTTGCATTTCGGCTTATTGAGGGATTCTTGAGCATAGATATGAAATACACAGGAGATGGGGAAATCAGCTCTCCTCCCCATAAATATTCCTTTATTTATATGTGCTTTGCAGCCTCTTTAAAAAAATCTAACTCGTTTATTCAGGCCTAATTAATGAAATGCTGCAGAATGTATAATAAGGCTATGACAGTTCCAGCTGCTGGATGGCTTTGGATTGGGAAACTGGAGATACCCCCAGTTAAAAGGGCTGAATGCTTCCCTTTCAGAATCTCACCAGCTGTGCGTGCCTCACGACCGTCCCGCCTGAGAATGCGACTGTGGTCCCTGGAAAATGCCCCAGTCCTGGCTGCCAAGAGGCCTTCCTCACCTTCCTGTGTGTGATGTGTGTCTGCAGCATGATTGGGGCAATGGCTCAGACTCCCTCAGTCATCATCCTTATCAGGTAAGCTTAGCCCCTGGAACCCGGACCCGAGAGCCAGCCTCCCGTCTCCCCCTCCCCACCTGCTGTGTGTCTGCAGTTCTCCTGGAAATCAGAACTCCGGGGACTATATGAGTCTTACAATCCAGCTTCCCTAGGCTGGTAGGAATCGGTGACGTTTGATAGAGACCTCACACCAAAAGTAGAAAGCACGGCCCAAGAGAGAACACTACACTTTCATGTCATCCCAAGAATAGACGCTGCAGGTGATTTGGAAAGGGACCGTGGTCCCTTATTGATATTTGCAAAGAGCCACATGGTTGGAGTAAAATGAAAATGACATTGGACTAGCCACGTCCCTGTGTCTGGCTCCTGTCCGGGCACTGATTAGCTGTATGACCTTGGGCCCATTTTCCCTCAGACTTGTTTCTGAATCTGGAACTAGAGGTGATGTCATGGGTCCTGCCTGCCTCCTGCCGTGGTGTGGGTCCTGCCGAGACCACTTATGTGCAAATGCCGTGAAGATGTGAGGGCTCATTGACGAAGTGTGATGCAGGGCTGAGTGGCTAATGGAAGGCAAGCAGTGACTGCTTTTGTATAAGTGGATGGTTGGAGAGACCCCCCCCCCCCGTAATTCTGTTTCCCCATCTCTCAGGACCTGTCCTGGGGGCAGATGAGGCGCCTCAAAGGTGAATTACTGAGTAATATTCTGAGTAACTTACACAATTACGAAGTTATCTAGACTGTTTGAGGAACGTAGAAGCAGAATGCTCCACGCTCTGGCATCCATCGGAACCAGAAGTGGCAGCAAACAGATCCATCTCACCAGGATGCAGTTATCTAAACAAACCAATTCAATCCCAAGGGCCAGAGATAAAAGTAGGAATGAAATGCTTGGATGCGGCCTGTACAAATGTACATCACCAGCTGCTCTATCTGGCCTCTTTTTCTCACTGTGCCTACCACACTTCCTGATCTTGGTTATGAGTTCACGAGGAAAAGAATTTACACAAAGTACTTATGTTAGAAAGTCATTAGTAAAGCACTTTTCACGTGCAGAAGCATTAAGGGTACAATAGCAAATTACCATTTTATACTTATTAAATTTGAAAAATAAATTTAAAAAATCCACACCCAGTGCTGTAAGCAAGGCTGTAGCAAAACGGGTAAAATCACATATTGCTGGTGGCTTTGAGAATCGTATCACTTCTTTCAAAAAGCAGTGTGGCAAATGTAAGTCAACAGCCATAAAAATGTTCAGATTTTTTATGTGGTAACCCTACCTGTTGCTACTTGTCTTAAGAAAATACTTCTCTACAAGAAAACTAGTTCAGTGGAGACAGATTTTTGTGACAATGTCAACTATAATAGCAGAAAAATCTGAATTGGAATAGTGAGTTAAATTATAGTACCACAGCTCGGTGGGATAATGAAAATTCTTAAACATGTGAAAAGTGTTTATGAAATGAACTATTGAAATTATATATGGAAGATGATTATATATAATATGCACATGGACAAAACGCATCAGATCTCAGGTATGGGTTTAGGGTGGCTGCATTACTTTTTGTTATTAGAAATTCCTTTGAAGTTATATTGTGCCATTCACACACAAAAGGCACCAAGAAGCAGGAAAAATGACCTTTACAGCCATTAGCAATGACTGGTCCCCTTTTTTCTCTCCCCTTGACTCCTCTGCAAAAACCCAGCTCAGTAGTTGTAGCTGGCAGACCAAACGCAGAAAGTCATTTGAAATCTTAATCACTTCCAAATCTCAGCTTGATAGATAGCTCTAGGAGATTTTCAGGAAATCTTTGATTCCTTTTCAATGCACCAGCAACAGATGGCCTGGAGGACCCAGGCTGGGCCTTGTCTACCTCATAGCTGGAGGTATGTGCCCACTTGCCTTTTGAGGGGTCCAGGGTAAACCATCTTCCATCACCATCCACTCCAATTTGCCATCACAGATGTTCTAGGGAGGTTACAAGGGCACAGTCTGAGCCACAGCCCAGATGAGCACCGGCCCTCGTCACGTGCCAGAGCAACAGACCCACTCCCACTCTTACTCCAGACAGAAACATACTTGCCAACAACAGTGCTCAGGACATCCGCAGGGGAGGATACCAACTAGCAGCCACTTAGGTGCCCGCACTGGACTCTTGTTTTAACTTCCTGCGTTTGCATCTTTATTAGTGCTCAGTTGGGGAGACGCCAGAGGCTCAGAGAGTGATTAAGCAGTATCCTCAAGGTCACGTAGCTAGTAAGTTGTGGAGCTAAGGCCCTCTCCCTGGCCTGGCCTGGCGCTTTCAGTAATGTTGACCGAAACCCTCCATTTCTCCGTAACTAAAGCCGAGAAGGATTATTGCTCCTGTGGGAACCAGTTTCCCAACAGGATATGAAGGCAGATCTTAGCATCTTGTTCACTTTATTCCTAGTGACATGATAGCTAAAAGGAAATCAAACTTCAAGTGATAAGTACTCTAGCTCATTATGCCAGCATGTTTTCTTGGTAAGGAGAATTTGCCTTTATCTTTGTGTCTTTCAAGTCAGTACCTTCAAGTGAATGTGCAAAAAGTGAAACCGTGGCGCCAATATTAACTCCAGAGAGCTTGGATTTTGTTCCACGCGCATTCGAAAGAGAACTGACCGTGTTTCTGTCCACTGTCAAAGATGACACTGATGTCATCTTTGATATTGTACAGGTATCTGGCTTGATCAGCCAGAGAGTGGCTTCCCTGTCATTCGATGGAAAGTCTTGACCTGCCGCCCTGGGACTGCTTACTTATACTGGACTCTTTGCAATTGAAAAGGAACGTGTATGTCCCCAAGAACAACACATTTTTAGTTTTCTCTGAAAAATCTCAGAAATAGGGCAAAGATTGTGGAAACAACATCCATGTCCTTTTTGGCGTGACAGTGTCTTTTGGCCTTATATACCAAGAAGCCAAAGGCATGCGCATCTGACGCTCAAACCAGGTGGTAGGTCATTGGATGGTTGCCACTGGATGACTGGAGGAATGACCCCTGGGGTCGGTTAAGAATAGTCTTCTAGCTACCAAGTCCAGAGGTGGGTTATATATCTTGTGTACTAAGTATCCCACTGGATTTAGATGTCCCATTGGTAACTTTATTTCTAATGTTTATTTTCTGCAGAATTGCTTGCCTGGGTCCTTCCTGCACCACATGAGTCTTCCTGGCCTTTCGGCCACACTGAAATTCTCCTGGTGTTTCCTGAGGCTTAGCCACACAGGACTGTCTCTAGGTCTAGCCTGGTCCTTCCGGGGGGCAGAGTAGTGCACTTATCTCCCCGTCTTCCCTAGAGACTCATAATGGGGACGGGACAAGAGGAGGTTTCTCTGCTGGTGGTGTTCAGGATGACCTGGAGCGCATGTGGTCAGTCAGATGCCTCCCCCTCTACCAGCACACCAGAGACAAGGGCTGCCCGGGGCTTAGTGGGAGACATGTGCCCACCCACCTACCCACTTACACATTCACTCAGCATGTGCTGTGTGTCACACACCACACTGACGATGAACGAGATGCAAACAGTCCTTGGCCTCGAGGAGAGAAGACAAGCATTGAGTAAATACTAGTTTCAAGAGTAAGAGACATAACGCAGGTGATCTATGACCAGCTGTGAGGGCCTCTCTATCTGGAATCGGTCACCAGTTCCAAACCCCCTCTCCTGTCACTCTTATCCCAGAAAGTGTTACCCTCTGAGACTGTGCTAGAAAATGTGTGAAAAGATCATGCTCGGGGACTGTTGTGGGTAAGCCAAAGCCCAGAACATTGAGTCAAAACAAAGTGATGCAACTATATGAAGGTACCTTTCCAATTTAAAAGGTACTGAAACTGGATCTAGATGAATGGATTATTTCACAAGTGGTTCATCTAGGGAATCGACCCATGCTAGTCTGGTTGATTTCACAAAATGGTGCTAGAATGACAAAGGTGTTTATGGTTCTTGCCTGTTTGTATAGCATAAGGGGAACTGTCTTTCCTGTCAATATTTTCCTCAGATACATATACCCACCAATTTAAGATGTTTCCCTGTCCCAGCAAAAGCAAAGTGCCTTTAACTGCACAGAGTACCAATTATGCTGATTTTTTTTCTCTTGTCATTGGGAGGATAGAAAATGCATGTGTGGTGATGCTCCCCCACTTCACCCTGGTTTGGGTGGATGGACAGATGAATGTGTAATATCAGGTAGCAAGTAGGGGACGCTTATTTCTGAAAATGTTGAATGAATGTGTTCAAACTGACATTTATTGAGCACCTAATGTGTTCAGAGGTCCGTGGACCATACCCGGGTAAGTGAGCTCAGCACTGCTCTTAAGGAGTTCTTTCAGAAGCTGACCAGGGAAGATGAAAGACCTTGTGGACCAAATTTGCATTCCATCCTTCAAATAAGATTAGTTTTAGTTAATAAAAAACACTGTTAAATTCCTAAACTCATGTCACTGCAATTGCAGGGATTTTTCAGAGTTTAGGCAGGGAAAGTGAAAAAAAAACCAAAAGCACAAAACCATTAATAATCTTCTACAGAAGGACTCTGACGGACAGCAGCGGATGACTCTGGGGTCTGTTAATTAAAGTGGAGTGATAAGCATCTTTTCTTTTTTCCTCTTCTCTTCTTTGCATGTAGGACAGTCAGCCCTGAACTCAAATCCTACGCCCTGGGAGTTCTTTTTCTCCTCCTCCGTTTGTTGGGTACGTATTATCTCATTGTTTCCTCAATAATGAATTGGATACTTATAACCAGGTGAGTACATATCAGTGGAATCATCCCCTTTCTTGAGTTTGTCATTTTTCCTATGAGGTTTTTTGGTAAACAAGAGAAACATCAAGTCTGTTAATTTTGCTCAGGGTTTAGACCTAAACTCACACACTCCCTGGATATCGCAGAGTTTTTGTTGATATCAACTATGCCTTTGTACCACCCTTAATTCTTATTGGCATAAGGAGGAAAAGCAATGGTACCAAAGGGAAAGAAATTTGATGGTGTCATTTGGAACCCTCATTAAGCAACCCATGAGCAGCTTATGAAATGTTTCACTTATGGGGCTTCCAGCTCGAGGACAGAGGTATTCTCACAATGCTTCGCAGATGGAAACTTTGCATCCTTTAAATTTTTCCAAACTGATTCAGTTTATTTACCTTGGGTTTCCTGGATGGGGCAAATATGACCTTCATGCTATAGACCCTACATTCCAAGGTTTGGTATGGATAGAAGGAATTAAGTCTAACGCCCCAATTTTTAAGATGGGAAAACAGGATGGGAATAGCCCATGGTTCTTTCGGGGTGCTGGGACTGGCTGGGGAGAAGCTGGAAAGGCCAACAAGGTAACCCTTCTCCCTCTAGACCACACTGTTGCTTTATGAACTCCCTTTGTCAAGGCCAAGATCAAGATAGGACAACTTTTTTTCTTGGATAATAAAGCTGTGGTCTTCTTTAATGGACATTAAATGGTAAATAGATGTGGAAAGGGAAGTAACCATGGCCTATATCTTCAGAGTAAAAATAAAGTTTCTCATTCCAAATAGTATATAATCTGGATGAGCATAAAGAATTAACTATAGAAATGTTTATAAAAATGTCTGTAAAAGTTAAAAATTGGCAACAGCCTAAATACCCAACGGCAGGGAATTAGTTAAATCCATTATGAGCTCTAATTCCAGTAGGATTTATGTTCCCCTTTCAAGTTCTGGAAAGAAAAATATTCATGGACTTGGAAAAGGCACATGATATGTGGAGGGGGAAAAAGAGGTCTATAATATATTATATATGCAAATGTTTTTAAAGTATATATAAATATGGAAAAATACCGGAAAGCTAGATGTGAAAATGGTATCAGCTATTATCATTGAATAGTGAGGCTATAAATGATATTTTCTAAATTTGTTTTTAAAATTTGAATGAATATATATAGATTTTATTACTTGCAGAATGAGATTACTTCCTATATAATTGATAAGTGAAAGAAAATTATTCACCCTTAAATCCATTAATAAGGTAAGGTTTTCCCTGGGGAATGGCAAATACATGACACATGCCCTATCTCTGTCTATAACAAACAACTTTCAATCAATTGCTGTGATCACTTTTGCCATGCCCAGGACAAGACCTCAGAATCTTCTCAATCACTATCAATCCACATCTGTTGGTACATATGGAGAAACTTAAATGGCATCTTTGTCTTATTTCTGGTTCATGGAAAATAGAAATGTTCTAGGTATAATAATACCTAGTTCAAACAAGTTCAGCAGTAATTCAGACTAAAACATTTAGGCCTTCCTGGAAGTTGTAGTGGCTTTTAGAGCTCTCTAACTGCACAGGGTACCAATTATGCTGATTTTTTTTCTCTTATCATTGGGAGGATAGAAAAATGCATGTGTGGTGATGCTCCCCCACTTCACCCTGGTTTGGGTGGATGGACAGATGAATGTGTAATATCAGGTAGCAAGTAGGGGACCCTTATTTCTGAAAATGTTGAATGAATGTGTTCAAACTGACATTTATTGAGCACCTAATGTGTTCAGAGCTCCGTGGACCATACCCGGGTAAGTGAGCTCAGTGCTGCTCTTAGGGAGTTCTTTCAGAAGCTGACTAGGGAAGACGAAAGCCCTCCCTCTATGGAGTTGCTGCAGAGGTCTCTGTATCTCTAAACAGATGCTGAGGACTCAGTATAGCTGGTAAAAATTAGCCTTCAGAATAATTTTGATAGCACAAAATGAAAGAAAATTTGCAAGCTATTTTTGAAAAGTTAATGAAAATTATAGGACACTTGAAGACAGAACTGAAAATTATAGAGCATGTGTAATGTGACATGCTGTTTCTAAAGCTGGTTCTCTATTTGTATGTCTGCTCCAGGAATAATCAACCAAGCATTATCTAGAAGAGTATTTATTTTTCAACCTCTGTGAGCCACAGCAAGAGATAAGGTTTACAGTGTATGGCCCAGTACATACACGCATATCACAAATATAGCTGAAGCAAAGATTTCATGAAAAATATTCACCCTTAATATGCATTGATGTCCTCTGCTACTTTCTATTCCATTCCATCCTTTTTAGGTAGTGGATCATGACCAACCATACTGATTGTATTACCCATATGGGTCACACATCACAGTTTAGAAAATGGCTCTAGAAAGATATGGGACAGTTTCATCTTTTAATTAAAAGTGGCTTATCAAAGAAGTCTTTGCACTTGGCCTGGTTCCATTTCCTGCAGCACCCAATAAGATTAACCACCTTTACTGTTTATGAAGGGCCAACTGAGAAATCAGATTTCATGACATTGTCAACCTTTGTGCTTGGCCCCCACGTAGGTAATGGGGATACAATGAGGACGTCGCAGTTCAGTGTGACGAGATCTGAGATGCAGTCAGCACAAGTGACAGGGGGACATGTGGGAGAGCCACCTAGCCTGGCCTGGGGATGGGGACAGGGGTGTGGGTTTGAAAGGCTGTGCTATCTACCTAAGACGTGAAGAAAGAACGAGGAAGAGCTGAGCAGCTGAGCAAAAAGGAGAGAGTGCTTTAGACAGAGAGACTTAAAGGAGTAAAAGCCCGGAAGTGAACAAAGGCTGAAGCATGTTTGGGGGCTGCAGGAAGGCTGGGGGGACTGGCAGAAGATGGGGCTAGGGAGGGCGGCTGTCAGGGAAGGGCTGCTGCCCTTTTGACAAGTTTGACCTTTATCCCTAAGGCAGAAGAAGTCATTGAAGAGCCATTGTGCATTTTTAGAAAGGCCCACTGTCTACCATGTAGAGAATGTGGGAACTGAGTAACAAGCCACTGGTATAACAGAGTAGCTGCTGGAGACCCAAGCTGAGATGCTGGCTACCAAGATGGGGAGATGTGGGTAGAGGAAGAATTGTCAAGGCTTAGTCTCTGAATGGAAGTGTACAGACTGGAGTATCTGAGAAGGAGGAATCCACAGTGACAGCTCCTTATGAAAGATTTGGATCATGTGGTGCACGGGGATATTATTTATTAAAACAGGAAGAGCAGTATGAGGAGCAAGTTGGGAGTGGTATAGACCAACACTGTCCAACAGAACTTTCTGTGATGGTGGAAATACTCCAAATCTGTACCACATGGAGCACTTGAAAGGTGGCTTCCATAAACTAGTTTCACTTCATTTTTATTGGTTTTCATTTAAGTAGCTGCATGTGGCCAGTAGCTATCATACTGGACAGTGCTGGTCTCAAGGCTCAGTCTTTGATTCACCATCATTGGTGGGTCGGAGCTTGAGGAAGTGGGGGCAGCGAGGGGAGACCACTCTTTGCAGATACTTGGCTGTGAAGAGTATAGAGAGCAAGATCCAGAAGTGAAGGCAAGTTTATTTTCCCCTTGTTGCTTTAAATGCCAATGGAAAGGAGGTGTTAGAAAGGGAAGGGGCAGAGAATGCATTGGCCCAGGTCAGTGTGGCACCAAGAGCTTCCCAAGCAGCCCGTGGCAGCCTAGGAATGCCATTGGTGAGATCAGTGGTAGGTGCAGTGGAAGGAGTGTGAAGCAAAGAAATTAAGGACGGTGGTCACAGTGAGGCTAAAGTGATTGACCATGGTACCTGGGCTGGATAAGGAAGAGGTGAGCCAGGAGAGGGGAGAGAGAGAAAGGAACGTAGGAACTGGATGTACTAATTCATGTAAAAAAGAATTAGAATCTGTGGCCAAAGCTTTGGTGTCTGTGAAGTGACAAAACCCAGTGTGTGGCATGACTAGAGAGGACGGGAACATCCTTGACATTGAGGGTGAGCTGTTGAAAGGCCAAAGTGTGGACGCCCGTGTCCATGGAGAAGTTCAGGTCACCCAGGACAGCAGTAGAAGTTGAGTGGGAGAGAAGACTGAGCTGGATATAGGTCAGGAAATACAGAGAAAACTGAATGACCTACTCAAAGCAGAATGCCTGATGTAATCAAATCCATCCTTCTTCATCCTTTTGCAAGTGGCCTGATCACCGCTTTTCTCTCTGGGTGTGGGCATAACGTCCGCTCGAAGGTCTGATCCAGAATCTTGCTCCTGGAGGTCTACTGCATGCCGTAGATGTTACACCAAATGAAATGAATGGAAACAAATATACGCTGAGATCATGCGATGTCAAAAGCACTGTTCTTGATGCTTCAAAGGATATAAAAATAAGTGAGAGCCAGAGCCTGCCCTCTCCAGTAGGAGAATGAAGCAAGTATGGGTAACGTAAAGGGCTAGAAGAGTTTGGACCTTGAATTTCAAGGGAAAAAAGAGTTTACTTGGCTGAGTCATTGCCAGTGTGGAACAAATGATGGTATGAGATGGAAATATTCAGAATTCTGAGTTAGGAAGATCAACCTAGGAGAAAGGTGCAAGGTGGTTCAGCAGGATGCAGGCTAACTAAAGCACTGAGAAAAAGAGAAGGTGACCAGGGTAAGGCAGTGGGATTAAAAGGCAAGGACAGATGGAAGCCATATTGTGGAGGTAATGTCTCTTGAGCGCCCCCCCCCCGCCCCAGGACTAGATGAAAGCAAGAGAGAAACAGCAGATGCACAAGATAAAGCTGAGGATTTGAGCCTCTGGGACTGGGCCTACAGAGAAGCCTTTAATAGGATAAGGTAACAGACACAGGGGTCTCAAGGGAATTGTGAGGGATGACTTGGGCTGACTCACCACCTGCCACAAACTCTCCTCCACAAATGCCTGCTCTTAGTTTTCCTGAGCAACCTGCTGGCAAAGAGCATTGGGAACCTCAAGGTGCACCTCTGTACACAGGTGTCATTCCTGAGCAGACTGTCCTTGGGTCTTGGGTCATTGGTGAGCTGGTCTAGGAGAAGTACATCTTAGAAGCTCCTGATGTGGTTCATCAAACACTTGTTGCGCTCGCATTGTGAAGTCTTGAATATAAAGAAGTTCTACAGCAAGTGGGAGAAATGAACACGTAAAATGAGTGCGTAAGGAGTAAGCGCAGCCAGCCAGAGACCCCAAATGAGAGGCCGTTGCCCCCAGCCATGGGATGGTGGGGCGCAGGATATAGGGTCTGGAATGTGGGGGAGACCCCTTCCACTCACCTCTGCATTTAGTTGTTCATTCAGCAAACATTTACTAAGCACCAGTGATTTATCTGACCTCCTGAAGGACCTGAACCACCCACGATCTACATCCTGGCCTGTTCTAAGGTGATATCGGATACTTGCCATGGACCCCACTGCAGTCAGGCATACCCGGGTTTGAGTCCAGCTCTGCCATTACTGGTCATGAGGCCTTTGGCAGGTTATTTAAGGTCTTTGAGCCTCAGTGAGTTTAACAAGGCAGCCAGGAATGAAATGAGAATAGAGTAGCTCCTCTCAACTTCTCAGATTTAAGAAAAGGGAATGTCAGGTGCCCGTGGACAATGCTGGACGATGTTGACAGTCCAGTCTCTTTCTTGGCATTGCTGAAACAGAGAAACTCATTAACCCTTTCAGGAGAACATACTTTGACATCCCTTTCTAGCTTGCGCTCGAGGTAACAGTAATTCCATCAGGTTGAATAGAGATTCCGTGGTGAATTCAGGTCTTGGCAGGTAAGCTGGGAGAGGAATGGATATCTTTTGAAATGTAAATGCAAGAGTAATTTGCAGCTTCCATCTTGTCCCATAAAGGAATGTGAATTTATTTTTCTTACAAAAGCCTTTGTTCACCTTTTAAGTTTAGACCAAAGAATATAAATAGGCCTGGCCTTTTCAACCCAGAGAGTGAATTAAGTAACCAAGATACAAGACACCGAGGTTTAATCTTTGTTAATAGATTTCAGGAAAACAGAGACAATTTCCTTAAGCGGCACTGCAATTTTTGCATTGAAATATAGCTGCAATTTGGGCCTGAGTGTAATAGGAAGTAAGATTTAATCCTTTTAATATTCTCTGTAATAGCCAGTAACAGCTTTGAGCTTTCCAGATACCCTCCCCAACATATGGTGGGTTCCCAGTGTCCCTGTGATGGGACCTTAGTTAATGCCTACTTCATCTGTGAGTTTCTCCCAAGGAAACATTAGGAAGAAAAGAGCTCAAAAGGGAGAGGACGGTTCCTGCGGGCTCCAGGGAGGAGAGCATTCTTTTAAAACACACGGTTTCTAAAGAAGTACTTCATTATCATCACTTGCCTCCTTCTTCCTTAGGTAACTGAGGACATAACAGCAGAAGTAGGTACTAACATACACCTCACCCAACTTACCTCCCTTCTGTCACTAATCAGAGGAGTTCTAGAATGGCAAAGGCCTCTAAGTAAGAGATCCAGCAAGTGCTTCGCCTCTAATATTCTCTGCGCACCTGGAATTCAGGACCTGAGAGCTAGAGCTCCCCTTTGGAAAAGCATTTTAAGTCAAAAAGGAAAAGATGAACTTGGCAGAAAAGAAAGCTAATATTTCCTCCGTTCAGAAATGTAAAAGGGTTATCACAAAGGTTATAAGGTACGACTCGTAAGGTACCCAATCCAGAGTTTATTCTAAACTATCACCCCCAAGTCCCCTGTACAAGATAAATAAGGTAGCAAAAGTTCTGGCCACATGGAAGGGCCAGACCCTTGCATAACACTCCCCTCATTTGTACCAGAGTGCTCACCTTGAGTCTGACCAGCCAGGCCATATTATTTCCTAAAAGATCAAGAAACTGAGGCACCGAAAGTAACTTACCCCAACCTTTCAGCTCCTTAAGTGAGAGGGTCTTTCATCTTGACCACAAGTGCTCTCCAAAATATCGAGTATAACATGAAACACTTTGCTAGGCACTTAGCTTTCTAATTTCTGTTGGAAGGCTTTTTCTGATACTTTCCAGGGCCTTGTCATCCAATAGTAAAGCTTGACAAGGATAAAACGGACATCGTTAGCACATAGAAATATGCCCTACTTTAAGACAACTCCATGTTATAAAAATCCTCACTCGGATCAGGTATGTGAAAGAGTTACATAGTGGCACTTTAGAGGGTTTTTCTTTTTTTTAATTTAAGCAAGCATTAATGAATGGTTCCATGATACTGTACATTTCCTGCAATGTGCTTAAAATATGACCTGATTTGCCCAACTTGGATTTGCATACAACTCTTCAGGCACCCGGGCATTGTGGAGCGAGCGGCCCTGTACCATCAGTTCCTTCCCTTGGCAGAGCTTATACCAGAGGTGTCATAGTCTTGGCTTCCCATTGCCTGGTGGAGGGTGGGGCTAGGACAAGAGAGGCAGAAGGAAAAGGAGGGAGGAGCATGGGAGCCAATTACAACCTAGTAAAACTCTGACAAATAGACAAGTGAATGGATCTGCATTCTCCCACTGGGCCACAGGAACAGGCCAGATTTGTCCCATTGATCCCCAAGTCTATCCACAATCTAAACTGGCTCCAGATCGCCATTTCTTTACCTAAGTAACGTGGAGTGTAGCTCAGTGTCTATCGGTGGTTGCCATGGCAGTTCCTCCAGTTGGCTCTTTTTCAGTTAAATGAAGAAAGGTATCTGTTGGGGGTCAGGAGAAGACACACTGGTTAGTGAGAAAGGTCTCAAACACCTGGGCAGCCTTTGGGGGCAGAGAATGCTGGGAATGTGAGTTTCCACCCACCAAGACCAACCTGACCTGGGAGCTGCAAAGAGGGAGCAGGTTGTATTGGGAAGTTGAGTTTGGAGTTTATTAACTCAAGCTGCCAGAGAGATTTAATTGCAGTTTCAATGAAAATTTCTTCCTGGGGGTGGAGGGCGGTTTCTCTTTGGGGTAACAAGCGACAGAGTTGGACAGTGCTAAGGATAAGTGCTGAGGCACCTGGGCCCAGGAGGAAGCCCTGCCAACCGCATCAGCACTGATAGGATCATGCAGTTCTCTCCCCATGCCATCCCAGGCCAGTCATTAAAACCAAGGAAACACTGTATGACAGACTCTAACACATATGTATGGAAGTAAAAAAAAGAAAAAATGGTTCGGATGAACCTAGGGGCAGGACAGGAATAAAGACGCAGATGTTGAGAATGGACTTGAGGACATGGGGAGGGGGAAGGGTAAGCTGGGACAAAGTGAGAGAGTGGCACAGACATATATACACTACCAAACGTCAAATAGATAGCTAGTGGGGAGCAGCCACATAGCACAGGGAGATCAGCTTGGTGCTTTGTGACCACCCTAGAGGGGTGGGATAGGGAGGGTGGGAGGGAGGGATACGCAAGATGGAGGAGATATGGGGATGTATGTACACATATAGCTGATTCACTTTGTTATACAGCAGAAACTAAGTAAAGTGATTATACTCCAATAAAGATGTTTAAAAAAACCAAACAAACAAGGAAACAGACTCACAGACATAGACTAGAAAACAAACTTATGGTTATCAAAGGGGAAAGGGAGGGAAGGGGTAAATTAGGAGTTTGGCATTAACAGATTCACACTACTACATATAAAATAGATAAACAACAAGGACCTACCGTATAGCGTGGGAACTGTATTCAATATCTTGTAATAACCTATAATGGAAAAGAATCTGAAAAAGAATAGATATGTGTAATTGAATCACTGCTGTACACCTGAAACTAACATAACATTGTTAATCAACTAGACTTCAGTTAAAAAAGCAAACCAAGGAAGTGCTGCTTCCTTCATTAAGCCCCCCTCTTCCAGGCTGCCCTCTGAGGCTCTGCTGTGGATGTAACAGAGCCATCCTTATTCTGGTGATCATGGATGGACTTCAGGGGTCCATGAAACCCCTGAAATGTGGATGCAATTTTGTGGGTAGATGTATTTTTCTGACGGAAAGGTCGATATCTCATCAAATTGTCAGTGGGATTTTCCTTAATACAAAAGTGAAACTCAGTCCAGGGCTGAAAAGAATGCTCAGGGTATCAGGGTACCTTGGCACTGGGATATGGGAATTGTCACCACCTGCTTCCAGGGATCACTTCCTGCTTCTCACCGAAGACGATTGGTACCATATTCTGGCCTTGGGGACACTGTTTCTTCCGAAGCAATTAATTTGTATTAATGGCCCATCCATTGCTTTCCCATAATACAGATGAAACATTTTTCCCCCAACAGGGCAGAATCGCCTGGGAATATTTTATTTTAACAATGCTGATGACCAGGCCACATACCCAATATTCCGATTTAATTGGTCTCGGGTAGGACACCTCAGAGGGTTTTAATGTGCAGCCAGGCCTGATAACCTTTGAGCTCGGGGGTAGCAGCAGGCACATGAACGCAGAGAGTAACAGAGAACTGAATTAAGGATGATGAATAGTTTCCATCTCGTCTGCCTTTTTCGATGACTGATTGTAGGTGCATGAAATGATCTATTGTGAAGGTTTTAAAACCGGTTCCTGGTTCAGAATGAAAAGTATTCTGTTCCAGTGGTAATATTTAGGGGAAGGAAAGTTGTCAGTATGTGTGCAGATATTTTCCAGCTATTAAACCATACACACGTGTATACTTACATATCTTTGTATATATACATATATGAGAACACATCCTTCATATGTATATGTGTGTGTGCGTATTATATATACACACACATAAGGTGTAGTGTACTCATTTTCAACCTCTGGTCCCCTCTGGTTCCAACTCCCTCCTCTCAAGAGCCCACACAGCCTCAGAAGCTCCATGCAAAAGAGCAATACGCAGAGTATGATGCCTCTTAGCAGTTTCCTCTACAAGGGTGCACTGCTTTGAGTGACACCAAGAATGTATCCCTTCAGGGAAGACTCTTCCTTCTCAGACTCTCAGTGGGTGATGATCCCAGATGTCATTTGTGTTTACTCTGTGCCACGCACTGTTCTAAATGCTTTCCATGTATTCAATGAGCCAACCTTCACAGTGATCTGAGAAGGACTGATGTTACTAACCCCATCTTGCAGATGGGGAAACTAAGGCACAGAGGGCTTAAATAACTTGCACAGGCTTGTGCAGGAAGAGGCAGAGCTGAGATTAGAACCCAAGCAGTTCGACCTCCTGACAGGGTCTTTACCCCACTGTGCTATAGAACCACTGAATGTGGTCCACGAACCCTGCGGTCCTGTCGGAAGAGATACGTACGGGGACAGGGGAGCCCTTCTCTCCATCGAACCAGCCGTTCGAGCCCAAACATTAACTGTCCGTTTCCCTCTGACAGGCTTCATCCCCCCACCACTCATCTTCGGGGCCGGCATCGACTCCACCTGCCTGTTCTGGAGCACATTCTGTGGGGAGCAAGGCGCCTGCGTCCTCTACGACAACGTGGCCTACAGATACCTGTACGTCAGCATCGCCATTGCGCTCAAGTCCTTTGCCTTCCTCCTCTACACCACCACGTGGCAGTGCCTGAGGAAAAACTATAAACGATACATCAAAAACCACGAGGGCGGGCTGAGCACCAGTGAGTTCTTTGCCTCTACTCTGACCCTAGACAATCTGGGGAGGGACCCTGTGCCCGCCAACCAGACACATAGGACAAAATTTATCTATAACCTTGAAGATCATGAGTGGTGTGAGAACATGGAGTCTGTTTTATAGTGACTGAAGGAGGGTTGAACTCTGTATTAGTCATCCAAGGGTCATTTTTCCTAAAAAAAGAAAAAAAGAAAAAAGTTTAAAAAAAAAAACTCAATACACACAGAGACACACACACACACATGTACACACAGCACCTTTGTCCTTTTTCTCAAAATCAGAGCCAGACAGGATTCAAACTAAGGAGAGCGTGGGATCACGTGGTTGACATGCAACCTCCTGGGGCTCAGAGTCTACTCTTTGAAGGCACCTCATGGTTTTTTCAGGATGCCGACAGCTGCAAGCAACAGGCACTGCCAAATTCAGGGAACAGTGGTGGCCGGCTTGGAGGACGGACCTTTCTGGATATATATACACATACAAAACAAAAAAATATATATATATTAAAAAAAAGAAGTCTACTAAAAAACCCAAGTTGACAACATTTGCCAGGATAAGCACTAGTGACACACCCCATGCCACCCTCCCCGCCCACACGGGGGTGGAGGGGCACCCAAGTCGGAGGAGTGGAGGCCCACTTCTCTAACTTTTGCAATATGGGTCGCTGTGTGGACGACTCACCCAGTCTACACATGTGGTTCAAGGCCCCAGAGTTCTCTCAGCGATGCTAAAGGGTGATCTGTGCTGGAGACTGTAATTGACACCTCTCACCAGCTCCATTTCCATTTCTCAAGACTGAGGGCCCCAGGGGGAGCCGGACATGGGGGGGCCAGCACCTCCCCTTCCCCGCAGCACCTCCCATTGGGGTGCGTCCCCCAGCCCCGCAGAGTGACCTCAGGAAGCAGTGGGCCTCACCTGGCTATGACTGACTTCGCTCAGAGCCGGTGAAACCCAACCTAGTCCAAGTCATTTGCTTACATTTGCCAAACATTTTGCCATTTTTAAGGAAAAAAATGCAATGCATATGAATTTCAAACTGTTGTATGTGTAATCCTCTGATACTATTTTTAACTACTTCTCAAATCTGTGTTAACCCTTCAGTCACTAACACAGTTCTCTAGGCCGAATTTATTACGCTGGTTGCTTTTACTTTTCTCCTTTTTTAATGCACCAAAAATATAATGTTATTCAAGGGATGCAATTAATCTATTGTAATTTTTTTATCATTTTATCCTCATTTGGATAGTCTGTGAAAACAAGAATATGCAGTGTGTTAAAAGAAAAAAAAAAAAAGCTTAAAAAAGAGAGTGTATATGCACCCTGCCTTTAAAAGGATCACATTTGAGGCAACAGGGGATAACGTGATGAATTGCAAATTTGCCTTCTCCATTTATTCCCCATGATTCAGTGATCACTGTCACGGGAAGCCCTTTCATATGCCTGCTTCACATGCCAAGAGGTGTTCTTTTCAACCTGCAGCGGAGACACGCTTAGCTGTGGGTTGTGTGTATGGGTGCAGGGCTTCTGGGGAGAGGAGACGGAAAAAAGAACAGTTCCCTAGCACAAGCTTTGAGCAGCATGTAGTGTCTGGGATAACAGACCCACAAGCTCCTGGAAGCTACTGCACGTTCACTGCCTGAAAATGTCTAATATCTTCAGGGTCAGTCTTGAACTAAGAGGCCTTTGTCTGTATGTGTTTTGAAAGTGGCTGAATCTCAAACAGCTAGAAGCGAACCTACCGTTGTTTGGGGTAAGAATCACAGGAAAACCTCTTGCATCCAGCTGACTCGGCCTGGTGGGGCGTTTGCAGAAGGGGCAGAGCTTATGAGAGAGAGAGCACGCGCACATGCACACACAGGGTCCAGTTAACCCACCTTTCATGCTATTGCAGTGACCTTGATCTAGGCCACTCCTGGGCCTGGAAAGACCCCAAGGATGGGTTGGTGGTTGGCTTTTTCACCTCAGACAGACACGTATTTTCAGGTCATCTAGAAGGCAACAAGAGAATCAGGAAAGAAAAGAGTGGGGCGGGGGGAGAGGGGCATTGTGATGAATTTTTAACAAATGCTGTAAATGGGGCAGTTTGAGTTACAGCCCCAAACTAGAGAAAAGCCCCACGGAGCAAGGATGCCCAAAAGAAGCTTGTGTTGCGGTGCGGAGCCACCGTGATCAGCTGCATCCCGGGACAGGATGCTTCTGGAAGAGCTTCCTCCTGTGTTTTGCTCGAGTCTGTCCTTGTTCCTGAAAATGGGGACGCTCATCAATATGTTAACTAGTTAAAGGTGGGATTGTTCTCCAACAATTCATAAACTGTGTACACTCTGTGGCTCCCGAGGCTGTGATTCCATCCTGTATAGGTGTTGGGTTGGTTTTGTCTTGAAAATGTATTGCTAATAGATCACTGCCCTCTTGTATATGATCGTGTAGCTCCCCCAAATCAGTCCACACCCACGGAGGCTGCAGAACCTCGTGTTTCATGGGGCTATTTGTGTTTTTGTTTTTTAAAAAAGATTTTTGAAAACTCTTTGCATTTGGGCTATTTTTCCTAAGATTTTAGGCTGAATAAGAGGTTAAGATGACAAAGGAAAACAACTCCAGGGCTCAGTTTTATCAACAACTGGATCGAAATTTAAAGGCCCCTCTTGTAAGAGGGCTCTAACATGTGTTGTTGTTACCTTTAAAAATTTGAATTTCTCTCCCATACTCCAGAACAGAAAACCTAGTCTAGCTTTAATTTTCCTTTTGTGCTACAAGGAACCGTTGTACATACCCTTCCCAATCCGGCCCCTTGATTATTTGCTTGGTTTTGAGCAGGATTTTGAATGGAAAGATTTCCTGGGGAGATCTTCATTGGACTTATGGAAAACAAAAATGTAAGGGACGGAATAAACCTAGAAAGTGAATGCTAACGTTCTCTCTCTTCTGCTACAAAGCCCTCCACCACCTTAGTGGAAGGTGCCCAGGGATGGATGGAAAGGCTCTCTTTGCTGCAACTTGCGACAGGTTTTTGTAACTCCTACATATAGACCAAAAAGGTTTCTACCAGTAATATTCCTGCATATGAAGTGAACACATTTTCTAGAGTCTCTGTCTCTGGGGGACGGAGTTTGCTGTCTTCCTCCTGCTGAGGCTGTGCGCTGTCAGGGAAGCCCAGCAGCTTTGCTGCCTTCTTCACGCCTCCACAGAGGAAGGCTGTGAAGCTCCCAGGCACCCCAGGGACACTGCCACTCCAGGAGGCCGCAGCATGTGGGCTTTCCTCACAGCTAACGAAGGAGCCAGAGATGCTTCTGCTCACGAGTCCCCTAAGGAGTTTGCTAGCAGCCCTTAACAGGCAAAGTAATAAGGGGAAACCAAGAGCTTCTAAGGAATCCTTTGACAGACTTCCTAATGTCTTCCGAGCAGGAAGGAACGTGCTTCTCCATAAAAATCGCTTCTTTCTCCCCACCCTCCAGTGGAATAGCTTCCCCTAGTGATGATTTGTAGAGTTTGGTTAAGTGGTGTCTCTACATTCAAATCCCTGATTCCACTTCCCCATCTCCAATAATAACCTAGAGCATCCCCTCGCTCGGGCGTGGCAACATTTCCCATGCCTTGCACGCAGGCCCAAGGTGACCCACAGAAATGTTCTGTTCAAGGCGGCCAGCTGGTCCCTGGGATGATAGCCACACCACTCCTGAGGAGGTTTCTCAGGAAAAAGATTCTGCCGTGGTTGCTAATAGATTATCTTCCACACTTCCAAAGCAGGCCATTCCTGAGGAGCATGTAAAATGGAAACATATGTATACTCACAGGGAAACCCTCTGAGGAGAAGAAGCTGTTGGTTCCGCATGAGCCTACAAGGCTGTTTTTCTTGCTGCCCGCTGTTCAGGTCATGGGAAGTGTGGTTTCTTCTCCACCCAGTCAAGCCCACCAGGCCTGTGTTCTAAGCCCTGTTTGGGAGTCCTGAATGTACTCCTGAGCAACGTGAAGCAATAAAGTTCAACCTGTAGAAATCAATGCAGCTGATTATACAATCAAGAGCAGAGGGACAGGACAGGGTAAGCTTCTGTCCTGTTTGGTGCTGTTCACCCTACTGTTTTGTTGTTTGTATGTTTTGGTGGTGTTCACCCTATTGTTTTGTTGTTTGTATGTTTGGTTTGGTTTGGATGAGGGGAGAAAAACAGACAAGCAGTTTTTCAGTCTAACAGAATATTTGCTATCTTATGCTGTTCTTACCTGTTTCGATGGAGAACCAGTATCTGTCCAGGAGAAGGTGCCAGACACATAATAGGGGCTTAATTACTCCACTGAGCTCATGTCAGTGCCTCTCAACAGCCTCCTTTGAGCCATGGTCTGTGTCTCCCTTTCGGTTAGAATCCAGATCAAATCCCTCAGAGGTGCGACATTTTCCAAGAGAGGGTGCTAGTGAAATTAAATTGAGCCTGGAAATTAGTTTGAGGCATAAACAGAGTCCTTTTCCTCCTCTCTGCCCTTCCCTCCTTGTTTCCTCCTTATTCACCTCTCCCAACTCAGTTCAAATTCTTGAGTTCTGAACAGCTGTGAGGACTTAATCTCTGAGAGTGACCAGCCCTACCGATAGCCTTTGGGCCTAGCCCCCCTGGGGTATTACTCGGGAATAAATTGGTAAAACAGAGGAATCTCTTAACTGGCAGAACATGCAAGAAAGACATTGTTCAGATGCCTCTTTCGGGGCCTGTTGCTAGGATCACACGGGAACTTACACTGTCTGCACACAGCCACCCACTTGTGTCTCCCCTTCCTCATGCTTGTAGGTGACCTCAGAGTGCTTGGTTATCATGGCAGGGAGGACATGAGTTAAAAAGCCTGAAATGGGGAATTCAGAAAAGCCGGGATTCCCCAGCACATTAGAAATCTGTGACTGCCATGGAGGTAAGGACAGAGCTCATGCTTCTCAGGGACCCTCCACATGGTAGCACAGTTTTCCTTGGCAGGATTAGTGCCATTTAGGGGAGCATTATATGAGCTTGATAATTTCCAGTGATGTGTTTATTCACTCACTACTTCATTAAAATGTTGACTGTGGGCCAGTCTCCGAACCAGGTACAAAGGTAGAGAAGACATGGTCCCACCCTCCAAGAACTCAAAGTTTAATGATTGAAACAGACCTGAACACAAATAAAAGCAATAGAATAGTCATTTTAAGAGCCAGGGTCTGTCTGTCTGTCTGTCTGTGTCTGGGAGCAATGAGGGCTGTTTCAGGGAGCTGGGAAGTTCGGCATCATGGCATCAAGAATCAGGAAGGCTTCAGAGAGCCGGTGGTCTAGAAAACAAGAACTAAAGAGCAGTGGATGTCTGCCAGGGAGCCAGGGGAAGAGATCCTCCATCGACAGGACCAGCAGAGCAAGTTCACAAACCTTCCATAAAGGGCCAGGTTGTGACCATTTTAGGCTTTGAGGATCATTGAGTCTTTGTGGCCACTACTCTTTTGTCATAGCAGGGAAGCAGCCCGAGACAATGTGTAAACAAATGAGTGGGCTGTGCTCCAATAAAGCTTTATTTACAAAGACAGGCAGTCTCTGGGTTTGGCTGAGGGAGGGCTGTAGCATGCTGATCTCTGTTCTGGAAAACAACGAGGTCTGAAGCAGCATGGCATACAGTCTGATGGACTGTAGCAGCAGAGGCCACTGTAGCCTGGGCTGAGTCATGGATTGGAAGGGTCCTTCAGCCTTAAAAATCTAATTCAGGTATCCCATTTTCCAAGAATGAGGTAAGTATCCCATTGTCGTCAGGGTTTGCAATGAAGGCAACATTATCTTTCTCCTGTGTAACGAGGGGAATTGGAACTATACAATCTACAGTCTCTTCCAGCCCTGACACTCACTTCCTAGCTCTACCAGAGTAATCATCTGTTTTTCTTAAGTGATGGAAGTGGACATGGGAGGGGAAAATGCAGGAACAAGACAGAGGAGATTGAATCCAGATACTGAATAGTGTCTCAAGTTTCTTCCCTCCAAGACGAAACCTTGGCACTAGAAAGCTAGTAGATATGCCCAGTGGAATAATTGGTAAGCATGAATAATAACTAATAATAATAGTAGCTGACATTTGCCAAGCACTTAGTATGAACCAGCTTATCACATGTATTAGCTCATTTAATCTCAACCATAGTCCTGTGAGGCAGAAGCAGTTATTAAACTTCAGTTTACACGAAAGGAAAATGAGTCTGGGAAAGCTTCCAGAATTGGCTCAAGGTCACAAAGCCGAGTTTCAAACCCAGGTCAACAAGTCCAAAGCTCGTGTTCTTTGCCTTTATGGGTACTCCCTCCATCCTGGGCAGGAAATGAGAGACCCTTCCCACCTGTAGGGATGTCCTATTCAGAAGACTCCAACACAAATGGACTACGGATGCCCCCACGCTCTCGCATGCCCCCTATCATAACAACGGGGACATGGCAACAGCTGTATTCTGGGGACATCTGCTCTTCCTGTGTTGTTCCCAGTCTTAACCACAGAGCCCAGTGATAACTTATTTGGGATGTTCTACCAGAAGCAGGCAGGTAAGAGGAAACAGGAGATGATGCCTCCACTCTAATGCATTTTGAAATGCAATTTCAAAGTGCTGAAATGCCAGGGAGACAGTCCTCAGCACTGGTCATCAGCTCCAGTGGGAGAGACCCCGGACACCCCTCCCACCTGGCACCCCTGCAGTCCTCAGCATCAACCTCAGGAGCTCGGCTCCAGGCCAGGGCCTCAGACACACCGATGCTAGTCACTGGTTGGAGATATGTCTTGCTCTATTATCAAATACTAGACTTTTAGGAACAGAGTTTCTAGATGTTTTGATTTTTGTATTAACGACTCAGGCCAACAATCAGTGATTGATGATTAGCACCGATTCTGAATATTTTTCTGTGAGGTAAAGTGATTATGTTCTCTTACCAGGAGCAGATGGAACAACCATAGTAAATTTTCTGGAGGTTTAACATCCTGTAGGCTGAGATTTTTACCATCCCATTACATCCCAGAAAATAATGTTCCTCTTAAATTCATGCTAACTTAATAGAAGGTAACTCTCGTGGAGATGGGTTTGTCAAGACTGTTGGATTTTATAATCGAAGACCATAAAATGAAGTGGAAGTATGCAACGTAGGAAGTTTCATTATAAGAGGAACCCAGCTAACACATCAGTTGTGCTCTAGCCCAGCCCCTTAAAGGAGGAAAGGGGCTGGAAGCTCATGCTTATTATGAGGCTGCTACCCACGTGCCAGGGGCCATAAGGCCTGATCCCAGGTAATATTCTCAGCAGCTTTCTCACACCTGCCCTGTGAGGTAAGTATCATTGTTTCCACTTTACAGATCAGAAAACTAAGGCTCAGTAAACCAAAGCTTCCCAAGGTCACACAGCTAGTTAGAAAGTCACCAGGAGCCAATGTCGGGTCTGACTCCTGAACCAGTGCTCTCTCCATGACACCACAAACGCCACCAAAGTGAGAACGCAGATCTGGCTGGCTCCTCAGGAAGCTTTGATGAAGCCAGGAAGGCATCTAGTGTCAGAAACCCCTACAAAAGTCTATAATTCCATAGAGAAATGAGGCAAGAGCTGGCAGTGAAAACCTCTGCCAAACTTTGCCTACCGGCACAGAGATCTAAAATGAGAAGAACTTTCTTTCCTTCAGTAAACACTGGAGACCTTTAGAAACACTCCTCCTTCCTTTTTCCACCTTAGCCACGTCAGCAGAAGTTGACCATCTCCCCATCATTCTCTGCCTGATTCATTCTGCACACAAGAACCAACCCCATCTCTCTCACTTCTGTCCCACCTTCCCCAAATCCCTGCCCCCATGGCTTCTAACAGAGCCTCCAAGACTAAAAGAACTTGAACCTTGTGAAAGTTGAGAAGGATTCTCTAAACTGTCCAGAACATGTGAGCTGCATCTCCTATAAGCCAGGTCTCAGCTGCAAAATCCTGAGGAAAGGAGTGACATTTCCACATTGTCACCTTTTGTACTACCGGGTCAGAGTCTAGAGAGGACAAGGAAATGAGTGGGGATTTCCATGGTACCGCTCTGGCTATCATCGAACAGGAAAGCTGCATGTCACGGTCATGGAGACCTACACAACTTGTAAGTCATCACAGGGACGAAGCTGGGTTTTTCGTGCCTTTTAAATGAAGCCGCAGCATCTATTTCAGAAGTGTTGTGGAGGCTTAAAAACCTTGCTCCAACGAGGAGATTCTTTCACTCAGCATGTGGTGACCCTCTGTGGCTGAATGAAAAGCAAACTGGTCCCAAATGCTGGAGGAGAAAGCATGACGTTAGAATGCCAGGAGGTTCTCTCTGGTACACAGCCACCTGTTCAACAGAGATTGCAGTGACAGTGTCTGTCACTGGTGACTTACGAGGATGAAGATAAGTTGATGACGGGGATGCAGCTTATTCCTTCCCATAGAGTAAACATCCACGTAGGTGTTGGTACAGACATGTATAGATATGCGCTTCTCAGAAAAGTCTGGCCAACATAAAGGTCTTCGGGCTTGGAGTCTGGTTCCTTGGGGTGACGTGGAGCAAAACGTAGCATTTTATTGACATGACTTCCTGCTCTTATCCATTCCACTGGAAGGCCAGGATGCTGTTATATAAGCCTAAAAAATAAGTAGGAAAACCAGAAAAGACCGATCTCTTTTTCCTCTTGGCTCTCTTCCCCCCTCCCCCTTTAGGCACAGAGTACCAAGACATTGAGACTGAGAAAACCTGTCCCGAGTCACAGTCACCTTCAGAAGACTCCTTTGTGAGAAGCTGAGGGCCTGGCCCTCGTCCTGCACAGAACAGCCCGCCACCGCCCACAGACCTCGCGGGCCTGACTTAGCGTGCTCTGCCCTGCCCGAGAACCCAAGGGTCCCTGTGAGGACTCTCCGGCCAGTACGTGGTCCTTTGAGGCCCCAAGCACAGGCCTGTGACGAGGACTAAGCAGGTGTCTGTGGCCAGGAGTCCTCCAAACCCTTGGAGTAGGCATTTTCCTGGATCACTAAAGAGTAATATTGACCAGATGTGCAAATTTCCTTCTGCCCATTCCCTCCTTTGGCTCCTGTGGGGATGGTCTGCTGACATGCTTTAGAAAACTCCCTCTTGGGAATGCTTCTCTGACCGAGGGCTCCAACAGTTCTTCCAAAAGCAGCTGAGTCTGGATTTTAATAGGAGGGGGTGAAAATTACCCTGTTTCCTAGAACAGAGGGGGGAAAAAAGCACATACTCAATAGATTTTGAGTGTGGTATTCTGTATTTTTGCAGCTTCTATTTTCCAGATGAGCAGTCTAGAAATATGTGATGTAAAGTACATACTGTACGTTTGCTGAGAATTATATTAAAAGCACTATTTTAATTCTTGCTCAGTCTCACGCTGTAATCTCTATTATCTTTCTCTCTTGTGTCTTGGGTAGGACAATCCTCAAAGACTCTTGAGGAGAGTGTTTCTGGCTGTGTGTGTTCTATATTTACGGGCTTTGAATAGTTCAAAAGAGCACAGTCTTTGGAGCCGAAACAGACCTGGGTTCAAATCCTCATCCCAGCACTCGCTTACTGCTGTGGTATTGGGGAAGTAATCTGACTCCTCTGAGCCCCAGTTTCATCATCTGTAAAATGGGAATGCTGTCGCCTGCTTTACACAATTGTGGTAAGGCTTCAATGAAATCCAGTGTGAAGGAAGCACCATGTCTCACAGAGAATGGGCATGGAGAAATGGTACTTGTTCATTGCTTCCCAGCCTCTGGCTGGAATTAGATGCTCCACAACACTGTCATGGTTCCTACTGATACATTCCATAGTACTGTAATGTCACCATCTGGTTTTCCTTTCTGGTTCTCCCATTGTCCGTAAACCCTGGGAGAGCAGGTAACGGCCTCCTCTTGGGATACAGTGCCTAGAATCGTGTGTGACATTTGGTGGATGTTCATTGTATAATTGAATGAATGAATGATGAACAAACAACCTCAGAATCATCAACCTCTGGGGCTTTGACTTTAGTCCCACCCCTCTGAGGCAAGGGCAGCATTTGCCTTCCCTTCTCTAGGTCCATAGACCCTCCCACAAGCCTCACTGCCTGGCTGGAGCTCCACTGCCTTCCCAGTCATTGTTAGGCTGCCGTTGTGAGGCTGCTTCCTAATTGGCCAGCTTCTCCACTACATCCTTAATCCACTGACAGGGCTCCTACCTCCTATGGACAATCAAGTTGATGCCTGCCGCTGGTGTGCATCTGAGAGTCCTCACTACAGCCATTACACCCCTGGCCAGACAGGAGCTCCGGGAGCTAACGCTCACTCTCTGTCATCTGAACAGAAGACCCAGCATGGCCCCAGTCCTCGTGTGGGGCTAACCCTGATAACTGACCTATGTTCTCAGATCCCCTTACAGCCTGGATCTTGCCCTCCTACAGCCCCATCGTTTGCAGTTGAGCTCACCTGAAATCAACGCTTGTCAAGCTAATATTCCTTGAAGACTTCACCCTCCCTCAGCCCTGCCTGATATTTTCACTCTGGGATCCATGGACTCAGAAAAGAGTATGCTTGGGCGAGTTACCTTCTCTGAGGCCCTATTACCTGGCCCATTGGTGTCTCGAGGACTTCTTTCAGCCTGACCCTATTATTTATGGGATTGTTTCTTTTTTGCAACAAAACAACATGATGTATTCTCTCCAGCATAAAAATCCCAAGAAAATGCAATTTCAACGTTTTCCATCATGATGTGAAAAGATGCTGAAACAGCTGAAAAAGTGGTTAGTGATTCCTCATGGAATCTGAGCTTCATTTGCACTGGAAATTCAGTTGGAGGCAGAAGAAGGAAGAAGGGGAGGGTGTTGCTTATGGCATCCATGTTCTCAGTCCAAAATCTCACATTTGTTTTTCACCTACAGTCCAATTTCTTTTCTTTTGCTATATTTTCCACCGTAAAGGCAGTCAATTTATGGAAAACTTACACTCCCATCTATTTTATCTGAATTTCACAAAGATGTCTTACTTATTTTGGTAAGACAATATCTAATATTGAAGATATTTGCTTCAATATCTAAGCAGGTCCGTGAGAGAGCTGTGTGCACAGGTTGTTCAACCAACTCAGGGAGAATAGACTGCTTAGATTAATCCAAATGCCATTTCCTCCAGATGTCCTATCAACTACCATGGGCCACTGGGGCTTTCAACTACGTATATATTTGGTCCATCTTGATCTAGATCTGAAACTCCAACTTGACCCTTTTCTCAGTCTTTGTGAAAGGGCTAGTCATGCACCCAAACATTTGGCACAACTGAAATAAAAACAAGCTGTTTCTGTGGCCTTGAATGTGGATTCAGAACCACCATGATCACATCCACTTTACAAAGAGCTGCCCTTTTTTTTTTTCTTTTCAGGCTTTGTTACTTCAGGAACTCCTGCTATAGCATTGTTACCATAACTGTGCAGAGAAATGTCTAATTAATGCAGAGGGCAGAGACTAGCTTTTGCTTTCCAGAAAGCATTTTTAAAAGTGTCTTAACCTTTCTGAGTTCTAGTGTTCCCATGTATAAAATGCATAAACACGTAGTTATCAGATCCCCAAAGGAGAGCTTTGCAGATCTTCAAGAGTGTTTCAATGGGCAATCTCACTTCCCTCTTCCATCTAAGGTAATTAAGGTGAAATAAAGAAGACAATCAACCTGGAACACAAAGGCAGGGTAATAAATGCATGAGTTCAGTTGACCAGCAATATAAAAAAAACAGGCTCAGGGACTCAAACATGACATGGCAGAAGCCAGCAGCCTCCTTTGGAAAGGAGACATTCTCCTGTGAGGCTCTCTCCATCACCTGTCACTGAGAACTTGCCCACAATCCCCAGGAGCAACTGAAACGTCTCCCAGTGAAAAGGAGGTGGGAACCTCTGTCCTCAGGCTTTACACCCCCAGCTTAGCAACAGGCTCCTTTCTTACCCCGGAAGCTTAACTTGCTCCCATGCTGATCCTTCCATTTCTTTGGGGAATTATTCTGTAGGAAGGCAACTAAATTTTCATAGTAAAATCAGTGCTTGATATAGGTAAAAAGAAAATACAAAAACAAAAAAGAAAAGAGCCCAAAGAAAATGGCTGTTCCTTCTGTTGTTTCTAAAATAATCATTGCCTAGCTCTTTAAGTTCTATGCAAATAATTAGGCATTACAATGCAATGCTAGAAAGGGAGACAATATGCCTTTTTTTTTTTTGACTTTCTTTATCGAAGTGTAGTTGATTTACAATGTTGTGTTAGTTTCAGGTGTACAGCAAAGAGATTCAGTTATATATATATATTTTTCAGATTCTTTTCCCTTATAGGTTATTACAAAATATTAAGTATAGTTCCCTGTGCTATACAGTAGGTCCTTATTTATCTATTTTATATATAGTAGTATGTAACTATTAATCCCAAACTCCTAATTTATCCCTCCCCTCCCTTTCCCATTTGGTAACCATAAGTTTGTTTTCTATGTCTCTAGGTCTATTTCTATTTTGTAAATAAGTTTTTTTGTATCTTTTTTCTTTTTAGATTCCACATATAAGCAATATCATGATATTTGTCTTTCTCTGTCTGGCTTACTGGCTTACTTCACTTAGTATGATAATCTCTAGGTCCATCCATGTTGCTGAAAATGGCATTATTTCATTCTTTTTTTTATGGGTGACTGATATTCCATTGTTTATGTATACTACATCTTCTTTATCCATTTGTCTGTTGATGGACACTTAGGTTGCTTCCACATCTTGGCTATTATAAATAGTATTGTAATGAACATTGGGGAGATGTATGTCTTGAGCAGGACACTGGAGGTGAGATTTTATTTAAATGGCAACTGTCTCTGTGAACATGGCCCTTGAAGAAGCATATCATTGTCAATCATTTCCTCAGATGGTATCAACAGATCAATCCTGAAAACATGACTGAGGCAGGGAGGAGAGATACAGAATTCAGACCACGTGGGTGAGGACAGGGCTTAAAAACACTTGGAGGCCCTCAGTCCGACTTGGTCCCACCCCGTCCTTCACGGCATCCTACAATTCTTGGGAATATGAGTGCTGCGGGAGGTGATTGCTGTTCCTGCATCCATTCCATATTTCAAACTGATGTACGTCATGTTTAAAGCAAGGCTGTGATTTTCAGTTAGTACAGACAGGACCCTGTGAGGTCCTCTGCACGTAGTAGGCCCTCTACAGCTGGGGGCAGTAGGAAGGCAGGATGGCTTGGTGGAAAGAGCAGGTAACAGGTCTGCATCTCAGCTCAGCGGCTTACTAACCTTGCCAGGTTAGCATGTCAAGTCACCCCTCTGAACTTCGGCTACATGTGGCTCTGAGATGGGAAGGTTTCAGCCTCCTTGGCAGAGACATGGTGAGAATTCAGTGTACGCACAGCCCATCATCTGTCCCTGGTGGGGCTCAAGAAGTGATGCGTTTCATTGAGAAGTCTCGTCCTCAGCCATTTAAATACAAACCAGCTTCCATTTACCAATATTTGCTACCACTTTGCTTTTTGGAAACCCTCTTTTCTGCTGTGTACTGCTCCTGAAATGACTTAATCAGTCAATTCCTTAATTTTTTGAGTCATTTTTACTTATTAAAATAGCTTCGCTTCACTTCTTAAGCCCTGGTCCTGGCCATTTGAGAAACTCCTGACACATCTTCCATTCAAGCCCTCCCCAACAAGGGCAGGCCAGATGGACCTGTGCCTCTGGGGGCCTGGAGCGAGGGGAAGCTTGTTCTGCTCTCTCCCCGCAACTGCCTCCCTCCTGTCTGCCCAAACTCGGATCCAGGGTGGTTTGCTTACCAGACTGCCCGTGGCTAAGCTTGCTGCCATCACTGGCTGTCATTGCTGCCTGAACCCCTTCTGAAAAGTACTGGTGTGGAAGCAGACAGGCACCAGGAAGCCCAACTAAAGAAGGAGCCCGTCCCAGGAGCTCCCCTGGGCTCTGTGACTCCCTAGGAAACCCTCAGCCTACCACCTCACCTGAGCTCAGGCCTGGGGTAGGAGCAGGGCCCGCATCCCCAGCTCTCTGTAACAGATTGGTTCCAAGGTCTGTCGTTGCCTCCCTCCTCCCCGGCCCATCTCGCCAGTGTACTCCCTCACCTCTCCCCAGCATGCTCTGATAGCGGCAGGACAAGGCTGCAAGCCCCGGCACCCCGTGTGCAAGATGTCAGCCTCCCCTTCTTAATGTAATTGCAAATTTTACCAGCAATTGCTTTGGGGACCCCATTCCCTTAACATTGGGACTGAAAACTAGTCAATGTCACTCTTCGTAGACATCACTTCTCCCTGCAAAATGGTGACCTCTCACCCCCTTCTCCAGCCTTTTGGCGGGGGCACAGATGGGATGTGGGGAAGGAGGGAGGAGCTGTCAGTGCCAGTTTCTCTGAAGAGGGAAAAACCCCAAAGATCTCCCCTGGCATGCCACATCACCACATTATACAAAGATCATCAAAAGAGGAAGGCCAGCCAATGGGTGACACTGATGTTAGATGACAATTCCTCAAAAGAAGTCTCCCACCTTTTCAAAACAAACAGCTGCCTTGAGCCTGAGCCCTCAGCACCTTCTAGGCTTCAGGTAGCTAATGACTTGTAGGCTTCACACTTGATCAAAGAGTATCGATCCAGGGTCTCGTATGGAGCCCTGTACCCTAGGAGACCCTGTGGAGAGATCCAAGGAAGCCCTGTACACAATAAATCTACAATCTGGATTGAGGAAAAGCAAGCCTCTATATACTAAAAAGAACTCTACAATACACTCTACATCCAGGCACTATTATTAAGAAATGGAGACATGACAGTGATGGGAATTCGGAGAGGAGAGAATCCTTAAGGACCAGAGCAGACAGATAAAGACATTCTCGAGGAGGTAGGACATGCAAAGGCCTCCGAAGAACTCTCTCTCTCATTTAGGATCCAGGTATGAGGTTTTGCCCTGTCCCTTGGAATGGGTTTCTGGAAGGAAGCAGGCAGTGATCACAGAAGTCAAGTCTCTATGACAGACATGAGGATAAACATAACAATGTACCAAGCACGGGGCTAAATCCTTTACAGGTTCTGCCTCCTCATTGAAGCCTTGCAAACACTCTGTGAAATAGGATTTATTTCATACCAGCCTGTTAGCCTGGGTTTCAGTCTAGGTTCCTCTAGTTGCCATCTACAGGACCGAGGGGTTCTCATAAATAAAGTGAAGATAATCATGCCCACTTCATAGGAAGATTGTGGGATTCAGTGGAACAGTGTATATAAGGCACTTAGCACTGTGCCTGGCACCCAGAAAATGTCTAAGAAAGGCAAGGTCTCTTCCTCCACTTGAGGACATAGAAAACACGTTCTCTCATGTTGCCAGGTCATCTGACAGAGGATTAAATTTTTTTTTTTTTTTTGCGGTACGCGGGCCTCTCACTGTTGTGGCCTCGCCCGTTGCAAAGCACAGGCTCCGGACGCGCAGGCTCAGCGGCCATGGCTCACGGGCCCAGCCGCTCCGCGGCATGTGGGATCCTCCCGTACCGGGGCACGAACCCGTGTCCCCTGCATCGGCAGGCGTCTGCCTGGGAAGCCCAGAGGATTAAATTTTTAACTGAGCTAACTTGCATGGGTAAATAATTATAAGAGCAATTATCTCCCTGAGGACAATTATTTACCATCACCGTTTGCACCCACTGAAATTACATGCATAAGAAGCAGAGTCACCCATTGGCAGATAAACATAATTTTATTGGAAGAATGACATCCAATGGCTGATTGGATTAATAAAAGAAATTTTTCCCCAGAGGTTTTTCAGAAATGCTTCTCTAAATTGGATCATATTTTTTAAAAGCTTGTACTCTGAATTCAAATTATGTATTAATTCCTTTCCAAAATCAGCATGCATCCAACCCTTATAAACATCATGTACTTCTGAGAAGCTACAACTAAGATAGTTTTATAAACCACACAGACACCAATCCTCTTGATCTTTGTATAAGAATAGATCTATGAAAGACATAGGATTTCGTGGTAAAGTCAATTCTGCAAGTATTTCAAGTGAATAATACATTTCCTGGTTTGAGGATTTTATTTTAAATAGTGGGCAAATATGTGATATCATGTAGTCACTTTGCAAATTTAAACAATTTTTTGTGCTTAAACTCTCCAAGCTATCGAACAGTCATATGCAGATTTGGCTCAAAATGGCTCTAAAAATTGAGTTTACAAACACTTTATTTAATTCTCATCAATTTCACAACAAACTAGAAGCGATTATTAGGGTCCAGATTTTTGGATCCTGAGTGATAAAGGATGTTTCCTTTCCCTTTTTGGGGTGGCCCAATACTCTATTTGCTCTTATAGTTATGAACACAGGTCTAAGTTTTTATTTCTCAATCATTGTCTACTGTTTATCACCCCCAAAGCCTCCAGGTAATTGGTATCTGTTAGTTACATGAGTTTATATGCAGGTCTTCATTTATGAGTTTTGGTGGCAGTCTACACTGGCATATTTTTTTAGGTGCTTGAAATACTTCTGTGAGGTAGAGATAAGAAAGGCATAAAACTTTATCTTACTACCAGAAAAATCCAGAAGACGACAGGTAACTTCCCAGGAGTGCTCACTTCACTTTTGTCACAGAGGAAAATTAAAACCATCTTGTTACTGAATTACAAGATGGTTGCCAGAGAGGACCACAAGCTGTTACTGGCCTGGAAAAACAGTTTCACATTTTCACACATGAAAAAGAAATTTTCACACAAAGCTCTTGCAGAAGTAAAAATGGATATATCCAATATCTACTGCACACTTCTTAAAAATGCCCTCAGAGTCTAGACCACGGTTAGCTTTGAGAATTTCAAGATATGTTGAAATATACCCTCAGGGGCTTCCCTGGTGGCACAGTGGTTGGGAGTCGGCCTGCTGATGCAGGGGACACGGGTTCATGCCCTGGTCCGGGAAGATCCCACATGCCGCGGAGCGGCTAGGCCCGTGAGCCATGGCCGCTGAGCCTGCGCGTCCGGAGCCTGTGCTCTGCAACAGGAGAGGCCACAACAGTGAGAGGCCCGCGTACCACAAAAAAAAAAAAAAAAATAGAAATATACCCTCAGATCAAACCAAGTTCATGAATTATCTAACCCGATAAGACTAAAACTGAAATACAACCAAATTGGTGCTATCCTCAACTCTTTGGAAGAACATTTAATGATCTTTCTAAACATTTACCTGAAACTTTTGGTATTAGAAAGATTCTTGTACTGTCTTTTTCCTATTTTTTTTTAAATATAAGGTCATCTTTTCTAGAGACTAGTGTGAGTAGATGGCTCATCATGGCGATTAGAGCATCAGTAGTTGTGTGTATAAATTAATAATGTGGTAAGTTGATGTTCACCACTTTTCTGCCTGTGTAGGCTCAGAATCACATCTGATAAGTCATCCCTTACTGGTAGAAATCTGTACATCCTTCTATCTGGGGCACATTGAGTACAGGGACATGGGTCTGTTGCTTGAGTCCTGATGAATAGAAAATTCCTACCTGCTTAGCTTTCAAATTTCTAAAAGAGCAAAATGCAAAGTCATAGCTACAGAGAAGGCTATACTCAGCTGAGTTCATTTACAAGGGTTTTATTATTTCACACTTAATAAAAATCACAATAATAATGATGCCGTCTCATTCATGGCAGCAACACACATAATCCATAAAAATGCCTAACAGAAATGTCTATTATTTATGTAAAGAAAAACTGTAAAGCCATCTTCAAAGACAAAGATAATAACTTGAAAAATAGAGAGTCCTACCATATTCCAAGATTGGATGACTAACTACTTGAAAAATGTGAAGTTTTTCCTGAAATGATTGCAATGCAATCACCAAGAAAATCTCAATAGGAGTTTTTATGGAAATTCAAAAACTGATTACAAAATTCAAATGGGAGTGCTCAAGAATAGCCATGGTAATTCTGAACATAAAAATTTAAAACCGCAATGCAGGAAGAGTAGCCTTCTCAAAAATCAACATGTTAATAAAGCTCTAGTACTTAAAAAGGTGCAGCATTTGTACAGGACCAGATTAATAGATCAAAGACTCAGAAGAGCAACTATATACAGACACTGGAATATATTGGGGGGCTTAGACTATATTAAAGAAGAGTATTGCAAATGACTGCGGAAATGCTTGACTATTCAACTAATGGTTTCAGGAGACAATCTGGAAATGAATTTGACTCACTGCCTCTCACCAGTGAAGAATACATACCCTACATGGTTTACATAGTTAAAACTGTAAAAAAACTATGAAGATTTAGGAAAAACAAGAGAACAGACTCACGGTTTGGGGATTTCCTTAAAAGATCCGAAATGCAAAAATCTGTAAATAAAAAAATTGATAGGGCTTCCCTGGTGGCGCAGTGGTTGAGAGTCCGCCTGCAGATGCAGGGGACGCGGGTTCGTGCCCCGGTCCGGGAAGATCCCACATGCCGTGGAGCGGCTGGGCCCGTGAGCCATGGCCGCTGAGCCTGCGCATCCGGAGCCTGTGCTCCACAATGGGAGAGGCCACAACAGTGAGAGGCCCGCATACCGCAAAAAAAAAAAGAAAAATTGATAAACTATTTCAAAATTAAAGTATCTGTGCAATCTAAAACAGCATATACAAAATCTAAAGAGAATAGAATATTTGAAATAGCTATAAATGACAAAGAATTACTGTCAGAATATATAATGAATCCCTACCTATTGACACAAAAAAGAGAAACAACCAGAACTGCTGAATTACGCAAATACAGGGGCTGCCATTCCTATCCTTGTCTCAGTAAATCTGATAGAAAACCAAGCAAATAACATGAATGGGAAGTTCATAAAAGAGGAAACACAAATGTCCTATAAGTGTTCAATCTCACTAGTAGTCAAGGAAATAAAAATCTTTTAAAAATCAAAGACTGGGCTTCCCTGGTGGCGCAGTGGTTGAGAGTCCACCTGCTGATGCAGGGGACACGGGTTCGTGCCCCAGTCTGGGAAGATCCCACATGCCGTGGAGCGGCTGGGCCCGTGAGCCATGGCCACTGAGCCTGCGCGTCCGGAGCCTGTTGCTCTGCAACGGGAGAGGCCACAACAGTGAGAGGCCCGCGTACCACAAAAAAAAAAAAAAAAAATCAAAGACCATCTTGACCTATCAGGATGGTAAATATTTTTTTTGATATTATTTCGTGTGAGGGCATAGGGTAACTGGCTTTCTCATATGCTGCTAGGGTATAAATTAGTATGGTCATTCCAGAAGACAATTTGCCAATGTCTATTAAAATTTTAAATGCTCATATAGTATGATCCAGAAATTACATTTCTTAACCTCTACCCTAAATAAAGGGGTGTGGTGCAAACAAAGGAAGGGGGTATTTAATACCATGACATGGCAGGGTTTGGGCCTTCAGGATCCCTGGTGATCAGAAATTAAGTTCTTGGCCAACCTCTAATATTTTCCCCATCATGACCTGCATATAGAACATGGTTGGGCACTTAGCTTCAATTCTTTTGACCTGACATCCCTGTTATAATGTCACTGCCTCCCTTGGTTTAAATCCCACCCATCTTTTAACATCAAGCACAAATATTATAGAAACCTTGGTGCTCTCTATGATTAGTTCATTAAGCTTGGATTTTTGCCAATGGCTCAATATCTAGTTCACATAATAGTTCCCATGTGATGTTTTACCAATCCCTGTTATCCCCAGGATGATCATATTAAAGCATCTTTCAAATCCAGTTTGGCCCCTCCACTGGGGCCTCACAGGCAGACGCTGGGCTGGGAGGGGCTTAATGCACTAGCAAGTTCAGTAGTGAGTCAGTGGAGAGTCCACTGATCCACATTTCCTCCACTACTTCACCAGGAGTGATGGTTTCTCACTAGATTCCACAATCCTTTGCTCTCACGGCACTTATACTCACTGTATTAATCATGTTTGGGTCCATATGTTATATTCTTTATTCAGATATATTCCTTACAGACAATATCTTTTTTAATTCTTTAGTCCTGACACTGCTTAAGATAACATCTTATACATAAAAAGTACATTAAATGTTTTTAATGCATTAAGTCAATTACCTGTCCAGTAGCCTAAAAAGGTAGACAACATTGCCAGGGGGAAGGTCTGATACTCAGAGTCACTCTAACAATACACATCATCTAGGATTGACCAAATTGCGCCTAAGATTACATAAGGAAGACTAGAACTGAAAGTGTCTTATTATTCTGCCATCTCCTTTTAGCCTAATCTAAATAAGTCACTCTGGACTGATAATTTTTAATTGAAGTATAGTTAATTTACAATATTGTGTTAGTTTCAAGTGGACACCAAAGTGATTTGGTTATACATACATATATGTATTTACCTATATTCTTCTTTATTCTTTTCCATTATAGTTTATTATAAGATATTGAATATAGTTCTCTGTGCTATACAATAAATCCTTGTTGTTTATTCATTTTATATATGGTAGTGTGCTGTTAATCCCATACTCTCAATTTACCCTTCCTTCCCCTTTCCCTTTGGTAACCATAAATTTGTTTTCTATGTCTATGAGTCTATTTCTGCTTTGTAAATAAGTTCATTTGTATTATTTTTTAGATTCCACATATAAGTGATATCATAATATTTGTCTTTCTGTGTCTGACTTCACTTAGTATGATAATCTCTAGATCTATCCATGTTGCTAAAAAATGGCATTATTTCATTATTTTTGATGGCTGAGTAATATCCCATTGTATACATGTACCCTGTGTTCAACTCTTCTGAAAAGACGTTTGGGATTCCTTCTCCAAAAGACCCTCAAGGCAGACCCCAAGGATTACTTTTAAATGCACCCATCCAGGCACATGAAGCCACCACCACACCTGAAAAAAGCCCAACACCTACCAGAGTAAACCAGGTGAAGCCTGAAGCATGAGGCAGTTTTCATAAATTAAGCAGGATGATTTCCCATTATGCCAGATGGCAAGATCGAGTGACCTGTGGTGCAGGGAGCTACTGCTGTATTTCCTCCCTCTTACTGCTCTACCCTAAAAGTGCAGATTATCCCAGAGGGCAGCTGAGAAATAAAAATAGCAGCTGTTATTTACTGAGGCTCAATTATATCGCAGCCATTGTCCTCGGCATTTTACATTTATCCCCACAATCAATTTTATAAGGCGGGTATAGTTATCTCATTTCTCAGAAAAGAAAGGAGGTGTTCACAGCCCCTGCTAAGAATGGGTGGGGCCGGGGTCCAAGCACCATCCTCTGTGACTTCTGTCTCCAATGGAGGGTGCTGGCCTCTCCTTTTCTAGTCTTAGGAGACTTGACATCAGTTGATAGTTTTGATGGGAATGGTGGATTCTGGAAATTGATGAAAATCTAGATTCTGAATGGAGAACCTCCTATTCCTGTTTGACCAGGACAACCAGCCTCTGGGAGGATCTCTTAACATCATGTCACTCACAACTCTGTGGGCTCTGGTGGTGATGGTGGTGAGAGCAGCATGGAGACTAGGAAGTGTCAGCAAAAGAACACCACTAATTGAACATGGCCACATCCAGGAAAATGCCAGCTCAGAGACTGGTGACAGAATTCTCTGGACTCAACCTGCTTGTGGGCGGGTGTGTGGGTGTCGGGGGGAAAGGAGGTGGTTAGTGGTCATTGCCTTAGCAGAAGTAGTGACAAAGGCCATAGCACTGATCAATAGAACTTCCAGTGATATAGCACAGTGAACAGCACAGTATAGAGCTGGAAACAGCTCTATACTGTGCTGTTCAATATAGTAGCCACTAGCCACATGTGGCTTCTGAGCACTCAGAATGTGGCTAGTGCAAGTGAGGAACTGAATTTTTAATTTAATTTGATTATAATTAACTTAAATGGTCACTTGCATCTAGTGGCTACTATACTGCACAGTGCAGACCTAGAACATCACACTACATGCTTTCTGAGGATGAAGGGGCTAGGAGGTGGAAATTCTACCAGAAGGTCACAAGTCAAAGGGCTGGAAAGTGTCCCTGGGCAAAGATTAGTCTGGATTTTTCAAGAAATTGCAGTCACCACTTCTTAATCTTCTACAAGGAAAAACCATCTGCTGCAAGGTAGAGACTGAAGTAAGGTCATCTTACATCCCCTCATCCCCATCACTGGGTTCCTCAAGGCTGGCTCTCAGCTACTTCCACACTCTTTTCTGGGGCTCTAAGGAATTTCAGCTGCTGTCTACCATTCCTGGAAGCTCTAAGAAACTCTAGACTCTAAGATTAGAGTCTAAGTAAAACTCTAAGACTGATCCAGGATGTTTCTGCCTAAAGAAATGCCAAGCAGCCATTTCTAATCTACTCCTTTCCATGCCACACTGGCCTCAAGGGGATTCTACAGACTTGCCAATTCCCGAGGCTCCAGTCTAGCAGTAAGAAACAATTGTTCTTGAAGCATCCTCTAACCTACCTAGGGGTTCCATAATGATGTTACCCCACCCTGGAATGATTGACAGGAACTCAAGATACCTTCTTAGAACCCACACTAGAGTTTACATCTGTGTTTCATCCCCTCTTTGATTCTCTCTTTTCCCTCTTCCAACTCATAGGATTTTTATTTAGTTGGGGGGTGGGGGGAATTGCTTCTGATAATCAATCATCCTCCAAGGCCTTGAATTTTGATACTCAAAAATCCAAGCTTTTAAACTTTTCCCTCTGCTTTTCTGCCCTACCAACCCCTTATTAAGGCAATAGATGCCTCACAGGTTAGTTTAAATGGGAAAGGACTAAAAAGTTTCTTAAGGGGAGTGGGAGGGGCAGGATAACTAGAAACATGCTGTTTGTGAATCCTGCAAAATCTTTTCATACCACCACAGTCATAGAGATTGAGACTCAAAACTCTGATAGAATCTGCAGCAAGATTTACAGAGCCTGCTTCTTCCATTCCGGTCTCCAGATATCTCATAGCTGAAAAGATATCCGGTCAGTTTTTCTTGAAAGGAAAAAAAGGTTAGTATTGAGAGCCCCTTTGGTTATTTCCCCATGCCAAGATCCTGGTCTTGCATTTGATCTGACTTGCAGGCTGGAATCTGGCCATGCTATTTTCTTCAAGGACCTACCCCGGGTTGCAGTCAGCTGGTACTCACAAAATCCAACATGAACGTTGATGTGGTGGAGCTCATTGCCAACCAATGATCTCCAATTCACTCTGCCTAGTTTTCCTCCTCACTTCCATCTTCCCAAGATCAAAAGAAGCCATGCTGAGTGTCTGTGTTGCAGGGGATGAGACAAACTGAAATCTCACTTCTTTCCCATGCTAGGGTAAAGAAAGCCCCGTGGGCTTCCAAGGACCACCTCTGTTTCTAAAGGTAGCCACGTTCTATGGAATTTGAAAGGCATCTCCATGTTCAAAGACTCTGAATGAAGCCAGAATGGAATATCATGTTCCAATCCCTTCCCCCAAAGAGCAATTAGCATTCCCTGTACAGATCATTTAGACTAGAATCTGTAGAAATGATAGATCCTGATAGGGATATCCACCAAGAGTCAAGCAATGCGATATTGAGGAAATATACATTTTCCACCTCTTTCTTGAGTGGGTGGCTTCTTATAGGCGGAATCCATAATGAAACCAGGGAATCAAGAAAATAACTCAGCAGCCATTTTCTAACCACTAACACAGTTCTGTGCTAGTCCTGTCCTCAGGGATGTGCATCTAGCAGGGAGGCTGAGGTCAAAAACCCAGTTAACAAGGAGCCGCGGAGGAGAGTGCAGCAACAGGGGTGTGGAGGGCAAAGCGTAGAGATTCCCACACAGAGGATCGGTGCCGACCAGCACTCACCAGCCCGAGAGGCTTGTCTGCTCACCCGCCAGGGTGGGCGGGGCTGGGAGCTGAGGCTCGGGCTTCGGTCGGAGCGCAGGGAGAGGACTGGGGCTGGCGGCGTGAACACAGCCTGAATGGGCTAGTGTGCCACGGCTGGCCGGGAGGGAGTCCGGGGAAAAGTCTGCACCTGCCAAAGAGGCAAGAGATTTTTTCTTCCCTCTTTGTTTCCTGGTGCGCTAGGAGAGGGGATTAAGAGCACTGCTTAAAGGAGCTCCAGAGACGGGCGCAAGCCGCGGGTAAAAGCGCGGACCCCAGAGACGGGCATGAGACGCTAAGGCTGCTGTTGCCGCCACCAAGAAGCCTGTGTGCGAGCACAGGTCACTATCCACACCCCGCTTCCGGGAAGCCTACGCAGCCCGCCACTGCCAGGGTCCCGGGATCCAGGGACAACTTCCCTGGGAGAACGCACAGCGCGCCTCAGGCTGGTGCAACGTCATGCCGGCCTCTGACGCCAGAGGCTCGCCCTGCACTCCGTACCCCTCCCTCCCCGCAGCCTGAGTGAGCCAGAGCCCCTGAATCAGCGGCTCCTTTAACCCCGTCCTGTCTGAGAGAATAGACGCCCTCAGGCGACCTACACGCAGAGGCGGGGCCAAATCCAAAGCTGAACCCCGGGAGCTGTGTGAACAAAGAAGAGAAAGGGAAATCTCTCCCAGAAGCCTCAGAAGCAGTGGATTAAATATCCCCAATCAACTTGATGTACCCTGCACCTCTGGAATACCTGAATAGACAACGAATCATCCCAAATTGAGGAGGTGGACTTTGAGAACAAGATTTATTATTTTTCCCCTTTTCCTCTTTTTGTGAGTGTGTATGTGTATGCTTCTGTGTGAGATTTTGTCTGTATAGCTTTGCGTTCACCATTTGTCCTAGGGTTCTGTCTTTTTTTTTTTTTTACTTTTTTAAAAAAATGTTTTCTTAATAATTATTTTTTTATTTTAATAACTTTATTTTATTTTACCTTACTTTATTTTCTATTATCCTCTTTCTTTTCTTTCCCTTTCTTTCTTTCTTCCTTCCTTCCTTCTTTCCTTCCTCTCTCTCTCTCTCTGTCTCTGTCTCTGTCTCTCTCTCTCTCTCTCTTTTTCTTTCTTCTTTCTACTTTTTCTCCCGTTTATTCTGAGCCGTGTGGATGAAAGGCTCTTGGTGCTGCAGCCAGCAGTCAGTGCTGTACCTCTGAGGTGAGAGAGCCAACTTCAGGACACTGGTCCACTAGAGACCTCCCAGCTCCACATAATATCAAATGGCAAAAATCTCCCAGAGATCTCCATCTCAACACCAACACCCAGCTTCACTCAACGAACAGCAAGCTACAGTGCTGGACACCCTATGCAAAACAACTAGCAAGACAGGAGCACAACCCCACCCATTAGCAGAGAGGCTGCCTAAAATCATAGTAAGTCCACAGACACCCCAAAACACACCACCAGACGTGGACATGCCCACCAGAGAGACAAGATCCAGCCTCAACGACCAGAACACAGGCACTAGTCCCCTCCACCAGGAAGCCTACACAACCCACTGAACCAACTTTAGCCACTGGGGACAGACACCAAAAACAACGGGAACCACAAACCTGCAGCCTGCAAAAAGGAGACCCCAAACACAGTAAGATAAGCAAAATGAGAAGACGGAAAAACACACAGCAGATGAAGGAGCAAAATAAAAACCCACCAGACCTAACACATGAAGAGGAAATAGGCAGTCTACCTGAAAAAGAATTCAGAATAATGATAGTAAAGATGATCCAAAATCTTGGAAATAGAAGAGACAAAATGCAAGAAACATTTAACAAGGACCTAGAAGAACTAAAGATGAAACAAACAACGATGAACAACACAATAAATGAAATTAAAAATACTCTAGATGGGATCAATAGCAGAATAACTGAGGCAGAAGAATGGATAAGTGACCTGGAAGATAAAATAGTGGAAATAACTACTGCAGAGCAAAATAAAGAAAAAAAAATGAAAAGAACTGAGGATAGTCTCAGAGACCTCTGGGACGACATTAAACACACAAACATTTGAATTATAGGGGTTCCAGAAGAAGAAGAGAAAAAGAAAGGGACTGAGAAAATATTTGAAGAGATTATAGTTGAAAACATCCCTAATATGGGAAAGGAAATAGTTAATCAAGTCCAGGAAGCACAGAGAGTCCCATACAGAATACATCCAAGGAGAAACACACCAAGACACATATTAATCAAACTGTCAAAAATTAAATACAAAGAAAACATATTAAAAGCAGCAAGGAAAAACAACAAATAAAACACAAAGGAATCCCCATAAGGTTAACAGCTGATCTCTCAGCAGAAACTCTGAAAGCCAGAAGGAACTGGCAGGACATATTTAAAGTGATAAAGGAGAAAAACCTACAACCAAGATTACTCTACCTAGCAAGGATCTCGTTCAGATTTGATGGAGAAATTAAAATCTTTACAGATTGAGAGAGTCTGTACCACCTGAGTGGTACAGGTGGTACAGGTGCTGAGAGAGTTCAGCACCACCAAACCAGCTTTACAACAAATGCTAAAGGATCTTCTCTAGGCAAGAAACACAAGAGAAGGAAAAGACCTATAATAAGAAACCCAAAACAATTAAGAAAATGGGAATAGGAACATAAATATTGATAATTAACTTACATGTAAATGGTTTAAATGCTCCAACTAAAAGACACAGACTGGCTGAATGGATACAAAAACAAGACCCATATATATGCTGTCTACAAGAGACCCACTTCAGACCTAGAGACACATACAGATTGAAAGTGAGGGGATGGAAAAAGATATTCCATGCAAATGGAAACCAAAAGAAAGTTGGAGTAGCAATTCTCATATCAGACAAAATAGACTTTAAAATAAAGACTATGAGAAGAGACAAAGAAGGACACAACATGATGATCAAGGGATCGATCCAAGAAGAAGATATAACAATTGTAAATATTTATGCACCCAACGAAGGAGCACCTCAATACATAAGGCAAATACTAACAGCCATAAAAGGGGAAATCGACAGTAACACATTCATAGCAGGGGAATTTAACACCCCATTTTCACCAATGTACAGATCATCCAAAATAAAAATAAATAAGGAAACACAAGCTTTAAATGATACATTAAACAAGATGGACTTAATTGATATTTAGAGGTCATTCCATCAAAAAACAACAGAATAAATATTTTTCTCAAGTGCTCATGGAACATTCTCCAGGATAGATCATATCTTGGGTCACAAATCAATCCTTGGTAAATTTAAGAAAATTGAAATTGTATCAAGTATCTTTTCTGACCACAATGCTATGAGACTAGATATCAATTACACGAAAAGATCTGGAAGAAATACAAACACATGGAGGCTAAACAATACACTACTTAATAATGAAGTGATCACTGAAAAAATCAAAGAGGAAATCAAAAAATACCTAGAAACAAATGACAATGGAGACATGATGACCCAAAACCTATGGGATGCAGCAAAAGCAATTCTAAGAGGAAAGTTTATAGCAATACAATCCTACCTTAAGAAACAGGAAACAGGAAACATCTTGAATAAACAACCTAACCTTGCACCTAAAGCAATTAGAGAAATACAATTGCTTTGGGGTATACAAAAAATACCCCAAAGTTCACATAAGGAAAGAAATCATAAAGATCAGATCTGAAATAAATGAAAAAGAAATGAAGGAAACGATAGCAAAGATCAATAAAACTAAAAGCTGGTTCTTTGAGAAGATAAAATTGATAAACCATTAGCCAGACTCATCAAGAAAAAAAGGGAGAAGATTCAAATCAGTAGAATTAGAAATGAAAAAGGAGAAGTATCAACTGACACTGCAGAAATACAAAAGATCATGAGAGATTACTACAAGCAACTCTATGCCAATAAAACGGACAACCTGGAAGAAATGGACAAATTCTTAGAAATGCACAATCTGCCACGACTGAATCAGGAAGAAATAGAAAATATGAACAGACCAATCACAAGCACTGAAATTGAAACTGTGATTAAAAATCTTCCAACAAACAAAAGCCCAGGACCAGATGGCTTCACAGGCGAATTCTATCAAACATTTAGAGAAGAGCGAACACCTATCCTTCTCAAACTCTTCCAAACTATAGCAGAGGGAGGAACACTCCCAAACTCATTCTACAAGGCCACCATCACTCTGATACCAAAACCAGACAAGGATGTCACAAAGAAAGAAACTACAGGCCAATATCACTGATGAACATAGATGCAAAAATCCTCAACAAAATACTAGCAAACAGAATCCTGCAGCACATTAAAAGGATCATACACCATGATCAAGTGGGGTTTATTCCAGGAACGCAAGGATTCTTCAATATATGCAAATCAATCAATGTGATACACCATATTAACAAACTGAAGGAGAAAAACCATATGATCATCTCAATAGATGCAGAGAAAGCTTTCAACAAAATTCAACACCCATTTATGATAAAAACCCTCCAAAAAGTAGGCATAGAGGGTACTTTCCTCAACATAATAAAGGCCATATATGACAAACCCACAGCCAACATTGTCCTCAATGGTGAAAAACTGAAAGCATTTCCACTAAGATCAGGAACAAGACAAGGTTGCCCACTCTCACCACTCTTATTCAACATAGTTTTGGAAGTTTTAGCCACAGCAATCAGAGAAGAAAAGGAAATAAAAGGAATCCAAATCAGAAAAGAGGAAGTAGAGCTGTCACTGTTTGCAGATGACATGATCCTATACATAGAGAACCCTAAAGATGCTACCAGAAAACTACTAGAGCTAATCAATGAATTTGGTAAAGTAGCAGGATACACAATTAATGCACAGAAATCTCTGGCATTCCTATACACTAAGGATGAAAAATCTGAAAGTGAAATCAAGAAAACACTCCCATTTACCGTTGCAACAAAAAGAATAAAATATCAAGGAATAAACCTACATAAGGAGACAAAAGACCTGTATGCAGAAAATTATAAGACACTGATGAAAGAAATTAAAGATGATACAAATAGATGGAGAGATATACCATGTTCTTGGATTGGAAGAATCAACATTGTGAAAATGACTCTACTACCCAAAGCAATCTACAGATTCAATGCAATCCCTATCAAACTACCACTGGCATTTTCACAGAACTAGAGCAAAAAGTTTCACAATTTGTATGGAAACACAAGACCCCGAATAGCCAAAGCAATCTTGAGAATGAAAAATGCAGCTGGAGGATCAGGCTCCCAGACTTCAGACTATACTACAAAGCTACAGTAATCAAGACAGTATGGTACTGGCACAAAAACAGAAATACAGATCAAAGGAATAGGATAGAAAGCCCAGAGATAAACCCATGCACATATGGTCACCTTATCTTTGATAAGGGAGGCAGGAATATACAGTGGAGAAAGGACAGCCTCTTCAATAAGTGGTGCTGGGAAAACTGGACAGGTACATGTAAAAGTATGAGATTAGATCACTCCCTAACACCATACACAAAAATAAGCTGAAAATGGATTAAAGACCTAAAGGTAAGGCCAGAAACTATCAAACTCTTAGAGGAAAACATAGGCAGAACACTCTATGACATAAATCACAGCAAGATGCTTTTTGACCAGCCTCCTAGAGAAATGGAAATAAAAACAAAAATAAACAAATGGGACCTTATGAAACTTCAAAGCTTTTGAACAGCAAAGGAAACCATAAACAAGACCAAAAGACAACCATCAGAATGGGAGAAAATATTTGCTAATGAAGCAACTGACAAAGCATTAATCTCCAAAATTTACAAGCAGTTCAATAACAAAAAACCAAACAACTCAATCCAAAAATGGGCAGAAGATCTAAATAGACATTTCTCCAAAGAAGATATACAGACTGCCAACAAACACATGAAAGAATGCTCAACATCATTAATCATTAGAGAAATGCAAATCAAAACTACAATGAGATATCATCTCACACCAGTCAGAATGGCCATCATCAAAAAATCTAGAAACAATAAATGCTGGAGAGGGTGTGGAGAAAAGGGAACACTCTTGCACTGCTGGTGGGAATGTGAATTGGTTCAGCCACTATGGAGAACAGTATGGAGGTTTCTTAAAAAACTACAAATAGAACTACCATATGACCCAGCAATCCCACTACTGGGCATATACCCTGAGAAAACCAAAATTCAAAGAGTCATGTACCAAAATGTTCATTGTAGCTCTATTTACAATAGCCCGGAGATGGAAACAACCTAAGTGTCCATCATCGGATGAATGGATAAAGAAGATGTGGCACATATATACAATGGAATATTACTCAGCCATAAAAAGAAACGAAATTGAGCTATTTGTAATGAGGTGGATAGACCTAGAGTCTGTCATACAGAGTGAAGTAAGTCAGAAAGAAAAAGACAAATACCGTATGCTAACACATATATATGGAATTTAAGGAAAAAAATGTCATGAAGAACCTAGGGGTAAAGCAGGAATAAAGACGCAGACCTCCTAGAGAACAGACTTGAGGTTATGGGGAGGGGGAAGGGTGAGCTGTGACAGGGCGAGAGAGAGTCATGGACATATACACACTAACAAACGTAGTAAGGTAGATAGCTAGTGGGAAGCAGCCGCATGGCACAGGGATATTGGCTCGGTGCTTTGTGACAGCCTGGAGGGGTGGGATAGGGAGGGTGGGAGGGAGGGAGACGCAAGAGGGAAGACATATGGGAACATATGTTTATGTATGACTGATTCACTTTATTATAAAGCAGAAACTAACACACCATTGTAAAGCAATTATACCCCAATAAAGATGTTAAAAAAAAATAATAAAAATAAATAAATGTTGGAGAGGGTGTGGAGAAAAGGGAACACTCTTGCACTGCTGGTGGGAATGTGAATTGGTACAGCCACTGTGGAGAACAGTATGGAGGTTCCTTAAAAAACTACAAATAGAACTACCATATGACCCAGCAATCCCACTACTGGGCATATACCCTGAGAAAACCATAATTCAAAAAGAGTCATGTACCAAAATGTTCATTGCAGCTGTATTTACAACAGCTAGGACATAGAAGCAACCTAAGTGTCCATCAACAGATGAATGGATGAAGAAGATGTGGCACATATATGCAATGGAATATTACTCAGCCATAAAAAGAAATGAAATTGAGTTATTTGTAATGAGGTGGATGGACCTAGAGTCTGTCATACAGAGTGAAGTAAGTCAGAAAGAGAAAAACAAATACCGTATGCTAACACATATATATGGAATTTAAAAGAAAAAGGGTTCTGAAGAACCTCGGGGCAGGACAGGAATAAAGACACAGACTTACTAGAGAATGGACTTGAGGATATGGGGAGGGGGAAGGGTAAGCTGTGACAAAGTGAGAGAGTGGCATGGACATATATACACTACCAAACGTAAAATAGATAGCTAGTGGGAAGCAGCCGCATAGCACAGGGAGATCAGCTCGATGCTTTGTGACCACCTAGAGGGGTGGGATAGGGAGTGTGGGAGGGAGGGAGACACGCAAGAGGGTAGAGATATGGGAACATATGTATATGTATAACTGATTCCCTTTGTTATACAGCAGAAACTAACACACCATTGTAAAGCAATTACACTTCAATAAAGATGTAAAAAAAAACAAACAAATAAAACTCAGTTAACCAGACACAAAGCAAGACGGTGGCAAGTCCTTTAAAATGGATGGTGTCCTCATTAACATACCTTTCACTGTAGCATTCAATGAGATCTAAAATAGAGTCTTAAACAATTTAAACATGTATTAACCCCTCTATGGCATTGTCACTTACTCCTTAATTTCTTTAGCTAAAATATGCTGTACACGAGATCTATAAATACTTGAGAAGATGGGTGTTTCTTTCTTAACTTCCAAGTGGAAAGGCACAATGTCCATTCTGACCCCAAGTAGTGCCATATCCTCGGGGTGAAGGAGGGGAAGGAGATGGGGCTGTTGATGCCCACAGGAGCCATGCTTGACTCAATATAATGCAAACCAGTGGAAATTGTGATTCCTTCAGCTGGAGGGGAAAGAGGATAACCCACGTCATGGAATTCCTTCTCTGTCATACTCTGCCTGAAGCTCTTCTCATATCTTTTCTCAGGTATTCCTCCCGACATTCCTCCCAATAGTGAAGTACTACTATATTGATGCAATAGAACAATGCTTTTGAGATGCTGGTGAATTTTTCCTTTTTGTAACTACTTTTCTCTCTTGGCACTTTTTTCTCCCCTCAATCATTAGGCTACTTTGTGTTAATTGCTTAGGGGAGGGCTGTTGTAACAAAGAGCAGAGAAAAGAGCCAGTTCAAAAGCCAACACCCTTTGGCAATGGAAGTCACTCAAGCTTAAGAGTTGGACTGAGTAACAGAAGTCACTACCTCCAACTCAAAGCCATCCCGCCAACTAGAAAAATGTTCCCTAGGTTGGAAGAAGGAGGAGTCAGAAAAGAAACAATGAGCATTGATAATAGCGAGTCCCTTGCAAAAGTGGCCCTACCGGGCTTCCCTGGTGGCGCAGTGGTTGAGAGTCCACCTGCCGATGCAGGGGACACGGGTTTGTGCCCCGGTCCGGGAAGATCCCACATGCCGTGGAGCGGCTGGGCCTGTGAGCCATGGCTGCTGAACCTGCGCGTCTGGAGCCTGTGTTCTGCCACGGGAGAGGCCACAACAGTGAGATGCCCTCATACCACAAAAAAAAAAAAAAAAAAATGGCCCTATGCCCTCTCCCTGGGCACCTGAGCAGGTAGAAAAATCTCAGATTCATTTCAGGGGTGTGAGAGCAAGAAGATGTCTGTTTTAACTGCTGGTGTTGTGGCCAGGAAGCAGTTCATCTTCAGAGACCTTGTTACAAGATGTGTCACACAGTGGCATGCTGGAGCTGGTTAGCTAGAATTGACTGTTACATTTACAGGAATTTTGTGAGCTGATTGTTAAATCATCAGTAGCTTGAAATCAGCCATAGTGGGAGTGTTTACACCCCAGAAATTGGCAAACACTACAAATCAGGACCTCCTTCCATCCACCCTCCAACCCCCCACCCCCAGAGGTGGTTGTTAAACATTTACCAGCACACCACTGGAGGGGTGGAGGAAGCGTTAGACAGTGTCAGAGAATGATACCTGTGCTTCCAAAAATTGCTGAGAAGGAGAAGAGAGTGCTCCAGATGGAGGGACCCTCCAGACAGCAGACTGTCTCTGGAAATTGCATGTATAGACAACAGAGACCCACATGGGGAGGACAGATGTCATTGGTCAGCAGATGCCCAAATGACTTCAATGAGTGATTGGGCCCTTGGAATCATGGTGTTTTTAGATAAGTCCCCCAGAACATAAATGCAAACCTGGTGAAAGGACAAGAAATCCCAAATTATTTTGCAGTACATTTCTTCCACCATGCAGAATAGGGATTCAAAACATCAATTCTCATAGAAAAATTAAGTTACACATATTGTACACCTGAGTTTGTGAAATTTACATCTACACAGCAGATGAGAAACAGGAAGGTTGGAGAGGTTGCCTTACGCAAGAATCTCACACTGTCTATCAACTCCCTGATCCGTGCTTTTTTCACCACGTAGGCGGAGCCGATGTTGGGGGTGGCTGTACTGGAGGTGGGGAGCTGATGTGGGGAGCAGGACCCAAGACAGGTGCCAGCCACAAAGATGTAAAACATTTTCCCAAGTCCCAACCCAAATCAACAAGAAACTCCCATACTCCTTACCTAATAAGGTAATAAAAAGACTAAACAGAGAGCTGAGAAGCCCTCTTCTGAGCTGGTCAGGTTTTGCTAAATAATTTAAAAGCTGAATCTGACAGAGGGGCAAGAAGGAGAGATCATTAATCCAACTGATGGCAGAGGAAATGTAAAAGCAGGAGGTCAGGGACCAAGAGAGGGGAACATGACCATGGTCCCATGTAGGAGGAAGGGGCAGATTCAGTGGGATTCAAGCAGTGGGTGATCTGTGTGGGGTCTGAACATGACTGGGGCAGCTGTCAATAAGCCTTAGAACATGAATGACATTAGGATAAAAGGGCACCCATGTCCCTGCAGATGGCCTAGAGGAAGAACTCTCTGAGAGAGCCTGAAACTTTCATCATTACTCAGGCAGGGTATGCACTCACTCCCCCTCCCTGCCTTGCCTCCTCTGAAAGGCATCCCTCCCACTGCGATGAGCACAGAGCACCAACCAATGCCAGCCCAAAGGAGTCAATCCCAGCTGAGGACCAGCCCGTGGAATCTTCTAAAACTAAGCAAATGAAACTGCCCTTCCATACAGTCTCTCTGCATGAACTGCATCCTCCCAGGCACAGAGAGGGCACCCCAGGCCTCCGCTCACCCAAGGCAGAAGGCACATCCTGCCTTTTCCTCCTGCTTCCAGGGTCTGTCTGAGCTCCCGTGAAAGGCCAGCCTTCCTGAACTTTGCAGGGAGACTTGAGCACGCAGCTCCTTTAAAGTCCCCTAGCTATGCCAGTCATTAAAGGGTGTTTTAGAAGGCAAGGCAGCATCTCTCTCAGGGCTTGGCTGGCGTCCCAGTGTAGCTGGAAGGAGGAGCAGACAGTGCTGGGCTCTCGACTCTGTCTTCACTGGGGTGTAAAATCCATTCCAGATCAGGGAAGCCAAGTAGTGACCCAGGTCCCTGCCCCTCATCCCCTGGACATCAGCCCGGGGCCAAAGTGTACCAGGCACCTCGGACTGCCTCTGAGCTACAGGAGGGGAGGGCAGACACTGCTCTCTCAACCCATGTTTTCCCCTTCCTCATTCCAATTGTTGGGTCCTCTTTCTTCACCTAGATCACAAGTACATTGAGGGGAGGGTCTCTGCCTAATACTCTCTAGAATCACAGTAACTGCTCAAGAAATACATGTATAGTTGGATCACTGATAAGGGTCCCATGTGTAGCAAACAAGGTCAATACCTTCCCAGTTGCTCTTACCACCTGAGTACCAAAGAGGAGGGAAGAAGATTGAAGGAAAGCAGCAGACTATAATAGACCATTTCCCCAAAAGTAGGGCACAGGTCACTGATGGTACATGAGATGCAGTTAGGTCTAGTATTACCCAAATAGAAGGAGGAAGTAAAATTGTTATTTACTTTGGTTATTGGTTAATCACGTTGGTTATTAAAATGTGATACACAGATATGTCATTAAATAACATGCAGTCATATAGTGGGAAAGCTATTCTAATTTCAAATTTCTTTCCATTCATCTGCTTAGAATAAAGAGAAAGTCTCTGTGGGTGCTGGTGTGTCTTTAACACTTTCAAACACCTGCTAACCTCCCTTTTAAAGGAAGCTGTTTTAGTAACTTTGCAGGCACCTGTATCTAGATAAAATTAATTAACATCGTATTTGTTTTAACGACAAACTTATAATTTTGGCAAGAGACACAGGTTTCCTATTTCCAATGGTGGTAAGGTTTCATTTTTAAACAAACTTATGAAAAAGAAGTGAGCTTGTTTAAAGAAAAATAGTAAGGAATACCACAGGTGGTGTGCTGATATAGCAAAAAAAATAATGTGAAGGTCTTATTTGAATGATAGAAGTTTCAGTGTATGACATAAATGGTAGTAGAAAGAAGACAGATTTTGGATTCAGAAACGACCTCATCCTCAAGTGGTGACTGCAAGAGCCAGTGGCCCCAGCCTTGGTCCTCACCCGGACAGGCACTGTGTGTGAAGGTTTGTCCTGATGGAATAGAAGTAGAGTGGGCATCCCAGTTAATTCCCAGACTTACAACCACACTTGTTTTGCTCTAAAAGCCAAGAGCCAATTGACTCATGGCATTTCCCTGGTGACTGATTTTGGCCAAAAAGGGAGGGTGTGTGAGACCTAACTTCACCCAATCAGGTGAAAAGGAAAGGCTTTTATGTCATGACTGAGAAGCAAGTGGCTATTTTTTCTCTCTTCTGTGAATAAGAACTCATGTGACCTCAATGGCTCCAGGTTCCTGCCTTACAACCATCAAGGAAAGTTTTAGGATGAAGGCAAAGCTGAAGACACCCTGCACAGAGAGATGAAGAGCCCAGAGCCCGGATGGTGTTGATGAGCAGTTCACCATTCCATGCTGAGGTCCTGACCTAGTTCTCCATGCCCTGTTATGGGAGATAATGTCTCTCCTTATTGGTTAAGCTGGCTGGAGCTGGGGTATCTCCTCCCTGTAGCTCAAAGCCCCTATGATTCTGGATACTTTGAGGAGTCCCAGAGGGGATGGATACCCTACAGCAGGGATCCCCAACCCCCAGGCCGGGTACCAATCCGTGGCCTGTTAGGAACCAGGCCGCACAGCAGGAGGTGAGCGGCCTGCAAGTAAGCGAAGCTTCATCTGCCGCTCCCCATTGCTCCCATTACCGCTTGAACCAGCCCCCCACCCCCCATCCATGGAAAAATTGTCATCTGTGAAACCAGTCCCTGGTGCCAAAAAGGTTGGGAACTGCTGCCCTACAGGATTCCAGTTAATGACACAGAAGTGAGAGGGGTAGAGCAGGGGACACTGTGCCCTGGCCCAGGTGACCTGTGACTTCCTTCACACCGTTCAGCAGGAACTTCTGCTCTTTGCATCCAATTCCTGCCTCTCCTTTCAAGAAAACACTGCCAAACAGGTCAGTGCATTCAAGTAACCAAAAGAGGTTATGACACATACCCCTGGGAAGATAAGTCCTAATCCACCAGTGAAATTTCATCTGCTAGGGTCATACTTTCACTTACATGCCACCTGTACCCTGTTGCAATCTCTTCCTCCACCAACTTGGGGCAATGAGCAGCTGCCCTCTCTTTCCTTTGTAGTGAATCTTTGTTATCTAGAACGCCTAAAATGTCATCAATGTGCCCCTTCATCTTTCTCTTCTTCAGACTAATTTCTTTGAGTCCATTCTCCTAAGTATTATTTTCTAACGTTAACTAGTATTTGGTTCCAATCTAGCTAACTCCTTCAATTGTACATGGTTACAAGGAGGCCTGAAAGAGCCCTGGCACGTGAAATCTCTTTATGAGTATAAACTGAGTACAGTACACCGTTATGGATGGAGAAGTCATTCAGTGAAGCTCATCATTTGTTGTACTGAACTGAAGTCATTTCAGCCAATGCTCTTCAACTGGCTTTTCTCGCAGGGCTGGTGAATTGAAAGAAGATCTAGCCTATAATCAGGAAACCTCTGCCCTCAACTCAGCTCTCCACAAGTGAGCTATCTGTGTGTGATCTTCAACAAGTAACATTTTCTACCTGGGCCTCGCTTTCCTCCTAAATTCTGAGATTTTAATGGCATAAATGAGCGGTGATCCATAGTCTCTGGATGGAATCAGGGAATGTTCTGGAGATACAGGTCAATGCAAGGCAAGCAGGGACCTGCAAGGGTAGGATTTTGTTTGAACTTTTTTCTTTCCTGCCTCCCAGTGACCTCCCATCCAGGCTGTCCCGTCAGACTCCAGCCAGGTTTGCCCTCCTCTTTTTCCAGGGAAGGGATCATGGGGACCAGGCAAGAGATTTTCCCTTTGATGTCTGAGTGGAATGGGCTTGCCCAGGACTTTACAACTCCCTTTACATGAATAACAAAGTAGGCTTCTAGGAGAGGGACTCGCTCAGCTGCAGGGAGCAGTCCTAGATAGAAGGGAACGAGGAGCGGCAACTTTAGGCTGACAGCTGTGCCTGCTACATGTGGCAGGGTACTACACGTTTCCAAACAAAAACCCCCAGGTCCTGCACGTGCCTGGCCTCATTTAACCCTCACAGCTGATCTGCCAGGGAGATGTCAGCTTGAAAGCACACACATGGCCACCTCAGTTGTTAAAATACTGAAATACTTCCATGACAATTGGTAAACAGCCTGCCCTGAGCCCCCTGAATTCCTTGCCCCCAACACCCTGGGTCTCAGCAAATGAAGGGTGTACCTGAGCACTAAGTGGACTTCCAGAAACCAGTTCCAGCACTTACAATATCTCTTGTTGTTCATTAATACCTGTTATTGAATATTTCAAATATAATCATTGGTGCATAGTGCCTATAACACACAGATTATACAGATGAGGGGTCTATGACAAAGTTTGGTTGCTTAACCATAAAAGCAATGATAAGCAATGATAATACTATCCATATTAGAATAGTATTCAGCCATAAAAAGGAATAAAGAATTGCTCCATCCTAGAACATGGATGAACCTTGAAAACATGGTACTGAGTGAAAGAATCCAGACCCAAAAGGCCACATTAATGTGATTCTGTTTACATAAAATACCAAGAATAGGAAGATGTATAGAGACAAAAAGTACATGAGTGCTTTCCAGGGACTGGGGGGTTGGGAGGGGTGGGATTGGGAGAGGTGATAGCTAACAGGAGTGGAATTTCTTTTCTGGGGTAAAGAAAATGTTCTAAAATTGATCTTGGTGATAGGTGCACAACTGAACACACTAAAACTTACTGAATTGTATACTTGAAATGGATGAATTGTATATGTGATTTAAAGCTGTTTTAAAAATTACCAGATACAACCTCCATAAATATTTACTAAATTTAAAATTATACACACACACACACACCATTGCATTAACATATTATATACACTATAAAACAAATACAGAAACTATATTTGTATAGGATGAGATGAAAAATAATAGAAGTTTTAATATTTTCTGTCTGTGACCCAGTGGATTGCTTTTGGAGACCCCCTGCTCTAGAAGCAGAGGTTCAGAAAGGCTGCAGAACCTGCCTGCTCACAGAGCCTTTGCTCTTCCTAGTACAGAATGCAGATTCTAGGGCCTCCTGGAGGTTGAGGAAGGCCAGGGAGCACTGCTATATTTTTTGATGTTCACAAAGTAGTACTGGAAAACAAAGAAATGCCAAAACAGAGTTAAAATATCAAGAAATAATTTTTAATTGTTTACATTTGAAAAAATGAAGACTTTGTGACATAAAAAACAGAATGCAATATTATTGTGCTATTCACAAGATAATTAGAGTTTTTCTGGGAAAAACTGAGAGCACACGGAGGCAGTGGAACAGTTATGGAGAACAATTCGAGGCTGGTGTCTTAACGTCTCGGTTCAGTGCAGTCTCTTGGCGGGTGTGTGCACAACCTCGCTTGGCAATGGCGGTTGAGGCCCTGGTGGGTGTGTGAGTCATGCTAAATGGACACTGGGCTAATGGAGGGATGGACCAGTGGACACCTGTGCTTTGAGGCAGAACATGAGAGCCAGAGAACAGGGAGGGAAGTGGCCTGCAAACCTCCTTTTTGTCTACAAGCAGTCATTCTGTAGGATTGCTTAGCCAGGGAGCAGAGGGAAGTGGAGGAAGATTGTGGGAGGAGATACCAGTTCAACTGAGAGGGGGATTATCAAGTCTCCTGGAGGCAAGACAACTCATTAATTCACAGCTGGCAAGATGTTTCCTGTCAAAGGTTGATATTTTTTTAAGTGTCTTTCTCTCTTACCAACAGTACAATATCAGTGAGGACAGAAAATTGTGATAGCCCCTCCTTTATTTCTTCCTTTGCCCCCCACATTTCCAAAGCCACAGAGCTTTGAAGAAAGGCAGGGTCAAAGTCTCCTTCAGGTCTCAGTTCTTGGAAATTGAGTCCCTTATTCATTTGGAGCTGCCCAGTGGTTGCCATGGTAACACAACATCTGCTACCCAACTCTGCTCCAGCGGTCACTGGGTTTGGCATATTCCAAGCTGTTGCTGGTTCTGTGTTTTGCCTGATGTGCTACTCTGCTCCCCGAGGAATGCATCACACTTTTTCAGCAAAGGAACACTTATTCAAAAGGCAGGGTTATGGAGAGAAGGGAGGTTAAATCAGTGCAAGTTGCAATTCTGAGAAAGCAAGCTCTCTGCGTGTGGGGCCATTAACTCTGCCAATCTTTGGATTAATGTTCTGCATCTGTTGATCTCAAATCCTACTGAAAACCATCCTCCTAGATTTATTTTGTTAGCATTTGTTTCTAAGGAGCATACATTATTTATTAAAACTTCTGTAAGATGTTTAAAATATATTTAAATTCCATGCTCCTCTCCCTTATTTTCTCATTTTAATGTCTTTCAGGTTTAATTGCTTGTCTGCCATTCTTTCTATTCACCAATTATTTCTGAAACTAAACAATATAGAACATAAATACAGGTTTCCTTGCCTACAACTTTCTCCTGTTCTACCAGGCAGCATCTTTATTCCCACTTCCCCTTGAAAACACATGATTTTTCTTGCTTGCTTTAATAGTTACTATCCTCAGGGGTGTCTCTAAGAAACTGAGAGGTGGTGTGGTACAGCCGTAAGAATACAGACTCCAGAGTCAAGGGAATCTAGGACTGGTCTCCTATCAAGGGTGAACAACTCATCTCATTTTGCCTGGAACTTGGCCAGTTTTAGCACTGAAAGTTCCCCAGCTGGGGGAAACCTTCAGTTCTTGGGCAAACCAGGATGACTGGTCATCCTCGTCCCAGCTTCCTCATCCTCTTGCTCTGTGTTCTTGGGAAATATCTTTTGCTTTTCCAACACTTGATTTTCTTATTTGTAAAATGAGAATGATAATAAGATGTTCCCCAAAAGGTTTTGGTGGGGATTAAATAAGTTAATAGATAAGATGCCTAATGCTAAAACAGAAGTCCATGCTCAGTAGCTATTATTATTAATCTTAGAATTAGAACTCTAGAGATAATCTTGAGTCGCTCATCCAATTTACAGCTGAGAAACTGGTTTGTTTAGATTGTCTAGCTTTTAAGGCTAGAAGTAGGACCAGGACTGGGATGGGGCAAGTGAGGTGCCTAGGGCTCAACATTTAAGGAGAAACTCACTCTGGGGTCATGTAAGTACATACTGCAAGCAAGGTGCCAACCTTTAGGTAACGCTGCCAGGCTACCAATCATGATTATCTGTCTTAGATAAAAAAAGTCACATTCTCTACTAGACAGATGCTCCATTTTATCTTTGGTGACAATTAGTTTCTAATAGCAACAGTGTTCCTAAGTCATCCAGGACTATGACTGCAGCAAAATATTTTTACTCTGAGTATCATTAAAACAAAGCAAAACAAAAACACTTGGTTCTCAAGAGACCTTGAGAAGTGAATCATTATAGTCAATCGTTTCCCAAATAGCATTAAATTGCCTTTTATTGTTAACAATATTTTATGGAAATCTTTCTAAAAGATATTGCACATTTCCCTGCCTTTTTCTGTCCATTAAATTAGACTTTTTAATTTGAAATAATTATAAGTTCTGGTGCAGTTGTGAGAAACAATACAGAGAGATACCATGTAAACTTTACCCAGGTTCTCCTAATTGTAACATCTCACAAAACTCCAGTACAATATCACAACCAGAATACTGATGTTGATACAGTCAAGATATACTATATTTCCATCACCATAAGGATCCCTTCCCCTGACCTCTGGTAGCCACACCCACCACCCTCCCACTCTCATTCCCTCCCTGGCAACTATTAATATGTCCTTCATTTCTGTAATTTTATTATTTCAAGAAAGTTATATAAATGGAATCATACAATATGTAATATTCCAGACTGGCTTTTCTCAGCATAACTCTCTGGAGATTCATCTGGGCTGTTAAGTATATCAATAGTTCATTCCTTTTTATTGCTGAGTAATATTCCATCATGTAGATGTACCACAGTTTGTTTAACCCCTTGAAGGACATCTGGGTGATTTCCTTTTTTTTTAACCACTATGAATAAAGCTGCTGTAAAAACTCATGCACATTGCTAATAGAAATTTAAAACACACAAATAAATGGGCATCCTGTGTTGATGAATTGGAAGACTAAATATTGTTAAGATGACAATACTACCTAAAGTGATCTACAGATTCAAATTTCTACCAAAATATCAACACTCTTTTTTGGAAAAAAAAAAAAAAAAAGAAAAATCCATCCAAAACTTTATATGGAATCTCAAGGGACCATGAATAGCCAAACTAATCTTGAGAAAGAACAAAGTTAGAGGTCTCACACTTCCTGATTTTAAGACTTACTACAAAGGTACAGTCATCAAAACAGTGTGATTCTGGCATGAAGACAAACAGAGAGACTAAAGCAATAGAATATAGAATACAGAAAAATCCTTGCATTTATGGTCAAATGATGTTTGACAAGGGTCAAGACCCTTCAATGAGGAAAGGAGAATCTTTTAAAAAATAGCATTGGAAAAACTGGATATACACATGCACAAGAATGAAGCTGGACTCTTATCTTACACCATTTAATAAAATTAACTCAAAATGGATCAAAAACTTAAAAATAAAAGCTAAGGGGGGGTACCTTCAAGATGGCAGAGGAGTAAGATGGGGAGATCACCTTCCTCCCCACAAATACATCAAAAATATATCTACATGTGGAACAGCTCCTACAGAACACCTACTGAACGCTGGCAGAAGACCTCAGACTTCCCAAAAGGCAAGAAACTCCCCACATACCTGGGAAGGGCAAAAGAAAGAGAGAAAACAGAGACAAAAGAATAGGGATGGGACCTGCACCTCTGGGAGGGAGCTGTGAAGGAGGAAAAGTTTCCACACACTAGGAAGCCCTTTCACTGGTGGAGACAGGGGGTCGGGGAGCTTTGGAGCCACAGAGGAGAGTGCAGAAACAGGAGTGCAGAGGGCAAAGTGGAGAGATTCCCAAACAGAGAATCAGTGCCAACCAGCGCTCACCAGCCTGAGAGGCTTGTCTGCTCACCCGCTAGGGTGGGTGGGGGCTGGGAGCTGAGGCTCGGGCTTCGGAGGTCAGATCCCAGGGAGGACTGGGGTTGGCTGCATGAATACAGCCTGAAGGGGGCTGGTGCACCACAGCTAGCCGGGAGGGAGTCTGGGAAAAGTCTGAACCTGTGTAAGAGGCAGGAGACCATTGTTCCGTGGCGCGTGAGGAGAGGGAATTCAGAGCACTACCTAAATGAGCTCAAGAGAAAGGTGCGAGCCCCAGCTATCAGTGCAGACAACGGAGATGGGCATGAAATGCTAAGGATGCTACTGCAGCCACCAAGAAGCCTGTGTGCAAGCACAGGTCACTATCCACACCTCCCTTCCTGGGATCCTGTGCAGCCCGCCACTGCCAGGGTCCCGTGATCCAGGGACAACTTCCCCAGGAGAACACATGGCATGCCTCAGGCTGGTGCAATATCATGCCAGCCTCTGCCACCACAGGCTTACCCTGCATTCTGAACCCCTCCCTCTCCCCGGCCTGAGTGAGCCAGAGCCCCCGAATCAGCGGCTCCTTTAACACCCTCCCGTCTGGGTGAAGAACAGATGCCCGAGGGTGACCTACATGCAGAGTCAGGGCCAAATCCATAGCTGAACCCCAGGAGCTGTGTGAACACAGAAGAGAAAGGGAAATTTCTCCCAGCAGCCTCAGGAGCAGCATATTAAATCTCCACAATCAACTTGATATACGCTGCATCTGTGGAATACCTGAACAGAAAATGAATCATCCCAAAATTGAAGCAGTGGACTGTGAGAGGAACTGTAGAATTGGGGTTTGCTTTCTGAATCTAATTTGTTTCCCGTTTTATGTTTATCTTAGTTTAGTATTTAGAGCTTATTATCATTGGTAGATTTGTTTATTGATTTTGTTGCTCTCTTCCTTTTTTTTTTTAAGTGTATATATAGATATAGTTCCTTTTTCTCTTTTTCTGAGTGTGTATGTGTCTTTGTGTGATTATGTCTGTATAGGTTTGCTTTAACAATTATTCCTGGGGTTTTATCTGTCCATTTACTTTTAGTATAGTTTTTAGTGCTTGTTATCATTGGTGGATTTGTTTATTGGTTTGGTTGCTCTCTTCTTTCTTTTTTATTACTTTTTAAAAATAATTTTTATTTTAATAACTTTATTTATTTATTTATTTCCCTTTTCTTCTGAGTGGTGTGGCTGACAGGGTCTTGGTGATCTGGCTGGGTTTTGGGCCTAAGCCTCTGAGGTGGCAGAGCCGAATTCAGGACATTGGTTCACCAGAGACCTCCTGGCTCAATGTAATATCAAATGATGAAAGCTCTCTCAGAGATCTCCATCTCAATGCTAAGACACAGATCCACTCAATGACCAGCAAGCTCAGAGCTTTACACCCCATGTCAAACAACTAGCAAGACAGGAACAAAACCCCACCCATTACAAGAAAGACTGTCTAAAATCTTAGGTTCACAGATGCTCCAAAACACACCACCGGATGTGGTTCTGACCCCAAAAAAGATAAGATTCAGCTTCATCCACCAGAACACAGGCACCACTCCCCTCCACCAGGAAGCCTACAAAACCCACTGAACCAACCTGACCTACTGAGGGCAGACACCAAAAACAACAGGAAAAACCAACAAGCAGCCTTCAAAAAGGAGACCCCAAATACAGTAAATTAAGCAAAATGAGAAGACAGAGAAATACACAGCACATGAAGGAGTAAGGTAAAAACCCACCAGGCCACACAAATGAAGAAGAAATAGGCAGTCTACCTGAAAAAGAATTCAGAGTAATGATAGTAAAGATGATCTAAAATCTTGGAAAGAGAATGGAGAAAATACAAGAAAGTTTTAACAAGGACCCAGAAGAACTGAAAAGCAATCAGACAGTGATGAACAACAAAATAAATTAAATTTAAAATTCTCTACAGGGAATCAATAGCAGAATAACTGAGGCAGAAGAACGGATAAGTGACCTGGAAGATAAAATAATGGAAATAACTATCACAGAGCAGAATAAAGAAAAAGAATGAAAAGAATTGAGGACAGTCTCAAACACCTGTGGGACAACATTAAATGCACCAAAATTCAAATTATAGGGGTCCCAGAAGAAGAGAAAAAGAAAGGGACTGAGAAAATATTTGAAGAGATTAGAGTTGAAAACTTCCCTAATATGGGAAAGGAAATAGTCAATCAAGTCCAGGAAGCACAGAAACTCCCATACAGGATAAATCCAAGGAGAAACACGCCAAGACACATATTAATCAAACTATCAAAAAGTAAATACAAAGAAAAAATATTAAAAAGCATCAAGGGAAAAGCAACAAATAACATACAAGAGAATCCCCATAAGGTTAACAGCTGATCTTTCAGCAGGAACTCTGCAAGCCAGAAGGGTGTGGCAGGGCATATTTAAAGTGATGAAATGGAAAAACCTACAATCAAGATTACTCTACCCAGCAAGGGTCTCATTCAAATTCGACAGAGAAATTAAAACCTTTGCAGACAAGCAAAAGATAGAATTCAGCACCACCAAAACAGCTTTAAAACAAATGCTAAAGGAACTTCGCTAGGCAGGAGACACAAGAAAGAGAAGGAAAAGACCTATAACAACAAACCCAAAACAATTAAGAAAATGGTAACAGGAACATATGTATCAATAATTACCTTAAATGTAAATGGATTAAATGCTCCAAACAAAAGACTGGCTGAATGGATACAAAAGGAAGACCTGTATATATGCTCTCTACAGGAGACCCACTACAGACCTAGGGACACATAGAGCCTGAAAGTGAGGGGATGGAAAAAGATATTCTATGCCAATGGAAATCAAAAGAAAGCTGGAGAAGCAATTCTCATATCAGACAAAATAGACTTTAAAATAAAGACTATTACAAGAGACAAAGAAGGATACCACATAATGATCAAGGGCGCAATCCAAGAAGAAGATATAACAATTGCAAATATTTATGCATCCAACATAGGAGCACCTCAATACATAAGGCAAATGCTAACAGCCATAAAAGGGGAAATCAGCAGTAACACAATCATATTAGGTGACTTTAACACCCCACTTTCACCAATGGACAGATCATCCAAAATGAAAATAAATAAGGAAACACAAGCTTTAAATAACACATTAAACAAGATGGACCTAATTGATATTTATAGGACATTCAATCCAAAAACAACAGAATACACTTTCTTCTCAAGTGCTCATGGAACATTCTCCAGGATAGATCATATCTTGGTTCACAAATCAAGTGTTGGTAAATTTAAGAAAACTGAAGTCATATCAAGTGTCCTTTCTGACCACAGCACTATGAAATGGCATATCAATTACAGGAAAAAAATTGTAAAAAATACAAACACATAGAAGTTAAACAATACACTACTAAATAACCAAGAGATCACTGAAGAACTCAAAGAGGAAATCAAACAGTACCTACAAACAAATGACAATGAAAACAGGACGACCCAAAACCTATGGGATGCAGCAAGCACAGTTCTAAAAGGGAAGTTTATAGCAATACAATCCTACCTCAAGAAACAAGAAACATCTCGAATAAACAACCTAACCGTACACCTAAAGCAATTAGAGAGAGAAGAACAAAAAGCCACAAAGTTAGCAGAATGAAAGAAATCATAAAGATCAGATCAGAAATAAGTGAAAATGAAGAAAATGAGAGCTAAGATCAATAAAACTAAAATCTGGTTCTTTGAGAAGATAAACAAAATTGATAAACCATTAACCAGACTCATCAAAAAAAAGAGGGAGAAGACTCAAATCAATAGAATTAGAAATGAAAAAGGATAAGTAACAACTGACACTGGAGAAATACAAAGCATCATGAGAGATTATGACAAGCAACTATATGCCAATAAAATGGACAACCTGGAAGAAATGGACAAATTCTTATAAAAGCACAACCTTCTGAGACAGAGCAGGAAGAAATAGAAAATATAAACAGACTAATCACAAGCACTGAAATTGAAACTGTGATAAAATATCTTTCAACAGGGCTTCCCTGCCTGCCGATGCAGGGGACGTGGGTTCATGCCCTGGTGAAGGAAGATCCCACATGCTGCGAAGCAGCTGGGCCTGTGAGCCATGGCCGCTGAACCTGCACGTTGTGAGCCTGTGCTCTGCAACGGGAGAGGCCACAGCAGTGCGAGGCCCGCGTACCAAAAAAAAAAAAAAAATCTTTCAACAAACAAAATGCCAGGACCAGGTGGCTTCATAGCCGAATTCTACCAAACATTTAGAGAAGACCAAACACCTATTCTTCTGAAACTCTTCCAAAATATAGCAGAGGGAGAAACACTCCCAAACTCATTCTAGGAGGCCACCATCACCCGGAAACCAAAATCAGACAAAGATGTCACAGAAAAAGAAAATTACAGGCCAATATCACTGATGAAAATAGATGCAAAACTCCTTAACAAAATACTAGCAAACAGAATCCAACAGCACATTAAAAGGATCATATACCATGATCAAGTGGGGTTTATCCCAAGAACCAAGATTTCTTCAATATATGCAAACCAATGATGTGATACACCATATTAACAAACTGAAGGATAAAAACCATATGATAATCTCAATAGATGCAGAAAAACCTTTTGACAAAATTCAACACTCATTTATGATAAAAACTCTCCAGAAAGTAGGCATAGAGGGAACTTACCTCGACATAATAAAGGCCATATATGACAAACCACAGCCAACACCTTCCCCAATGATGAAAAATTGAAACCATTTCCACTAAGATCAGGAATAAGACAAATAAGACCAATAAGACAAAAGGTTGCCCACTCTCACCACTCTTATTCAACATAGTTTTGAAGTTTTTGCACCAGCAATCAGAGAAGAAAAGAAATAAAAGGAATCCAAATCAGAAAAGAAGAAGTAGAGCTGTCACTGTTTGCAGATGACATGATACTATACATAGAGAATCCTAAAGATGCTAGCAGAAAACTACTAGAGCTAATCAATGAATTTGGTAAAGTAGCAGGATACAAAATTAATGCACAGAAATCTCTTACATTCCTATACACTAAAGATGAAAAATCTGAAAGAGAAATCAAGGAAACACTCCCATTTACCACTGCAACAAAAAGAATGAAATACCTAGCAATAAACCTACCTAAGGAGACAAAAGACCTGTATGCAGAAAACTATAAGACACTGATGAAAGTAATTAAAGATGATACAAACAGATGGAGAGGTATACCATGTTCTTGGATTGGAAGAATCAACATTGTGAAAATGACTATACTACCCAAAGCAATCTACAGATTCAATGCAATCCCTATCAAACTACCATAGGCATTTTTCACAGAACTAGAACAAAAAATATCACAATTTGGTGGGAAACACAAAAGACCCTGAATAGCCAAAGCAATCTTGAGAAACTAAAATGGAGCGAGGAATCAGGTCCCTGGGCTTCAGACTATACTATGAAGCTACAGTAATCAAGACAGTATGGTACTGGCACAAAAACAGAAATATAGATGAATGGAAGAGGATAGAAATCCCAGAGATAAACCCACACACATATGGTCACCTTATTTTTTGATAAAGGAAGCAAGGATATACAATGAAGAAAAGACAGCCTCTTCAATAAGTGGTGCTGGGAAAACTGGACAGCTACATGTAAAAGGATGAAATTAGAACACTCTCTAACACCATAAACAAAAATAAACTCAAAATGGATTAAACACCTAAATGTAAGGGCAGACACTATAAAACTCTTAGAGGTAAACATAGGCAGAACACTCTATGACATAAATCACAGCAAGATCCTTTTTGACCCACCTCCTACTGAAATGGAAATGAAAACAAAAATAAACAAATGGGACCTAATGAAACTTCAAAGCTTTTGCACAGCAAAGGAAACCATAAACAAGACCAAAAGACAACCCTCAGAATGGGAGAAAATATTTGCAAACGAAGCAACTGACAAAGGATTAATCTCCAAAATATACAAGCAGCTCATGCAGCTCAGTATCAAAAAAACAAACAACCCATTTCAAACATGGGCAGAAGACCTAAATAGACATTTCTCCAAAGAAGATATACAGATTGCCAACAAACACATGAAAGGGTGCTCAATATCACTAATCATTAGAGAAATGAAAATCAAAACTGCAATGAGGTATCATCTCACACCAGTCAGAATGGCCATTATCAAAAAATCTACAAACAATAGATTCTGGAGAGGGTGTGGAGTAAAGGGAACACTCTTGCAGTGTTGGTGGGAATGTAAATTGATACAGCTGCTATGCACAGCAGTATGAAGGTTCCTTGAAAAACTAAAAATAGAACTACCATATGACCCAGCAATCCCACTACTGGGCATATACCCTGAGAAAACCACAATTCAAAAAGAGTTATGTACCACAATGTTCACTGCAGCTCTATTTACAATAGCCAGGACATGGAAGTGACCTAAGTGTCCAATGAGAGATGAATGGATAAAGAAAATGTGGCACATATATACAATGGAATATTACTCAGCCATAAAATGGAAAGAAATTGAGTTATTTGTAGTGAGGTGGCTCTCATACAGAGTGAAGTAAATCAGAAAGAGAAAAACAAATACCATATGCTAACATACATATATGGAATCTAAAAAAAAAAAAAAAAAAGTTTCTGATGAACCTAAGGGCAGGACAGGAAGATGGAGAGAATGGAATTGAGGACACAGGGAGGGGGAAGGGTAAGCTGGGATGAAGTGAGAGAGTGGCATGGACATATATATATACTACCAAATATAAAATAGAGAGCTAGTGGGAAGTAGCTGCATAGCACAGGGAGATTAGCTCAGTGCTTTGTGTCCACCTAGAGGTGTGGGATAGGGAGGGTGGGAGCAAGGTGCAAGAGGGAGGGGATATGGGTAATATGTATATGTATAGCTGATTCACTTTGTTATACAGCAGAAATGAACACATCATTGTAAAGCAATTATACTCCAATAAAGATGTTAAGAAAAAAATTAGAACTAAAACTATGAAACTTAGAAGAAAACACAGGGGGGATCTTCATGACACAGATTTTGCAAATATTTCTTGGATATGACATCAAAAGCACAGACAAAAGAAAATACATACAAATTGAACTACATCAAAATTTAAAACTTTGTACATCAAAGGACATAATCAACAGAGTGAGAAGGCAAACTATGGAATGGGAGGAAATATTTCCAAATCATATACCTGAAAATGGTCAATATCCAGAATATATAAAGAACCTTTACAACTCAACAACAAGAAAACAACACAATTTTAAAATGGGCAGAGTGCTTGAATAGACATTTCTCCATACAAGATACACAAATGGCTAAAAAGCAGATGAAAAGATGTTCAACATCACTGATCATTAGGTAAATGCAAATCAAAGCCATAATGAGATACAACCTCACTCATTAAGAGTGAAAGAAAGAAAAAGAAGAGTTGACAAGGATGTAGAAATGAAACTCTTGTTCACTGCTAGTGGGAATATAAAATAGTTCAGCCACTATGGAAAACAGTATGGCAGTTCCTCAAAAAATTAAAAAGAGAATTATCATATGATCCAGCAATTCCTCTTCTGGGTATATATTTAAAAGAATTAAAAGCAGGACTCAAACAGGTATTTGTACACCCATGTTCACAGCAGCATTATTCACAATAGCTAAAAGGTGAAAGCAACCCTAAAGTCCACTCACAGATGAATAGATTTTTTTAAAAGTGGTAGGAGTGACATCACCAAAAAGGCACCATATGTTGTTTCTGACTTAGCTCTCCCTCACAAGAACAACAACTATTCATGGGCGAGACCATATGGAGAAAATCCTGGAACACATGGGTGTCCCAACGCACACCCCTGTACCACAGAGGTCAAACCTGACTGCATTAGGAGGGTAGGAGGAGTGGGTACACATTGATTGCTTTGCGCCTCCCCCAGGTTGGCATAGGAACACAGCAGGAGCTCTCCCCTGAGCCCCATGGTTCCTCCAGTGGGAAAAGAGCCCAGGGCAAACATTGAGTTCTGAAGTATTGTGGGGTGCTTCTTGGGAGTCCCCACTCCAGTCTCATCCCACCGGAATTGTGGGGGAATCTGTGATGCTTGACCACTATGAATCTGATTGTGACTGATAAGGGGGAAGGGGCTTGCAACAACCAGCTCTTAGATCTGGGCAGATGAGGTTCTTACCTGAAGCACCCACACAGAAGTCCAAACCAGTGGCTTTGCTAATCCGTAGAACCAAATCAGTGGCACAGTCTGACCAGAGAACTCAGCAGAATGCAAGTCTACCTGATTTGGGTCTTCAAATAAAGAGCCTTGCTGGCCCTGGAGCCTGGTCTACCACTTCCCAGGAAGGGTAGCTAATTCATAGCTCCACCTACTGCTGAATTTAGCTTCCCACCCCTCCAGACCAGCAAGCCTCACCAGGAATACCTAGGAGGCTTCTTGGAGCTGGCCTTCCTATTTCACCCAGGAAGGGGAGCAAATCACAGCCCCACCCTATGCTGAGTGTAGCTCCCAGCTCCCTCTAATCTCAAAGGCTGACCAGAACACCTGGAAAGCTGCATAGCCCAGAAATGTTCAAGCAGACTGTACAGCAGGCAGAGCTGACCATCTGCAGAGGAAAGCCAGAGGCCGCATTTAGCCAGGAAACTTGGGTCATGGGTCAGCTTGAGTCAAGACCACAAAGAAAAAGCCTTGCCAGATTTGGAGCTGGGTCTTCTGCTTTGTTAGGCAGAAAAAATAATTTCTAGCTTCATCCATTGGTAAATACAGCTTTTAGCCTGCCTGACCAGGAAACGTAACCAGAACACACAGGAAGCTGTGTAGCTATCTAACAGCCCTGCTTATAATCACAATTGAACAGAGTGCACAATTTGAGGTTTCCTCCATCTGCAGAGCAAAATCAGTCACTCCATCTGGCCAGGGAATTCAATGCACAGTCTTGCCTGATTCAGTCCCCAAACAAAGCCATGCAGGCCCTGGGGCCCATCCTGCTGCCCCACTAAGGCAGGGAAGTCAATTCAGAGCCCCAGATAACTATAGTTCCCATTCCCAACTGTCCAGAAAGCCTGGCAACCACTGAGAATGCAGGCAACCATGGAGATCACCTAATAGACTTGCTTGGGCAGGGAACCATGCCAGCAGTCCTATCTAACTGTTCTCAGCCAGTGGCACAACCACCTAACCTCAGAGCTCAGGCAGTGACCTCTACCAAAAATAGACCCTGATAGCAAGCCCCACTTGCCCAAGGATGTTACCAGCAGACCTGTCCAGAAACCCAAATGGAACTGACTGGTGAAGAACTATTATCTTTGCCAAAGTGAACCTATGAAGTCTAGAAGAAAAGGTTACTTACTCAAATGCTTAGATACCCATGTAAGAAGTCAATGATCAGAAAAAAAAGAGGTAAACATGATATCAACAAAGGAAACTAATAAAGCCTAAGTACTGACCCTAAAGGAATGGAAATCTATGAATTGTCAGACAAAGAATTCAGAATAATTCTCTTAAATAAGTTTAGTGAACTACAAGAATATACAGACAACTAAACAAAATTAGGGGAAAGTGCATGAACAAAATGAGAAGTCCAACAACGAAATAGAAATGATTCAAAAAACAAAAGTGAAAACAGACATCCTACAGCTGAAAAATACAACTAAACTGAAGAATTCAATAGACAGTTTCAAAAGCAGACTAGACTATACAGAGGAAAGAATCAGTGAGCTAGAAAACAGGACATTTAAAAGTATCAAGTCAGGTGATCAAATCAAGATGGCAGAGGAGTAGAACATGGAGCTCACCTTCTCCCACAAATACAGCAAAAATACACTGACATGTGGAATGATTCTCACAGAACATCTACTGAAAGCTGGCAGAAGGCCTTAGACTTCCAAAAGGGCAAGAAAATCTCCATGTAACTGGGTAGGGCAAAAGAAAAATGAAAAAAAAAAGGAAAGTAATTGGGATGGGACCTGCACCTCTGGGAGGGAGCTGTGAAAGAGGAAAGGTTCCTGGCTGTGAAGTCCCCTCACTATTGGGGAAATCAGCCAGGATAGAAGGGGAGCTTCAGAGCCTAGGAGAGAGTGCAGCAACTGGTTTGCAGGAGGCAAATTGGAGAGTAACCTGCACAGCCGGTCAGTGCTGGCTGGAACTCCCCAGCCTGAGATGCTTATCCACTGGGGTGGGTGGGGGTTTCATGCTGAGGCTCGAGCTTTGGAGGTCAGACCTCTGGGAGAGGACTGGGGTTGACTATGTGGAGACAGCCTGAGGGGGCTAGGTTGTGGTGCACAGAAACCTAGAGAGTACGGGAAGAAGGCTGGGCCTGCCAGTGAAGCAAAGCACCATCGTTGGGGGGCATGTGAGGAGAGGAGAGAGACTGCCATAGGAGCTTCTTTTTCTGTGCTTGCTCTCAGGTGTCAGGACACTGCATACATAAGCTCCTGGGGTGGGCATGAGCTGCCACTGCCATCTTGGACTCCAGAGGTGGGCAGGGACTGCTACTGACACAGCTGAGGGTCCTGCAAGCAGGCACAGGTCGCTGCCCCACCCTCCCGGGAGCACGTGCAGCCTGCTGTCACTGTCAAGGGTCCCATGACCTGCTTCCTACTGCTGCCCGAGCCTTCCCGGGAGCAAGCATGGGCTGCACACCTGCACATGCCCTATCAAGAGGATAACAGTCAGCGCACACTGAGGAAAGAGATGGCGAGCATCCAAATCAAAAACAGCCCTCACACCAAAAAAATATTAAATCCACACAAGCCACGCAGGGACACTCCTGCACATAAATAGGCTTCCAAGACTACAGTAGATAATTGTTTCTCCTAAACTCACAGAGTAAGAGAAATATAGGCAAAATAAAGAAGTAAAGGAATCACTCCCAGTTAAAAGGACAAGAGAATTCCCCTGAAGGAGGAAAAAATGAAACAGACCTCTTTAATCTAATAGACACTGAGTAAAAAAAAAAGAGGTAATGAAAATACTGAAGGAATTAAGAAAAGGTATTGAGAGAAATGCAGATTGCTGTAAAAAGGAACTAGAAACTATAAGGAAGAGACAAGAAAAATTAGAAAATTCATTTGCTGAGACAAAAGGTGAGGTAAAGGTAATGAATAGCAGAATGAAAAATGCAGAAGAAAGAATAAGTGATCTGGAAGACAGAATAATGGAAATTATCCAATCAAAACAGCAGACAGAAAGCCAAATGAAAAGAAAATGAAAGCAATATAAGAGACCTATAGGATAATATAAAGCATGCCAATCTAAGCATAACAGGGATTCCAGAAGGAGAAGAAAGGGAAAAGGGGATTGAAAATGTATTTGAAGAAATTATGGCTGAAAACTTTTCAAACCTAAAGAAGTAAACAGATATCCAGATACAGAAAGTACAAGGGTACCAATCAAGAACATATTATTGTAAAAATGGCAAAACTTAAAGAGAGGATTCTAAAGGCAGCAACAGAAAAACAAGGAGTAAATTACAAGGGAATCCCCATAAGGCTATCAGCTTATTTCTTTATAGAAACACCACAGGCCATAAGGGAGTGGCAAAATATATCCAAAGTCTTGAAAAGGAAAAATCTGCAACCTAGAATATTCTACCCAGCAAGATTATAATTTAGAATAGAAGAAGAGACAAAGAATTTCTCTGACAAGCAAAAACTGAAAGAATACAGCAATACTAAACCTATTCTAAAAGAAGTACTGAAAGGTCTTCTCTAAATAGAAAAGAAGCAAGAAAATATAAGAAGGAGGAAATCACAGTTGGAAAGTAAATCGCTTAAATAAGCCAGTATACAGATCAAAAAGAAAAAAAACTATTTGTGACAGTGATGATAAACACAAAGAAGAGCAAAAGGATAAACATGAAGAAGTAAAACAGGACAAAAAAAATCACAAAATGTGGGGAAGGTGAGTAAGAAAATGCAGATACTTTTTTTTCTCTTAGAATGTGTTTGAACTTATATGACTATCAGTCTAAAGCAAGCAGGTATAGGAAGGGGTTAACATACTTGAAAAACAGGGCAACCAGAAATCAAAAACATACAACAGATTTACAAAAACCAAAAAGAAGAGAACACAAACATAAAATAAAAGGAAATTATCAAGCCACAAAAAGATAAATAAAGAAAAAGGAACAGAAAAGAGAGCAAGAATCAACAGGAAAACAGGGTTTAAAATGGTAATAGCAACATATGTATCAATAATTACCTTAAATGTCAATGGACTGAAGCCTCCAATCAAAAGTCATAGAGTGACAGACTGGATAAAAGAACAAGAACCTATAGTATGCTGCCTACAAGAGACCCCCTTAGGGCAAAGGACACACATATATTGAAAGTGAGGGGATGGAAAAAGATATTTCATGCAAACGGAAATGACAAGAATGTGGAAGTTGCAATACTCATATCAGACAAAACAGACTTCAAAGGCTATAAAGAAAGGTAAAGAAGAACACTATATAATGACAAAAGGATCAATACAAGAAGAGGATTTTACATTTGTAAACATATATGCACCTACTATAGGAGCACCCAAATATATAAAACAAATACTAGCAGACACAAAGGGAGAAATTGATGGGAATATAATAATAGTAGGAGACATTAACACCCCACTCACATCAATGGACAGACCTTCTGACAGAAAACCAAAAAGGCAACAGAGACCCTAAATAATATAATAAAACAGTTGACTTAATTGATATTTTCAGGACATTACATCCAAAAAAACCCAGAATATACATTCTTTTCAAATGCACATGGAACATTCTCTAGGACTGACCACATACTAGAGTTGGTTTTGACCACAAAACCAACCTCAACAAATTTAAGAGTTAGAAATTATTTCAAGCATCTTCTCTGACCACAATGGCATGAAACTAGAAAACAACCACAGGAAAAAAATTGAGAAAAAATGATTACATGGAGACTAAGAAACATGCTACTAAAAAGCCAATGGATCAACAAGCTAATAAAAAGGCAATTTAAAAATACCTTGAGACACATGACAATGAAAACACAACCATACAAAATCAATAGGATGCAGCAAAAGCAGGTCTTAGAGGGAAGTTCATAGTAATACAGGCCTTCCTCAAAAAACAAGAAAAATATCAAATAAACAACCTAACCTATCACCTAAAAAAATTAGAAAAAGAAGAATAAACAAAACCTAAAGTCAACAGATGGAAGGAAATAGTAAAGATCAGGGAGGAAATAAATAAAATAGAGATTTAAAAAACAATAGAAAAAAATCAATAAAACCAAGAACTGGTTCTTTGAAAGGATAAACAAAACTGACAAACCTCTGGACAGGCTCACCAAGAAGAAAAGAGAAAGAACCCAAATAAACAATATAAGAAATGAAAAAAGGAGAAATCTCAACTGACACCACAGAAATACAGAAAACCATAAGAGAACACTATGAACAATTATATGTAAACAACTTGACAACCTAGAAGAAATGGACAACTTTTTAGAAACATATGGCCCAACAAAACTGAATCAAGAAGAAACAGATAATTTGAATGGACTGATCACTAGAAGTGAAATAGTATCTGTAATAGAAAAACAAAAAAGTTCCTATGAACAAAAGTCCAGGACCAGATGTCTTCACAGGCAAATTCTACTAAACATACAAAGAAGATACTGATTCTTCTCAAACTTTTCCAAAAGGCTGAATAGGAAGGAAAACTCCCAAAGACATTCTATGAAGCTATCATCAACCCTGATACCAAAACCAGAAAAAGATATCACAAAAAAAGAAAATTACAGGCCAATATCACTGATGGACATACATGAAAACTCTTCAACAAAATACTAGCAAACGGAATCCAACAACACATTAAAAGGATCATACACAATGGGAATCATCTCAAGGATGCAAGGATTCTTCAATATACACAAATCAACCAATGTGATACACTGTATTAACAAACTGAAGAATAAAAACATATGATCATCTCAACAGACACAGAAAAAGCTTTCCACAAAATTGAACACTGATTTATGATAAAAACTCTCCAGAAAGTGGGCATAGAGGGAACCAACCTCAACATAATAATGGCCATATACAACAAACCCACAGCAGACGTTATTCTCAATGGTGAAAAACTGAAAGCATTTCCTCTAAGATCAGGAACAAGACAAGGGTGTCCACTCTCACCACTATTATTCAACAAGGTCTTGGAAGTCTTAGCCACAGCAGAGAAGAAAAGCAATAAAAGGAATCCAAATTGGAAAAGAAGAAGTAAAGCTGTCACTGTTTGCAGATCATGATACTATACATAGAAAATCCTAAAGATGCCACCAGAAGACTACTAGAGCTATTCAGTGAATTTAGTAAGGTCACAGGATGTAAAAAAATGCAGAGAAATCCCTTGCATCCCTATATGCTAACAATGAAAGATCAGAAAGAGAAATTGAGGAAACACTCCCATTTACCATTGCAACAAAAAGAATAAAATACCTAGGAATAAACCTACCTAGGGAGACAAAAGACCTGTACAGAGAAAACTATAAGATGCTGGTGAGAGAAATCAAAGATGACACTAACAGATGGAGAGATATACCATGTTCTTGGATTGGAAAAATCAATATTGTGAAAATGAGTATACTACACAAAGCAATCTACAGATTTAATGCAAGCCCTATCAAATTACCAATGTCATTTTTCACAGAACTAGAAGAAAAAACTTTACAATTTGTATGGAAATACAAAAGGCCCCGAAAAGCCAAAGAAATCTTGAGAAAGAAAAATGGAGCTGAAGGAATCAGGCTTCCTGACCTCAGACTATATTACAAAGCTACAGTAATCAAGAGAGTATGGTACTGGCATGAAAATAGAAATATAGATCAATGGAACAGGATAGAAAGCCCAGAGTAAACCCACACACCTACGGTCACCTAATCTATGACAAAGGAGGCAAGAATATACAATGGAGAAAAGAGAGTCTCTTCAATAAATGGTACTGGGAAAACTGGACAGCCACATGTAAAAGAATGAAATTAGAACACTCCCTAACATCATACACAAAAAATAAACTCAAAATGATTAAAGACCTGAATGTAAGGTCAGACACTATAAAACTCTTAGAGGAACACATAGGTAGAACACTCTATGACATAAATCACAGCAAGATCCTTTTTGACCCACCTCCTAGAGAAATGGAAATAAAAACAAAAATAAACAAATGGGACCTAATGAAACTTCAAAGCTTTTGAACAGGAAAGGAAACCATAAACAAGACCAAAAGACAACCCTAGAATGGGAGAAAATATTTGCAAATGAAGCAACTGACAAAGGATTAATCTCCAAAGTATACAAGCAGCTCATGCAGCTCAATGTCAGAAAAATAAACAACCCAATCAAAAAATGGGCAGAAGACCTAAATAGACATTTCTCCAAAGAAGACATACAGACTGCCAACAAACACATGGAAAGATGCTCAACATCACTAATTATTAGAGAAATGAAAATCAAAACTACAGTGAGGTACCACCTCACATGGGTCAGAATGGCCCTCATCAAAAAATCTACAAACAACAAATGCTGGAGAGGGTGTGGAGAAAAGGGAACCCTTATGCACTGTTGGTGGGAGTGTAAATTGATACAACCACTATGGAAAACAGTATGGATGTTCCTTAAAAAACTAAAAATAGAACTACCATATGACCCAGAAATCCCACTACTAGGCATATACCCAGAGAAAACCATAATTCAGAAAGAGTCATGTACCCCAATGCTCATAGCAGTACTATTTATAATAGCCAGAACATGGAAGTAACCTAAATGCCCATCAACAGAGGAATGGATAAACAAGATGTGGTATATATACACAATGGAATATTACTCATGCATAAAGAGGAACAAAATTGGGTCATTTGTAGAGATGCTGATGGACCTAGAGACTGTCATACAGAGTGAAGTAAGTCAGAAAGAGAAAAACAAATCTTTTATATTGACACGTACATGTGGAATCTAGAAAAATGGTACAGATGATCTTATTTGTGAAATAGAGACACAGACGTAGAGAAAAAAAATGTATGGAAACCAAGGGGGAAAGGAGGGGTTGGGAGAAATTGGGAGATTGGGATTGACACATATACACTATTGTTACTATGTATAAAATAGATAACTAATGAGAAAATACTGTATAGCATAGGGAACTCTACTTAATGCACTGTGGTGACCTGAATGGGAAGGAAATCCAAAACGGAGGAGATATATGTATATGTATAGCTGATTCATTTTGCTGTACATTAGAAATAAACACAATACTGTAAAGCAACTATACTTCAATAAAAATTAATTTAAAAAATTAGCAAACCGAATCCAACAACACATAAAAAAGATCATAAACCACAACCAAGTGGGATTCATCCCAAGCTCACAAGGATGGTTCAGTATACGCAAATCAATCAATGTAATACACCACATTAACAAAAGAAAAGTAAAAAGCCACATGACCATCTCAATAGATACAAAAAAAAGAGAAGCATTTGACAAAATTCAACATCCATTTATGATAAAACCTCTAACCAAAGTGGGCATATAGGGGAAAATCTCAACATAATAAAAGCCATTTATGACAAACCCACAGCCAATATTAATACTCAGTGACGAAAAGCTGAAAGCCTTCCCGCTAAAATCTGGAACAGACAAGGATACGCACTCTCACCACTTCTATTCAACATAGTATTGGAAGTCCTGGTTACAGCAATCAGACAAGAAAAAGAAATAAAAATATCCAAATTGGAAGGGAAGAGGTAAAACTGTAACTAAATGCAGATAACATGATACTACATATAGAAAACCCTAAGGACTCCACACAAAACTACTCGATCTAATAAATGAATTCAGCAAAGTAGAAGGATACAAATTAAATTCAGAAATTGGTTGTGTTTCTTTACACTAACAATGAAATATCAGAAAGGGAATGTAAAAACACAGTACATTTTAAAATCACACCCCAAAATTAAAATACCTAGGAATAAACCTGACCAAGGAGGTGAAAAACTTATATGCTGAAAACTTTAAAAAACATTAATAAAGGGAATAAAAGAGGATTCAAAGAAATGGAAAGATATACCATAATCTTGCATTGGAAGAATTAATATTGTTAAAAATGGCAATACTACCCAAAGCAATCTACAGATTTAATGCAATCTCTATCAAATTACCCATGACATTTTTCATAGAACTAGAACAAATAATCCTAAAATGTAAATGGAATCATAAAAGACCCAGGAGTGGCAAAGCAATCTTGAGGGGGGAAAAAAAAGGAGGTGTAATCCTCCCAGACTTCAGACAATACTGCAATGCTACAGTAATCAAAACAGTGTGATACTGGTACAAAAACAGACATATGGATCAATGGAACAGAATAGACAGCCCAGAAATAAACCCACACACCTATAGTCAATTAATCTTCATCAAAGAAGGCAATGTAAAATGGGATAAAGACAGTCTCTTAAGCAAGTGGTGCTGGGGAAGTTGGACAGCTGAATGGAAAACAATGAAAGTTAGACTATACCTTCACACTATGAACAAAAATAAATTCAAAATGGCTTAAAGACTTAAACATAAGACATGACAACATAAAACTAGAAGAGAGCAAAGGCAAAACATTCTCTGACATAAACTGTACCAATGTTTTCTTAGATCAATCTCCCAAGGCAATAGAAATAAAAACAAAAGTAAACAAATGGAACCTAATCAAACTTACAAGCTTTTGCACAGCAAAGGAAACCAACCATAAAAGAACCAAAAAGACTACCTATGGAATGGGAGAAAATATTTATAAATGATGAAACCAAGAAGGGCTTATTCTCAAAAATATACAAACATGGGCTTCCCTGGTGGTGCAGTGGTTGAGAGTCCGCCTGCCGATGCAGGGGACACGGGTTCGTGCCCCGGTCCAGGAAGATCCCACATGCCGTGGAGTGGCTGGGCCCGTGAGCCATGGCCGTCGAGCCTGCGCGTCTGGAGCCTGTGCTCCACAACGGGAGAGGCCACAACAGTGAGAGGCCCGCGTACCGCAAAAAAAAAAAAAAATACAAACAGCTCATACAACTCAACAACAAAGAAACAAACCAATTGAAAAATGGGCAGAAGGCCTAAAGAGACATTTCTCCTAAGAAGACTTACAGACGGCCAATAGGCACATGAAAAGATGCTCAATGTCACAAATTATTGGAGAAATGAAATCAAAACTACAATGAAGTATCACCTCACACTGGTCAGAATGCCCACCATTAAAAAGTCTACAGATAAATTCTGGAGAGGGTGTGGAGAAAACGGCACACTCCTACACTATTGATGGAAATGTAAGTTGGTGTAGTCACTGTGGAAAACTGTATAGAGGTTCCTCAGAAAACTAAAAATAGAATTACCATATGATCCAGCAATCTCACTCCTGGGCATATACCCGGACAAAACTATAATTCAAAAAGATACATGTACCCCTATGTTCATAGCAGCACTATTCAGAACAGCCAAAACATGGAAACAACCTAAATGTCCATTGCCAGATGAATGGATAAAGAAGATGTGGTACACATATACAACAGGATACTAGCCAGCCATAAAAAAGAAGGAAATAATGCCATTTGCAGCAACATGGGTGCAAATAGAGATTATTATACTAAGTGAACTAAGTAAGAAAGAGAAAGACAAATACCACATGATATAACTTATATGTGGAATCTAAAATATGGCACAAATGAACTTATCTACAAAACAGAAACATACAGACATAGAGATCCAACTTGTGGTTGACAATGAGGAGTGGGGTAGGGAGAGGGATTGACTGGGAGTTTGGGATGGGTAGATACAAGCTATTACATTTAGAATGGATAAACAACAAGATCCTAATGTATTGCACAGGGAACTATATGCAATCTCCTGGCATTAACCATAATGGAAAAGAATATGAAAAAAGAATGTATATATGTGTATAACTGAGTCACTTTGCCATACAGCAGAGATTGGCACAACATTGTAAATCAACTATACTTCAATTAAAAATGAAAATAAAATTATCATGTCAGAGTAGCAAAAAGTAAAAAGAATGAAAAAGAGTGAAGAAAGCCCAGAGGACTTATGGGACACAATAAAAGGAAACAATATCCACATTACGGGAATTCCAGGAGCAGAAGAGAAAGAGACAGAAAGTATATTGAAAGCAATAATGGCTGAAAACATTCCAAACCTGGAAAGAGAAATGGACATCAAGATCCATGAGGGCTGAAGGTCACAAAATAAGGCTACACTGAGATACATTATAATAAATTGTCAAAAGACAAAGATTTTGAAAGCAGCAAGGAAAAAGAGAGAAGTTACATACAAGGAAACTTCCATAAGAAACTTCGGGTCAGGAAAGAATGGAGTGATATTTTAGAAATATTTTTCTTAAATGTCAACCAAGAGTTCTATGCCTGGCAAAACTATCCTTCAGAAATGAAGCAGAGATAAAGCTTTTCCCAGACAAACAAGAGTGGAGAGATTTCATTACCACAAATCCTGCTGTAGAAGAAATGCTAAAGGGAGATCTTTGAGTGGAAGTAAAAGGACGCCAATTAACATAATAAAAATATAAGAAGGTAGTGTAAAACTTACTGGTAATGGTAGATATATAGTGAAATTTAGATTCCGTAATACAGTACTGGTGGTGGTTTATAATCCACTTACAACTCTGGTTTAAAACTTTAAAAGCATATGTAGTAAAAAATAATAACTAGAGAGTAGAAGCAAGAAGAACTATAATCCTGCAGCTTGTGGAACAAAAACCACATTCACAGAAAGACAGACAAGATAAAAAGGCAGAGGGCTATGGACCAGATAGGGGAACAAGATGAAACCCCAGAAAAACAACTAAATGGAGATAGGCAACCTTCCATAAAAAGAATTCAGAATAATGATAGTGAAGATGATCCAGGACCTCAGGAAAAGAATGGAGGCAAAGATCGAGAAGATACAGGAAATGTTTAACAGAGATCTAGAAGAATTAAAGAAAAAACAAAGAGAGATGAACAACACAATAACTGAAATGAGAAATACACTAGAAGGAATAAGTAGCAGAATAACTGAGACAGAAAACGGATAAGTAACCTGGAAGACAAAATGGTGGAATTTACTGCTGCAGAACAGAATAAAAAAGAATGAAAAGAAATGAAGACAGATTAAGAGACCTCTGGGACAACATTAAATGCAACAACATTCACATTATAGGGGTCCCAGAGGAGAAGAAGGAGAGAAACGACCTGAGAAAACATTTGAATAGATTATAGTCTAAAACTTCCCTAACATGGGAAAGGAAATAGCCACTGAAGTCCAGGAAGTGCAGAGAGTCCCATACAGGATAAACCCTAGGAGAAACATGCCGAGACACATAGTAATCAAACTGGCAAAAATTAAAGACAAAAATTATTGACTGCAGCAAGAGAAAAATGACACATAATATACAAGGGAACTCCCATAAGGTTAACAGCCAATTTCTCAGCAGAAACTCTACAAGCCAGAAGGGAGTGTCATGCTATATTTAAAGTGATGAAAGGGAAGAACCTAAAACCAAGATTACTCTACCAGCAGGACCTCATTCAGATTTGATGGAGAAATCAAAAGCTTTACAGACAAGCAAAAGCTAAGAGAATTCAGCACCACCAAACCAGCTCTACAACAAATGCAAAAGGAACTTCTCTAAGTGGGAAACACAAGAGAAGGAAAGGACCTACAAAACCAAACCCCAAAACAATTAAGAAAATGGTAATAGGAACACACATATCAATAATTACCTTAAACGTGAATGGATTAAATGCTCCAACCAAAAGACACAGGCTTGCTGAATGGATAGAAAAACAAGACCCATATATGTGCTATCTACAAGAGACCCACTTCATACCTAGGGACACATTCAGACTGAAAGTGAAGGGATGGAAAAAGATATTCCATGCAAAGGGAAATCAAAAGAAAGCTGGAGTAGCAATACTCATATCAGATAAAATAGACTTTAAAATAAAGAATGTTACAAGAGACAAGGTAGGACACTACATAATGATAAAGGGATCAATCCAAGAAGAAGATATAACAATTATAAATATATATGCACCCAACATAGGAGTACCTCAATACATAAGGCAACTGCTAAAAGCTATAAAAGAAGAAATTGACAGTAACACAATAATAGTGGGACACTTTAACACCTCACTTACACCAATGGACAGATTATCCGAACAGAAAATTAATAAGGAAACACAAGCTTTATATGACACAATAGGTCAGATAGATTTAATTGATATTTATAGGACACTGTATCCAAAAACAGCACACTACACTTTCTTCTCAAATGCGCATGGAACATTCTTCAGGATAAATCACATCTTAGGTCACAAATCAAGCCTCAGTAAATCTAAGAAAATTGAAATCATATCAAGCATCCGTTCTGACCACAACGCTATGAGATTAGAAATCAATTACAGGGCCAAAAAAGTTAAAAAAAAACACACAAACACATGGAGACTAAACAATACATTACTAAATAACCAAGACATCACTGAAGAAATAAAAAAGGAAATCAAAAAATACCTAGAGATAAATGATAATGAAAACACGATGATCCAAAACCTATGGAATGCAGCAAAAGCAGCTCTAAGAGGGAAGTTTATAGCTATAAAACACTACCTCAAGAAACAAGAAAAACCTCAAATAAACAATCTAACCTTACATCTAAAGGAACTAGAGAAAGAAGAACAAAAAACCCCCAAAGTTAGCAGGAAGAAAGAAATCATAAAGATCAGAGCAGAAATAAATGAAATAGAAACAAAGAAACCAATAGCAAAGATCAATAAAACTAAAAGCTGGTTCTTTGAGAAGATAAACAAAATTGATTAACCATTAGCCAGACTCATCACGAGAAAGAGGGAGAGGACTCAAATCAAAAAAATTAGAAATGAAAAAGGAGAAGTTACAACAGACATCGCAGAAATACAAAGCATCCTAAGAGACTACTAGAAGCAATTCTATGCCAATAAAATTGACAACATGGAAGAAATGGACAAATTCTTAGAAACGTATAACCTTCCAAGACTGAACCTGGAAGAAATAGAAAATATGAACAGACCAATCACAGTAATGTAATTGAAACTGTGATTTAAAATCTTCCAACAGGGCTCCCCTGGTGGCGCAGTGGTTGAGAGTCCACCTGCCGATGCAGAGGACACAGGTTCGTGCCCCGGTCCGGGAGGATCCCACGTGCTGCAGAGCAGCTGGGCCCGTGGGCCATGGCTGCTGAGCGCGTGCGTCCAGAGCCTGTGATCCACAATGGGAGAGGCCACAACAATGGGAGGCCCACGTACTGCAAAAAAAAAAAAAAAAAAAAAAATCTTCCAACAAACAAAAGTCTAGGACCAGATAGCTTCACAGGTGAATTCTATCAAACATTTAGAGAAGAGCTAACACCCATCCTTCTCAAACTCTTCCAAAAAATTGCAGAGGAAGGAAGACTCCAAACTCATTCTATGAGGCCACCATCACCTTAATATCAAAACCAGACAAAGATAAGACAAAAAAAGAAAATTATACACCAGTATCACTGATGAATATACATGCAAAAATCCTCAACAAAATACTAGTAAACAGATTCCAACAACACATTAGAAGGATCATACACCATGATCAAGTGGGATTTATCCCAGGGATGCAAGGATTCTTCAATATATGCAAATCAATCAATACGATACACCATATTAACAAACTGAAGAATAAAAGCCATATGATCATGTCAATAGATGCAGAAAAAGCTTTTGACAATATTCAACACCAATTTATGATAAAAACTCTCCAGAAAGTAGGCATAGAGGGAAGCTATCTCAACATAATAAAGGCCATATACAAAAACCCACAGCAAACATCATTCCCAATGATGAAAAACTGAAAGCGTTTCCTCTAAGATCAGGAACAAGACAAGGATGTCCACTCTTGCCACTAGTATTCAACACAGTTTTGGAAGTCATAGCCACGGCAATCAGAGAAGAAAAATAAATAAAAGGAATACAAATGGAAAAGAAAAAGTAAAACTGTCACCTTTTGTAGATGACATGATACTATACATAGAAAATCCTAAGATGCTACCAGAAAACTACTAGAGCTAATCAATGAATTTGGTAAAGTTGCAGGATACAAAATTAATGCACAGAAATCTCTTGCATTCCTATACACTAATGATGAAACTTCTGAAAGAGAAGTTAAGGAAATACTCCCATTTACCACTGCAACAAAAAGAATAATATACCTAGGAATAAACCTACCTAGGGAGAAAAAAGACCTGTATGCAGAAAACTATAAGACACTGATGAAAGATATTAAAGATGACACCAACAGATGGAGAGATATACCATGTTTTTGGATTGGAAGAATCAACATTGTGAAAATGAGTATAGTACCCAAAGCAATCTATAGATTCAATGGAATCCTTATCAAATTATGCATGGCATGTTTTAGAAAACTAAAACAAGAAATCTTAAAATTTGTATGGAAACACAAAGACCCTGAATAGCCAAAGCAGTCTTGAGGGGAAAAAAACAGAGCTGGAGGAATCAGACTCCCTGACTTCAGACTAGACTACAAAGCTACAGTAATAAAGACAATACGGTACTGGCACAAAAATCGAAATATAGATCAATGAAACAGCATAGAAAGCCGAGGGATAAACCCATGCACCCAAGGTCAACTAATCTATGACAAAGGAGGCAAGGATACACAAGGGAGAAAAAACAGTCTTTTCAATAAGTGGTGCTGGGAAAACTGGACAGCTACATGTAAAAGAATGAAATTAAAACACTCCCTAATATCATACACAAAAATACACTCAAAATGGATTAGAGACCTAAATGTAAGACTGGACACTGTAAACCTCTTACAGTAAAGCATAGGAAGAACACTCTTTGACGTAAATCACAGCAAGATCTTTTTTGATCCACCTCCTAGAGAAATGGAAATAAAAACAAAAATAAACAAACAGGACCTAATAAAACTTCAAAGCTTTTGCAAAGCAAAGGAAACTACAAACAAGATGAAAAGACAACCCTCAGAATGGGAGAAAATATTTGCAAATGAATCAATGGACAAAGGATTAATCTCCAAACTATATAAACAGCACATGCAGCTTGATATTAAAAAAACAAACGACCCAATGAAAAAGTGGGCAGAAGACCTAAATAAACATTTCTCCAAAGAGGACACACAGATGGCCAAGAAGCACATGAAAAGCTGCTCAACATTGCTAATTATTAGAGAAATGCAAGTCAAAACTACAATGAGGTATCACCTCACACCAGTTAGAATGGGCATCATCAGAAAATCTACAAACAACAAATGCTGGAGAGGGTGTGGAGAAAAAGGAATCCTCTTGCACTGTTGGTGGGAATGTAAATTGATACAGCCACTTTGGAGAACAGTATGGAGGTTTCTTAAATCTAAAAATAGTTACCATCTGACCCAGCCATCCCACTACTGGGCATATACCCAGAGCAAAACATAGTTCAAAAAGACACATGCACCCCAATGTTCATTGCAGCACTATTTACAGTAGCCAGGTCATAGAATCAACCTAAATGCCCATCGACAGATGAATGGATAAAGATGATGTGGTACATATATACAATGGAATATTACTCAGCCATAAAAGGAATGAAATTGGGTCATTTGTAGAAACGTGGGTGAATCTAGAGACTGTCATACAGAGTGAAGTAAGTCAGAAAGAGAAAAACAAATATCACATATTAACCATATATGTGGAACCTAGAAAAATGGCACAGATGAACTGGTTTGCAGGTCAGAAATTGAGACACAGATGTAGAGAACAAACATATGGACACCAAGGGGGGAAAGCAGCAGCAGGTGGGGGTGGTAGTGTGATGAATTGGGAGTTTGGGATTGACATGTATACACTGATGTGTATAAAATGTATTACTAATAAAACCTGGTTATAAAAAATATATAAAATAAAATAAAAAAATAATAACTAGAATTATCTGTTATTAGATATATAATATAAAAATGTGTAAATTATAACATCAGTAACCTACAATGTGAGGGAAAGGAGAAGTAAATGTGTAGAAATGCTATTGAAGTTAATTTATTATCAGTTTCAAATAGGGTGTTATAATTTTAAGATATCTGATATAAACCTCATAGTAACCACACAGGAAATACCTATAGTAGTCACAAAAAAGAACATGATTAAAAAAAAGTCAAAGCATACTGATACCAAAAGATATCAAAAAAGGGAGGAGGATAAGAAAGAACAATAGATCTACAAAACAACCAGAAAACAATTAACAAAATGTCAATCGTAAGTTCTTACTTATTAATCATTATTTAAATGTAAATGAATTAAATTCCTAATCAAAAGACACAGAATGGTTGAAAGGATTAAAAAAAAAACAACAAGATCCAACGATATGGTGCCTTTAAGAGACTAACTTTAGCCTTAAAGATACACATAGACTGAGAGTAAAGGGATGGAAAAACATATTTCAAGCAAGTGTTAACAAACAAACAAACAAAACAAACCAGGGGTAGCCACTTATATCAGGCAAAATAGACTTTAATGTAAAAATGTAAAAAGAGACAAAGAAAGATATTATGTAATGATAATGGGGGTCAATCTATCAAGAAGATATAACAATTCTAAATATTTATGCACCGAACATTGGTGCACCTAAGCAGATAAAGAAAAAAACTAACATAGCTAAAAGGAGAAATAAAGAGCATTATATTATTACATGGAGTCTTTAATACCCCACTCTCAACAATGGATAAATTGTCCAGAGACTCAATAAGGGGACAGTATACTTGAATAACACTATAGACCAAATGGACTAACAAATATATACAGAACATTATATCCAACAGCAGCAAAATAAACATTCCTCTCAAACTCACATGGAGTACTTTCTAGGACAGAACATATATTATGCCACAAAACAAATGTTAGCAAATTCAAGAAGGTTGAAATCATACCAAGTATCTCCTCTGACAAAAATAGTATGAAACTAGAAATGAGTAGCAAAAGGAAAACTCAAAAACTCATGAATACATGGAAATTAAACAACACTCTCCTAAACCAGTAATGAATTAAAGAATAGATTGAAGAGGTAAGAAAAAAGTATCTTGTGACAAACAACAATGAAAATATATACCAAAACTTATGAGATGAAGCAAAAGCAGTTCTAAGAGGGACGTTTATAGCCAAAAGAAAAACAGAAGGCCTACATTAAGAACAAGAAAGATCTCAAATAAACAACCTAACTGTTCACCTAAAGGAACTAGAAAAAGAACAACAAACAGCCCAAAGTTAGCAGAAGGAAGGAAATAATAAAGATTAGAGCAGAAACGAATAGAGAACAGGAAAACAACAGAAAAGATTAACAAGAGTTTTGTTCTTTGAAAAGATAAAGTTGACAAACCCTTTGCTAGACTAATCAAGGGAAAAAAGAGAACCCAAATCAACAGGATAATAAATGAAAGAGTAAATATTACAATGGGTACCACAGAAAAAGAAAGGATGTTAGAGGCTACTATGATCAAAAATATGCCATCAAACTTCTAGGACAATCTACAAGAAATGGAAAATTTCTTTGATACATAAAAACTACTGAAGAGAGTTCGCAAGATGGTGGAGTAATAAGACCACGACTCTTTCAGTCATGCCAAAATTACAACTATTTACAGAGAAACTGTTGATGAGAAAGACCAGGATCTACAATAAAAGACCTTCTACAACCAAAGGTATAAAGAAGGAACCACAAGTAGATGAGTAGGAGGGATGGACTTATGGTACAGTCAAGACCTACACCCCCAGGTAGGCAATCTACAAATAGTAGAATAATCACAATTGCAGAGGTTCTCCCCAAGAAACAAGGGGTCTGAGTCCCATATTGGGCTCCCCAGCATGGGGGTCCTGCACTGGGAAGATAAGCCCACAGAACATTTGGCTTTGAAGGTCAGCAGGGGTTCTTTTGTGGAGACCCAGAGGACTGTGGGAAATAGGGACTCCACTCTTTAAGGGTGCACACAAAATCTCACATGCTCTGAGACCCAGAGCAGAAGCAGAAATTTGAAAGGAACCTGGGTCAGACCCACCTGCTAATCTTGGAGAATATGCTGGAGAGGCAGGAGGCAACTGGAGCTCACCCTTGGGACACAGATATGGACGGCAGCCTTTTTGGGAGCTTTTTCTACCACGTGGACAGTGGTGCTAGTAAACACCACTTTGGAGTCTTCCCTCTAGTTTGTTAACCTTAGGACCCAGTCCCACCTCCACCCATCAGACTGTATGCAGCACTGCTGGGATGCCTCAGGCCAACCAATTTGCCAGATGGAGACACAGATCTACCCACCAACAGTCCGGTGGCTGTAAAACCCCTTGAGCTCACAAGCACCCCTGGACATAGCCTTGTCCACCAGAGGGCCCAGGAACTGGCCCCACACATCAGGGTATAGGCACTAGAACTGGGACACCCAGGGACTTACAGCCAGAGATCCAGGGACACAACTCTGCCCACCAGTGGGTAGACACCAGCCCCAGAACCACCTAGATCCAGTCCTACCCACCAGTGTGTGGACACCAGTTCCAGGACAACTGCAACTCTGCAGCCTGACCTGTCAGACCCAGTCCACCCACCAGAAGAACATCAGCTGTGAGACACCTTGGGTCCCTCAGCCAGCTGCTCGTGGATCCAGCCCCACTCACTAATGGGTCAAAACAAGCTTTGGGAACCCCCCACCCCTTCTCTGAGATACCAGAGCCAGCTGTGTCAGGAATCAGCCCCATTCACCAGCAGTCCAACACCAGCTCTGGGACCCCTGAGCCCATAGACCCCAGGACATGGCTCTGCCTGTCAGTGGACCAGTAGTAGCCCCAGGATATGACTTTACCTGCCAGCAGGTGTGCACTGGCCCCAGGACCACAGTGTCCCTTCAGTCAGCCTGGTCAAGACCCAGCCAACACATAAGCAGGTCAGCACCAGCCCTGGGATTCCCTGGGTTCCAGCCCCACACAACAGTGGCCTGACACCAGCTTCAGGATCTCAAAGCCCTACAGTCAGAGTCTCTGAAACACAGCACCACCCACCAGTGAGACAGAATTAGCACTGGGACCCCCTAGGTCCCAACCCCACCCACCAGAAGGCCAAAACCCACTCTGAGATACCCTGGACACCTCAGAAAGTTGCCCTGGGATACAGCCCCACTCACCAGTGGGCTGACACAAGCTATGGGATAACTCAAAAGCCATAACCAGCCACGTCATGAAATGGCCCCACCTACCAGCAGGCTAACACTAGATCTAGGAACCATGGCCCTGTAACCACCCACCCCAGAACCTGCCTCTGCCCTCCAGTCAGCCAGCCACGGGACCTACTGGTGTTCTGCAGCCAGTCAAGCTATGACCCAGCTCCACAAACAAGTGGCTGGCACTCTTGCACAAGGCAGCGCTTGGCAACCAACTGGACTGAGGGACAGTTACACCTACCAGGCCACACACAGTAGTCAACCCACCACAACAGAAGGGTCTGTGCAGTCAACATAGCGGTTACCCATAGAACATATAGCTCTGGTGACTAGAAAGGTGTGTGCTACTGGGATGCATAGGATGTCTCCTACAAAAGGACAAGTTCAGGAATACAACAAACATACCAGATACATAGAAATGAAGCCAGAAAATTAGGCAAAAAGAGGTGACAGAGAAACATGTTTCAAAAGAAGGAACAAGAAAAAGAAGAAACAGAACAACTAAGTGAAGTGGAGATAGGCAATCAACCAGATAAAGTTTTCAAGGAAATGATCATAAAGATGATCAAAGAACTCAGGAGAAGAATGGAAGAACAGACTGAAAAGTTAGAAGTTTTTAACAAAGAGCTATAAAATATGAGGAAGAACTAAAAAGAGATGAAAAATACAATAACTGAAATGAAAGATAAACTAGAAGTAATCAACAGCAGATTAAATAATACAGAGAAACAGATCAGAAAGCTGGAAGACAGAGTATTGGAAATCATTGAAGTTGAACAGAAAAAAAAAGAAAGAAAAGAAAAAAGCATAAAAAGAAATGAGGACACTTTAAGAGATGTCTGAGAAAATATCAAGCATAACAACACCTAGAAGGGGAAGAGAAAGAAAGGGGCAGGGAACAGATTTGAATATGGTAACTGAAAATTTCTTAACCTGGGAAAGGAAACAGACATCCAAGTTTGGGAAGCACAGAGAGCCTCAAAGAGAATCAACCCAAAGAGGATTGCACCAACACACATTATAATTAAAATGGAAAAATTTTAAAGATAAAGAGAAAACATTAAAAGCAGCAAGGAAAAAAAAAAGTAACATGTTACACACAAGGGAATTCCCATAAGGCTATCAGCTGACCTTTCTTTTTTTAAAGAATTGAAAAAAAATTTGTTTAATGTTTATTTATTTATTTATTTGGCTATGCCAGGTCCTAGTTTTGGCAAGTGGGATCCTCATTGTCACGTGGGATCCTCATTGCCACATGTGGGATCTTTAGTTGTGGCATGCAGGAACTTTAGCAATGGCATGCAAACTCTTAGTTGCAACGTGTGGGATCCAGTTCCCTGACCAGGGATGAAACCCAGGCCCCCTGCATTGGGAGTGCAGAGCTCTAGCCACTGGACCACCAGGAAAGTCCCTGTTACCTTCACTTTCAGCAGAAACTCCGCAGGCCAGAAGAGAGTGGCATGATATATTTAAAATGATGAAAGGGGAAAACCTACAATCAAGAATACTCTACCAAGCAAGGCTCTCATTCATATCTTATGGAGATCTCAATAGATTTACAAATAAGGAAAAGCTAAAAGAGATCAGCACCACCAAACCAGCTTTACAAGAAATGTTAAAAGGACTTTTCTAATTTAAAAAAGGCCACAACTAGAAATATAAAAATTATAAAAGGAAAAAGCTCATTAGGAAAGGCAAATATACAGTAAAGGTGGTAAATCAACCACTTCAGGTCTACCAAGAAGGTTAAAAGACAGAAGTAATAAAATTATATCCACAATAAGCAGTTAAGGGATACAGAAAAACAAATAGATATAAAATACCATGTCAAAATGGTAATTGTGAGGAGAGGGGAGTAAAAAATGGAAGGTTGTTAAAATGCATTTGAAATTAAAAGTTCAGCAACTTTAAAAAATTACATATATATATACACACACACATGCACACACACACACACAAAGAGAGAGAGATTGCCATATATAAACTTCATGGTTTATAATATAAACCATACATAAACCAAAAATCTATAATAGATACATACACACACACACACACACACACACACACACACACAAAGAGAAAGGAATCCACTCATAACACTAGAGAGGGTTATCAACTTACAAGAGAACAAAAGAAGGAGGAACAAAAAAGAACCACAAAATGATCCAAAAGCAATGAACAAAACAGCAATAAGTACATAACTATCAATATCATTTTGAATATAAATGGACTAAACTCTCCAATAAAAACACATAGTATAGATGAATGGATACAGAAATAAGACCCACATATATGTTGCCTATAAAAGACTCACTTCAGATCTAAACACACACACAGACTGAAAATGAGGGGATGGAAAAAGTTATTCCATGCAAATGGAAATCAAAAGAAAGCCAAAGTAGCAATACTTATATCAGACAAAATAGACTTTGAAACAAATAATGTTACAAGAAATGAAACAAATAATGTTACAAGAGACAAAGAAGGACATTACATAATGATCAAAGGATTAATCCAAGAAGAAGATATAACATTTAAAAATATATAAGTACCCAAAAAAGGAGCACCTAAATACAAAAAGCAAATATTAACAGATATAAAGGGAGAAATTGATAGTAACACACTAATAGTAGGGGACTTTAACATTACATTTAACATCAATGGACAGATGATCCAGATGGAAAATCAATAAGGAAACACTGGCCTTAAATAACACATTAGACAAGACTGACTTAACAGAAATATACAGAACATTCCATCCACAACAGCAGAATACACATTCTTTTCAAGTGCACGTGGAACATTCTCCAGGATAGATCACATGCTGGCCAGAAAACAAGCCTCAGTAAATTTAAGAAAATTTAAATCATATAGAGAATTTTTTCTGACCACAACCCTATGAGACTAGAAAATAAACTACAAGAAAAAACTCTCACTCCCCCAAAAACACAGATGGAGGATAAATAATATGCTACTAAACAACCAATGGAGCATTGAAAAAATCAAAGAAGAAACTTTTTAAAAGCTGGAGACAAATGAAAACAAAACAAATGAAATCAGGCTGCAGCAAAATCAGTTCTAAGAGGGAAGTTTATACAAGACAAGACTATCTCAGGAAACAAGAAAATGCTCAACTGAACAACTTAACCTTACACCTAAAGGAACTAGAAAAAGAAGAACAAACAAAACTCAAAGTTAATACAAGGAAAGAAATCCTAAAGATCAGTGCAGAAATAAATGAAATAGAGACAAAAAAAAAAAAAAAAAACCCAATAGAAAAGATCAATGAAACTAAGAGCTGATACTTTGAAAAGATAAACAAAATTGATAAAACTTGAGCCAGACTCATCAATGATAAAAGAGAGAGTACCCAAATCAATAAATTCAGAAATGAAAAAGGAGAAATTACAACGGACACCACAGAAACACAGAGAATATAAGAGATTACTATGAACAACTATATGCCAATAAAATGGGCAACCTAGGAGAAATGAACAAATTCCTAGAAACGTATAGTCTCCCAAGACTGAACCAGGAATATATAGAAAATATACTAATTACCAGTCATGAAATTCAATCAGTAATTTTAAAAATTCCAAACAAATGAAAGTACAGAACCAGATGGACTCACAGGTGAATTCTACCAAATATTTAAAGAAGGGTTAACAACTATTCTCAAACAATTCCAAAAAATTTTCAGAGAAAAGAATACTTCTGAATTCATTCTACAAAGCCAGCATCACCCTGATACCAAAACCACATAAAGATATCACACAAAAAAAATTACAGGCCAATATCACTGATGATCATAGATGCAAAAATCCTCAACAAACCATTAGCAAACTGAATTCAGCAATACATTAAAAGGATCATACACTATAGTCAAGTGGGATTTATCCCAGGGATGCCAGGATGTTTCAATACTGTTAATTGACCATTGTGATATACTGCATTAACAAATTGAAGAATAAAACCATATGATCATCTCAATAGATGCAGAAAAAGCTTTTGACAGAACTCAACAAAAATTTCTGATAAAAACTCTCTACAAAAGGGGTAAGGAGGGGACATACCTCAATATAATAAATGCCATATATGACAAACTCACAATTAACATCATACTCAATGGTGAAAAGCTGGAAGCATTTCCTCTAAGATCAGGAGCACTACAAGGATGTCCACTCTCACCACTTTTATTCAACATAGTATTGGAAGTCTTAGCCACAGCAGACAAGAAAAGAAAAGGAATCCAAACTAGAAAAGAAGAATTAAAATGTCACTGTTTGCAGATAACATGATACTATACAGAGAAAATCCTAAAGATGTCACCAAAAACCTACCAGAGCTCATCAATGAATTTAGTAAAGTTTCAGGATAGAAAATTAATATACAAAACTCTGTTGCATTTCTACACACTAACAATGAACTGTTGCAAAGAGTGCAAACAATTAACTGTTTCCATATAAGGAAACAATTCCATTTACAATCACATCAAAAAGAATAAAACACCTAGGAATAAATCTAACTAAGGAAGTAAAAGACCTGTACTTGGAACAGGATACTGATGAAAGAAATTGAAGATGACACAAACAAATGGAAAGATATATTGTGCTCATGGATTGGAAGAATTAATGTTGTTAAAATGACCATACTACTTAAGCAATCTACAGATGTCATGTAATCCCTAACAAAATACCAATGACATTTTTCACAAAACTAGAACAAGTAATTTAATAATTGTATTGAAATACAAATAACTCAGAGTAGCCAAAACAATCTTGAGAAAGAAAAACAGAGCCGACTTCAGATTACACTACAAAGCTACAGTCATCAAAACGGTATGGTACCAGCACAAAAACAGACACATAGATCAATGGACCAGAATACAGAGCTCAGAAATAAACTCATGCATTTATGGGTCAATTAGTCTATGACAAAGGAGGCAAAAATATACAATGGGGGAAAAGAGAGTCTCTTCAACAAATGGTGCTAGGAAAACTGGACACATACATGTAAAAGAATGAAATTAGAACATTTTATCACACCATATACAAAAAATAAATTAAAATGGATTAAAGACCTAAATGTAAGACTGGAAGCCATAAGACTTCTTAAAGAAAACTTAGGCAGAACACTCTTTGACATAAATCGTAGTAATAATTTTTGAGTCTCTCTCCCAAGGCAAATGAAACAAAAGCAAAAATAAACAAATGGGACCTAATTAAACTTAAAAGCTTTTCCCCAGCAAAGGAAACCTGTGTCAAAATGAAAAGACAACCTACTGAATAGGAGAAAATATTTGCAAATGATATGACTGATAAGGGCTTAAAATCCAAAATACATAAACGTCTCATACAACTAAATATCAAAAAACAAAAAAATCCAAACAATCCAGTTTTCAAATGAGAAAAAGTTCTGAATAGACATTTTTCTAAAGAAGACATACAGATGGTTAACAGGCACATGAAAAGATACTTAACATTTCTATTCATCAGAGAAATGTAAATCAAATCCATAACGTGAGGAATATCTCCTCACACCCGTCAGAATGGCTATCATCAAAAAGACCACAAATAATAAATGATGGAGAGGATACAGAGAAAAGAGTGCTCTTGTACACTGTCAGCAAGAATGTAACTTTGTGTAACCACCATGGAAAAAAGTAGGGAGGTTCCTCAAAAAACTAAAAATAGAGTTACCATATGACCAAGCCATTTCACTCCTGTCTATGTATCCAAAGAAAATGAAAACACTAATTCAAAATGAAACATGTACTCCAGTGTTCTGAGCATTATTTACAGTTGTCAAAATATGGAAGCCATCTAAGTGTCCATCAGAAGATGAATGGATATAAAAGAAGTGATATATATATAGATACACACACACACACACACACACACACACACACACACATATACATACAGTGGAATACTACTCAGCCATAAAAAAGAATGAAATTCTGCCACTTGCAACACCACGGATGGACCTGGAGGGTATTATGCTTAGTGAAATAAGTCAGACAGGGGAGAAAGACAAATATTGTATGTTAGCACTTATATGTGGAACCTAAAAATACAAAACAAGTAAATGAATATAACAAAACCAAAACAGACTCACAGATATAGAGAACAAACTCGTGGTTACCAGCTGGGGAGAGGGAAGGGGGTGGGACAAGATAAGAGTAGCAGATTAAGAGGTACAAACTACTATGTATAAAATAAATAAGTACAAGGATATATTGTGCAGCACAGGAAATATAGCCAATATTTTATAATAACTTTAAATGGGGTATGGTCTATAAAATAAATGAATCATTATTCTTTACATCTGAAACTAATATATTTTAAATCAACTATATCTCAATTTTTTTAATTTATGAAAAGAAAGACACAACCTACCAAGACTGAATCAGGAAGAAATAGAAAATCTGAAGCCACCAATTACTAATAAGGAAATTGAATCAGTAATCAAAAATCTAACAAGGAAAAGCTCCACTTAGCCTAGCTTAGCCTCGCCCTAGCTCCCAAAGATTTTCTTCTGTTTTCTCCTGAAAGTTTTATAGATTTTTTTTTTTTACAGTTAAGCTCATGATTCATTTTGAGTTAAGTCAAGGTTTGTGTGTGCGTGTGTGTTTTGTTTGTTTGTTTGTTTGTTTGGGATAGGGATTCCAATTGCTCCAGCATCATTAATAGGAAAGGCAACTCTTCCTATATGTAACTGCTTCACAATTTTGTCAAAAATCAGTGGGGTGTGTGTATGGGTTTATTACTGGGTTGTCTATTCTGTTCCATTGATCTATTTGTCTATCCATCTGCTAAATATCACACAGTTGATTATTGTAGCTATATAATAACTCTTGAAATCATGTAGACTGATTTCAAATTTTTCAAAATTATTTTTGATTATTCTAGTTTCTTTAAGTTTTTGTATATATTTTGGATTAAAATAGTCTATAATGACAAAAAATCTTGTTGAGATTAGATAGGCATAGCTTTAAATCTGTATATCTATTTGGGGAGAATTGACACCCTTACTATGCCATCCACAAACACAGTATATTTCTCCATTTATTTATTTCTTTCATCAAAATTTTGTAGTTTTTAGCATATAAGTTCTGTACATATTTTTTAAATTTTCACTTAAGTATTCCTTTTTGTTATTGTAAATGGTACTATATTTTAAATTTTGGTATTTATGTATTCATCAATAGTATATAGAAATACAATTGATATAGAGTATCATATCCTGCAAACTTCCTGATATAATTATTATTTCTAGAAATTTTTTTTTATAGATTCCTTGGAATTTTCTATATAGATAATCATGTCTTCTGCAAATAGAGAAAAATTTTCTTCTTTCCTTTTTGAGCAGCATGCTGTTTATTTCTCTTTCCTGCCTTATTGTGCTGGGTGTAACTTCTATCACTATGTTGAAAAGAGTGGTGAGACAGGAACAAAAGAAGACATCTTGCCTTGTTTCTGACTTAAAATAATTCATTTAGTCTTTCACCATTAACATATAATGTTAGCTATAGGCTTTTTGTAGATGTTCTTTATCAAGTTGAGTAAGTTCCACTTCTATTTCTAGTTTTCTCAGAGTTTTTATTATGATTGATGTTATGATAAGGTTTTCTTCATTAGCCTGTTAATATGGTGTATGTCATTGACTTTTGACTATGAACAAGCTTCCATCCCTGGAATAAACCCTGCTTGGTTATGGTATACAATTCCTTTTATATATTGCTGCATTCTATTTGCTAATATCTTGTTAAGGTTTTTTGCATCTATTCTTTAGTGATACTGGTTTGTAGTTTTCTTTTTTCTTCTTTTGTACCATCTTTGTCTGGTTTTGGTATCAGGGAATATTAGCTTCATAAAATGAATTAGGAAATTTTCCCTCCTCTTCTATTTTGTGGATGAGATTTTGTGGAATTGGTGCTTATTTTAAAAAATTCTCCAGTGAAAGCATCTGGATTTCTTTGGGGGGAGGTTTTAATTTACAAATTAAACCTCCTTAAAAGTTATAGAGCAATTCAAATGATCTACTTCATACTGACTTATGATAGTATTTCTTTTCATCTAAGTTGTTGAATTTATGTGTGTGAAGTTTTTTTGTGGTATTCCCTTATACTTTTTTGATGTCTGTAGGATCTGTAGTAACATCTCTATTTCATCCCTGAGAGTGATGATTTGTGCCTTCTCTATATTTTTGTTGTCAGTCTCACTAGAGAATTGTCAAGTTTATTGGTCTTTTCAAAAAACCAGCTCTTTGTTTCATTTATTTTCTGTATTGTTTGCCTAACTTCATTTTCATTGACTTCCACTCCCCCTTTCATTATTTTCATACCTCCACGTGCTTTGGGTTTATTTTGCTTTTCTTTTTCTTAGTTCTTAAGGCTAGAGCACAGACTATTTGATTTGAGATTTTTCCTCTTTTCTGATGTATAATTTAGTGATATAAATATTCTCAGCACAGCTTTACTGTGCCACACAAATTTTGATATGCTGTATTTTTTTATTTTCTGTTCAATTTATTTTTTAATTTTCCTTAAGATTTCCTCTTTGACTTATGGATTACTTAGAAGTGCATTGTTTGGTTTCCAAATGCTTAGGATTTTCTCATTACCTTTTTGTTATTGACTTCTAGTTTGATTCTGTTGTGGTCAGAGAACACACTCTATATCACTTTAATTATTTAAAAATTTGCTTTGATTTGTTTTATGGCCCAGGATATGGTCCATATTCATATATATCTGGGGACCACATGGACCAAACGTGTATTCTCCTGATGTTTGATGGAATGTTCTATAAATGTTGATTAGCTACTGATGGTTGATGGTACTGTTGAGTTCTTCTATAGCCTTCCTGATTTTTTATCTAGTTATCTATCAATTGTTGAGAATGGGGTGTTGAAGTCTCCAACCATAATTGTGGATTTGTCTATTTCTCCTTTCAGTTCTACCAGTCTTTGCTTTACATATTTTGCAGCTCTGTTTTTTGATGCATACACACTTAGAATTTCTATGCCTTTTTGGTGTATTAATGCTTTTACCATGATATAATATCCCTCTTTGTCTCTGGCAGTTTTCTTTGCTCTGAAGTCTGCTTTATCTGATATTCATATAGCCACTTCTGCATTCTTTTGATTAATATGTACATGATATATCTTTTTCAATCCTTTTGATTCCAAATGCCTAAACTGTCATATTTGAAATTGTAGACAACATACAATTGGGTCATAACTCTTTATCCACTCTATTAATCTCTGTCTTTTAATTGATGTAGTTAGATCATTTACAGTTAATACATTTATTGATATGTAAGGGCTAAAGTATGCCATATCACTTTTTGTTTTATGCTTCTTCTCTCTGACTTTTGTTTCTATTTTTTTTATCCTACCTTCTTGTGGATTACATGAATATTTTCTAGAATTTTACTTTGAGTCATCTCTACTGGTTTCGAGTATATCTCTTGGTTTAACATTTTTAGTGGTTGTTCCAGGTACTACATTATATGTATGCAAATTACCACAGTCTACTGGTGTCATCATTTTACTATTATACCAATGAAATATAAAAACCAGATGTCCCTTTACATCCCTTTACCTTCTCACATTTATATTTAACTATTTCCTCTATAGACATTTAGAACCACATCAGACAGTTTATAATTTTTCCTTCAATTATCAACTATAATTTATAAAACTCAAGAGAAGAAGGAAAGCCTATTGTAATTAGCCTTAATTTTACCATATTCTTCCCTCTTGATGTTTCAACTTTCCTTATTCTGTTTTCTTTCTTCTTAGAGAACTTCCTTTATCTATTCTTTTAGGGTATGCCTTCTGGTGACAAATTCTTTTAGTTTCCTTTCATCTGAGAATGTCTTGATAATTCTAAAAGTATATTTTCACTATATATAAAATTCTGGGTTGAGAGTTTTTTCTGTTAGTATTTTAAAACTTTTCTGCTACTTCCTTTTAGCTTCCATGGCTTCTGATGAAAAATCTGTTGCCATAATTGTTTTTCCCCTATAGGGAAGGTGTTGTTTTTCTCTCAAACTGATTTCAAATTTTTTCTTTGTCTTTAGAATTCTAAAGTTTGAATACAATATGATCAGTGTGTATTTCTTTGAGCTTCTTCTGTTTTGGGTTCTCTCCATTTCTTAAACCCGTAGGTTTATGCCTTTTACCAAGATTTGGTTAGTTTTCCACCATATTTCCATGACTGCTTTTTAAGTCCCACCCTCTTTCTCCCCTCCTTCTAAGATTCTGATGACAAAATATTAGGTCTTTCATTACAGTCCCACAGGTCCCTAAAGCTCTATTCATTTTCTTTAATCTGTTTTCTCTCTGTTGTTCAGGCTGGATGAATTATACTGTTCTATCATTTGGCTCACTGATTCTTCCTTCTGTTCCTTCCATTCTGCTATTGAGCCAATCCATTGAGGTTTTTATATTGGTTGTTGTATTTTTCAGTTTTAAAATTTCAATTTGATTTTTCCTCTATGTTTTTTATTTCTTTGCTGAGGCTTTTTTCCTTTATTTCAAGTGTGTCTAATTGCTTGTTAATGCGTTTTTATGATGACTGCTTAAATTTTTTATCACATGATTCTAATGTTTCTATCATTTTGGTATTGGCATGTATTGATTGATTTTTTTCATTCTGCTTGAAATCTTCCTGGTTCTTGGTATAAAAGTAATTTTCAATTTAAACATGGACTTTATGTTCATTATCTTATTTGACTCTGAATCTTTTTTAAATATTCTGTTTCAGCTGAATTCCATTCCTGTGGGTGAAAAGGGGAGGAATGCTGCCTTGTTACTATCAGGCAGAGGCAGAAGTCTTGGTTTTCCAATTGGCTTCCATTGACACTCAAGGGGGAGCTCCTCATTAATACTGGTTATAGGTAAGAATTCCATCTCCTTAGTAACCTCCATTGATACCTCCCATGCTGGAAGGACAAGAAGAGGCTCCCCACATGGCCTCCACTGACACCATGCAGGTTTGGGTGGCCTTATTATCACTGGGTGGTGATGAAAGTCCTGACTTCCTATTAGGCCTCTATTGACAGCACCTCAGCAAGGAAGATTAGGGCACTTCATTACTGCCAGATGGGAGTGGAGGTAGGCTCCAATGATATCATGATGGGGAGCTTTGTTACCACATGCAAGGATGAAAGTCCTGGCTGCCTGACTTGGCCTCCTTTGACACCATTCCAGTGAGGATGTTGTGATGGCTCAGGACAGCCTGGTGAGGGTAGAAATCTAGGCTCCCCACTCAGCAGTAACTGGCATGGATGGAAGTGGAGCTGTGGTATTTGACTAGAGTAGTTATTGTTCAGAATTTCTTTAAGAGGCTGACCCTTTCCTGATCCTTTGGCTAGAGAGACCAGGATTTTATTTGTGCTTTATTTTTTGTCACTTGGCATTTCCAGGTTGCTGCCTTCTTCTACTCCAAGTCTGAAATATATTAGGCAAAATTAAATCAAAATGTAGTTATCACCATGTTATTGAGTCCCAAGGTCTCTCACAGGTCTGTCTACTTCTCTCCACTTTTCAGAGCCTTATTATATTTATTTTATATATAATGTTTAGGATTTTCAGTTGTACTTAGAAAAGGAACAGGGAAAGTTATCCATCTTTCTGGAATCACAAGTTCATGCCTTCTTGAACAGAGGTTGTTCCCCTATATTGGATGACTCTAGCTCATTATGGGAACTATCCATTTTTATACCTATTATACTATCTCTGGTCTCTAATGAACAATTTAATAGGTCTGTTTATCCCAACCATAAGGCTCCAAGACCAGTATGCCTCAGGGATTCTTCTTTTCATTTTTCATAATTGTTTATGTCCATCCTTTAGAAATTTAGGTCTAAATGAATTTAAAACATTATTTAGCAATTTACCACTGTGTAATTTAAAGCAAATTATTATCTCTAATCCTCAATTTTCTTACCTATTAGACTGTTGTATATTACTTTTCTGCTGTAATTGAGCCTATCTTTATCAGCCCCTCTTCTGCTTCTGATTTGCTATGTCTCAGTTGCCATGAGCAGAGAAAAAGCTCAGGTTAACTAAGAAAAACCATTCCAGGAAGGACTCTCCTGTGAATAATCTGTATGAGGTTAGCCTGGTTAGGGTCATTCCTGGCTTTCTTATTTGTTCTTACACGTAGCACACTCTCTCAGGATTGTGTCTTCCAGAACTACTTATAATTTTTCTGTCTTTGCTCTCATTCATTTACAAAGCTTAGAAATCACTTTCTAAAAGTTTAGTATATTGATTTCTGAGGAACTTAATATTTTGTTTGTTTTTTAATATCCCAGTTGGGGGGAGGAGTTAGAGACAAGAAGAATGGTATTGATTTAAAGGTTTCTAAGTGAGTTAAGTTCTGTGCTTCCTGAAATTTCCTACTTCCAAACACCATATTATGCAACACACAACTGCATTAGTTAGGATATGATAAGCTATTGTAAAAATAAACACTAAAATGTAAAAGGACTATAAACACAATAGAAATCTACTTTGCATGAACACAGAAATCCAAGGCAAGTACTTCTGGTTAGCAGTGATTTGCTTACAGTGATTCAAGAACCCCAGCACCTTCCACCTTGTGACTCTGCCCCCAGCTAGGATCTAGTAAACATCTGCATACACCTAGTAGAAGCAGAGAGAATTATAAAGGGATCTTCTTAAAAGCCTTATATTTTGCTGGTCATGCATTCTAGCCATATGCCCACCTACAGCTCTCTTAATGAGAAAGGAAAGCAGCATACTGGTGGATGAAAAAAAAATTTTTTTCCTGGAAATGTTTGTTGCAAGTAAACAAATTCTCACTTTCTTCCATGATTTACTTGACCTTTACTTACATTGGGATGATTTTTCCTCAGGATAGTTATAGAAAGTTTACTTTAAAAATAGGGGCTTCCCTGGTGGTGCAGTGGTTAAGAATCTGCCTGCCAATGCAGGGGACACAGGTTCAAGCCCTGGCCCAGGAGGATCCCACATGCTGGAGAGCAACTAAGCCCGTGCACCACAACTACTGAGCCTGCACTCTAGAGCCTGCAAGCCACAACTACTGAAGCCCACACGCGTAGAGCCTGTGCTCAACAACAAGAGAAGCCACCACAGTGAGAAGCCCACGCACTCCAACGAAGAGTAGTCCCCACTCGCTGCAACTAGAGAAAGCCCGCGTGCAGCAATGAAGACCCAACTCACCTAAAGATAAATTTTTAAAAAAAATATTAAAATAATTTTAGGGACTTCCCTGGCAGTCCAGTGGTTAAGGCTCCATGCTCCCAATTCAGGGGGCATGGATTCAATCCCTGGTCAGGGAACTAAGATCTCACATGCCACACAGTGTGGCCTAAAAAAAAAAAATAAAAATAAGAATAAAAATAATATAAATTTAAAGTGTCTAGAATAGAATCCAAAATTACTCTACTTATAAAATTGGGGAAAATGTGACCAATTCTCAAGGAAAAGGTAATTTACAGATACTGTCCTTGAGAGGATTCAGAAGTTGGAATTATCAGGTAAAGATATAAAGCAGCTATTATTTCTATGTTCCATGAGGTAAACACTTCTGAAATGAATAAAAAGGTATATGTCCTTAACAGAGCAACAGAAACTATATAAAAAAAATGAAAAATTTTAACTGAAAAATAGAATATCTGAAATTAATATTTTCCTGGATGATGCTATAGCAGAATGGAAAGGAAAGAGAAAAAAAGCCTGGACTTAAATATAGATTAATATAAATCAATCAATCAGAAAAAAACAGAGGGGAGGTAGCCAAGACAGCAAAGTAGGAAGACCCTGAGCTCACCTTCTTCACACAGGAACACGAAAATTACAACTATTTACAGAACAACTATTGATGAGAAAAAATGGAAGACTAGCAGAAAAGATCTTCTACAACTAAAAACATGAAGAAGGAACCAGAATGAGACATGTAGCAGGGGTGGAGACAAGTTATCCTCAAGAGCTATATCCCAAGTGGGCAAGACACAAATGGGAGGGTAATGATAGTTGCAGAGTTTATCTCCAAGGAGCAAGTGGTCCCATCCCCACATCAGGCTCCCCAGGCTGGGAGTCCTGTACTGGGAAGATGAATCCCCAGAATGATAGGCTGTGAGCGCCAGGGGGACTTACTTTCAGGAGATCCAGGGGCTGTGGGAAATAGGGACTCCACTCTTACAGGGCACATATAAAATCTCACATGATCTGGGACCCAGGGAAGAAGCAGTAATTTGAAAGAAGCCTGGGTTAGACCCATCTGCTGACCTTGGAGAGCCTTCCTGAGAGGCAGGAGGCAACTGCAGCTCACCCTGGGGACACAGATACTGGTGACAACCATTTTGGGAAGCTCATTTTACCACATGGACACAGTGCTGGCAAGCAACATTTTGGAATCACCTAGCTTATTAGCAATGGGACCCAGCCCCACGCACCAGTCTATTGAAACCAGTACGGGGACACCTCAGGCCAAGCACCTAGCTAGGCTGAGACACAGCCCCACCCACCAGCAGGATGGCTGCTTTGAGACTTCCTCAGCAAAAGCCACCTTGGAGCTCAGCCCTGCCCGCCAGTGTGGTCACTCTACTCACCAGTGCACCAGCACTAGACCTAGGACCCCCCAGGGTCCTGTATCCAGAGACCCTGGGATGCAGCTCCACTCACCAGTCAGCCAGCATTAGGCCCAGAACCAGCTTCACCCACCACTGTGTAGGAACCAGCCCCAGGACCCCTGGGCTCCAGCCCCACCCACCAGAAAGCCAAAACACCAACTCTGGGACACCCAAGGCCCTGTAGCTAGAAACTCCAGAACACAACTTAGCTAGTGGGCCAGCACTAGCTCAAGGACCTGGCCTCACCCGTTAGAGGAGGGGCACCAGCCTCTGAACCATGGCAGCCCCACAGCCTACCATGTCAGGACCCAGCCCACCTACCAGCAGGCCAGTACCAGCTCCAGGAACCCCTGGGCACTGGCCCTGCCCAAGAGCAGACTGACACCAGCTGTGGGACACAATGGACCTCAAGGTCAGCCATGTTAGGAACAAAACCCCACCTACCAGTGGCCAGTAGTCTGTACACAAGGCAGGGCCTGGCAACCAACCAGACCAGGGGACAGCCATGCCTACCAACCACACACAATATCAGCCTGCCACAGCAGAAGGATCCATACAGTCAACCTAGGGGACACCCCTAGAGCATAGAGCTCTGGTGACCAGAAGAGAGTGCACTGCTGGGATGCATAGGATGTCTCTACAAAAGGTCATATCTGCAAGGTTGGGAAACATAACCAACCTACCAAATACATAGACTAAAAACAGCAAATTAGGTAAAATGAGATGACAGGAATATATTCCAAACAAAGGAACAAGATAAAACCCCAAAAGAACAAAGTGAAGTGGAGATAAACAATCTACCAGATAAAGTGTTCAAGGTAATGATCATAAAGATGTTCTAAGAACTCAGAAGAAGATTGGATGCACAGAGTGAGCATTTAGTCTTTAATAAAGAGTTAGTAAGAACCAAATAGAGATGAAGAACACAATAGCTAAAATTAAAAAATACACTAGAAGTAGATTAGAGGAACTGAAGGGCTAGCTGGAAGATAGAGTACTGGAAATCGCTGAAGCTGAACAGAAAAAAGAATTTTTAAACATGAGGACAGTTTAAGAGACCTCTGGGACGTCCACACCTATAAGATTTGCAGTATAGGTGCCCAGAAAGAGAAGAGAGAGAAAGGGGCAGAGAACATATTTGAAGAGAAAACAGCTGAAAACTTCCCTAACCTGGGAAAGAAAACAGACAACCAGGTCCAGGAAGAACAGAGAATCCAAAACAAATCAATCCAAAACCACACTAAGACACATCATAATTAAAATGGCAAAAATTAAAGATTGAATATTAAAATCAACAAGTTACATAAAAGGGAATAATATCACTGATGAACATAGATGCAAAAATCCTCAAAAAAATATTAGCAAACCAGGGACTTCTCTGGTGGTCCAGTGGGTAAGACTCCATGCTCCCAATGCAGGGGGCATGGGTTTGATCCCTAGTTGGGGAACTAGATCCCACATGCATGCCACAACTAAGAAGTCTGCATGCCACAGCTAAGAGCCCACATGCTACAACTAAGATCTGGCTGGTGTAGCCTAAATAAATAAATAAGTAAGCAAAACAAATCCAACAATACATTAAAAGGATCATACACCATGATCAAGTGGGATTTATCCCAGGGATGCTAGAATTTTTCAATACCCACAAATCAAACAATATGAAATACCACATTAACTAATTGAATAAAAATCATATGATCATTTTAATAGATGCAGGTTTTGACACAATTCAACACCCATTTATGATAAAAACTCTCCAGAAACTGGGCATAGAGGGAACTACCTCAACATAATAAACACCACATCTGACAAACTCACAGATAACATAATACTGGGTTGGCCAAAAATTTCATTCATGTTTTCCTGTAACATCTTACAAAAATCCCGAATGAACTTTTTGGCCACCCCAATACTTAATGGTGAAAATCTGAAAGCATATTCTCTAAGATCAGCAACAAGACAAGGATGCCCTCTCTCACCACTTTTGCAGATGACATGACACTATGCATAGAAAATACCAAAGACTTCACCAGAAAATGACTAGAGCTCATCAATGAATTTGGTAAAGTTGCAAGATACAAAATTAATATAAAGAGATCTGTTGCATTTCTACATACTAACAATGAACTATAAGAAAGAAAAATTAAGGAAACAATCCCATTTAAATCACATCATAAAGAATAAGAATACCTAGGAATAAACCTACCTAAGGAGGTAAAAGACCTGTACTCAGAAAACTATAAGGCACTAATGAAAGAAATTGAAAATTACACAAATATATGGAAAGATACACTGTGTTCTTGGACTAGAAGAAATTAATATTGTTAAAATGACCATACTACCCAAGGCAATCTAGATTCAATGCAATCCCTAATAAAATACCAAGGGCATTTTTCACAAAACTCAAATAATTAAAAAATTTGTATGGAAACACAAAAGACCTGAAATAGTTAAAACATCTTGGAAAGAGAAACAGAGCTGGAGGAATCATGCTACTTGACTTCAGACTACACTGCAAAGCTACAGTCATCAAAACACATGATACTGACATATGGTACTGAGACAAAAACTGACACATAGATCAATGAAACAGAATACAGAGCCCAGAAATAAGCCCATGCACTCATGGCCATTAATCTATGACAAAGGAGGCAAGAATATACAATGGAGAAAATACAGTCTCTTCAATAAGTGGCTTGCTGGGAAAACTGGACAGCTACACGTAGAAGAATGAAATTAGAACATTTTATCACACTAAATACAAAAATAAACTCAAGATAGATTAAAGATCTACTTGTAAGGCCAGGAACCATAAAACTCCTAGAAGAAAACTTAGGCAGAACACTGTCTGACATAAATCATACTGATATTTTTTTGGGTCTGTCTCCTAAAGCAAAGGAAATAAAAGCAAAAATAAACAAATGGGGCCTAATTAAACTTAAAAGCTTTTGCACAGCAAAGAAAACATCATCAAAATGAAAATACGACCTACTAAATGAGAGAAAATGTTTGCAAGTGATATGACCAAATATATAAAAAGCTCATACAAATCATCAAAAAAAACTGATTAAAAATGGGCAGAAGACTTGTATAGACATTTTTCCAAAGAAGACCTATAGATGGGGCTAACAGGCACATGAAAATGTGCTCAGCATCATTAATCATCAGAGAAATGCAAATTAAAACCACAATGATCTATCACTTCACACCTGTCAGAATGACTATCACCAAAAAGAACACAAATAACAAATGTTGGCGAGGATGTGGCACAAAGGGAAGCCTCTTAAAATGTTGGCGGGAATGTAAATTGGTGCAGCCACTATGGAAAACAGTATGGAGGTTTCTCAAAAAACTAAAAATAGAACTACCATATAACTCAGCTATTCCACTCTTCAGTATATATCTGGAAAAAAAAATGAAACCACTAATTTGAAAAGATACATGCACCCCAATGTTCATGGCAGCATTATTTACAATTGCAGAGATATGGGAGCAGCCTAAGTGTCCATCAACAGATGAATGGTTAAGAAGATGTGGTGTATATATATACAATGGAATACTACTCAGCCATAAAAAAGAATGGAATTTTGCCATTTACAGCAACATGGATGGACTTGGAGGGCATTATGCTACACGAAGTAAGTCAGACAGGGAAGGACAAATACTGTATGATATCACTTATATGTGGAATCTAAAAAAATAAAACAAACTAGTGAATATAACAAAAAAAGCAGTAGACTCACAGATACAGAGAACAAACTAGTGGTTACAAGTGGGGAGAAAAAAATGGGGCAAGCTAGGGATAGGGTATTAAGAGATATGAACTTCTATGTATAAAATAAATAAGCTACAGGGATATATTGTACAATACAAGGAATATAGCCCATATTTTGTAATAAGTATAAATGGAGTATAATGTTTAAAAATTGTGAATCACTATGTTGTACACCTGTAACTTATATAATATTGTACAATTATACCTCAATAAAAAAAAAGAAGAGAAAGAATTTTTAGCCAGAATATTGTGGAGAAATGACAGAAAGAGCCAGGCCTAGAATGCAACTGAGAAATAGTGAGACAAATATGCACTTGAATACAAAACAGGATTTTTCTGTCTCATAATTTAAAAACAAACACACACTTAGAAAACTGCTCTAATCACTGCTCTATTTATTTGTTTTTCAATAAGACTGTAAACTCCATTAGAACAGGGACTCTAGCACTGAACCCTCAGCATCTATCACATGTAAGTACTCAATTACTCTTTTTGAATGTTTGAAATTCCAGATTCACAAGGAAGAGAAAAACAAACATGTAGTGATATGCTAGAGCCAGGTTGTACCCACTCTCAGCGCTCAAGTTTTGAATTTACAAGAGTTTTGCATGCCAATTACTAAACACAGCCACTATTAAAAGTTAAATTCTATAAACTTACAATTAAATAAATTATATCAAAAACAAAGATAAAAAAGTTAAAAATAGAACTACTATATGATCCAGCAATACCATTGCTGGGTATTTATTCAAAGAAAATGAAAGCTGCAGTTCGTTTACAAAACACTCACTGTATGATTCAGTAATCACTCTCCTGAGTATCTACTCAAATTATTTGAAAACTTATATCTACATAAAAACATGCATAGAAATGTTTATAGCAGCTTTATTCATAATCATCAAACACTGGATTTAACGAAGATGTCCTTCAATAGGTGAATAGTTAAACAGACTCGTTAATCCATACAATGGAACATTATTCAGCAATAAAATAGAAGTGAGCTATCAGGCCACGAACAAACATGGGTGAACCTTAAATGCATATTTTTAAGTGAAAGAAGCCAGTCTGAAAAAGTTATATACTATATGATTCCAATTATACCACCTTCTGGAAAATGCAAAACTACAGAGACAAAAAGATCAGTGGTTTCTAGGGATTCTGAGTAAGAGAAGATTTAATAGGTGAAGCTCAAGGAACTTTTTAGGTAGTGATAATATTCTGTATAATATTGTAATGTTGGATATAAAATTATGCATTTGTCAAACTCATCAAATTTTAAAGCACATAAGTGAACCTTAATGTATACAAATTTTAAAAAGTATCTAGGAGGTTGGGGAATCCCAGGAAGGAAGGCAGATGATAACAAGATGTATTACAACTGTATGAAACAGCCTCACTAAAGGAGATGAGGAGAGAATGTGCTGGCCTTAGCAACTCTGGAAATGATCTGAGTCTGTAAAACTAAAGGCATGAGGACTACACAAAAGCACTGCACTTTAGTTCTTAGGTGGGTAGCAGTTAATTTTGATACTTCTATACATAGACTGGAATTGAATAATTAAGTGGATAGCAGATTGTGGAAGCCAGGTTTTTCACCGTTGGAGTGGGAATTTATAGCTAATCAAGGGGTGGGGGCTAGAATGATCCCTGTAGTAATGGATTAGAGTTGGAGACATCTGTATGAGCACATGTTTAATTAATATGGATACAGATGGCTACATATAGAAATTACACATGCACACACTGAGGTAATATATACACATACGTTTTCCCCCTTTATCAGCTGAGAAGGCCTGAAGACAATAACAGCATCCAAGCAAGAAGCACACATACTGCCCAGATGTTGGTTTCTAATATCTTTCTACAATAAAAGGAACCAAGACCCTTTGAAGAAATGGCTGATTCTAGGACTGGAGCTATAAATATACAAGATGAGGCTAGAGCATCTTGTAGTGCTAGAAAGTGCGAAGTACTCAAACCAGGCATTAGTGGGACTATGTCAAAAAGACATAGGACCTAACTGAAAGAGCTCCCAATGGACAAACCTTTTCTGAACAATAAAATATACAAAGTACTAGTGAATTATAACCCAAAGTACAAAAAGAAAAAGAAAAAGGATTCCATACTGATAAAAAGAAGTGAATGGATGTTTCAAGAGAGGATAGTAAATGCATCTCCCATGAATAATTCCAAGTAATTTATGTAGAAACTACCTCTCTGAGAAGGGGGAGCATAACTCTCCATGTTTAAGTATGGGCTGAGCATAGTGGCTTTTTCCCCAAAGACTGCAGTAGGGAAAGGGGGAGGGATGGGAGAGTAATTTTACAATAGAGAAACCTACAAACACTACCTTAGCTAGGTGATCAACGTCAACATCAACAGTGATAAATCATGCGACAGCATATACTCTTGATATGATGTGATGAAAATGGTACATTACCCCTTAGGTAAAAACTAAGGTAACCTAAAAGCCACTACCTGTGGGCTTTAGTTGATAACAATGTATCAATATTAGTTCATTAATCATAATAAATATGCCACAGTAATGTGAGGTATTAAAATGGAAAACTGGGTGCAAGATATTTGAGAACTCCCTGTACTATCTTCTCAATTTTTCTGTAAATCTAAAACTGTTCCAAAAAATAGTCTCTTTCTAAAAGTGAAAACCAGAAAAAAAAAAAAAAAGAAAATGAAAGCACTAATTCAAAAAGATATGTTCATTACGGCATTTTTACTGTAGCCAAGATTTGGCAGCAACCTAAGTGCCCATCATCAGTGGATGGATAAAGAAGATGTGATAAAGAAGTTATATATAATACCTATATATAAACTCAGCCATAAAAAAGAATGAAATATTGCCATTTGCAACCACATGGACATGGACCTAGAACATATAGTTCTAAGTGAAATAAGTCAGACACAGAAAGACAAATACTGTATGATCTTGCTTATATGTGGACCCTAAAAAACAAATGTTCAAACACAACAAAACAGAAAACACAGAACAAACAGTTGATTGCCAGGCGGGAGGCGGGCAGAAGGAGGAAAGAAATAGGTGAAGGAAATTAAGAGATACAAACTTCCAGTTGTAAAATAAATAAGTCACAGATATAAAATGTACCATGTGGGGAATATAGTCAATAACTATGCAATATCTTTGTATGGTGACATATCATAACTAGACTTATCACGGTGATCATTTTGAAATACATTGAAATCAAATCACTATGTTGTATAACAGGAACTAAGATAGTGTTGCAGGTCAATTATACTTCAAAAACAAACCAACTATAAAAAAAGAGATCAGGAGCTTCCCTGGAGGCACAGTGGTTGAGAGTCCGCCTGCCGATGCAGGGGATGCGGGCTCGTGCCCCAGTCCAGGAAGATCCCACATGCCTTGGAGCGGCTGGGCCCATGAGCCATGGCCGCTGAGCAAGCGCGTCCGGAGCCTGTGCTCCGCAACGGGAGAGGCCACAGCGGTGAGAAGCCCGCGTACCGCAAAAAAAATAAAAATAAAAAAAAAGATCAGATTTGTCCTTACCAGAGGCAGGTTTTAGAGGAGGGGGAAATGTATGAAGCAGTCAAAATGTACAAACTTCCAGTTATAAGATAAATAAATACTAGGCATATAATGTACAACATGATAAATATAATTAATATTGCTGTATGTTATATGTGAAAGTTGTTGAGAGTAAATGCTAAGATTTCTCATCACAAGGAAAATATTTTCTTTTAATTTCATATCTATATAAGATGATGGATGTTCACTAAATTTATTTTGATAATCACTTTATGATGTTATGATCGTTATGATGTATACCTTAAATTTATACAGTGCTGTACATCAATCATGTCTCAATAAAACTGGAAGAAAAAAAATGGAAAAAAATAAGCAGGGTCTGAGGGACCTGTGGGATAATGACAAAGTCTAACATTCATGTAATTGGGTCCCCATAAGAGTACAGAAAGAGATCTGTGCAGAAAAAAATATTTGAAGAAATAATGACCAAAACTTCCCGTATTGCTTAAAACATAAATCTGGGAATATATAAAAGGTTATCCTAAATTCTTTTACTGTATGAAAGCAAAAATATATCACGAAGAAGAGAGGGTGAAAAGATCTATATAGTTATAAGGCTTCTACATTTTACTTGCACTAGCAAAGTAGACTTTGAAAAGTTTGGTGTGCATATTAAATCCTTAGAGCAATAACAACAGCAATGACAGTAACAACAATGACAAAAATGCACAAAGATATAGCCTAGAAACCAGTAGATATATTACAATGGAACGGTAAAAAAAATTTTTTTCAATAATTCAAAATAAGGCAGGAAAGGAGAAATAGAGGAACAAAGACCAGAAGGGATCAACAGAAAATAAATAATAATATAGTAAACTTAACTCCAACCATAGTAATAATTACATTAAATGTAATGTACTGACATAAGAAAGTCCATGTGAGGACACATCAAGAAAGCAGGCATCTACAAGCCAGGAAGAAAGGATTCCACAGAAACCAACTCTAATGGCTTCATGACCTCAGACTTCTAATACACAGAATTGTGAGAAATTAAATGTCTGTTGTTTAAGCCTTTCACTCTGTGATATTTTGTTACTGAAGTCCTTGCAGACTAATACATGTGTAATTTCATCAAGAAGAATTAACTACTCTAAATGCATATGTACCTAGCAAATGAGCTTCAACATGTATAAAGCAGAAGTTGACAGACCTATAAAAGGAGAAAAAAATTTTTAATCCACAACTGTACTTGAAAATTTCAACATACCAATTCAGTAATCAATAAAACCAGTAGACAGAAAATTAGCAATGACGTAGATGACCTAAACAACACTATCAACCATCTTGACCTAAAGATATGGACAGACCATCCCAGCCAACTACAGACAGCTAAATATGCAAATTCTCTATGTGCACACGAAACCTGCATTAAGACAGACCATATCCTGGGCCAGTAAACAAATCTTAGAAAATTTAAAAGAACTAAACTCACACAAAGTATTTTCTCTGACCAAAATAATAATAATAATAAAATTAGAATGTCAATAGCAGAAATGTATCTGGAAAATTCACAAATACTTGGAAACAAAATAATACACTTTCAAAAGAGAAGAATCTCAAGGAAAAAACAGGAAATATTTTGAAATGAATGAAAATAAAATTACAACATATCAAAATTTGCAGAATGCAGCTAAATCAGTGTTTAGAGAAAATTTACAGCAAAAAATGTTGATGCTTAAAAAAGTGTAAAAACAATAATATAAGCTCTAACCTTAAGCATTTAGAAAAAAATACAAAGGAGAATGATGAAAATAATAAAGAACAGAAATCAATAAAATTATTATTAGAAAATAATAGAGAAAATCAAAAACTGATTCTTCGAAAAGATAAATAAAATTAATTAGCCTCTAACCATACTGAACAATAAAAAGAAATAAAACACATATTTTCAGTATCAGGAATAAAAGAGAACATTACCACAAACACTACAGATAGTAAAAATATAATAAAGGAATACTTGATTAACTCTTTACTCATAAATCTGACAACATAGATGAAAATGACAATTTATTGAAGGACACAAACTATCAAAACATTACAGAAAAAAACAGTCTAAATAGCACCTATTATAGAAAATGAATATGTAATTTAAAACTCTGCAGCGAAACAAACTTCAGGCCCAGATGACTTCACTGGAAAGTTATACCAGACACTTAAGGGAAAAAGGTACCAATTCTACACACTGTCTTACAGAAAATAGAAGAGCAGAGACTTCCCAATGCATTTATGAAGGCAGCATTATCCTGATATGAAAACTAAAGAACAAAAGAAGTACAAAGAATAAAAACTTCAAACCAGTATCTCCCAAGAACATAAACGCAAGACTCCTCAACAAAACATTAGTAAATCAAATCCAGCAATATATGAAGAGAAGAATAACTTGCTATCAACTGTAGCTTATTCTGGGAATGCAAGATTGATTTAACATTTGAAAATCAATGTAAGTTATAATATTAATAGATTTAAAAAGAAAAATCTTACGATCATATCAACAGATAAGTAAAAAATTGACAAATTTCAAAATCCATTTTTGATTTTAAAAAAACCTCTCAGAAAATAGACAAAAGAAGAGAACATCTTTAACCTGATAAAGTACATCTACAAAATATCTGTAGCAAACATCATACTTGCTGGTGGAAGATTTCATGCTTTCCTTCTAAGATCAAGAAAAAAGAAAGGATGTTCACTATCAGCACACCTATCCAACATTGTACTGGAATTCCTACTCAGTGCAATAAAGCAAGAAAAAGAAATTGAAGGACTATAGATTGGAAAGGAAGAAATATAACTTTGTTTTCACTGATAAAAAAAAGGTCTATGTAGAAAATTTTAAAGAATCTACAAACAAGCTTCTAGAACTAAAAGTCTCAAGATACAAGATCAACAAACAAAAATCAATCATATTTCTATATATTAGTAATGAACAATTATTTAAAAATCAAAGTACTGCTTACATAAAAATGCACGAAATACTTAGGTATAATAAAATATGTGTAGGTCTGTATTTGGAAAGCAACACAACAGAGATAAAAGAAATCAAAGACCTAAATAAATAGAGAGATATACTACGTTCATGGGTTAAAGAAACAATAGTGTTTAAGATATCGATTCTCCCCAAACTGATCATAGATTTAATGCAATCCCTATCAAAATCCAAACACGATTTTTATATCGTGATTTTTATTTCAAAATTAATCTATTACTTATATGGAAAGGCAAAAGAACTAGAATAGTCAAAACAATGTTGAAAAACAAAGTCAGAGGACTTATACCACCTGGTTTTAAGACTACTTTAAAGCTACAATAATCAAGACAGTATAGTACTGTTGAAAAGTTAGATGCATAGATCAAAGAAACAGAATAAAGAATCCAGAAATAGAGCCTCGCAGATATGATCAATTGATTTTTTTCTAAACAAAGACACAAAGCAACTCAGTGGAGAAAGGAGGATGTTTCCAAATGATCCTGGAACAAGTGGAATATGGCCAAAAAAAAAAAAAAAAAAAAAAGAAAAAACTCAAACTAAACTTCACATCATATTAAAAACTTGACTCGAGTTATAGACTTAAGTGTACAACTTACAACTATAAAATCTCTAGACAAAAACATGACATAATTACTGTAATATTGTATCAAGGAGTTCTTAGGTGCCACTACAAAGGTATAATTCATTAAATAAAAACACAATAAATCATACTTCTACAACATTAAAAAAAAACTACAACAAAAAAAAAACTACTCTGCAGCACATACTGTTGAGAGAATGATAATGCAAGCCGCAGACTGGGAGAAAATATGTGGATGTCACATATCTAAGAACTTGTATACCAAATAAATAGCAAAGCCTCAAAACAAAATAACAAGCAAATAACCAACCCAATAAAAATGGACAAAAGACTTCAATGAACACTTCAACAAAGATACAGATGGGAAATAAACACTTTAAAAATATTCAACCTCATTAGGCATTAGGGAAATGCAAATGAAACCACAATGAGATACCAGTATATACCTTTTGGAATGTCTAAAATATATTTTTTAAAAACTGAAAATATCGAGCACCAACGAGGAGGTAAAACAATTGGAGCTTTCACACATTGCTGTTGGGAAAGCAAAATGATACAGTCACATTGGAAAACCAAAAATTATAAAAATTAGAAAGAAGAAAATATATTGTCAAGCACTCATAAAAAACAAAATGCAAATGACACATAAACAAGTGGGGAAAAGTTCAGGCCCAGTGCTAAGCAAATAAATGAAAAGTAAAATATCAGAGAGATACTAGTCTTTACAATTCACCACCAACAAGGATTTTTTAAATAATTTGCAAAATATTTAAATATTTATTTATTAATATTTAAATATTAATATTTAAATATTAAAATATTTGCAAAGATTCAGTAAGACACATATTCTCATAAACTATTGGTGGCAATGTAATTTGTTAAAGCCCTCCAGAACATGATTTGTAAATATCTGTCATAAGCTATAAAAAATTTCATCCTCTTCAAATCAGTAATTTTACTCCCCTGAATGGATCCTAAGGAAGTAATCAAAAATGAAGACAAAGATTTATATATAAAGAAGTTCATCATGACATTATTTTAATACCAGAACACTGGAAGCAAACTTAATACACAATTCAGCCAATAAAAATACGTATGAAGCATTTTGGATGACATGGGAAATACTTCTGCTGCAATGATAAGTAAAAAAGAAGATAGAAAACTATACATAATATGACCCTAGTACTATATCTATAAATATATATGTATAATTTTAAGAAGATTAGGATTATTTGTATGTGGATATATAGCATGTGCATGACTGCAAAGAAATACAACCATTAAGACTGCCAGACTGGACTTTGTGATTTTATTTTATTTTTTTAATAAATTTATTTATTTTATGATGATAATGATGGATTTGATCCAAGCACACTTCCAGATCCAAATAAGTACAGAAGCTCCAACGAATCAGATAACGAAGATATGGAAAATAAAATTAGTGATACCAAGAAGAAGCAGGCAATGAGGAAAAAGAACGACAGTGAAGTGGAAGACGTGGGACCTACAAGTCATGACAGAAAGAAGACCAAGTTGGAAACCTCAGAGCCTTTGGATACAGGCCTGTCTTTAGCCGAGGATGAAGAGCTGGTGTTACATCTGCTCAAAAGTCAAAGCTAAATAGTACTTGCACTTGTCTTCTCCTTGAAACTCTAGTCACGATTATGTGGGCAAGAAGTTGAAAAAACAGTTGGCTTTGGGACACTTACGTAACATGAGTCCCATGCCCAAAGGACTCATTCTTCAGACAGTAGCTATCATACCTCTAAGCCCCTTTCACAGGCCATGCTTGCACCATCCCAGAGCAAACTCACAGTGATGGTGGATTATAAAATTTCCTGATCCCATTTTCCAGCCTGTGCTCTGTTAGATTTTATCCATGGGTTCCTACATCTTATCACTGGAAATGCTTCCTTTGTTTTACTGGCAAGTTCTAGAGACCTTGTTTCATTCTTGGAAATTCCTGTTTTGCTTACCATACAGAAGTTTCTCTATAATGTTAAAAAAAATTGCTCAGAGAAAGAGTATGATGAGTGTGATGGACCAACCCTGAGAAAAAATGAATATTTTTTAATTGCCATGATCAATAATAAATATATTTCCTATAAAAAATATATATTTATTTTTGGCTGTGTTGGGTCTTCATTGCTGCATGTGGGTTTCTCTCTAGTTGCAGAGAGTGGGGGCTACTCTTCATTGCAGTGTGCGGCCTTCTCATTGCAGTGGCTTCTCTTATTGTGGAGCACACGCTCTAGGTGCACAGGCTTCAGTAGTTGTGGCTTGTGGGCTCTAGAGTGCAGGCTCAGTAGTTGTGGCGCACGGGCTTAGCTGCTCTGCAGCATGTGGGATCTTCCCGGACAAGGGCTCAAACCCGTGTCCCCTGCATTGGCAGGCAGAACCACTGCACCAGCAGGGAAGCCCTTTGATTATATTTTTTAAATAGTTAAAACATTTTCTTAAATCTTCTGGCATTTTTACATTAAAAAATTGTACTACTTTTATAATCAGATAATATAACCACATTATTTTAAAATAATGTTTTACTTTATCACAGGATCTGGGTTTTATACCTGTAAGAGGGCTGTGAAGGGAGATGACACAGTTCATGAATTAGTGCTCTGGTTTCTCTGCATCTGGAGGTAGTTTTGAGCCCACAGGAGAAGGAAGAAAACAGGAAGGACCCGCTCGCTGCATCCAGGACAACTGCTGGAGCCAATCACTCTCCGTGAAGATGGAATGGGCAAGGACCCCATTCATCACCTCCAGGGTTGCCAACAAGACAGTCACATGCTACATCAGAAACAGGAGGAGTTTTCTCCAGAAGGGAAAGAACTGCTGTTATTGAAGCAATGGAGGCAGCTTGAAACCAATTAACATGTGGCACATTGTACAGAGGACTGAGGAGGCCCATGATTGGGAGGAGTTATAGGTTATATATGAGAGCTATCACACTTCGGGAGTGCTATCATCAGCATGCAGAGAGTCTTTTCAAGGACTAGGATGTTCTTTTGCATGAAGAGGGGATGACAGTTTTATTGAATAAAGTTGCACAATAAGCAATAGGGTAAATAACATACAACCTCTGGCTCAAGAATTAATTGCATAGATTTATTAATAATGCTAGGGAAGACTATTGCCATCCAATTCCTGATCAAGAAAATGGTGGATGTGGGAATACATACCCTCATTGGGAGATATCCCTGAGATTAAATATAAACTGGAATACCTCACTGAGGCAGTTGCCACTTTGAGATAGTTGCTGTGTTAACATGGTTATATGAGAACTGGGCATCAATGGTGGATACCTAACAATATACCCTTGATACAAAAATATAAGATAATTGAATATAGGCATGTCCTTCCCAAGTGGACAATGTCTTTGCATTTGCTCTTTTCACTGGGGAAAACTGATATTTCCATACTTGCATGAGAAAATAAATGAAAAGGGGTCCCAGAATGTGTCTCAAGTTTCTACCCAGGATGGAAAAATGGAAATCAAGAAAGGAAAGACAGAGGACCCTGTCCCAGTTATTGTGGCTGTGTTACAAATCACTCCTTTTTATAAAAAAATTTTGAATTATATATCTTTTTTACACAACAGATTCTTATTAATTATCCATTTTATACATATTAGTGTATGTATGTCAATCCCAATTTACCAGTTCATCACACCACCACCCACCCCACTACTTTCCCCTTTTGGTGTTCATACGTTTATTCACTATATCTGTGTCTCTATTTCTGCCCTGCAAACCAGTTCATCTGTACCATTTTTCTAGGATCCACATATATGCATTAATATATGGTATTTGTTTTTTCTCTTACTGACGTACTTCACTCTGTATGACAGGCTCTAGATCCATCCACGTCTCTAAAAATGACCCAATTTCGTTCCTTTTATGGCTGAGTAATATTCCATTGTATATATGTGCCACATCTTCTTTGTCCATTCATCTGTCGATGGACACTTAGGTTGCTTCCATGTCCTGGCTATTGTAAATAGAGATGCAACTAACATCATGGTACAGGACTCCATTTTGATTTATGGTTTTCTTGGGGTATATGCCCAGTAGTAGGATTGCTGGGTCATATGGTAATTCTATTTTTAGTTTCTTAAGGAACATCCATACTGTTTTCCATAGTGGCTGTATCAATTAACATTCCCACCAACACTGCAAGAGGGTTCCCTTTTCTCCACACCCTCTCCAGCATTTGTTTTGTTAGATTTTCCGATGATGCCCATCTTAACTGGTGTGAGGTGATACCTCATTGTAGTTTTGACTTGCATTTCTATAATAATTAGTGATGTTGAGCAGCTTTTCATGTGCTTCTTGGCCATCTGTATGTCTTCTTTGGAGAAATGTCTATTTAGGTCTTCTGCCCATTTTTGGATTGGGTTGTTTGTTTTTTTAATATTGAGCTGCATGCTCAGTTTATATATGTTGGAGATTAATCTTTGTCCGTGGATTCATTTGCAAATATTTTCTCCCATTCTGAGGGTTGTCTTTTCGTCTTGTTTATGGTTTCCTTTGCCGTGCAAAAGCTTTTAAGTTTCATTAGGTCCCGTTAGTTTATTTTTGTGTTTATTTTCATTACTATAGGAGGTGGATCAAAAAAGATCTTGCTGTGATTTATGACAAAGAGGGTTCTTCCTATATTTTCCTCTAAGAGTTTTATACTGTCCAGTCTTACATGTAGTTCTCTAATACATTTTGAGTTTATTTTTGTGTATGGTGTTAGGGATTGTGCTAATTTCATTCTTTTACATGTAGCTCTCCAATTTTCCCAGCACCACGTACTGAAGAGACTGCCTTTTCTCCGCTGTATACCCTTGCCTCCTTTGTCATAGATTAGTTGACCATTGGTGCATGAGTTAATCTCTGGGCTTTCTATCCTGATCCATTGATTTATATTTCTGTTTTTGTGCCAGTACAATATTGTCTTGATTACTGTAGCTTTATAGTATAGTCTGAAGTCAGGGAGGCTGATTCCTCCAGCTCTGATTTTTTCCCTCAAGACTGCTTTGGCCATTCGGGATCTTTTGTGTCTCCATACAAATTTTAAAATTTTTTGTTCTAGTTCCATAAAAAATGCCATTGGTAATTTGATAGGGAGTGCACTGAATTTGTAGACTGCTTTGGGTAGTAGAGTCATTTCAAAATGCTGATTATTTCAATCCAAGAACACAGTATATCTCTCCATCTGTTTGTATCATCTTTAATTTCTTTCATCAGTGTCTTATAGTTTTCTGAGTACAGGTCTGTTGTCTCCCATGGTAGGTTTATTCCTAGGTATTTTATTCTTTTTTTGAAATGGTAAATGGGAGTGTTTCCTTAATTTCTCTTTCAGATTTTTCATCATTAGTGTATAGGAATGCAAGAGATTTCTGTGCATTAATTTTCTATCCTGAAACTTTACCAAATTCATTGATTAGTTCTAGTAGTTTTCTGGTAGCACCTTTAGGATTCGCTATGTATAGTATCATGACATCTGCAAACAGTGACAGTTTTACTTCTTCTTTTCCAATTTGGATTCCTTTTCTTCTTGGATTACCGTGGCTAGGACTTCCAAAACTATGTTGAATAAGAGTGGCGAGAGTGGACATATTTGTTTTGTTCCTGATCTTAGTGGAAATGCTTTCAGTTTTTCACCATTGAGAATGATTGCTCTGGGTTTGTCGTATATGGCCTTTATCATGTTGAGGTAGGTTCCCTCTATGCACAATTTCTGGAGAGTTTTATCATAAATGGGTGTTGAATTTTGTCAAAAGCTTTCTCTGCATCTATTGAGGTGATCATATGGTTTTTATTCTTCAATTTGTTAATATGGTGTATCACATTGATTGATTTGCATATATTGAAGAATCCTTGCATCCCTGGGATAAATCCCACTTGATCATGGTGTATGATCCTTTTAATATGTTATTGGATTCTGTTTGGTAGTATTTTGTTGAGGATTTTTGCATCTATATTCATCAGTTATATTGTCCTGTAAATTCTTTTGTGGTGGTATCTTTATCTGGTTTTGGTAACAGGGTGATGGTTGCCCCATAGAATGAGTTTGGGAATGTTCCTTCCTCTGCAATTTTTTGGAAGAGTTTGAGAAGGATGGGTGTTAGCTCTTCTCTAAGTGTTTGATAGAATTCACTGATGAACCCATCTGGTCCTGGACTTTGTTTGTTAGAAGATTTTTAATCACAGTTTCAATTTCATTACTTGTGATTGGTCTGTTCATATTACCTGTTTCTTCCTGTTTCAGTCTTGGAAGGTTATACCTTTCTAAGAATTTGTCCATTTCTTCCAGGTTGTCCATTTTATTGACATAGACTTGCTTGTAGGAGTCTCTTAGGATGCTCTGTATTTCTGCAGTATCTGTTGTAACTTCTCCTTTTTCATTTCTAATTTTATTGATTTGAGTCCTCTCCCTCTTTTTCTTGATGAGTCTGGTTAAAGGTTTATCAATTTTGTTTATCTTCTCAAACATGCTTTTAGTTTGATCTTTGCTATTTTTTCTTTGTTTCTATTTCATTTATTTCTGCTCTGATTTTTATGATTTCTTTCCTTCTACTAACTTTGAGTTTTGTTTGTTCTTCCTTCTCTATTTCCTTTAGGTGTAAGGTTCCATTGTTTATTTGAGATTCTCCTTGTTTCTTGAGGTAGGCTTGTATTGCTATAAACTTCCCTCTTAGGGCTGCTTTTGCTGCATTCCATAGGTTTTGGATCATCATGTTTTTGTTGCAATTTGTCTATAGGTATTTTTTGTTTTCCTCTTTGATTTCTTCAGTGGTCTCTTGGTTACTTAGTAACATATTGTTTAGCCTCCATGTGTTTATGTTTTTTACATTTTTTCCCTGTAATTGATTTCTAATCTCATAGCGTTGTGGTCAGAAAAGATGCTTGATATGATTTCAATTTTCTTAAATTTACTGAGGCTTGATTTGTGACATGAGATGTGATCTATCCTGGAGAATATTCCATGTGCACTAGAGAAGAAAGTGTAATCTGCTGTTTTTGGGTATAATGTCCTATAAATATCAATTAAATCTATCTGGTCTATTGTGTCATTTAAAGCTTGTGTTTCCTTATTAATTTTCTGTTTGGATGATCTGTCCATTGGTGTAAGTGAGGTATTAAAGTGCCCCACTATTACTGTGTTACTGTCAATTTCCTCTTTTATAGCTGTTAGCACTTGCCTTATGTATTGAGGTGCTCCTATGTTACGTGCATATTATTTATAATTGTTATATCTTCTTCTTGATCTCCTGATCGTTATTAGTGTTCTTGTCTCTTGTAACATTCTTTATTTGAAAGTCTATTTTATCTGATATGAGTATTGTTATGCCAGCTTTCTTTTGATTTCCATTTGCATGGAATATCTTTTTCTATCCCCTCACTTTCAGTCTGTATGTTTCCCTAGGTCTGAAGTGGTTCTCTTATAGACAGCATATATATGGGTCTTATTTTTGTATCCATTCAGCTAGCCTGTGTCCTTTGGTTCGAGAATCTAATACATTCACTTTTAAGGTAGTTATCAATATGTCTGTTCCTATTACCATTTTCTTAATTGTTTTGGGTTTGTTTTTGTAGGTCCTTTTCTTCTCTTTTGTTTCCCACTTAGAGAAGTTCCTTTAGCATTTGTTGTAGAGCTGGTTTGGTGGTGCTGAATTCTCTAAGCTTTTGCTTGTCTGTAAAGCTTTTGATTTCTCCATCAAATCTGAATGAGATCCTTGTGGGGTAGGGTAATATTGGTTATACGTTCTTCCTGTTCATCATGTTAAGTGTATCATGCCACTGCCTTCTGGCTTGTAGAGTTTCTGCTGAGAAACCAGCTGTTAACCTTATGGGAGTTCCCTTGTATGTTATTTGTCATTTTTCTCTTGTTGCTTTCAATAATTTTTCTTTGCCTTTAATTTTTGCCAATTTGATTACTATGTTTCTCAGCATTTCTCCTTGAGTTTATCCTGCCTGGGACTCTCTGTGCTTCCTGGACTTGGGTGGCTATTTCCTTTTCCATGTTAAGGAAGTTTTCAACTATAATCTCTTCAAATATTTTCTTGTGTCCTGTCTCTCTCTCTTCTCCTTCTGGGACCCCTATAATGTGAATGTTGTTGTGTTTAATGTTGTCCCAGAGGTCTCTTAGGCTGTGTTCATTTCTTTTCATTCTTTTTTCTGTTCTGCAGCAGTGAATTCCACCGTTCTGTCTTCCAGGTCACTTATCGGTTCTTCTGCCTCAGGTATTCTGCTATTGATTCCTTTTGTTGTATTTTTTTTTTCATTTTTTTTTTTTTTTTTTTGCTTATCTCCGTTTGTTTGTTCTTTAATTTTTCGAGGTCTTTATTAATCATTTCTTGCATCTTCTCAATCTTTGCTCCCATTATTTTTCTGAGGTCCTGGATCATCTTCACTATCATTATTCTGAATTCTTTTTCTGGAAGGTTTCCTATCTCCACTTCATTTCATTGTTTGTGTGTGTGTGTGTGTGTGTGTGTGTGGTTTTAGCTTGTTCCTTCATTTAGTACATAGCCCTCTGCCTTTTCATCTTGTCTATCTTTCTGTGAATGTTGTTTTTGTTCCACAGGATGCAGGACTGTAGTTCTTCTTGCTTCTGCTGTCTGCTCTCTGGTTGATGAGGCTATCTAAGAGGCCTGTGCAAGTTTCCTGATGGGAGACCCTGGTGGTGGGTAGAGCTGGCTGTTGCTCTGGTTGGCAGAGCTCAGTAAAACTTTAATCCACTTGTCTGCTGATGGGTGGGGCTGTGTTCTCTCCCTTTTGGTTGTCTGGCCTGAGGTGACCCAACACTGGAGCCTACCTGGGCTCTTTGGTGGGGCTAATGGCAGACTCTGGGAGGGCTTATGCCAAGGAGGACTTCCCAGAACTTCTGCTACCAGTGTTCTTGTCCTCACGGTGAGCCACAGCCACCCCCCTCCTCTGCAGGAGACCCTCCAACACTAGCAGGTAGGTCTGGTTCAGTCTCCTATGGGGTCACTGCTCCTTCCCCTGGGTCCCAATGTGCACACTATTTTGTTTGTGCCCTCCAAGAGTGGAGTTTCTGTTTCCCCCGGTCCCATCAAAGTCCTGCAACCAAATCCCGCTAGTCTTCAAAGTCTGATTCTCTAGGAGTTCCTCCACACTTTGCCAGACCCCCAGGTTGGGTAGCCTGACGTTGGGCTCAGAATCTTCACTCCAGTGGGTGGACTTCTGTGGTATAAGTATTCTCCAGTTTGTGAGTCACCCATCCAGCAGTTATGGGATTTGATTTTATTGTGATTGCGCCCCTCCTACCATCTCATTGTGGCTTCTCCTTTGTCTTTGAATGTGGGGTATCTTTTTTGGTGAGTTCCAGTGTCTTCCTGTTGATGATTATTCAGCAGTTAGTTGTGATTCTGGTGCTCTTGCAAGAGGAAGTGAGCACCAGTCCTTCTACTCCACCATCTTGAACCAATCTCCTAACAGATCACTCCTAAACTTAGTGTTTAAAGCAATGACAACCTTTGTTTTTCTCAGAAGTCCACAGTTTGAGAAGGGCTTTGTGGAAATAATTCAGTCTCTGCTCCACTTCACAACAACTGTGTGAGCTAAGAGCTGGAGGCTGGAATCATCTGGATGTTTCTCACTCACATGACTGGAAGGTGCTGCTAGATGTTGACTAGAACATCTATGGTTATTACCCAGAAAACTACATGTGATTTCTCCATGTGGCCTGGGCTTCCTCACAACATGGTGACTGGGTTTCAAGGACTTCAAGGGCAAAAGTACAGAATGAGAGCCAAATGGGAATTCTATCCCCTTTTTAAATCTAGCTTTGTAAGTCATAATATGCTACGTCCACTGCATTCTATTAATTAGAAGCAAATACCTAAAGCTGATATGCCCAAAGTTTGCAGAATTAGATGCCAGTTTCTATGGAAGGAGTCAAATTACTTGTGGATATGTTTTAAAGCCACTAGCATTCTGTCCATTGGCATCAAATCATCTACGTTTCTCCCCTATGCAAAATACACTCAAACCCTCTCAAGATCCCTCACAGATTTCACTTATTACAACAGACCCAGGCTCATCATTCATCTTAATTGTGTTTAAGTCTGGATGAAAAACTTCAGATGTGGTTCCTTAAGTACAGGTGCTCAAGTACAGCATCCCTTGAGTTGAGCACCTATAAACCAAATAGCCAAGTTTTATGCTCCAACTCATCCAACATGGTAGTAGGAGAGGCATAGGATGACCACTTTTCCATTAACAGGGGGAAATGGGAGGTGCACAGAAGTCTGTGGTCCATAGCAATTCTGAAATCTAGGCAAGCACACATTCCCAGCTCCTCTATTGGGTTTCAGTCCTGCTGCCTTACAGTGATTCACCTTGGCTCTTGGCCCTCCTCTATGTGCTCTTGTCATCTTTCCTATTAGTTAACTATTGTTGCATAATAAGTCATCCCCAAACTTAGTGACTTAAAACAATAATTACTATTATCTCTCACTATTTCTAGGCATCAGGAATACAGGAGCATCTGGATGGTTCTTGCTCAAGGTTTTTGGAAGATTTCAGTCAAATATTGTCTATGGATGTAGTCATCTGAAGGCTTAACTAATCTGGAGAATCCAATTCTAAGGTAGCTTACTCATCTGGCCAGAAACTTGGGGTTGGATGATGATTACTTGCCTCAGTCCTTTTTTATGTGGTCTTCTTCACAGGAACGCTTGAATGCTCTGGCTTCCCCCAGAGTAAGAAATCTAAGAGGGAGTCAGGTGGAAGCCACAATGACTTTATTACCTAGCATTGAAGGCTTATACTATTGCTTCCAGTGAATTTTGTTTTAAAAGAGGCAAAGGATTCAATGTAGGAGGGAACTACACAAAGGAGTAAATATAAGGAGGTATTAGGGGTCATCCACAAAGATATATTACTATGACTCATGAATAGAGGGACTGAAAAAAACCCAGAAATTGAACAGGTGCCAAGTTGCAAAATAATGTAATATATTTAAGCAGACTGGCAGACCTATGAAAGTCAAAGGTATACACAGAGGCAACAGGGAAGAGAGATGAGGGAAGAGATATAGATAGAGATTCCTGAATAGTCTTACATTAATTGTCCTAAGCAGCAGGCTACAGTGAAAACTTATTTTGGTGCTGAATTTGTCATTCCCAATCTGATCGAGTTTTAGATAAATTTACAGGCATCCTATTCCCAGAGAATGTTGTGGAAATCAGTCATGGCTGACAGAATCCAGAGGTCCTGTTAGCTCTGCCCTCTTTAGTGCTCTTCCAGTTAGCCATGCTCATCAGTTCAGCTCTCTTCATCCTATCAGGTGTGCAGTGATGCTCTCATTTTGCCATCTCACTCCCCAGTCATCTTGGAAACAATCCCTAATGGCCTGGTGGTGCTCTTCTTCACCCAAGCACTACAACCAGGTCTAGTCCACCCTATCACCATTCCCTAAAATCACACAAATCATCTTCTCCCATGGACAACTGTCATAGCCAACTGGATATGGAATGTACCCTGAATCTATAAATGATACCCTTTGTGTATCCAATATCAGGACTTGTTTTTCTATGTGGACAGCCAGCTCTACACTGTCTTCTTCCTAGATATATCACCTCTCTCACTCTGTGGTCTTCACAGTGACTCAGAACCCTTTCAGATACCTCTCATTAAGTTCTGTGGTACAGGTACTAGGGTCTCATTCAGAAAGTCAAGCAAAGAGACTTTGATCAGTTTATGTGAATATTCCAGGCTTAGACTGGCACTTCTAAGGCCAAGATATGATTGGAAACCTACTGGCTACCGTAAATCACATTGCCCAGGGCCAACCAGAATCTCAGTCCTGAACAGAGCAGCCTTGAATCCCTTTTCCAGGTCATGTGGATAACCACATAGCCCTGGGAGAAGTATACATGATGGAAAACATCTCTTGCCCTCAACCTCAGGATCAGCAAGCAAAAAGATCCAGGATCTTTCTCAGTCTGCACCTTGGGGTTTTCTCCCTTTGGCTTAGCCTGGGCTCCAGGCTGGGTTGGCTCAGAAGAGCTCTTCAGATCCCTGTGATGTGCTTTATAGTATGTTTTGAGACCTCTCTCATCATACAGTCTCTCATCATACAGTGACTCCCCTGACATTGTCAGCAAGCTTTGAAGGCTCCATTTAATGTCTTACTATTTTCCTGATAGAGAAGCATATATTTAATGAATCCCAAAGGTCAGGAGATACTGAGTAAAGAAAAACCTTTGCTCTCTGATGGCCACAGGGTGCAATGGCCCTTTCCAATGGATAGGGAGTGAGTAGGTTCAGCTTGTCTGAGTCAGCTCATAAAAAAGACAGCAAATTTTCTCATCGGTATTCAAAGTCCCTCACTGAACACCTGAGTAATAAGGTTACCTTCTGGGCCAGGAATCCCCTTTGTATCATAGAATACTAGGTATTCCCTACCCCATCTTAATTTAGCCTGTAAATATGTAAAGTGGTGGTAGGGAGACTTTCTTCAATTGGAGTGCACACGCAGCTCTACTGCATAAGCACACCTCTCTAAGGTATAATACTGCAACTGAGGGGATATTGTGTGCTTTACACTTTCCTGCTCTTAGTTCTTCTCAATAAAACTTGTCATTACGTACACCTTGGGTCATTAGTGTGGGGTCACCATGCACCTTGACAATAGTTTGGTTGTCATGTAAACCCTGTTCTGAGCAATTCCCTAGGACCTCATGAGCTCTATGGGCCTTCTGGGTCTCCAGAGGGGTAGGAGACATGTTCAAGGATGATAATTTAGAAATCGAATGGGGCTTGTTAGTACAGCCTAAATATGAACAGAGGGGATAGGATGGTCCTCTTCCATTTGGGAGTCCATTCAGGATACTTTAACTTGCAGATGTTATTAAGTCCTGACAGAATGTGCAAGTCGAAGTAACCCAGATGGGCCCTAACATGAAATAGGGTTATCTAATCATATTGTCATCACTCTTTTACATCATGCAACATGAGCATTTACCTAAGTATTTATATCTGGCTCCAGGCTGGGGGAAAACGTTCCTACTGTATTCAGTTAGCAATACTGTTATGCTAAGATGCAACCCAACTCACTCCAGCAGACATGTGGCTTCAACTAGACATTCCCTTATGTTGGATTCCACCAAGGATGCTGCTTAAACTGAATAAACAGGAAAGATATAGAAGCTTGATTTTTGAAATTTCAGAGGAAGGATTAAGATTAACTTTACTGGAACCAGAAAAAATATATATTGCTCCTAGGGGCCTTCTTTAGGGTTGCAGCTACATTCAGTCATTCACCTAACCCTGCTCATAGTCACATTACCTAATGTTCGTCTGCCTTCCTGTGCAATCAATCCCCAGCAGGGCCAAGTATGGACATTGAGAGGACTTACTGCTGGTTGCCTTTTAAAAAAAAATCTTTTAGATATGATTTAGAGCTGTGAGAGATTTTTTTCCTAAAAAAAAGAAAATTTAAGCTAATGACTGTTCCAGTTCTTGTACATCAAATGTCATTTACAGGGTCAGTGAGTGGAATAAAAACGAAAATGACAGCCTTTGAGGAGACATATGGCTGGCATTTAACTACCAAAAAGCACAGAAATGGAGGTATTTTTTTAGATGCCCAGAGTACGGACTGGGAGGAAAGAGAACAGAGAGAAAATGTGTCATGATTTAGGAGGAAAGGATGAGGAGGTTGAAGGGAGGTGTGGTGGCATGAAAAAGGACAAGAAACAAATAGGGATAAAGACAAAGGACATTTCTTCACTGCTTTGTAAACTTTGGTAGACTTCGTGTTTCAAAATGGAGAGTTGAGCTCATGTAGTTATCTCACCTCCTTCCTAGAAACTCATTAGAATGACCGAGGAAATATAAAAATAAGAAAAAGATTTATAATAGCATTAAAAATAAGAAAGGAAAAACATTAGATAACAAGAAAACTGGAGGGACTTCTGTATAATATGAGGCATATGTTAGGGGTCTTCAGAGAAACAGAACAAATTGGAGATAGACAGATAGGTAGATAGGTAGGTAGGTAGACAGACAGACAGTGTGGGGGCAGGGAGGGAGAGGGGAAGTGGGGAGAGAAAGAGAGAGAGAGAGGGTAAAGGAGAGGGGAAGACTGAGAAAAAAAAAGGGAGAGAAAGAGAGATTATGAGGAATTGACTCAATTATGGAGATGGACAAGTTACAAGATCTACAGTGTGAGTCAACCTGGGTACCCAGGAGAGCCAATGGTGTAGTTCCAGTTGGAAGTCTGACAGGCTCAAGACCCAGGAAAAGCCAAAGTTTCAACTCCAGTCCTAAGACAGGAAAAAGACTATGTTCAAATCTGAAGGCAGTCAAACAGGGGGAATTCTCTCGTATTTTGGAGAAGGTCAGCCTTTTTGCTCTCTCCAGGTCTTCAATGGATTGAATGAGGCCCACCCACATTAGGGAGGACAATCCCCTTTACTAAGTCTACAAATTTATGTTAATATCATCCAGAAACACCTTCCCAGAAACAGCCAGAATAATATTTGAGCAAACATCTGGACCAGTCAATTTTGGCACATAAAATTATCACAAAGCAAATGAGACTTTTTAAAAAAGAAATGCTGATCTATCATGCCCAGAACATGACTCCACAACTAAACTCAGTTGTGGTGGTGGGGGTGGGGCCAGACAAAGGACTTCATGTGGCTCTGGCCACAGCATGTCCTTGAGATTTACTTGATGTAGACTAAGTGGACATTCTCTGACCACATCCTTCATTTTTCTTACTTCCTACTAAAGCTCTGGCCAGACACTGATATGCCTAAATCCTACCAGCAGAGACTGGATGAGAGGGCAACCTGAGATATACTTGGGAGAAATTTGAGAACTTCTTTGGAGCCCTGCACATAAAGCATCTGCTTGCCTCAGCTCCCACCACTACCTCTGCTTAGGGCTCCAAATAAGGGAGGGCTGAGGATGGCCAGATACAGATGTGACTCAATACCCAAGCTAACTTAATGGGATAAGATGAGTGTGTTGGTTCCTTTTGCCTTCTTTTTTCCTCCCTTCTAAGTCTTATTTGCAAAGTCTTTTATCATAATAATGACTCTAAAGATATGCAATGGGTGGACAAGCAATATTAGCAGGAGAAATTCTGCTTGTCTCATTGATTCTCTGTTAACAGTAACTCCTAAAGACCTAAGCCTCAACTCAGAGAATTTTGAGAGTCTACCTTCCCTTGTAGGAAGGAGCCAAACTAAATATAAATGAGGAGGGAGTCATGTCCCCTAGGTTAACAATCATTTCTTCAGGATTCCTCCATAATCCCCTTTGAAAGTACAGCTCTGGACAGATAGAAGCACTCCTATGTTCCCAAGGCAGTGTTCAAAGGAGAAGAAGGGTCAGTGATCAGGCAGCAAAAGGAAAAGATCAACCTTGCAAAGAACTGAGTCTTCTAGGGACTAACATCCAGCGGGGCTCAAGGAGGTGAGGGGAAGAAAGTACTCAGTAAAGCTGGAACACATGTAGCAGTTTCATCTCTCCCCTAAAAACCCTGGTGTAGCAAAAACAAAGCAAACAAAAAACGAGAGGAAGTGAAAATTTTCCCTGCTTCTCTCTGCCAGAGATTTAAAACTTTAAACAGGAGCCTACACAATCTTACGGAAAAAGCCATCAGAAATTATAACACTGAAAAGAAAAAGACCTACCTCTTAAATAATGAGAAAAGACAAATAACCAGACCCCAATAAACTCAGTATTCCAGAAGGGTCTCCTGAGGAATCAGACAAATATCACGCTATGAAAAGGCTCCTCTAGGAAATGTGAAAACTTGTACACATCTCTAGATCACTCTTCCAACATAGTTTAAGAGGGCATTACATCTGTGGAAAGAGTAAAATCTGAAATCAAGACATTAGGTTGAACTACATGAAAGTGCTGATATTTGATCATTTTTGAGCTGGAAAACTGGCAGTTTTATATGGTTCAACCATTAGATTGCTTTCTAATGAAAAACTGAAGAGTCAAAGGGCTTGGGATAGGGACAGAAATAGATGTCATGGATGTAAGAAGAAATAAGAATTAAGTAGATATTACAAAAACATCAAATGATTTATCAATTCAGTTTGAGAAGCTATGGCAAGATTTAGAGGCAAAGGATAAAGTGATTGAGGTGACTGGTAAACAAATAAAAGACTTTCCAATCCAAAAAGAAAAAACAGAGAAAATGGAAGAGAAGTTATCATAAAAGATGTAATTTTTAAAATTCCCAGGAGTGATATCATCAAGATGGCAACATAGATCAATCCTGATTTCAGTTCCCCTCACAAGAAGACCAACCAGCCTCTGTCCATAGACAAGATACCACTGTGAAAATCTTGGAAACTGGAGATGAGGCTGAAGCACCCCTCTGGACAACAGAGACTGAGAAGGACCACATTAGGAGGGTAAAAGGAGCAGTTTAATTTTGACTGCATTGCCCCTCCCCCAAGTAAGCACAGAGCTGCACAGAGAAAGCCACGCTGGGCTTAAAGTTTCTTCAGTGGGAAAAAGATAACCCAAGCAGACATACAGCTTCCCTAGCATTAAGGGACACTTTCTGGGAGTTCTACTCAGGTCTCATATGATGAATACTGCTGGGGGAACCAGCAGAGCTCAACCACTGGCAATCAGTTAGATGCAGAGAAGGGGAGTGGGGCTAACAGCAACCAGGACTCAGATCTTGGCAGACCATGTTCCTGCTTGCAGTGGTAGCTGAGAAGAGATCCCATCCAGCAGTTCTTCCCATCTGCAAAGGCAAGCTAGTGGCCACGTTGGGCCAGGCAGCTCAGTTGGAAATTCTGCCTGATTTGGATCCCCAGCCAATGATGTGTACTAGCCATGGAGCCCATTTTATGGCCCCAACTGGGCAGGGGAGCAAATTATTGGTCCTGCCCAGATACTCTCATCCAGTCCCATCCTTCTGGAAAACATGGCCACAGAGGAGCTCATCCTACAGCTGGTCCAGGCAGGTAGCAAAGCCAGCAGCCCTGCCCAACTGTTGAGCATAGCCTCTGGCCCCACAAAACCAGGGAGACTGAACAGTGGCCCTGAGCACCCTCAGAGAAAAGCCTATGGCACTGCCTAGACATGGAGCACAGCACATGACCTTGCCCAATTACTGAACATAGCTATGGCTTGGCCCAGTCAGAGATCCCAGCATGTGATCCTGCCCAATTGTGGAATGTAGTCTGGGGCCCCACCTGACCAGAAAGCTTAGACAGCAATTTCACATGACCACAGAGCACAATACTCAGCCTCACCAATCTGTGGGGTCAGCTGAAGACCTGGCCAAATGACAGAGCCCAATCAGCAACCTCTTCAATAGTGGAGGACAGCTAATGGCCTACCTGATTGCAAAGCCCATCCTGCAGTTCCACCTCAATGTGGAGTGACATCATCCAGTCAGGAAGAATAGCCTGAGGCCCCACTCAAACAGGAGCAATTGGAGAGAATGACCTGTGGCCCTGACAACTTGGGGAATCCAACCCATGGCACTGCCCTGCCAGGGGACACAACCTGAGACCCAACCTAAATAGAGGTGGGGCCCAGCTAGTGGCCTCACCTGACTACAGAACACATCCAGCAACACTGCCAAACCAGGGAGATCACCCAGTGGCCCCACTTGAATGTAGAGCCCAGCCAGCTACCATCCAACCATGAAGCTCAGCCAGCAGCACACCCTGACCTGAGAGCATGGGCAGTGGCCTCACCCAACAAGACACCACCAATAACAAGCCCCACCTGCCCACAGATGCCACCAGTTGACCCATTTGGTACCCCAACCTGAGGTATCTGCTGAAATTATTTTCCTGATGAAACAAATCTATAAAGTCTGGAAAAGGAGACCACTTACTCAAATGTGCAGATATCAGTGCAAGGCATCAAGGATCACAAAGAATCAGATAAATATGATACCACCAAAGGAAACTAATAAAACTCCAATAACTGACTATAAAGAAATGGATATCAATGAACTGTCTGCCAAAACATTCAGAATAATTCTCTAAAAGTTTAGTGAACTACAAGAACATGCAAACAACTAAATGAAATTAGAAAAACAATGCATGAACAAAATGAGAAGTTCAACAAATAAACAGTAACCAATCTGAACAGACCAATTACTAGTAAAAAGATTGAATCAGTGTTCAAAAACCTCCCAACACCCACATAAGGACAGCCCTTCAAGATCACAGTAGATAAATATTTCTCCTAAATTCATAGAGAGAAATCATAGTAAAATGAAAATGGAGAGGAACTACTCCCAATTAAAAGAACAAGAGAAATCCCCTGAAAAAAACCCCAATGAAACAGACCTCTCCAATCTTCTAAACCCCAAGTTCAAAAAGGAGTAATAAATATGCCAAAGGAATTAAGAAAGACTTTCGATAGCAATGCAGATCACTGTAACAAGGAACTAGAAACCATAAAGAGGAATCAATCAAAATTAGACAACTCAATTGCCGAGATAATAAACCAATCTAAAAGCAATGAATAGCAGACTAAATGATGCAGAAGAATGAATAAGTGATCTGGAAGATGGAATAATGGAAATCATCCAATCATAACAGCAGACAGAAAGACAAATTAAAAAATGAAAGCAACATGTGAAATCTATGGGATAATATAAAGCATGACAACCTATGCATAATAGGGGTTCCAGAAGGAGAAGAGAGAGAGAAGGGGATCAAAAATGTATTTGAAGAAATCACGGCTGAAAACTTCCTAAACTGAAAGAAGGAAACAGATATCCAGGTAAAGGAAGCACAGAGGGTCTCCAAACAAGATGAAACCAAACAGACTCACACCAAGACATATTATAATTAAAATGGCAAAAGTTAAAGATAAAGAGAGGATTCTAAAGGCAGCAAGACTGTTATAAGGGAAGACTATAAGACTATAAGACTGTTATAAGGGAAGACTATAAGACTATCAGGTGACTTCTCCACAGAAACTGTGCAGGAGAGAAGGGAGTGGCATGACATATTCAAAGTCCTGAGAGGGAAAAGCCTGCAACCTAGGACACTCTACTGAGCAAGATTATCACTTAGAATAGAAAGAAAAATAATTTATTAGACAAGCAAAAACTAAAAGAATCAGCAATACTAAACTTAACCTAAAAGAAATATTGAAACACCTTCTCTATAGAAAAGAAGCAAAAGTCTATTAAAAAAAAAAAAGGAAAATCACAACAGGAAAGTTAAATATATAAAAGGATTGAAGATCATATAAATAAGCCAGTACATAGATTAAAAACAAAAATTTGTTTTTGATTTTAAAACAAATGAAAATTTAAAACAAACAAAAATTAAAAACTAAAAATTTTTGTAAAAGGAATTATAACTACTATGAATAGAATAAAGGATAAACACGAAAATGTAAAATAGGACATCAAAATCACAGAGCATGATGGAGGGGAGTAAAAAAATGTAGATCTTTTAGAATGTGTTTGAACTTATATGACTATCAGTCTAGAGCAAGTAGGTATAGTTATGGGTTAACATACTTGAGAACCAGGGAAACCAAAAATCAAAAATATACAATAGATTGACAAAAACCAAAAAGAAAGGAACTCAAGCATAATACAAAAGAAAACCGTCAAACCACAAAAGGAAAACAAAAAGCAACAGAAAGGAATAAAGAAGAACTACTAAATCAATTGGAAAACAAGGATTAAAATGGTAATAAATACACACTTATCAATAATTATTTTAAATGTTAATGGACTAAATGCTCTGATCAAAAGACATAGAGTGGCAGATTAGATTAAAAAAAAAAAGAAAAAAACCAAGAACCTACAATATGCTGCCTACAAGAGACTCACTTTAGGGTGAAAGACACACATAGATTGAAAGTGAGGGGATGGAAAAAGGTATTTTATGCAAATGGAAACAACAAGAAAGCAGGGGTAGCAATACTTACATTGGACAAAATAGACTTTAAAACAAAGTCCATAAAGAAAGACAAAGAAGGACACTATGTAATGATAAAGGGATCAATATAAGAAGAGACTACTGCACTTGTTAACATATATGCACTCAATATAGGAACACCTAAATATATAAAACAAATACTAACAGACATAAAGGGAGAAATTGACAAGAATACAATTGTAGTAGGAGATTTTAATGCCACTCTGACATCAACAGACAGATCTTCCTGAAAGAAAATCATTAAGGTAACAGAAATCTTAAATGATGCAATAGAACAGTTGGGGACTTCATTGATATCTACATAGGACACTACATCCAAAAAAACAAAACAGACGAACAAACAGAATACACATTCTTTTCTAGTGTGCATGGAACATTCTCTAGAATACACCATGTACTAGGACACAAAACAAGCCTCAGCAAATTCAAGAGAAGATAAATTATTTTAAGCATCTTTCCTGACCACAATAGCATGAAACTAGAATCGACCACAGAAAAATAAAATGGGACAAATATGATCATGTGGAGACTAAACAACATGCTACTAAAAACCGCCCCCCCCCCAAAATGGGTCAATGATGAAATCAAAGAGTAAATTAGAAAATACCTCAAGACAAACGACAATGAAAACACAACTTTATAAAATCTATGGGATGCAGCTAAAGCAATTCTAAGAGGGAAGTTCAGAGCAATAAAAGCCTTCCTGAAGAAACAAGAAAAATCTCAGATAACAACTAAACTGCTACCTAGAAGAATTAGAAAAAGAACAAACAAATCCTAAAATCAGCAGAAGGAAGGAAATAATGAAGATCAGAGAGGAAATAAATAAAATATAAATCAAAAAATCAATAGAAAAGATCAATAAACCAAAAGCTGGTTTTTCAAAATGATAAACAAAATCAACAAACCTCTAGCCAGGCTAACCAAAAAGGAAAGAGAGATGACCCAAATAAACAAAGTAAAAAATGAAAGAGGAGAAATAACCAATACTGCAGAAATATAAAAAAAAAAGAGAGAATACTATGAACAATTAAAATTGGACAACCTAGAAGACACAGACATGTTTCTAGAAACATATAACCCACCAAAACTGAATCAAGAGGAAACAGATAGAAGCTGGAGACAAGATGGTGGAGTAGAATGACTTGAGCTCACCTCCTAACATGAAAACACCAGAATTGCAACTAACTGCTGAATAACCATCAACAAAAAAGACTCCAACCTACTGAAAAAAGATATTCTACACCCAAAGCCAAAGAAGAAGCCACAATGAGGTGGTAGGAGGGGTGCTGTCAAAATATAAACAAATCTCATACCCACCAGGTGAGCGACCCACAAACTGGAAAATAATTATGCTGTAGAGGTTCTCCCATAGGAGTGAGAGTTCTGAGACCCATGTCAGGCTCCACAGCCTGGGGGTCTGGCATTGGGAGGAGGAGCCCCCAGAGCATTTGGCTTTAAAGGCCAGTAGGGCTTGAGTGCAGAAGCTCCACAGGACTGGGGGAAACAGAGACTCCACTCTTGGAAACTGCAAACAAATTTTCATGTGTACTGGGACCCAGGGAAAAGCAGTTACTCCATAGGAGTTGGGTGCATACCTACCTGTGGGTCTTGGAAGGTCTCCTGGGAAGACGAGGGTCACTGTGGGGGCAAGGACAATGGTGGACACCCCAAGGAATACCCATAAGTGTGAGCTCTCCCAGAGGTTGCCATTTTGGCACTGAAACCTAGCCCCACCCAACAGCCTACAGGTTTCCAGTGCTGGGATGCCTCAGGCCAAACGACCAACAGGGTGGGAACACAGCCCCACCCAGCAGCAGACAGGCTGCTAAATTCGTCCTCAGCCAACAGCCACCTATGAAGACATGCTTTGACATGCCCATGCCCACCAGAGGGACAAGGCTCATATCCACCCACCAGTGGGCAGGCACCAGTCCCTCCCACCAGGAATCCTGCAGAAGCCACTGGACCAACCTCAACCACCAGGAGGCAGATACCAGAACAAAGAAGAACTAAAATCCTTCAGCCTGGGAAACAGAGACCACAAACATACAAAGTTAGACAAAATGAGATGGCAGAGGACTATGTTCGAGATGGAGGAACAAGATAAAACCCCAGAAGAACAAGTGAAGTGAAGATAGGCAATCCACCTGAAAAAGAATGCAGAGTAATGATAGTAAAGATGATCCAAAATCTTGGAAAAAGAACTAAAGCACAGACCAAGAAGATACAAGAAATGTTTAACAAAGAGCTAGAATATTTAAAGAACAAACAGAGACGAATAATACAAAAACTGAAATGAAAAATACACTAGAAGCAATCAATGGCAGAAAATGAGGCAGAAGAATGAATAAGTGAGCTAGAAGACAAATTGGTGGAAATCACTGCCATGAAGCAGAATAAAGAAAAAAAATGGAAAGAAATGAGGACAGTCTAAGAGACCTCTGAGACAACATTAAACACAATAACATTTGCATTCTAGGGGTCCCAAAAGAAGAAAAGAGAGAGAAAAGGCCTGAGAAAATATTTGAAGAGATAATAGCTGAAAACTTCCTGAACATGGGAAAGGAAAACAGTCACCTAAGTCCAGGAAGCTCAGATAGTCCCATACAGGATACACCCAAGGGGCAACACACTGAAACACATATTAATCAAATTGAAAAACTTAACAACAAAGAGAAAATATTAAAATCAATAAGAAAAAAGTAACAAATAACATACAAGGAAATCACCATAAGGTTATCAGCTGATTTTTTTCAGCAGAAACTCTGCAGTCCAGAAGAGAGTGGCACAATATATTTAAAGTGATGAAAGGGAAATACCTAAAACCAAGAATACTCAACCCAGCAAGGCTCTCATTCAGATTTGGTGGAGAAATCCAAAGCTTTATAGACAAGCAAAAGCTAAAAGAATTCAGCATCACCAGACCAGCTTTGCAACAAATGCTAAAGGAACATCTCTTGGCAGAAAAGAAAAGGCCATGCTAGAAACAAGAAAATTATGAATGGAAAAGCTAACTGGTAAAGGCAAATATACAGTAAAGGTAGGAAATCATCCACACACACATATATCAAAATCAGCAATTGTGAGGAGAGTACAAATGCAGGATACTGGAAATGCATTTGAAATTAAGGGATCAGCAACGTAAAATAATCTTGTATATATTTACACTGTCTATCAAAACATGGTAACCGCAAACCAAAAATCTACAAAAGATACACACAAAAAAAGATAAAGCAATCCAAACACAACACAAAGATAGTCATAAAATCATAAGGGAAAAGGACAAAAGAGGAAGGGAAGACAAAAAGGCACACAAAAACAAATCCAAAACAGTGAACAAGATGGCAATAAGAACATATACATCAATAATTACCTTAAAGGTAAATGGATTAAATGCTCCAACCAAAAGACACATACTGGCTAAATGGATACAAAATAAGACCTGTATACATGTTGTCTACAAGAGACCACTTCAGATCTAGGGACACACACAGATTGATAGTGAGGAGATGGAAAAATGTATTCCATGCAAATGGAAATCCAAAAAAAAAAAAAAGCTAGAGTAGCAATACTCATATTAGACAAAATAAATTTTAAAATAAAGACTGTTACAAGAGACAAAGAAGAACACCACATAATGATCAAGGGATCAATCCAAGAAGAAGATACATCAATGGTAAATATATGTGTACCCAACATAGGACCACCTCAATATATAAGGCAAATACTAACAGATATAAAAGGAGAAATCTATAGTAACACAATAATAGTGGGGGACTTTAACATCCCACTTACCTCAATGGACTGATCATCCAGACAGAAAATCAATAAGGAAACACAGGTATTAAGTGACACATTAAACCAGATGGATTTAATTGATATTTATAGAACATTCCATCTGAAAGCAGCAGAATACACATTCTTCTCAAGTGCACATGGAACATACTCCAGGATAGATCACTTGCTGGGCCAAAAAGCAAGCCTCAGTAAATTTAAGAAAATTGAAATAATATCAAGCATCTTATCCAACCACAACACTATGAGATAAGTCAATCACAACCAAAGAAGATATAAAGATGGCAAGAAGCACATGAAAAGATGCTCAACAACGCTAATTATCAGAGAAATGCAAAATCAAACCTACAATGAAGTATCACCTCACACTGGTCAGAATGACCATCATCAAAAAGTCTACAAACAGAGAGAGGGGAAGATGGCAGAAGAGTAAGACGCGGAGATCACCTTCTTCCCCGCAGATACATCAGAAATACATCTACACGTGGAACAACTCCTACAGAACACCTACTGAATGCAGGCAGAAGACCTCAGACCTCCCAAAAGCCAAGAAACTCCCCACGAACCTGGGTAGGGCAAAAGAAAAAAGAATAAACAGAGAAAAAGAATAGGGGCGGGGGCTTCTCTGGTGGCGCAGTGGTTGAGAGTCCGCCTGCCGATGCAGGGGACACGGGTTTGTGCCCCGGTCCGGGAAGATCCCACATGCCACGGAGAGGCTGGGCCCATGAGCCAAGACCGCTGAGCCTGTGCCTCCGGAACCTGTGCTCCGCAACCAGAGGCCACAACAGTGAAAGGTCCACGTACTGGAAAAGAAAAAAAAAAAAAGAATAGGGATGGGACCTGCACAAGTGGGAGGGAGCCATGATGGAGGAAGGGTTTCCACACATTAGAAGCCCCTTCGTGGGTGGAGACTGCGGGTGGCGGGGTGGGGGGAGCTTTGGCGCCGTGGAGGAGAGCGCAGCAACAGGGGTGCAGAGGGCAAAGCGGAGAGATTTCCGCACAGAGGATCGGTGCTGACCAGCACTCACCAGCCAAAAGGCTTGTCTGCTCACCTGCCGGGGTGGGCGGGGCTGGGAGCTGAGGCTCAGGCTTCCGGTCGGAGTGCAGGGAGAGGACTGGTGGCGTGAACACAGCCTGAAGGGGTTAGTGCACCACGGCTAGCCGGGAGGGAGGCCGGGAAAAAGTCTGGACCTGCTGAAGAGGCAAGAACTTTTTCTTCCCTCTTTGTTTCCTGGTGTACGAGGAGAGGGGAATAAGAGCGCTGCTTAAAGGAGCTCCAGAGACGGGCGTGAGCTGCGACTAACAGCACGGACCCCAGGGACGGGCATGAGACACTAAAGCTGCTGCTGCTGCCACCAAGAAGCCTGTATGCGAGCACAGGTCACCATCCACACCCCCGTCAGGGGAGCCTGTGAAGCCCGCCACTGCCAGGGTCCCAGGATCCAGGGACAACTTCCACAGGAGAATGCACGGCACGCCTCAGGCTGGTACAATGTCACAGCGGCCTCTGCCGCCACAGGCTTACCTCGCACTCCATACCCCTCCCTTCCCCTGGCCTGAGTGAGCCAGAGCCCCTGAATCAGCGGCTCCTTTAACCCCGTCCTGTCTGAACGAAGAACAACGCCCTCCGGCGACCTACACGCAGAGGCGGGGCCAAATCCAAAGCTGAATCCCGGGAGCTGTGCAAACAAAGAAGAGAAAGGGAAATCTCTCCCAGCAGCCTCAGGAGCAGTGGATTAAATCTCCACAATCAACTTGATGTACCCTGCATCTGTGGAATACCTGAATAGACAACGAATCATCCCAAATTGAGGAGGTGGACTTTGAGAGCAAGATTTATTATTTTTTCCCCTTTTCCTCTTTTTGTGAGTGTGTATGTGTATGCTTCTGTGTGAGATTTTGTCTATATAGCTTTGCTTTCACCATTTGTCCTAGGGTTCTATCCATCCTTTTTTTTTTTTTAAGTTTTTCCTTATTTTTTTTATTTTGATAACTTTATTTATTTTATCTTACTTTATTTTATTTTCTTTTATCCTCTTTATTTCTTTCTTTCTAATTTTCTCCCTTTTATTCTGATCCATGTGGATGAAAGGCTCTTGATGCTGCAGCCAGCAGTCAGTGCTGTGCCTCTGAGGTGGGAGAGCCAACTTCAGAACACTGGTCCAAAAGACACTTCCCAGCTCCACGTAATATCAAATGGCGAAAATCTCCCAGAGATATCCTCTCAACACCAACACCCAGCTTCACTCAACAAACAGCAAGCTACAGTGCTGGACACCCTATGCAAAACAACTAGCAAGACAGGAGCACAACCCCACCCATTAGCAGAGAGGCTGCCTAAAATCATAATAAGTCTACAGACACCCCAAAACACACCACCAGACATGGACCTGCCCACCAGAAAGACAACATCCAGCCTCATCCACCAGAACACAGGCACTAATCCCCTACACCAAGAAGCCTACACAACCCACTGAACCAACTTTAGCCACTGGGGACAGACACCAACAACAACAGGAACTACGAACCTGCATCCTGCTAAAAGGAAACCCCAAACACAGTAAGATAAGCAAAATGAGAAGACGGAAAAACACACAGCAGATGAAGGAGCAAGGTGAACACCCACCATACCTAACAAATGAAGAGGCAATAGGCAGTCTACCTGAAAAAGAATTCAGAATAATGATAGTAAAGATGATCCAAAATCTTGGAAATAGAATAGAGAAAATGCAAGAAACATTTAACAAGGACATAGAAGAACTAAAGAGGAAACAAACAATGATGAACAACAAAATAAATGAAATTTAAAATACTCTAGAAGGGATCCGTAGCAGAATAACTGAGGCAGAAGAACAGATAAGTGACCTGGAAGACAAAATAGTGGAAATAACTACTGCAGAGCAGAAAAAAGAAAAAAGAATGAAAAGAACTGAGGACAGTCTCAGAGACCTCTGGGACAACATTAAATGCACCAACATTTGAATAATAGGGGTCCCAGAAGAAAAAGAGAAAAAGAAAGGGACTGAGAAAATATTTGAAGAGATTATAGTTGAACACTTCCCTAATATGGGAAAGGAAATAGTTAATCAAGCCCAGGAAGCACAGAGAGTCCCATACAGGATAAATCCAAGGAGAAACATGCCAAAACACATATTAATCAAACTATCAAAAATTAAATACAAAGAAAACATATTAAAAGCAGCAAGGGAAAAACAACAAATAACACACAAGGGAATCCCCATGAAGTTAACAGCTGATCTTTCAGCAGAAGCTCTGCAAGCCAGAAGGGACTGGCAGGACATATTTAAAGTGATGAAGGAGATAACCTACAACCAAGATTACTCTACCCAGCAAGGATCTCGTTCAGATTTGACAGAGAAATTAAAACCTTCACAGACAAGCAAAAGCTGAGAGAGTTCAGCACCACTAAACCAGCTTTACAAGAACTGCTAAAGGAACTTCTCTAGCCAAGAAACACAAGAGAAGGAAAAGACCTACAATAACAAACCCAAAACAATTAAGAAAATGGGAATAGGAACATACCTATCAATAATTACCTTAAATGTAAATGGATTAAATGCTCCCACCAAAAGACACAGACTGGCTGAATGTGTTCAAAAACAAAACCCATATATATGCCATCTAAAAGAGACCCACTTCAGACCTAGAGACACATACAGATTGAAAGTGAGGGGATGGAAAAAGATATTCCATGCAAATGGAAACCAAAAGAAAGCAGGAGTAGCAATTCTCATATCAGCCAAAATAGACTTTAAAATAAAGACTATTAGAAGAGACAAAGATGGACACTACATAATGATCAAGGGATCAATCCAAGAAGAAGATATAACAATTGCAAATATTTATGCATCCAACATAGGAGGACCTCAATACATAAGGCAAATACTAACAGCCATAAAAGGGGAAATCGACAGTAACACATTCACAGTAGCGGACTTTAACACCCCACTTTCACCAATGGACAGATCATCCAAAATGAAAATAAATAAGGAAACACAAGATTTAAATAATACATTAAACAAGATGGACTTAATTGATATTTATAGGACACTCCATCCAAAAACAACAGAATACAACAGAATTTCAGAATACAACAGAATACAACAGAATTTCTCAAGTGCTCATGGAACATTCCCCAGGATAGATCATATCTTGGGTCACAAATCAAGCCTTGGTAAATTTTAGAAAATTGAAATTGTATCAAGTATCTTTTCCAACCACAACACTATGAGACTAGATATCAATTACAGGAAAAGATCTGTAAAAAATACAAACACATGCGGGCTAAACAATACACTACTTAATAACGAAGTGATCACTGAAGAAATCAAAGAGGAAATCAAAAAATACCGAGAAACAAATGACAATGGAGACATGATGACCAAAAACCTATGGGATGCAGCAAAAGCAGTTCTAAGAGGGAAGTTTATAGCAATACAATCCTACCTTAAGAAACAGGAAACATCTCGAATAAACAACCTAACCTTGCACTTATAGCAATTAGAGAAAGAAGAGCAAAAAACCCCCAAAGTTAGCAGAAGGAAAAAAATCATAAAGATCAGATCAGAAATAAATGAAAAAGAAATGAAGGAAACAATAGCAAAGATCAATAAAACTAAAAGCTTGTTCTTTGAGAAGACAAACAAAATTGATAAACCATTAGCCAGACTCATCAAGAAAAAAAGGGAGAAGACTCAAATCAATGGAATTAGAAATGAAAAAGGAGAAGTAACAACTGACACTGCAGAAATACAAAAGATCATGAGAGATTACTACAAGCAACTATATGCCAATAAAATGGACAACCTGGAAGAAATGGACAAATTCATAGAAATGCACAACCTGCCAAGAATGAATCAGGAAGAAATAGAAAATATGAACGGACCAATCACAAGCACTGAAATTGAAACTGTGATTAAAAATCTTCCAACAAACAAAAGCCCAGGACCAGATGGCTTCACAGGCGAATTCTATCAAACATTTAGAGAAGATCTAACACCTATCCTTCTCAAACTCTTCCAAAATATAGCAGACGGAGGAACACTCCCAAACTCATTCTACGAGGCCACCATCACCTTGATACGAAAACCAGATAAGGATGTCACAAAGATAGAAAACTACAGGCCAATATCACTGATGAACATAGATGCAAAAATCCTCAACAAAATACTAGCAAACACAATCCAACAGCACATTAAAAGGATCATATACCATGATCAAGTGGGGTTTATTCCAGGAACGCAAGGATTCTTCAATATACGCAAATCAATCAACCTGATACACCATACTAACAAACTGAAGGAGAAAAACCATATGATCATCTCAATAGATGCAGAGAAACATTTTGACAAAATTCAACACCGATTTATGATAAAAACCCACCAAAAAGTAGGCATAGAGGGAACTTTCCTCCACATAATAAAGGCCATATATGACAAACCCATAGCCAACATCATCCTCAATGGTGAAAAACTGAAAGCATTTCCACTAAGATCAGGAACAAGACAAGGTTGCCCACTCTCACCACTCTTATTCAACATAGTTTTGGAAGTTTTAGCCACAGCAATCAGAGAACAAAAGGAAATAAAAGGAATCCAAAACAGAAAAAAGGAAGTAAAGCTGTCACTGTTTGCAGATGACATGATACTTTACATAGAGAATCCTAAAGATGCTACCAGAAAACTACTAGAGGTAATCAATGAATTTGGTAAAGTAGCAGGATACAAAATTAATGCACAGAAATCTCTTGCATTCCTATACACGAATGATTAAAAATCTGAAAATGAAATCAAGAAAACACTCCCATTTACCACTGCAACAAAAATAATTAAATATCTAGGAATAAACCTACCTAAGGAGACAAAAAACCTGTGTGCAGAAAATTATAAGACACTGATGAAAGAAATTAAATGAATTTAATTAATAAATAAATTAAATTAAATTAAATGATACAAATAGATGGAGAGATATACCATGTTCTTGGATTGGAAGAATCAACATTGTGAAAATGACTCTACTACCCAAAGCAATCTACACATTCAATGCAATCTCTATCATACTACCACTGGCATTTTTCACAGAACTAGAACAAAAAATTTCACAATTTGTATGGAAGCACAAAAGACCCTGAATAGACAAAACATTCTGGAGAATGAAAAATGGAGCTGAAGGAATCAGGTTCCCTGACTCAGACTATTCTACAAAACTACAGTAATCAAGACAGTATGGTACTGGTACAAAAACAGAAATATAGATCAATGGAACAGGATAGAAAGCTCAGAGATAAACCCACGCACATATGGTCACCTTATCTTTGATAAGGGAGGCAGGAATGTACAGTGGAGAAAGGATAGCCTCTTCAATAAGTGGTGCTGGGAAAACTGGACAGGTACATGGAAAAGTATGATATTAGATCACTCCCTAACACCATACACAAAAATAAGCTCAAAATGGATTAGAGACCTAAATGTAAGGCCAGAAACTATCAAAGTCTAAGAGGAAAACATAGGCAGAACACTCTATAACATAAATGACAGCAAGATCCTTTTTGACCCACCTCCTAGTGAAATGGATATAAAAACCAAAATAAACAAATGGGACCTAATGAAACTTCAAACTTTTGCACAGCAAAGGAAACCATAAACAAGACCAAAAGATAACCCTCGGAATGGGAGAAAATATTTGCAAATGAAGCAACTGACAAAGCATTAATCTCCAAAATTTACAAGCAGCTCAATAACAAAAAAAAACAAACGACCCAATCCAAAAATGGGCAGAAGATCTAAATCGACATTTATCCAGAGAAGATATACAGACTACCAACAAAGACATGAAAGAATGATCAACATCATTAATCATTAGAGAAATGCAAATTAAAACTACAATAAGATATCATCTCACACCTGTCAGAATGGCCATGATCAAAAAATCTAGAAACAATAAATGCTGGAGAGCATGTGGAGAAAAGGGAACACTCTTGCACTGCTGGTGGGAATGTGGACTGGTACAGCCACTGTGGAGAACAGTATGGAGGTTCCTTAAAAGTCTACAAATAGAACTACCATATGACCCAGCAATCCCACTACTGGGCATATACCCTGAGAAAACCATAATTCAAAAAGAGTCATGTACCAAAATGTTCATTGCAGCTCTATTTACAATAGCCCGGAGATGGAAACAACCTAAGTGTCCATCATCGGATGAATGGATAAAGAAGATGTGACACATATATAGAATGGAATATTACTCAGCCGTAAAAATAAATGAAATTGAACTATTTGTAATGAGCTGGATGGACCTAGAGTCTGTCATACAGAGTAAGTCAGAAAGAGAAAGACAAATACCGTATGCTAACACATATGTATGGAATTAAAAAAAATGTCATGAAGAACCTAGTGGTAAGACAGGAATGAAGACAAAGACTTACTAGAAAATGGACTTTAGGATATGGGGAGGGGGAATGGTAAGCTATGACAAAGTTAGAGAGTGTCATGGACATATATACACTACCAAACATAAAATAGATAGCTAGTGGGAAGTAGCCACATAGCACAGGGAGATCAGCTCGGTGCTTTGTGACCACCTAGAGGGGTGGGATAGGGAGGGTGGGAGGAAGGGAGATGCAAGAGGGAAAATATATGGGAACATATGTATATATATAACTGATTCACTTTGTTATAAAGCAGAAACTAACAAACCATTGTAAAGCAACCATACTCCAGTAAAGATGTAAAAAAAAAAAAAAAGTCTGCAACCAATAAATGCTGGAGAGGGTGTGGAGAAATGGGAACCCTCTTGCACTGTTGGTGGGAATGTAAATTGGTAAAAACATTATGGAAAACAGTATGGAGATTCCTTAAAAAACTAAAAATCGAACTACTATATAATCCAGTAATCCCACTCCTGGGCATATATCCAGAGAAAACTATAATTCAAAAAGATACATGCACCCCCAATGATCACTGCAGCACTATTTACAATATCCAAGATGTGGAAGCAACCTAAACGTCCATTGACAGAGGAATGGATAAGGATTATGAGGTACATATATACAATGGAATATTACTCAGCATAAAAAAGAAGGAAATAATGCCATTTGCAGCAACACGGATGGACCTAGAGATTATCTTACTAAGTGAAATAAGTCAGACAGAGAAAGACAATTGTCATATGATATTGCTTATATGTGGAATCCAAAAATAATGATACAAATGAACTTATTTACAAAACAAAAACAGACTTACAGACTTCGAAAACAAACTTATGGATACCAAAGGGGAAAGGTGGGGAGATGGGTAAGTTAGGAGCTTGAGGTTAACATACACACACTACTATATAAAAGAAAGATAACCAACAAGGACCTACTGTATTGCACAGGGAACTCTATTCAACATTCTGTAATAACCTGTATGCGAAAAGAATCTGAAAAAGAATGGATATGTGTATAACTGAATCTCTTTGCTGTACACCTGAAACTAACTCAACATTGTAAATCAACTATATACTCTAAGATAAAATAATAGTTAAATTTTAAAAAAGAAGAAATAAATTGTTTGAACAGACCGAACACTAGAAGTGAAATAGAACCTACAATATAAAAACTCCTTGCAAATAAAATTCCAGGATCAGTTAGCTTCACTGGGGAGTTGTAACAAACAAAGAAGAACTTATACCAATACTTCTCAAACTCTTCCAAAAGAATGGAGGGGAGGGAATACCCTCAACATCATTCTATGAAACCACCATCACCCTGATATCAAAACCAGACAAAGATACCACCATAAAAGTAAAGTACAGGCCAGTATCTTTGATGAAAATAGATGCAAAAATCCTCAACAAAATATTAGCGAATCAAATCCAACAGCACATAAAAAGGATCATACACCATAATCACATTGGATTCATTCCACGGTCACAAGTATGTTTCAACATACGTAAATCAATGTGATACACCACATTAACAAAAGAAAAGACAGAAGTCACATAATCATCTCAATAGATGCAGAAAAAGCATTTGACAAAATTCAACATCCACTCTTGATAAAAACTCTCACCGAAGTCAGTATAGAGGGAACATATCTCAACAAAATAAAAGCCATTTATGACAAACCCATAGCCAACATAATACTCAATGGTGAAAAGCTAAAAGCCTTTCCACTAAAATCTGGAACAAGACAAGGATGCCCACTCTCACCACTTCTATTCAGCACAGTATTAGAAATCCTAGCCACAGCAATCAGACAAGAAAAATAAAATGTATCCAAATTGGAAGTGGAGAGGTAAAATTATCATTTTATGCAGATGACATGATACTCTATGTAGAAAACCCTAAAGACTCCACACAAAAACTATTAGAATAAAATGAATTCACAAATATAGCAGGATACAAGATTAACAAACAGAAACCTATTGATTTCTTTACATTAACAATAAAATATCAGAAAGAGGAAGTAAAAAAAAATCCCATTTAAAATTGCCTCAAAGAACAAAAAACTAAGAATAAATTTAACCAAGGTGGTGAAAGACCTATATGCTGAAGACTATAAAACATTGATAAGAGAAACAGAAGATGTCTACAAATTTAATGCAATCCTTATCAAAATATCCATGACATTTTCCCACAGAAATAGAAAAATAATCCTAAAATTTATATGGAACCACAAACGACCCAGAATTGCCAAAGCAATCCTGAGGAACAAGAACAAAGCTGGAGGCATAACCCTTCCAGATTTCAGACAGTACAACATAGCTATAGTAATCAAATCAGTGTGGTATTAGCACAAGAACCCACACATATAGATCAATGGAACAGAACAGAAAGCCCAGAAATAAACCCACACACCTACGGCCAATTAATCTTTGATAAAGAAGCAAGAATATACAATGGAGAAAAGACAGTCTCTTCAACAAGTGGTGTTGGGAAAGCTGGACAGTTACGTATAATTCAGTGAAAGTAGAACACTGTCTCATACCATATACAAAAATAAATTCACAATTATTCAAAGACATAAATATAAGACATGACATCATAAAATTCCTAAAGAGAACACAGGCAAAACATTCTCAGATATAAATCATAAAATATTTTCTTAGTATGGAGATTCCTCAAAAACTTAACAGGAGAACTACCATATGACCCAGTTATTCCACTTCTGGGTATTTATCCCCAAAACACTAAAACACTAATTCAAAATGATATATGAACCCTATGTTCATTGCAGCATTGTTTACAATAACCAAGATATAGAAACAACCTAAGTGTCCAGAGGTGGCTGAGTGGTTAAAGGTGTAATAGATATAGATATATGGATATATATAAATAAATACTACTCAGCCATAAAAAAATAATGAAATTCTGCCATTTGCAACAACATGGATGGACTTTGGAGATATTTTGATAAGTGAAATAAGTCAGATGGAGAAAGACAAATACCATATGATTTCACTCATATGTGAAATCTTGAAAAACAAAACAGAAACAAACTCATAGATACAAAGATCAGATTAGTAATTGTTACCAGAGGGGCAGGTGGTTGGAGGTAGGCAAAATGGGTGAACAGGATCAACTGTATAGTGATGGAAGATAACTAGACTTATGGTGGGCATCATTTTGTAGTGTATATAGATGTCAAATCATAACGCTGTACACCTGAAACTTATATAATAAAAATATGCAAAGATATAAAACAAAGAAGTGGTGTATCTATACTGAAATATTATTTAGCCATAAAAAGAAGGAAATCCTGACAATATGGATAGACCTCAAGGGTATTATGCTAGGTTAAAGCAGTCAAAGACAAATACCATATGATCTCACTTATATAAGGAATGTAAACAAACAAAAAAGCCAAGCTCATAGATTCAGAGAACAGATTGGCGGTTGCCAAGGGTGGCATGTAGGGTGGGTGAAAAAGTTAAAGGAGTCAAAAGGTACAAATGTCCAGTTATAAAATAAATAATTCATGGGGATATAAAGGACATAATGGTGACTATAGTGAATAATACCATACTGCATATTTGAAAGTTGCTGAGAGAGTAGATCTTAAAAGCCCTCATCACTAGAAAATAATTTGCAACTATGTATGGTGATTGATATGAACTAGACTTACTGTGGTTATAATTTATAAATGTACACAAATATTGAATCATTATGTGTACACCTGAAATGAATGTAATGCTATATGTCAACTACATCTCAATAATACAAAAAAAAAGAGACAAGGTATGAAATCAGGCATAGGTCTTGTTAGATGACACAGGACTCCCAAACTTCCTGGGTTAGGGACATTTCAGCAGGAGAAAGATTATGTGATTCATTCATTAAAACATCTAATTGGTGCTACAAAAACCATTCATTTGTCCAGTCAATAAGTATGTTTTGAACTTTTACTTTACGCCAGACACAGCGCTTGGCACTGAAACAAGGAATGCCCAGCTCCACTGCCTTTCTGTCATATTAGTGGGTTTTTAAATCCCATATCATTCTACTTCCACCCTTTCAATGGTTAGAGCCATTTGTTTTCCCTTTATCTTCTTCAGTAGAAATATTTGTCTAAAACTCAAATATTAAGTGGCTCTAGGGAAGAAACCCATAATGCTTCCCCTATTAACAATAGGTCCTGCAGGATGTGATGCCTTCACAGTCCGCAGCGGGACGCTCCACACTCACTGTTCTCTATCCTTGGTCCTGACACAGGCCCCGGACTTCAGAGGGTGACAGGAACCTATCTTCCACAAACTCCTTAGTCCTGAACAAAGACCGGACTCTATGATAACATAATTTACCAGAATTAATAGGAAAAATGGTATTGCTTCCATAATATGCTCCATAAGAAATCTCAATGGTTTATTTAACATTATTAGTAAAATTATCATTTATGTATGACAAGTATGTTCAGGTGAAGAGACCAGCCCACAGGCCTTGTTCAGGTCAAGGACTGCCAGGCAGCCCTCACGACTCACCACTAATCTCAAACTCTACTTGGATAATTCATGATATGGATTTATTTTCTGATGGCCATGCAAAAAACGTTTCACATCTTTACTCTGAAGTTTTCCATCAAATTTATATGTAAACTATGGAATACGGAGCTAAAAGTAGTCAACTCTGATGGGTCATTTCACTGTCCCCTTGATTCTTCTTATTCCTCTGCCATAACTCCCCATCAGGTTCCCCACTGTTCTTTTTAAAGGGGGACTGTTCAGAAAGCAAACTATTTTGCCCTTGCCATCCTCCTTCTTGCTGCTACCTGGAATGTTGATGTAATAACAGTAACAATAATGTCCATCTATCATAAGGTAGCCTTGAAGGATGGAAGGTGTATGCTGAGAATGGCAAAGCAGAAAGAGAGGGAATCAGTTCTGTTGTTTATGGAGCTGCCATACCAGCGCTAGAAGTTGGCTTAACTGCAGAACTCTTTGTTTGAGAGAAAAATACACCTTTATTTTGTTTAAGTTGCTGTGATTTGTATTTTATATTACAGGCAGCAAAAATTAATCATAACTGGTAAAGAGGGAAAACAAAGCTAGAAGTAAAAAGACACATTGACAGGTTTCTGCGTAAAGACAGGTGGTAGATTCCCCTCAGTAGTAAAGGGGATGAAGGACAGTGGATGGATTTGGGAAATATTAATGAGGTATGATGAATAAGATTTGTGATTGATTGGAGGCAGGTGAGGAAGGGGAATTTAAGTTCCAATTTTCTGGCTTCAGACAATGGAGATGACAGATCATTATCAGTTACAAAAAACTTTCAAAATGTTTGACATTGAAACTTAGACATCCTCAAAAACTCAGAATCTGTCAAATCTTTGCTCAACTTTCAACTATGCCCTCCCCGTACAAAACATATAATAAATTCCATAAGGTTCTAAGCAAACTTTGGAATCAATCTTATCAAATCCCACCCCTAAAACCTTTGAAGTTTTTTTTTCTTCCAGTTTTATTGAGATATAGTTGACATACAGCACTGCATAAGTTTAAGGTGTATATAGCATGATGATTTGACTAACATACGTCATAAATGATTGCCACAATAGGTTTAGTGAACATCCATCATCTCATATAGATACAAAATAAAAGAAATAGAAAAAGAGAGAACTCTAAGGATTTACTCTTAACTTTTATATATAACATATAGCAGTGTTAATTATATTAATCATATTTTATATTACATCCCTAGTGCTTATTTATGTTATAATAGAAAGTTTGTACCTTTTGATCACCTTCATCCAATTTCTCCTCTCTCCACTCCCCACCTCTCGTAACCACAAATTTGATCTTTTTCTATGAATTTGTCTGTTCATCATTGAAGTATTAATGAAGTATTAATTAACTAACCTACAACACTATTTAGTTCCTGGTACACAATAATATAGTCATTCGATGTTTCTATACATTTCAAAATGATCATAATAAGTCTAGTTTTCATTTGCCACATACAAAGATATTACATAATTATTGAATATTCCCCACTGTACATTTCATAAAAATTACTCATTTATTTTGTAACCAGAGGTCTGTACTTCTTAATCTCCTTCACCTATTTCTCTCATCATCTAACCCACCTCCCCTCTGGCAACCACCTCTTTGTTCTCTGTTTTTGTTTTATTGTGTTTGTTCATTTATTTTTTTGATTCCACATAAAAATGAAATCATACAGTATTTGTCTTTCTCTGTCTGACTTATTTCACTTAGCATTATATATTCTAGGTCCATCCATGTTGCTGGAAATGGCAAGATTTCATTAGTGTATATATACACACACACACACACATGACATACACACATATACATATATGTATCACATCTTTTTCCATTCATCCATCTATGGGCACTTAGGTTGCTTCCAAATCTTGGCTTCTGCACATAATGCTGCAATGAACAAAGGGGTGCATATATCTTTTTAATTAGTGTTTTCATTTTCTTTGAATAAATACGCAGGGGTGGAATTCCTGGATTGCAGGGTAGTTCTATTTTTAATTTTTGAGGAATCTCCATAACGTTCTTCATAGTGGCTGCACCAATTTACATTCCCATCAACAGTCCCTTTTCTTCACATCTTGCCAATACATTATTTGTTAATAACAAGTTTTTCATAGTAACACTTCTGACAGGTGTCAGGTGATATCTCATTGTGGTTTTGACTTGGATTTCTCTGATGATTAGCAATGTTGAACATCTTTTCATTCCTCTGTGTTATCTAATCTACTGTTGATTCCTTCTAGTTCATTTTTCACTTCAGTTATTATATTCTTCAGCTCTGGTTCTTCTTTTATATTCTAACTCCTTGTTAAACTTATCACTGTGTTCATTCATTCTTTTTTTTTAATTTTTATTTAAAAATTTTTTTGACATCTTTATTGGAGTATAATTGCTTTACATTGTTGTGTTAGTTGTTGCTGTATAACAAAGCAAATCAGCTATACATATACATATATCCCCTCCCTCTTGCGTCTCCCTCCCACCTCTCTAGGTGGTCACAAAGCACAGAGCTGATCTCCCTGTGCTATGCAGCTGCTTCCCACTCACCATCTATTGGACGTTTGGTAGGGCACATATATACAATGGAATATTACTCAGCCATAAAAAGAAATGAAATTGAGTTATTTGTAGTGAGGTGGATGGACCTAGAGTCTTTCATACAGAGTGAAGTAAGTCAGAGAGAGAAAAACGAATACTGTATGCTAACACATATATATGGAATCTAAAAAAAAAAAAAAAAAAAAGGTTCTGAAGAACCTAGGGGCAGAACAGGAGTAAAGACGTAGATGTAGAGAATGTTCATTCATCCTTACCTCAAGTTCTTTGAGCATTTCTATGATCACTGCTCTAAACTCTTTACTGGGTAGATTGCTTATCTCCGCCTCGCTTAATTGTTCTTCTGGGGTTCCTCTGTTGCCTCATTTTGCCGAATACGCTTTTTTTCCCTATGTAGTAGGTAGGTCAGTGACGTTTCCCAATCTTGGAGAAGTGACCTTGTATATGAGATATCCTATGGGGCCCAGCAGCGTGCTCCTCTCTGGTCAACAGAGCTATATGCTTTAGGGGTTCCCTCTATGTGGGCTGCATGAGCCCTTCTGTTGTGGTGGTGCCACGTATTGTGGGGATGCTGGTAGGCATGGCTGGACCCTTGTGCAGTTCACTGCCAGGCCCTGACTAATAAGGAGGCTTCCAGTCACTGGTAGGCAGGGTCAGGTCCCGGGTGGCTGGCTGCACAACTCAGGATGTCCCAGTGCTGGTGCCCACCTGCTGGAAGGAGGGGCCAGGTCACAGGTTAGCTGGTTGTGGGGCTGCAGGATCCTGGTCCTGGTGCCCACCTGCTGGTGAGCAGGGCCATGGGGGTCTGGAATTGGTGTTGCCTGCTTGTGGGCATGGCCTGGGCCTGGGGCTCTATTGGTCCACTTGTGGGTAGGGCAGCTGGTGGAGGGACCCAGTTCAATTAATTCTTGGTCCCTTTGAACATAAAACCTAAATTAACTGAAAAAAGGGAGAGAAGTAGAGACTTTCATAGTTTAATTTTTTTTTTTTTTTGCGGTGCGCGGGTCTCTCACTGTTGTGGCCTCTCCCGTTGCGGAGCACAGGCTCTGGATGCGCAGGCTCAGCGTCCATGGCTCACAGGCCCAGCCGCTCCGCGGCATGTGGGATCTTCCCAGACCGGGGCATGAATCTGTGTCCCCTGCATCGGCAGGAGGACTCTCAACCACTGCGCCACGAGGGAAGCCCCATAGTTTAATTTTTCCCACCTTTTTCATGAGCAAGTTATCTATCCTTCAAATTTAAGACACCTTCATGCCCATAAATGTATAAATTGTTATAGCATTTACAGTCCTCAGGTATGCATGTGAATTCAGGGAAATGCAGACAGTTGCTATGGTTTTTTAGATGTTTCCTCTATTCCTGAAACTGTTCCCAACTTGGCATGGATAGATTTTCACACCTTTTGAGGCTCAACTCAAATGTTACTTCTTTCATGAAGCCTGTTTTTATCACTAAAGCTGGAAGCAGTTCTGCCTTCTCTAAACTTACATGCTTTTAAGGATTTACTGGATACCTTTTACTCAGTAGTCAAGTTAACTGGGCCAATTAAATGAGTTAGGAATGCTGTGTATATTACAGTCATAAAACCAATGATCTCACTGTGAAGAATTCACTCTGACCTGGGGTTTTTCTTTTCTTCCATTTTTGCAACACAGAAAATTTGCTTTTGGATGCCAACTCTTCATTTTTTTATTACCTATAGAGGCACTAAATACATTGAAACTTACTTATGACAAACTTTGTTTTCCACATCATGTCGAAGCTATCATTCCTATTCTAGTCATTTTATCTTACAGACTTATAGGAAATTAAAAGGAAACATTAAAGAACAAAGGCATTTAGTCGTTTCATTGCCTGAACTTGAAAAATAGAATGACAGGAGGTATAGAGAGGCAGTTTTACTTGAGTAGCCATTTTGAAAATCTGAAAAATGAGAGGAATTACTTACTATTCTTAGCACTGCGCAAGGTACTAAAAACTTATTTTGCACTTTAATTTAACAAGTATCTGTCGAGCATCCTCTGTGTTACATGCCATATGCAGATCTGTGGCAGTGGTGTGCTGGAACCAGCTCTGTAAGCTGGCAAGAGCTGATACTTAAAATTTCTGGAAATTTTTGATCCAGTTGTTAGTCCATTGGTCGTTTGAAATTGGCTGTGGTGGGAGTATTTACCCTGCAGAAATTGTCAAACACTACAAATCTGGGCTTTTTACTTTCAGGGAGCCAGTTTACCAGCACACCACTGGAAACACAGTCATGAGTGAAATGCATTCTGAGTCCTCAGAAGCTTGCCTCCTTGTTGAGGGATAAGGCAAGCACAACAATGATCAAAACACAAGGCACAATTATCTGGGCTAACATCCATATGTTAAAATAACAATACATAAGTCTCAGTCCAGAGCAGCATAGCATTAAAAGAAATAGTCGCAAAAGAATTCTAATTGTGTACCCTATAAGAACACAACATGAATCCAAGGACACAGTGTAACACAACTCTTAGTAGAACACTATTATCTCTGACAATATGATAGACTAGAGATTCTGAAATTCTCTGATCACAAGGTAGGTAATAATTTTGCATCACACACATACACACTTTTAAATGAATGGACAATTAATTTAAAAAGAGAGAAATCCCTTGAGGTAATGATTGAAAAGGGAGATATAAAGAAAGCAGAGGCTAAGGAGAGAAGTGAGCATAGTCATTGCCATCAAGGCCTCTTTGGATCCTTCCCTTCCCTTCCCAAGTCTAGGTTCTAGTTACAAAGTAAAAAAAAAAAAAAATTAAATTTAAAAACAGCCTTTCCTGAGCTTCTATAATCATAAACTAGCCCTAGACAGAAGTCACACAACTCATTTGGGGCTCAAAACCTCGCAAAGAAGTTCTACTTAATGTTGACCTGCATCTGAATGAATCCAGGTCCCTGAGAGAAACAAACAAATCCTCCCAGGAGAAATGCAACCCAAGTTTCAGAGAAATTACAGAAAGTATCCAACCAAAGTATAAGTTCTCAAACAAAAAAATTACCAAACATATGAAAAAATCATCCTGAGTAAGAGAAAGCAGAAAGAAAAAGCTACAATGATAAACCATATCTATAAAAACTTCAGATACCAGAATTGTCAGACATAGGATAAGTATATACTTATCAGAAGTGGTGTAATTAGGTATGTTAAATGTACTTGAAGAAGCAAAAGAGAATTAAGAAATGAGTAAAAGAGTATTAAAATTAATAAGCAGATCTGAAAATAGTAGAATTTCTGGGAATAAAATATATAACAATTTAGTTTTTAAAGCCCTGTAGAAAAGTTAATGAACACACAGTAAGATGAAGAAATTATTTGTGAACTGACAGGTAGCTCTGTACATTTGGGGACTGCTTTTTAGACATCAGGTGCAATATTTTAGGTATTTCTTTAATGAAGAATTATATTCCAAAAACTTTTTTTTAATTTGAAAACATCCTATTTCATCCTCATTCTTTATATTTCCAAATTTTTATCATGAAAAGATTTTAAATATAGAATGGTTGGAAGAGTAGCACAAAGCTAAAAACTAGTATGTTTGTATGTAAATTTATATACCTACTTTTTTGCTGAAGCATTTGAAGGTAAACTGCGAACGTCATGACGTTTCCGCCTTAAACGTTTCAGCATTCTTCTATTTAAGGGTGGGAAAATGAGATTCAAGGTGTGAAAGACTGAGTTAAAAGGCCCAACAAACAACGGACGCTAAGAGAAAGAATGAAGGAGAGGCAATATTTAAAGGGATGATGGTTTAGATTTCCTAAAATGGAAAAAATATAAAGTGTAAGGCTCAGGAAACCCAATGCAAGATAAACAGAACGCCACACCTAGATACAATATAGTTAAATTGCAGAACACCAAAGAGAAAGAAAAGATCTTAAAGTCAGCTGGAGGTTCTTAAAAGCAGAATCCTTAAAAGGACACACACACAAAAGACTTACCAGACATCTCCACAGCTACAAAGGGAGCAAGCAAGCATTTTAAAAGCGTTTTCAAAGTGCAGGGACGGGGCGCGGAGGGATTATACCTTCCTATTGTGTAACTACAAAAAAAAAAAAATCTTTCAAGAATGACGCTGAACCTTAATCATGTGATTACATTTAGCATCTCCAATGCTATGAAAAAAGACACCAAATCCAGAAAGTGAGACTTTTTATAAAACAACTAGATTTTAAAATGTCAATTCATTAAAAAAAAAATAAAGGGATAGTTTTACGTTAAAAGAAGCTAAAGAGATTTAACAACCAAATATAATGTGAACCTGATTATAAGGCAGTAAAGTTAAGGTGACATATAAGCTATTAATATATTTTGGGAGCAACTGAGAAATTTTGAATATGTACCAAATATTAGATATTATGGAATTATTGTTAGTTTTTTTCAGTGTAATGTGAACCTGATTATAAGGCAGTAAAGTTAAGGTGACATATAAGCTATTAATATATTTTGGGAGCAATTGAGAAATTTTGAATATGTACCAAATATTAGATATTATGGAATTATTGTTAGTTTTTTTCAGTGTACTAATGATTCTGTGGTTATATAGAATAAAGTCTGTAATGATATATGTGTCTTACTTTCAGATGATTCAGCAAAAAAAAATTTATTAAAAAATGTATATATACTATTTTTTTTTTGTGCTGTACTTTCAACCACTCTGCATTTTAAGTGCTTTCATAATACAAAGTTGGAAATGTAAAGAAAATAGTTAACATGTGGATATTTAAACAAACATTGATGGAATTTAAAATGCTAACAAGGTGAAACCAAATATCTGGACAATAATAGCACCCAGGCTAGGAAAAAAAGATTGATGTTAAAATATTCTAAATTTCTTATACTGATCAGTAGGAGGATAAATATATTAATTTAGACTTAATTATGGATGTGAGAATTTTAAAAGGATAAAATTGGAAACAGATCTTTCAAACTAGTACAAGGAGATAAATGGAATGAGCAAAGAATCTAATTAAATAAAATAAGGATATTTTTTCTAAATGGAAAAAAATTGGAAATAGATCTTCCAAACTAATGCAAGGGGAAAAAATGGAATGAGCGAAGAATCTAATTAATTAAAACCAAGGCAAAGAAGACATAAAAGGAAACAGGAAAAGCCTAATAAAAAGCACAAAGTAAGCTGACATAAATAAAATGAAGTATTTCATCACAATAAATGAGAATGAAGTGAAATTTCCTGCTCAAACTCATGATTTTCTGACTTGATTTTTTGAAAAATCCAGCTGTATGTAAAAGATTCCTAAGATATATAGATCTTCTGCCCATTTTTGGATTGGGTTGTTTGTTTTCTTGTTATTGAGCTGCATGAGCTGCTTGTAAATTTTGGAGATTAATCCTTTGTCGGTTGCTTCATTTGCAAATATTTTCTCCCATTCTGAGGGTTGCCTTTTGGTCTTGTTTATGGTTTCCTTTGCTGTGCAAAAGCTTTGAAGTTTCATTAGGTCCCATTTGTTTATTTTTGTTTTTATTTCCATTACTCTAGGAGGTGGGTCAGAAAGGATCTTGCTTTGATTTATGTCATAGAGTGTTCTGCCTATGTTTTCCTCTAAGAGTTTGATAGTTTCTGGCCTTACATTTAGGTCTTTAATCCATTTTGAGCTTATTTTTGTGTATGGTGTTAGGGAGTGATCTAATCTCATACTTTTACATGTACCTGTCCAGTTTTCCCAGCACCACTTATTGAAGAGGCTGTCCTTTCTCCATTGTACATTACTGCCACCTTTATCAAAGATAAGTTGTCCATAGGTGCATAGGTTTATCTCTGGGCTTTCTATCCTGTTCCATTGATCTATCTTTCTGTTTTTGTGCCAGTACCATACCGTCTTGATGACTGTAGCTTTGTAGTATAGTCTGAAGTCAGGGAGCCTGATTCCTCCAGTTCCTTCTTTCGTTCTCAAGATTGCTTTGGCTATTCGGGGTCTTTTGTGTTTCCATACAAATTGTGAAATTTTTTGTTCTAGTTCTGTGAAAAATGCCAGTGGTAGTTTGATAGGGATTGCATTGAATCTATAGATTGCTTTGGGTAGTAGAATCATTTTCACAATGTTGATTCTTCCAATCCAAGAACATGGTATATCTCTCCATCTATTTATATCATCTTTAATTCCTAAGATATATAGAGAAAACTTGAAAAACTATAGAAAAAATATTCATGTATATACTAAAAATGAAAGCTGGTGTAGCTGTATTAATATCAAACAAATGAATTTTATCATTAGTAAAAAACCATTAGTAAAAATTAGAAGTATAAAAGTTTTAATCCCCTGGGAAGATGTATTGAATCTAAATTTGTAAGTACCTAATAAAATAGCTTAAACAAACAAACAAAAAAACAGAATAAAGATTGATTTAAGATGTCAAAGATCTTTTTATGTACTTATTGCAATCCATCCATAGTCTTTAGTGAAATGTCTATTCAAATCATTTGCCTGTTTGTTTCATTGTTTGTTTTCTCATTATTGGATTTTGAGAACACTTTACATATTCTAGATACAAGTCCTTTATCAGATATATATGATTTATAAATATTGTCTCCCAGTCTGTGGCTTTTTTTAAATTCTCTTAATAGAGTCTTTTGAAGATCAAAAGTTGTAAATTTTGATGAAGTCCCTTTTTTTAAAATAAAAAAAACAGATTGTGCTTTGGTGGTATATCTAAAAAATGCTGCCCATTCCAAATTCACAGACTTTTATTTTTTCTAGAATTTTTATTGTTTTAGATTCATATTTAGGTGTATGATCCATTTTAAATCCATTTTTGCATATTGTGTGAGGCATGCATGGAAGTGCATTCTTTGCATATATGATTGCATATAGGCAATCATCATAGCACCATTTTTTGAAAAGACAGTTCTTTGTTCTAATTATTTTTGTATCCTTGTCCAAAATCAATTACCCATGTATGTCATATATATGTCTAGTTCATGACTCTATTCTGTTCCATTAACATATTTCTCTATCTTGATGTCAATACTATATTCTTAATTACTGAAACCTTTTAATAAGTTTTGAAATCAAGTAGTATTAGTCCCCCAATTTTGTTCTTTTTCAAAGTTGTGTGACTATTCTAAATCCTTTAATTTTCATAGAATAACTTTTGTAAGGTTTTCCCTGTGTATTTACAATTTTTATGCTGTTCTAGATACTATTTCTTTTTAGTTACAATTTTCAATTGTTCATTGATGTTATATAGAGATACAATGATTTTGTATGTTGATCTTTTATCCTGAAACCTTGATTAGCCTACTTATTAGTTCCAGTAGTTTTGTAGATTCTATCAAATTTTCTACATAAACAATCAGGTTATATAAAGGCAGTTTTACTTAGACCTTCCAATACAGATGCTTTTTATTTATTTATTTTTCTTCATTTACTGTAACAGTTAAAATATCCAAAACAATGTTGAATGGGGGTGATAAGAGTATCCAGTGTCTTTGAAAAAGCAAAATGTTTCTATTTTGAGGAAGTCATTGTGATTTTTTTTTGTGCCTTATCTTAGGAATCATTGCCTAAGTCAATATCAGTAAGATTTTCTCCTGTGTTATTTTCTAGGTATTTGATAATCTTAGCAGCTACATTTATGTCTGTGGTCTATTTCAACTTAATTTTTATATATGATTAATTTTTTAAATGATCAGTGATTAAAAACTGTCAACGAATTAGGAATAGAAGGTAACCTGAATTTCATCAAATGTTTCTTCTACAACTATGACATAGGCTTTTTGTTTGTCTGTTAATATGAATTTGTTTGATTTTCAAATGTTGAAGCAACCTTGCATTCCTGGGATAAACTTTACATGATTATGATGTTCTATCCTTTTCATGCATTGTTGTATTCAATTTGCTAATGCTTTGGTAAGGATTTTTACATTTATGTTCATAAGAGATACTGGTCTGGTTTCTTCCAACATCTTTGTCAGAAGTGCTCCTTGACTTTCCATTATCTGTATGGTATTACTATTTTTTAAATGTTTGGTAGATTCTACTAGTAAAGCTATATAAGCCTGGTGATTTATGTGTGAGAAAATTTAAAATATGAATTCGATCTCTTTAATAAATTTAAGAGAAATCATAGTACTTGTTTCTTCTTGAGATTTGTTTTTTCTTTCAGAAACTGAGATTTGATCTTTCAGGAATTTGTTCAATTCACTTGTCTAATTTATACCCTATGTTTAGAGTTATTCATAATATACTCTTAACTATTCTTTTAATGTTTCTAGGGATGGCTCTTCTCTCATTACTGAGAGTGGTAATTCTTATCTTCTTTCTTTTTATTATTATCTGTTAGCTGTACCAGGTTCTCAATCAGGAGTAATTTTACCCTCTCTGGGGGGCATTTAGCAATGTCTTAAGACATTTTTGGTTGTCACAACTGGGTCATTGTTGCTGGCATCTAATAAGTACAGGCCAGGAATGCTGCTAACTATCCTGCAATGCACAGGACATCCCCAACAACAAAGAATATTCCAGCCCCACATTTCACTAGTGCTGATGTTGAGAAATCCTGGGCACCAGAGTTTCACCATTTCATTGCTTTTCTCAAAACCAAGCTTTGGTTTCCATTATTTTTCTCTATAACATATTTTTTGTTCTCTGTTTCTGTGCTTATCTTTCAATTGTTATTTTTAATTGTGGCAAAATATACATAACTTAAAATTTACCATTATAACCAGAGCTCTTTATCATGCAAAACTGAAACTATACACATTAAACAACAATTCTCCATTCCCTCTTCCCCTGGTCACCATCATTCTACTTTCCATCTCTATGAATTTGACTACTCTAGGTATCTCACATAAGTAGAATCATACACTGTTTGCCTTTTGTGACTGGCTTGTTTCACTTAGCATGCCTTCAAGTTTCATTCACAGCACATCTTCAAGTTTCATTCACATTATAGCCTAGGTCAGAATGTCCTTTCTTTAAAGCTGTATAATATTCCACTGAATGTATATACAGCATTTTGTTTATCCATTCATCTGTCAGTGGACACTTAGGGTTGCTTCCACCTTTTGACTATTGTAAATAATGCTGCTATGAACAAAGGTGTATTCTACTCTCACCTTTAAAATGTCCTTTATTCTGCTTACTTGGGTTTAATTTGCTCTTCTTTTTCTTGTTTCTTCAGGTAGAACTCAGATCACTGATTCAAGACATTTTAGGGGCTTCCCTGATGGTCCAGTGGTAAAGAATCTGCCTTCCAATGCAAAGGATGCGAGTTCAATCCCTGGTTGGGGAACTAAGATCCCACATGTTGCAGGGCAACTAAGCCCATGCGCCACAACTACTGAGACTGCGTGCCTCAACTAGAGAGCTCACATGCCATAAACTACAGAGCCCATGCTCTCTGGAGGCTGGATGCCACAACTAGAGAGAGAAAACCCACATGCCACAACTAGAAAGAAGCCCATGCGCCACAACTAGAGAGAAGTCTGCGCTGCTGCAACAAAGAGCCCACGCGCCACAAGGAAAGATCCCATGTGCCATAACTAAGACCCAGTGCAGGCAAAAATAATAAATTTTTTTTTAGAAAGGCTTTTTAAAATTATTGTGAACATTTAAAGCTATAAATTTGCTTCTATTTTCTGTTTTTCAGTGAACCCCACAAGTTTTAATAATTATGTTTTCGTTTTCATTCTGTTCAAAATATTTTCTACTTTCCCTAGTGATTTTTCTCTCTGACTCAGTGGTTATTTAGAAGTGTTGTTGAAATTCCTAACATTGGGAGAATTTAAAAATGTTTTTCGGTTCTGAAGAACCTAGGGGCAGGATAGGAATAAAGACGCAGACACAGAGAATGGACTTGAGGACAGAGGGAGTGGGAAGGGTAAGCTGGGATGAAGTGAGAGAGTGGCATGGACATATATACACTACCAAATGTAAAATAGATCACCAGTGGGAAGCAGCCACATAGCACAGTGAGATCATCTTGTGCTTTGTGACCACCTAGAGGGGTGGGATAGGGAGGGTGAGAGGGAGATGCAAGAGGAAGGAGATATAGGGATATATGTATATGTATAGCTGATTCACTTTGTTATACAGCAGAAACTAGCACACCATTATAAAGCAATTATACTCCAATAAAGATGTTTAAAAATTAAAAACTAAAAAAATTTAAAAATGAACTTTTTTCTGTTAACTGGATAACTTAAGTACTTTGTGATCAGAAAACATACTGTATATGATTTCAGTGCTTTAAAATCTACTGAGACTTGTTTTATGGCACAGAAAATGGTCTTCATTGGTAAATGTTCTGTGTGCACTTGAAAATATTGTATATTATACTGTTGTTGGGTACAGTATTCTATAATTGTCAGGTAATAATATTGTTCAAGTGTGCTGTATCTATACTGATTTCCTGTTAACTAGGTCTATTAATTATTGAAAGAAGAACATTTAAATCTCTAACTAAAATTATGCGTTTCTATTTCTCCTTTTGGTTCTTCAGTATTTGCTTTATGCAATTTGAATCTGTTATTAGATGCACACACATTTAGGAATTTTATGTCATCTTGATGATTTTACTCCCTTATCATTATAAAATGACCCCTGGTAATATTTGTTGCTCTGAAATCTACTTTAATATTGATATTGCCACTCTAGCTTTTTTTTGGATTAGTACTGGCATGGTATCCCCTAGTTCTTTTGTTTTTAACCTATCCTGTTTCTACAATTAAATAGGTGTGTTGCAAAGAGCATACAGTTCAGTTGTGCTTTTTACATTCAACTTGACAATCTTCTTTTAATTTGGATGTTTAGAACATTTACATTTAATATGGTTATTAATATTGTTTGGTTTAAATCTATCATCTTTAGAGTTGTTTTCTATTTGCCCCATAGGGTCTTTCTTCCTTTCTCCATCTTTCTCTGACTGCTTTGTATTAAGTGAGCATTTTTATATTTCCTTTTATTTCTATAATAGATTTATTCACTATAATGTTTTTAGTGATTACATAGGGCATTTAATATACATTTTTTACTTACCAGAGTTTTCTTACAAATAATATGTCACCTCACATATAGTGTGAACATGGCAAAAATATTCTTCCATTTTCCCTGTTGGCCTTTGTGTTATCGCTGTCATGCATTCTAATTTAACAAATGTTATAGATTATACAAATATATATATATTTATGTTTATATATAGAATTATATTCATTTGTACGACTTTGATTCTTGCTTTAGAGAGTGAATTGTAATTTTTAAAAATTTTAAGATTAAGAAAAAAGTATTTTATATTTTTTTATATATGTACCACTTCTAATCCTCTTCATCTCCTTGTATAGAGCCAAATACCCATCTGGTATCATTTTCTGTCTGCCCGAAGAAATTCATTTAACATTTTTCTAGTGCTAGTCTTCTGGCAATGAATTCTTTTAGTTTTTTATATCTGAAAAGGATTTATATTTCTTTTTGATATACTGATTTCAGACTATAAAATTCTTCAAGGAATTTTTTTCTTTCAGTATAAAATGTCACTACACTGTATTGTGGCTTTCATTGTTTCTGACGGTATCTGCCATTATTCATATTTGTGTTCATTTGTGTGTAACGTCTATTTTCCATGGCTGCTTTTTTTTTTAAACAACTTTCTTGGAGTATAATTGCTTTACAATATTGTGTAAGTTTCTGCTGTATAACAAAATGAATCAGCTATACGTATACATATATCACCATATCCCCTCCCTTGTGTGTCTCCCTCCCACCCTCTCTATCCCACCTCTCTAGATGGTCAAAAAGCACCAAACTGATCAACATGTGCTATGCGGCTGCTTCCCACTAGCTATCTATTTTACATTTGGTAGTGTATATATGTCCATGCCTCTCTCTTACCTCATCCCAGCTTACCCTTCCCCCTCCCCATGTCCTCAAGTCCATTCTCTATGTCTGCATCCTTATTCCTGTCCTGACCATAGGTTCTTCAGAACCATATTTTTCTTTTTTATTTTTAGACTCCATATATATGTGTTAGCATACAGTATTTGTATTTCTCTTTCTGACTTACTTCACTCTGTATGACAGATGTGAGGTCCATCTACCTCAGTACAAATAACTCAATTTCATTTCTTTTTAGGGCTAAGTAATATGCCACTGTATTTATGTGCCACATCTTCTTTACATATTCATCTGTCGATGGACATTTAGGTTGCTTCCATGTCCTGGCTACTGCAAATAGAGCTGAAATGAACATTCTGGTACATGACTTTTTTGTTTGTTTGTTTATTTTAACACCCTTATTGGAATATAACTGCTTTACAATGGTGTGTTAGTTTCTGCTTTATAACAAAGTGAATCAGTTATACATATACATATGTTCCCATATCTCTTCCCTCTTGCATCTCCTTCCCTCACACCCTCCCTATCCCACCCCTCTAGGTGTTCACAAAGCACCGAGCTGATCTCCGTGTGTTATACGGCTGCTACCCACTAGCTATCTATTTTACGTTTGGTAGTGTATATATGTCCATGCCACTCTCTCACTTTGTCACAGCTTACCCTTCCCCCTCCTCATATCCTCAAATCCATTCTCTAGTAGGTCTGTGTCTTTATTCCCATCTTACCCCTAGGTTCTTCATGACTTTTTTTCCCTTAGATTCCATATATATGTGTTAGCATACGGTATTTGTTTTTCTCTTTCTGACTTACTTCACTCTGTATGACAGACTCTAGGTCCATCCGCCTCACTACAAATAACTCAATTTTGTTTCTTTTTATGGCTGAGTAATATTCCATTGCATATATGTGCCACATCTTCTTTATCCATTCATCTGATGATGGACACTTAGCTTGCTTCCATCTCCTGGCTATTGTAAATAGAGCTTCAATGAACATTTTGGTACATGACTCTTTTTGAATTATGGTTTTCTCAGGGTATATGCCCAGTAGTGGGATTGCTGGGTCATATGGTAGTTCTATTTTTAGTTTTTTAAGGAACCTCCATATATTCTCCATACTGACTGTATTAATTTACATTCGCATCAATAGTGCAAGAGGGCTCCCTTTTCTCCACACCGTCTCCAGCATTTACTATATGTAGATTTTTGATGATGGCCATTCTGACTGGTGTGAGCTGATACCTCATTGTAGTTTTGATTTGCATTTCTCTAATGATTAATGACGTTGAGCTTCCTTTCATGAGTTTGTTGGCAATCTGTATATCTTCTTTGGAGAAATGTCTATTTAGGTCTTCTGCCCATTTTTGGATTGGGTTGTTTGTTTTTCTGATATTGAGCAGCATGAGCTGCTTGTAAATTTTAGAGATAAGTCCTTTGTCAGTTACTTCATTTGCAAACATTTTCTCCCATTCTGAGGTCTGTCTTTTCATCTTATTTATGGTTTTCTCTTCTGTGCAAAAGTTTTTAAGTTTCATTAGGTCTGATTTATTTCTGTTTTTATTTCTGTTTCTCTAGGAGGTGGGTCAAAAAGGATCTTGCTGTGATTTATGTCAGAGAGTGTTCTGCCTATGTTTTCCTGTAAGAGTTTTACAGTGCCTGGCCTTACGTTTAGGTCTTTAATCCATTTTGAGTTTATTTTTGTGTATAGTGTTAGGGAGTGTGCAAATTTCATTCTTTTATATGTAGCTGTCCAGTTTTCCCAGCACCACTTATGGAAGAGACTGTCTTTTCTCTATGTCTCCTTTATCAAAGATAAGGTGACCGTATGTGTGTGGGTTTATCTCTGGGCTCTCTATCCTGGTTCCATTGACCTATATTTCTGTTTTTGTGCCAGTACCATACTGTCTTGATTACTGTAGCTTTGTAGTATAGTCTGAGTCAGGGAACCTGATTCCTCCAGATCCGTTTTTCTTCCTCAAGATATCTTTGGCTATTCAGGGTCTTTTTGGTCTCCATAAAATTGTGAAATTTTTTGTTCTAGTTTTGTGTAAAATGCCATTGGTAGTTTCATAGGGATTGCATTGAATCTGTAGCTTCCTTTGGTTAGTATAGTCTTTTTCACAATGTTGATTCTTCCAATCCAAGAACATGGTGTATCTCTCTATCTGTTTGTATCACCTTTAATTTCTTTCATCATTGTCTTATAGTTTTCTGCATACAGTTCTTTTGTCTCCTTAGGGAGGTTTATTGCTAGGTATTTTACTCTTTTTGTTGCAATGGTAAATGGGAGTGTTTCCTTAATTTCTCTTTAAGATATTTCATCATTAGTGTATAGGAATGCAAGAGATTTCTGTGCATTAATTTTATATCCTGCTACTTTACCAAATTCATTGATTGGCTCTACTAGTTTTCTGGTAGCATCTTTAGGATTCTCTATATGTAGTATCATGTCATCTGCAAACAGTGACAGTTTTACTTCTCTTCTGATTTGGATTCCTCTTATTTCTTTTTCTTTTCTGATTGCTGTGGCTAAAACTTTGGAAACTATGTTGAATAATAGTCATGAGAGTGGACAACCTTGTCTTGTTCCCTATCTTAGAGGAAATGTTTTCAGTTTTTCACCATTGAGAATGATGTTGGCTGTGGGTTTGTCATATATGGCCTTCATTATGTGGAGGTAAGTGCCCTCTATGCCTACTTTCTGGAGGGTTTTGATCACAAATGGATATTGAATTTGTCGAAAGCTTTTTCTGCATCTATTGAGGTTATCATGGGTTTTATCCTTCAATGTGTTAATATGGTTTATCACATAAATTGATTTGTGTATATTGAAGAATCCTTGCATTCCTGTGATAAACCCTACTTGATTATGGTGTATGATCCTTTTAATGTGCTGTTGGATTTTGTTTGCTAGTATTTTGTTGGGGACTTTTCCATCTATGTTCATCAGTGATTTTGGCCTGTATTTTTCTTTCTTAGTGATGTCTTTGTCTGGTTTTGGTATCAGGGTGATAGTGGCCTTGTAGATTGAGATTGGGAGTGTTTCTCCCTCTGCTGTATTTTGGAAGAGTTTGAGAAGGATAGGTGTTAGCTCTTCTCTAAATGTTTGGTAGAATTCGCCTGTGAAACCATCTGGTCCTGGACTTTTGTTTCTTGAAGATTTTTAATCCCAGCCTCAATTTCAGTGCTTGTGCTTAGTCTGTTTATATTTTCTATTTCTTCCTGGTTCAGTCTTGGAAGGTTGTGCATTTCTAAGAATTTGTCCATTTCTTCCAGGTTGTCCATTTTATTGGCATATAGTTGCTTGTAGTAATCTCTCATGATTCATTGTATTTTTGCAGTGTCACTTGTTACTTCTTTTTTCATTTTTAATGCTATTGATTCGAGTCTTCTCCCTTTTTTTTTTTTTTGATGAGTCTAGCTAATGGTTTATCAATTTTGTTTATCCTCTCAAGGAACCAGCTTTTGGTTTTATTGATCTTTGCTATTGTTTCCTTCATTTCTTTTTCATTTATTTCTGCTCTGATTTTTATGATTTCTTTCCTTCTGTTGACTTCGGGCTTTTTTCTTCTTCTTTCTCTAATTGCTTTAGGTGTAATGTTAAGTTGTTTATTTGAGATGTTTCTTATTTTTTGAGGTAGGATTGTATTGCTATAAACTTCTCTCTTAGAACTGCTTTTGCTGCATCACATTGGTTTTGGGTTGTCATGTTTTCATTGTCATTTCTTTCTAGGTTTTTTTTTTTTTTTTTTGCAGTACGCAGGCCTCTCACTGTTGTGGCCTCTCCCATTGTGGAGCACAGGCTCTGGATGTGCAGGCTCAGTGGCCATGGCTTACTGACCCAGCCACTCTGTGGCATGTGGGATCTTCCCGGACCGGGGCACAAACCCATGTCCCCTGCATCAGCAGGCAGACTCTCAACCACTGCACCACTGGGGAAGCCCATTTCTAGGTATTTTTTGGTTTCCTCTTTGATTTCTTCAGTGATTTCTTGGTTATTAAGTGGTGTATTCTTTATCCTCCATGTGTTTGTATTTTTTTCAGATATTTTCCTGTAATTGACATCCAGTCTCATAGGATTGTGGTGGCAAAAGATACTTGATATGATTTCATTTACCAAGGCTTGATTTGTGACCCAAGATATGATCTATCCTGGAGAATGTTCCATGAGCTCTTGAGAAGAAAGTTTATTTTGTTGTTTTTGGACAGAATGTCCTATAAATATCAATTAAGTCCATTTTGTTTAACGTATCATTTAAAGCTTGTGTTTCCTTATTTATTTTCATTTTGGATGATCTGTCCATTGGTGAAAATGGGGTGTTAAACTCCCTACTATGATTGTCTTACTGTCAATTTCCCTTTTATGGCTGTTGGCAATTGCCTTATATATTGAGATGCTATGTTGGGTGCATAAACATTTACAATTGTTATATCTTCTTCTTGGATTCATCCCTTGATCATTATGTACTGTCCTTCTTTGTCTCTTATAACTGTCTTTATTTTAAGGTCTTTTTTATCTGATATGAGAATTGCTACTCCAGCTTTCTTTTGATTTCCATTTGCATGGAATATCTTTTTCCATCCCCTCACTTTCAGTCTGTATGTGTCCCTAGGTCTGCAGCAGGTCTCTTGTAGACAGCATATATATTGGTCTTGTTTTTGTATCCATTCAGCCAGTCTATGTCTTTTGGTGGGAGCATTTAATCCATTTACATTTAAGGTAATTATCAATAGGTATGTTCCTATTCCCATTTTCTTAATTGTTTTGGGTTTGTTATTGTAGGTCTTTTCCTTCTCTTGTGTTTCCTGCCTAGAGGAGTTCCTTTAGCATTTGTTGTAAAGCTGGTTTGGTGGTGCTGAATTTTCTTAGCTTTTGCTTGTCTGTAAAGGTTTTAATTTCTCTGTCAAATCTGCATGAGATCCTTGCTGGGTAGAGTAATATTGGTTGTAGATTTTTCCTTTCATCACTTTAAATATATCCTGCCAGTCCCTTGTGGCTTGCAGAGTTTCTGCTGAAAGATCAGCTGTTAACTTTATGGGGATTCCCTTGTATGTTAGTTGTTTTTCCCTTGCTGCTTTTAATATTTTTCTTTAATTTTTGATAGTTTGATTAATATGTGTCTTGACGTGTTTCTCCTTGGATTTATCCTGTATGGGATCTCTGCGGTTCCTGGACTTGATTGACTATTTCCTTTCCCATATTAGGGAAATTTTCAACTCTATTCTCTTCAGATATTTTCTCAGTCCCTTTCTTTTCCCCTTCTTCTTTAGGGACCTCTATAATTTGAATGTTGGTGTTTAATGTTGTCCCAGAGGTCTTTAAGACTGTCCTCAATTCTTTTCACTCTTTTTTCTTTATTCTGCTCTGTGGTAGTTATTTCCACTATTTTATCTTCCAGGTCACTTATCCGTTCTTATGCCTCAGTTATTCTGCTATTGATTCCTTGTAGAGAATTTTTGATTTCACTTATTGTGTTGTTCATCATTGTTTGCTTGCTCTTTAGTTCTTCTAGGTCCTTGTTAAGCATTTCTTGTATTTTCTCCATTCTATTTTGAAGATTTTGAATCATCTTTACTATCATTACTCTGATATCTTCTTCCGGTAGACTGCCTATTTCTTCTTCATTCGTTTCGTCTGGTGGGTTTTTACCATGCTCCTTTATATGCTGTGTGTTTCTCTGTCTTCTCATTTTGCTTAATTTACTGTGTTTTGGGTCTCCTTTTTGCAGGCTGCAGGTTTGTAGTTTTTGTTGTTTTTTGGTGTCTGACCCCAGTGGGTAAGTTTGGTCCAGGGAGTTGTGTAGGTTTCCTCATCGAGGGGAACACTGGTGCCTGTGTTCTGGTGGATTAGGCTGGATCTTTTCTTTCTGGTGGGCAGGACCGTGTCTGTTGGTGTGTTTTGGAGTTTCTGTGACGTTATTATGATTTTAGGCAGCCTCTCTCCTAATAGGTGAGGTTGTTTTCCTGTCTTGCTAGTTGTGTGGCATAGGGTGTCCAGCACTGTAGATTGCTGATCATTGAATGGAGCTGGATTTTCACGTTGAGATGGAGATCTATGGGAGAGCTTTCATCATTTGATATTACATGGAGCCGGGAGGTCTCTAGTGGACCAACGTCCTGAACTCGGCTCTCCCACCTCAGAGGCACAGGTCTGACACGCAGCCGGAGCACCAAGACCCTGTCAGTCACACAGCTTTCTCTTGTGTGTCATAGTCCAGAGGAAGATGGTGTGACTGTAGATGTCATTATGGTGTTCCAGTTCCCCTCTGCTGCAGCAAGGGCAGTGAGAAAGAGGAGAATCTGTAGCATCCATGATGTTGCCGGCAAAACCCACTGGGGTCCCCAGGAAAAATATGATGAAATCTAGGTGATAAGGTCTACATTCTTTTGTGCTTAGTTTAGTTTCTCTTGTCTATAGAAGCTGCGTGCTGAAATCTTGCACATAACACATCGGATTAGCGTTTCCAGAATAGAAACACTTTTCTGTTTAGGTTATTATGCATTTTTTGACTGAGGTTTTTTACATTGAGTTTCTGTATTTTTTTTAACGTTTTCATTGGAGTATAATTGCTTTACAATGGTGTGTTAGTTTCTGCTTTATAACAAAATGAATCAGTTGTACATATACATATATCCCCATATCTCTTCCCTCTTGCATCTCCCTCCCTCTCACCTTCCGTATCCCACCATTCTAGCTGGTCACAAAGCACCGAGTTGATCTCTGTGTGCTATGAGATTGCCTCCCACTAGCTATCTATTTCACATTTGGTAGTGTATATGTGTCTGTATATACACTACCACTCTCTCACTTTGTCCCAGCTTACCCTTCCCCCTCCCCATGACCTTAAGTCCATTTTCTAGTAGGTCTGCATCTTTATTCCTGTCTTGCTCCTAGGTTCTTCATGACCATTTTTGTTTTTTGTTTCTTTTTTAGATTCCATATATATGTGTTAGCATACGGTATTTGTTTTTCGCTTTCTGTCTTACTTCACTCTCTATGACAGACTCTAGGTCCATCCACCTCACTACAAATAACTCAATTTCAATACTTTTTATGGTGAGTAATATTCCATTGTATATATGTGCTACACCTATTTTATCCATTCATCTGTCAATGGACACTTAGGTTACTTCCACATCCTGACTATTGTCAATAGAGCTGCAATGAACATTGTGGTACATACTGTTTTTGAATTATGGTTTTCTCAGGGTATATGCCCAGTAGTGGGATTACTGGGTCATACGGTAGTTCTTTTTTTAGAACAGTGTATGAGGGTTCCCTTTTCTCCACACCCTCTCCAGCATTTATTGTTTGTAGATTTTTTAATGATGGCCACTCTGACCGGTATTAGTTGATATCACATTGTAGTTTTGCTTTGCATTTCTCTAATGATTAATGATGTTGAACATTCTTTCATGTATTTGTTGGCAATATGTATATATTCTTTGGAGAAATATCTATTTAGGTCTTCTGCCCATTTTTGGATTGGGTTGTTTGTTTTTTTGATATTGAGCTGCATGAGCTGCTTGTAAATTTTGGAGATTAATCCTTGGTCAGTTGCTTCATTGCAAATATTTTCTCCCATTCTGAGGGTTCTCTTTTCATCTTATTTATGGTTTCCTTTTCTGTGCAAAATATTTTAAGTTTCACTAGGTCCCATTTGTTTATTTCTGTTTTTATTTCCATTTCTTTAGGAGGTGGGTCATAAAGGATCTTGCTGTGATTTATGTCATAGAGTGTTCTGCCTATGTTTTCCTCTAAGAGTTTGATAGTGTCTGGCCTTACATTTAGGTCTTTAATCCATTTTGAGTTTATTTTTGTGTATGGTGTTAGGGAGTGTTCTAATTTCATTCTTTTACATGTAACTGTCCGAGTTTTTGTATATTTTGAATATTAACCCCTTGTCAGTCACATTGTTGCAAAAATTTCTTCCATAGTGTAGGTTTTCTTTCATTTTTCTATAAACTTATTTTATTTATTTATTTTTGGCTGCATTTGGTATTCGTCACTGTGCATGGGCTTTCTCTAGTTGCGGCAAGTGAGGGCTCCTCTTCATTGTGGTGCGTGGGCTTCTGATTGTGGTCAATCTGTCTCCCAATTCATCCTCCCACAACCCTTTCCCCCTTGGTATCCATACGTTTGTTCTCTACATCTATGTCTCTATTTCTGCTTTGCAAATAAGATCATCTATACCATTTTTCTAGATTCCACATATATGCATTATTATATGATATTTGCTTTTCTCTTTGAGTTACTGCACTCTATGACACTCTCTAGGTCCATCCACGTGTCTACAAATGACCCAATTTCATTCCTTCATAAGGCTAAGTAATATTCCATTGTATATATGTACAACATCTTCTTTATCCATTCCTCTGTTGATGGGCATTTAGGTTGCTTCCGTGACCTGGTTATTATAAAAAGTGCTACAATGAACATTGGGGTGCATGTGTTTTTTTGAATTATGGGTCTCTCTGGGTATATGCCCAGTAGTGGGATGTTGGGTCATATGGTAGTTCTATTTTTAGTTTTTTAAGGAACCTCCACACTGTTTTCCATAGTGGTGTATCAACTTGTATTCCCACCAACAGTGTATGGGTGTTCCCTTTTCACCACACTCTCTCCAGCATATATTGTTTGTGGATTTTTTGATGATGGGCATTCTGACCTATGTGAGGTGATACCTCATTGTAATTTTGATTTACATTTCTCTAATAATTAGTGATGTTGAGTGTCTTTTCATGTGTTTGTTGGCCATCTGTATGTCTTCTTTGGAGAAATATCTATTTGGGTCTTCTACCCATTTTTTGATTGGGTTGTTTGATTTTTTATATTGAGCTGTATGAGCTGCTTGTATATTTTAGAGATTAATCTTTTGTCAGTTGCTTCATTTGCAAATATTTTCTCCCATTCTGAAGGTTTTCTTTTTGACTTGTTTATGGTTTCTTTTGGTATGCAAAAGCTTTTAAGTTTAATTAGGTTTCATTTGATTATTTTTGTTTTAATTTTCGTTACTCTAGGAGGTGGGTCAAAAAAGATATTAGTAATAGCTGGTAATTTTTTATTGGATGCTAGGCATTATAACTTTTTTTACTTTTAGAGATAGATTTTGTGGCATTCTGTTAAATATGGTTGGGCTATTTTGGGGGAAAAGTAACATTATTTGTAATCATTTTTATCCATTTCACTTTTGTTTTAAAGTTATTTTATGGCAGATTAAAAACGATCTATAGGTTTAGGCTACTTTGACTCCACTACTGCAGCACTATCATTTTTATGAGGCTACCATATGCCATGTCTATTAGGAAGTCTTTCCATTCTAGCTGATGGGAATGGAAACTATTTGGGGCCCTGTGTGAGTTTAGAAAATTTTTTTCTTATTCTTTTATGGGGGTCCTTTCCCCTGCCTCAGTAGTTTCCTTATATGTATTTGCAGATCAGAAATCAGCCAAAGACTCAAGAGGATCTATCAGAAGATCTTTGGACCTCTGTCTCTTCAATTGCCTCCTCTCCAGGATTTTGCTCCAAAATTCTAGCTTCCTTGGTTTTTCTGAACTAAGAACAAACTGCTAGATTCTGTTTGAGTTTCCCCTCCTTGTGCTGTAGCCTGAAAACTTTCCTTAAGCAATGAACAGTGGCACTTAAAGGGCTCACCTTGCTTTCTCAGAAATCACTGTGCCATGTTCTCTGTTGTCCAATATCTGAAAACCATCATTAAGTTTTTAGTATGACCCATTTTCTGGTATTAATGGAGGAGAGTAAATCTAGTTCCTTATCTTCTATCATTCCTCTGACATACCAAATTTTAAGTGAATATGGAAAAGAAAAAGACCAGGAGTAACCAAGATACACTTGAAAAGAACCACCAAGTTGGTATATTTTCTTATTAGATATCAAGACTTTTTATACATACATAGTTTTTATGACAGTCTGGTTGTGGTAAATGGATGAAAATAATTTAAAAAAACAATAAACAGATCCACATGTATATACAAGTTTAATACAGCTCTGGGGAAAGACTGAATTATTTAATAAATAGTGGTAGGATTTATTACCAAGCTTGGAAGAAGTCAATTCATTCCTACCTCATACCATGTACAAAAATTAAAGCCAGGTATGGTAATGAATCTTGCACTTAGGCTCAGGTAGATATGTCCAAGAATAATAGTAGCAGCATTGTTCATAATAAGATAGAAATAAACAAATTATGCATCAATAAGAAAATGGACAGATAAGTGTAGTATAGTCACAAGGGGAATACTATGCAGAGATACAAATAAATGAATGAAAACTACAGTCAGAAAAAAGCCAGCATTGATTCCCAGATAAGATGGCAGAGTAGAAGGACCTAGGTCACATTCTTTCATGAAAACACCAAAATCACAACTAACTGCTGAATAGCCATTGACAAAAAAGGAATGGAACATACCAAAAAAGATTTTCTCCTTCCAAAATAAAAAGAAGCCACAACAAGATGGGAGCAGACACTAGAAGTAAGAGGAACTATAATCCTGCAGCCTGTGGGACTACAAACACAAAAAGTTAGACAAAATGAGATAGCAAAGGAATATGTTGCAGAATAAGGAAGAAGATAAACCCCCAGAAGAACAACTAAGTAGACATAGGCAATCTACCTAAAAAAGAATTCAGAATAATGATAGTAAAGATGATTCCCATTGACAGATGAATGGATAAAAAAGATGTGGCACATATATAAAATGGAATATTACTCAGCCATAAAAAGATACGAAACTGAGTTGTTTGTAGTGAGGTGGATGGACCTAGAGTCTATCATACAGAGTGAAGTAAGTCAGAAAACAAATACCATATGCTAACACATATATATGGAATCTAAGGGGGAAAAAATAGTCATGAAGAACCTAGGGGCAGGATGGGAATAAAGACACAGACTTACTAGAGAATGGACTTGAGGACATGGGGAGGGGGAAGGGTAAACTGGGACAAACTGAGAGAGTGGCATGGACGTATATACACTACCAAATAGCTATTAAAACTAGTAGCTAGTGGAAAGCAGCTGCATAGCACAGGGAGATCAGCTCGGTGCTTTGTGACCACCTAGAGGGGTGGGATAGGGAGGGTGGGAGGGAAGGAGATGCAAGAGGGAAGAGATATGAGGATACATGTATATGTATAGCTGATTCACTTTGTTATAAAGCAGAAACTAATACACAATTTTAAAGTAATTATACTCCAATAAAGATGTTGAAAAAAAAAAAAAAAGATGATCCAAGATCTCAGAAAAACAATGGAGGCAAAGAATGAGAAGACACAAGAAATGTTTAACAAAGAGCTAGAAAATGTAAAGAACAGATGAATAACACAATAATTGAAATGAAAAATACACTGGAATGAATCAATAGCAGAATAAATGAGGCAGAGCAATGCATAAGTGGGCTAGAAGCCAGAATGATAGAAATCACTGCCACAGAACAGAATAAAAACATAAATAAAAAGAAATGAGTTAAAGTTAGGAGAAAGAAAGATTCTTAAAGAACAGAGCAGAAATGAATGAAATAGAAACAAAGAAAACAATAGCAAGATCAATGGAACTAAAAGGTGGTTCTTTAGAAGTTAAACAAAATTGATAAACAAAATTGATGCACCCTTAGCCAAAATCAAGGAAAAAAGGGAGAAGGCTCAAATCAATAAAGTTAGAAATGAAAAAGAAGTTACAATGAACACCATAGAAATACAAAGGATCATAGGAAACTACAAGCAACATATGCCAATAAAATAGACAGCCTAGAAGAAATGGACACATTCTTAGAAAGATACAACCTTCCAAGACTGAACCAGGAAGAGATAGAAAATATGAACAAACTAATCACAAGTAATGAAATTGAAACTGTGATTAAAAATCTTCCAACAAACAAAAGTCCAGGACCAGATGGCTTCACAGGTGAATTCTCTCAAACATTTAGAGAAAAATTAACATCTAACCTTCTGAAACTTTTCCAAAAAGTTGCAGAGGAAAGAATAGTCCCAAACACATTCTATGGGACCACCATCACCCTGATACCAAAACCAGAGGAAGATATCACCAAAAAAGAAAATTACAGGCCAATGACACTGATGAACATAGACGCAAATATCCTCAACAAAATACTAGCAAGCAAAAGCCAACAACACATTAAAAGGATCACACTCCATGATGAAGTGGGATTTATCCCAGGGAAGGAAAGATTTTTCGATATCTGCAAATAAATCAGTGTGATACACCACATCACAAACTGAAGAATAAAGCCATATGATCATCTCAATAAATGCAGAAAAAGTTTTTGACAATATTCAACACCAATTTATGATAAAAACTCTCCAGAAAGTGGGCATAGAGGGAACTTACTGCAACATAATAAAGGCCATATACAACAAACCTACAGCTACCATAATTCTCAATGGTGAAAAACTGAAAGCATTTCCACTAAGATCAGGAACAAGACAAGGATGTCCACTCTCACCACTCTTATTCAACATAATTTTGGAAGTCCTAGCCACTGCAATCAGAGAAGAAAAAGAAATAAAAGAAATACTAATTGGAAAAGAAGAAATAAAACTGTCACTGTTTGCAGATGACATGATACTATACATAGAGAATCCTAAAGATGCAACCAGAAAATTACTAGAGCTAATCAATGAATTTGGTGAAGTTGCAGGATACAAAATTAATACACAGGAATCTCTTGAATTCCTATACACTAACAACGAAAGATCAGAAAGAGAAATTAAGGAAACAATCCCATTTAACATCGCATCAAAAAGAATAAAATACCTAGGAATAACCCTGCCTAAGGAGACAAAAACCTGTACTCAGAAAACTATAAGATACTGGTAAAGAAAACAAAGATGACTCAAACAGTTGGAGAGATATACCATGTTCTTGGATTGGAAGAATCAATATTGTGAAAATGACTATACTACCCAAGTTAATCTACAGATTAAATGGAATCTCTACCAAATTACCAATGACATTTATTGCAGATTTGGAATAAAAAAAATTTAATTTTTTATGGAGACACAAAAGATCCTGAATAGCCAAAGCAATCTTGAGGAGAAAAAGAGCTGGACAAGTCAGGCTCCCTGACTTCAGATTATGCTACAAAGCTACAATAATCAAAACAGTATGGTACTGGCACAAAAACAGAAATATAGATCAATGGAACAGGATAGAAAGCCCAGAGATAAACCCATGCACCTATGATCACCTAATCTATGACAAAGGACGCAAGAATATACAATAGAGAAAAGACAGTCTCTTCCATAAGTGGTGCTGGGAAAACAGGACAGCTACATGTAAAAGAATGAAATTAGAACATTTTTTAACACCATACACAAAAATAAACTCAAAATGGACTAAAGACCTAAATGTAAGACCAGATACTATAAAACTCTTAGGGGAAAACATAGGCAGAACACTCTTTGACATAAATTGCAGCAAGATCTTTTTCAATCCACCTCCTAAGTAATGAAAATAAAAACAAAACTAAGGAAATGGAACCTAATTAAACTTAAAAGCTTTTGCACAACAAAGGAAACCATAAACAAAAAGACATCCTTCAGAATGGGAGAAAATATTTACAAATGATGCAACTGACAAGGGATTAATCTCCAATATATACAAACAGCTCATGCAGCTCAATATCAAAAAACAAGCAGCCCAATCACAAAATGGTCAGAAGATCTAAATAGACATTTCTCTAAAGAAGACATATGGATGGCCTACAGGAACATGAAAAGATGCTCAACATTACTAATTATTTGAGAAATGCATATCAAAACTAAATATAATATGATGTATCACCTCATGCTGGTCAGAATGACCATCATCAAAAGTCTACAAACAATAAAATCTGGAGAGGGTGTGGAGAAAATGGAACCCTCCTACACTGTTGGTGGGAATGTAAATTGGTACAACCATTATGGAGAACAGTACGGAGGTTCCCTTAAAAACTAAAAAATAGAGCTACTATATGATCTAGCAATCCCACTCCTAGGCATATATCCAGAGATAACCAGAATTTGAAAAGATATATGCACCCCAATATTCATTGCAGCACTATTTACGATAGCCAAGACATGGAAGCAACCTAGGTGTCCAGCAACAGATGAACTGATAAAGAAGTGTGCTATATATATATACAATGGAATATTTCTCAGCCATAAAAATGAATGAAATATGGGACTTCCCTGGTGGTCCAGCGGTTAAGACTCCACACTTCCACTGAAGGGGGTACAGGTTCAATCCCTGGCTGGGGAACTAAGATCCTGCATGCTACATGCAGTCAAAAAAAAAAAAAAAAAAAAAAAAAGAAGTAGTAGTAATACCATTTGTAGCAACATGGTTGGATATAGAGATTATCATAGTAAGTGAAGTAAGCCAGACAGAGAAAGACAACTATCATATGATATCACTTATATGTGGAATCTTAAAAATATGATACAAATGAATTTATTCACAAAACAGAAACAGACTCACAGACTTCAAAAACAAACTTATGATTACCAAAGGGGAAAGGTGGGTGGTGGGGGAGGGATAAGTTAGGAGGTTGGGATTAACATATACACACTACTATATATATATATGTATATATATATAAAATAGGTAATAAACAAGGACCTACTGAATAGCACAGGGAACTCTACTCAATACTCTAATGATCGATATGGGAAAATAATCTGAAAAAGAATAGATATATGTGTATGTATAACTAAATCACTTTGCTGTACACCTGAAACTGATGCAACATTGTAAATCAAATATATTCCAATATAAAATTAAGAAAAAAAAAGAAATCTTTGGAAAAAAACTACACTCATGAACATGGATGAACCTTTGAAATATAATTTGTGTGAAAAGAAGTCACAGAAGAATACATATAGTATGATACCATTTTATGCAAAGTATAAAACAAGAAAAATGAAATAAAGATTCTATTTAAACATACAACCATATGTGACAAAGCCATAATGAAAGCAATGGAAGGATAAAAATTTTAGAATAGTAGTGGTTACTCTAGTTGGTGGAACCGGGTGGGTGATGAGATTGTGGGGGCAGGTGGGGTCTTTGGATTGGAGGACAGCATTGGAAAGTTTCAATGTAGTCTGTAATGCTCTCTGTCTTAAGTTGGGAAGTGGACTTACGAGTGTCTACTTTATGATTGTTTCATAATTTATAACATATTACATGTATTACCTTTTCTATATTACATATAATAAACTTCATAAAACCTGAGAAACAAACAAAAGTAAACTCTATTGTTATATTCTTGAGTACCCTGCAACTTCCGGGAGCCCTTTGCACGGATGGTCCAAAAGAAATGCTCTCAGCTTCGCATGGACCCATTTTTCCATCCTGCCCGAGATTACTTCTCTCTACTACCTCCCCTATTTTGCATAATGGGCTGGGAACTCATCAAGTCATCCCACCCTACCACTGCCACGGCAGAAAGTAGTCCCTCCTCAGTTTGCCTGCTTTCCTTTCACAAATTTGCCCTTGATATCTTCAGAGTAGGTAGAGTGGTTCTCTAACACCTTTAGCACAGCTAAAACAGAAGAGTCTGAATGCTGTGTTGGGCAGAGGAAAAAAGTATAGGCTGTAAGTATACATGTTGACAATTGTGGAACGGAGTCCTGCAGAGAAAACAAGTAAGGGGGATGGGAAATCTGGCTGGGAGTTGTGGAAAGCCTTCAGACAGAAGGCAGCATTAGAACGGGGCTTTGAAAAGTGTGTAGGATTTTGATAAATGAGAGAATGAACATTCTCTTTAGAGGGAAATGTCATCGTGAGAGAACATTATAGGGCTTTTGGACTTTGGTTTGACTCGTTCACAGGGGAAAAGAGTAGGTGACAAACTTGGATTGAGGTAGCCCCATAGAGTGAGGATGGTATGTTAAGGAGTTAGATCTTTATTCTTCAGAGCATGTGAATCCACTGAAAATTGTTGAATGAATGTTTACATGACGAGACCTCTCTATGAAGATTTAAATAATTAATCTTGAGAACTTACTGGGGACAAGGCACTTCATGTGTGTGTGCACGGGGTGTGGGGAAGGCTACAAAGAAACGAAGAAACTTAAGATATGATCACGGCCCTCATGACTCATAACCCAGTTGAAGTTAAAGAACATAATCAAGGGAGCAGGGTGAAGAAACAGGACAGTTTTCCAGCTTCCCTGAAACAGGTCTTTAGTGTGTGGTTTCCTTATTTGGTTGGACTCAGTGTGACTAACCAGAAGTGTCCAGATTAAAGTACAAAGGCAAATAATAAATTTTTGCCTTGCTCAGCCCATTATAAATTGAATGGAGTGGTAATTAGGTGGTATAATGCTAGGAGAGATGTCATTACCAATTCTTAGGAAACGCACATTCCCTTTTATAGGAATAACCACAGGATCCATGTCCACAAGTCCCATGGACCCTATTTTTAAGGTACAGACAGCAGGAATCTGCACGGCCACATGGTGTGTGAATCGGTGTGATGCCCATTAGAGGATGGATTTGCCTTTCCTGGGCAGTAAACTCCAAGGAAGGAGCCTCTCTCCCAGACAAGCAGCAGGTTTTTGATGCTGTGTCAGATAGAATCCTCTTATGCATCCCCTCAGTCTGATTTTCAAATTGCTTGAATTGTGAATCCCCTCATCTATCAGTCTAGATAAATGCAACAACCTGCCTCAGAGGTTGGTGAGGTGATCTATTTCTCTTTATCACTGTATATTGACGGATCTTTATGACATGGAGCAAGCTGGGTCTCTTCTCCTCTCCACTTATGCATCATCCCCTAAGCGCCAACACACCCTATTGAAAAGGAAGAGGCAGCAAAGACATTTGCTAAAATTATATTGTATTTCACCTTACTTTGGAAGTAATGAGATCGTTTAACATGACTCTGTGTGCAGCTACTGACACATCAGTAAGAGGTGTGGAATGAAACCTGTTCCTTTCAGAAAATGAGCGTCTGCTGAGAGAGCTGGACAGAAAGCAAGGATGTAGCGGGTCTTTGAAGACTTTGCCTGTGCCTCAAGCTCATCTCCCTACTGGTTCACGATACCTTACTCTGGGCTCCACACAAAGCCTGGTTCACAGTGAAGAGAAGCCTTCAAACACATGTATATTCAGCTAACTCCAAAATGAGACACCAAGAAGCAGCTCAATCCGTACTCTTCCCTTTTCCTCCCCTCACCTGCTTCAGAAAATGATATGCTTTCCTTCCAGGACACAAAAAGATGCCAGTTAGATCAGCAGTGTCAGGTGTATTTATTATCCCTCAAGGGGTGTAACATGAGGAATTGGCAGCACTGGGTGGGGCTAGAAGTGTAGTCTTCTGGAAAAATTTCACATTCAAAGCGAAGTCACATCTCATAAGGCAGCTAATAGTTTCAGATTCACATATTTAAGAAGAAAGTGGTAATTGTATGGTAAAATATTAGCAAAGACTACTAAAACGTAGTCTCTGGGGGGAATGCTATATGAGATGTGAGAGTTGTTACCAATGTTACCTGTAGGCATCAATAATAACATCCTCTATTGCTATAATGTAAACACATGATCAATATAAAAATTAGGACAGTCAAAAAATAGAGATAGAGATACAGATGCTAGGTATGTTAAGGGAATAGAAGGTGATGGCTCCAGGAGATTGGATTTGGGCTTGCTTCATTATTATTACTACTTTTGAGTGTGCTTTAGTGTTATTCAACAGTCAAAACCATAAAGTAGAAGGCAGGTAAAGAGTCATATACCTTTTACTTGGCTTCTGCAGGAACTAGCTGGGCAACCTTGAGCAAGTCACTTCGCCTCTTTTGGCCTCATTTTTTCTCACCTACAAAAGGGAGCTATTATTAGTGCTATGGTTAGCGCATATCTTATGCTTATATAAAGCACCTGGTATATGTATTTTTAAAGCTCATTAGGTGTTTTTAAAAGGTATTAAAAGTGCCCAATAAAGCGTTTTCAGTGTGGTCCACAGACCAACAATGCCCACATCACCTTAAGCTCACTAGCAATGCAGACTCTGGTGAGTCACTCCAAACCTACCTCATTGGAATCTGCCTTTTAACAAGCGTCAGGTGATGCTGATTAGCTCTTAAAATGCTGATTTGCATGCAGTATATCTGGGGTAGAGACTCAGGTTCTGCCTTCCTAACAAGCTCCCAGGTGATGCCAATGCCTCTGGTCCAAGGGCCACAATTCGGGTAGCAAGGGTTTAAAGATTGTCTGCCATATTGGAGGTGCTTAATACAACCGCCTAAAGCACTGGTTCTTGAACTGGGTGCATCAGGATCACCTGGAAGGCTTGTTAAACCACAAATGAATAGGCCTCACCCCCAGAGCTTTGAGCTAGTGGATCTGGGTGGGATCCAAAATTTGCATTTCTAACAAGTTCCCAGGTGATACTGATGCTGCTGGTCCAGGGATCACATTTTGAGAATTATTGGTCTACAGACTTAAGTTAAAATAAAAGATTACTGTTACAAGAACAGGAAAAGCAGGATAATAAGCTAGTACAGCATGATTTTTAGTTATAAATAATGTACATGTTAAAATTTAGAAGGAAATGTACAGTAGAGATTGCTTGAACGAATTGGTACTAAAGAGAAATTTTGGGATTTCTCTATTTGCCAAATTTAATTGACAGTAAAAGATTATCCCCCTTCAAATCACCCCTTTCTTCCTAGGCTGCAGTTCCAGAAGCAGCAGCTCTCCTAATCCCCTGACCTTTTCCAGTTATACAAGGAGGCTGTTGGCTTTTAGAGATAAACACGTTGATTTGAATTGAAAAAGGAATGAGATTAAGAAGGACAGGGGATGCAATGATTTAAAATGTAGGCATAAATGAACAAATGGGTGAGCATGTCGAAGGTTAGACATCCTCACAGATTCAGCAAGGTGGATATGTCCATATATTCACCATTTGATTTGCTTTTTATTTATGTCCCACTGTGCTCCTAAAAGTTTTTAAAATATTTTGAAAATGAATTGTGGCTTTATCAACCTCAAGGTGTTGAGCTAGGGAATATTGTCTCCATAGAGCAGAAAGTGCAGTACCAAGTCACCATCATCACACTTTGTCACAGTGGAGCTGTAAGCTAGGCTCTGTCCTTTGCAGAGAGGCATCTCCACTGGGCACGTACAAGCATACGAAGTCTGGAGGTCCAATTCCACAGGCCCTAGCCCTTCAATGTAAATGCCCTCAGATTTAAGAATGTCTAACATTCCCCGACTCCAAACCAGTGGATGTCCTATAAAGGTTTGTTGTATTTCAAAGGACAGATACCCCATCTCCTGAGAAAGAGCTGATGCTTCAGAATTGGGGGAACAAAGGCAAATTATAATAATCATAATTTAAAACTCTTATATGGTATAATGGAATAACCTTAAGAAAATAAGAGATATTCATTGTAATTATTTAGACAGTGACAGATTGTCAACAACTTATTGCCCAGCATTTGGTCAACAAAACTTCATATAGCCATTAAAAATTATGTCTGCGAATACCAAAGGATAACTATTGTATTTTGGCAATAAACATTTTCTAGGTTAGGTTAAAAGAGAAAAAAGGGATACAACATTTCATCTACAGCTTAATTACTGCTGTATTTTTGAAATTCCATGCCTAAGAAGCACCTGAAAGAAAAACATCTCAAAATGTAGGCATTTTGTGTTTGCAGTATTCTTTCAAATTTTCCCTTTTCCCCCTAATCATTGTTTAATAAGTATGCACTAAACTTATCATGAAAAATGAACCATTTTGTAAACTATGACTTTTAAAATTATTTTATTTTAATGCTGATAACATTAAGAGTAAAAAGAATTTATTACTCTCTAATTACAGTTACGCTAAAATATCTACCTGTTAAAAAATAGAAGTCAGTGCATTAACAGTGATAGTTTTTATTGGGATTTAGAGCAATGGAGGAGGGGTATTCTCTAATTGCCAAATGTATTGTGTGGTTTTAGAATGAAACAAATGCAAAATATAATGAGAAAATGAATGTTTTTGTCAGTAGCATTGCCCTTCATATACGCACAGGAGATTTCTCAAAGAAGCACCTGAAATTTGGGGGACTCATCTTTACTTAAAATGAAATTGAACAACAGCTTGCTCTTTGGCTTGTTTCTCTCGTTGAGGAGCTCTGGGGACATATCCTGGCCTCTCTCAGCCACCCCATGCCTAAGCCTGGACTCCCACATGACGGCAGTGTGACAGGGGGCTCACTGCTCTCTTCACTTGGATGAGAGCCCAGCAGAGGAGCATGCTCCACTTCTCAGTGCCTCAGGAGAGGTCACAATGCCTGTGAACCAGCATCCTGCCCCTGGCAGCCTCACTCCCATAGGCACTGGCTAACATGGCTCTGTGCCCATCAACTATGTAACATAGCAACTTCATATGACTACAGATTTGGGGCTCAGCATGCACTCACTTGTAGAGAGAAGTAATCCTGTTTTTAACCAACCATGCCCAAGGAGGGCCACGTGTCTATCAGTCAAGGTACCATTTGGTGACTCTTTTCAGGGTCTCATAGGAAAACAAAAGGTCCTTTCACATTAAGTCCTAGGAATTTTGCCAGTAATCTTGGTGAAACTGAACTCTATTTCACACTGTGAACCCCATTGAGATGTTAAAATGTGTTCCTACCAGTCTCCAAATAATTTTCTCTAATGGTTCAGACTGTCACATAGCAAACCGTTCCCCTAAAGTATGCAAAAGGACCCAGGAATTCATTCATTTATTCACTCATTCATTCAACAACTACTCCTTGAGTGCCTTCTGTGTGCAAATAGCACGCCAGGTGCTAGAGGTAAGTGGTGCGTGAGACACAGCAGCCACCCTCAAGGAGCTCGAGGTTCAGATTCAGAGACAGAAGTAAAGAGGCAGGTTCAGTGGAATGTGAGAAGGCTCTCCATGAGGTCAACGTGAGGAGTTAAAGAAGGACAGAGGACTTTCTGGAAGAAACAGTGTCTAAGCTGAGAAAGGAAGCACAGGTTGAAGTTAACCTGGCAAAGGTGAGGGCGAGTGGAAGGGGAAGAACTTTCTAGAAAGAACAGCCAGGACAAGAGCAAAGGGATAAGAGAGAACTCTGGGGGAATAAATAGAATGGGAGGTGGGTGTGCAGCAGGGATTATAAAGGGCTTTATAAGCATGTTGTCTTGGTAGTGCACTTCAAAGCTGCCTGACTCCCCCACCTGTTAATCTTGGGGAGGAAGAAGGGAGCTGATGTCAGTCAGAGCCCAGGTCATGATTGGGTCAGTGTCATTGGTTATGGAGCTTTCCCTGTAAATGCAGTGAGCTTGACAAAGTCCAGCCTGTAGTCACATTCTCTTGGGCTTGACTGTTTGCATTCCTTTCATTGGCCTCTTCTTCAGAATCTGCTATTTTCTCTTGGATTCCTTTCCTCTCAGAGCATCTAGTACCTACGGGATGCCTGGATCTGCCTCTTATTCTGGAAGGATCCTGTCCTGTGGAGGCCATGTGGGAACTGGGGTGGAACCCAAGGGAGGGGAGGCAACCTCCATACCCTTAAACCTACCCGCTCTCTGCTCAGAGACATTTGGCTGGTGGCTGTGACCTCAGCATGATAGCTACAAATGTTTGTTCATCAGATAATGTATATAACTGGATGCATAAAAGGCTGCTAAGGTTGTCAATGTACAAAACAATAGGTTCTATGGAATTAATATACAAAAGTGGAAGGATTGCTTAGACCTTTCTTGCAAAGGGATTGAGACAATGAGATCATATTGGGATCCAGCTCAAAGCAGATTTTTAGTACAAACCTTCTTCCTCTCATCTCCTTTATTGCTCTCTGAGCCCTAGGGTTCACAAAAACCTGGCCAATTAAAATCAGCTGGGGAAATCCACAAAAGAGACCTTAAAGAGAATAACAAGCATGAACTGTTTTAGGGGGAAAACAAGTCATTTTACCCTGAACACACAGTCAGGGCTGATTTTCTGTTAGGCCTTGTGCAAGGGCTGGTAGCAAGCCACTTTGCTCTTGGGAACCTGTCAGTCCACCGGTGAGAGAAGTCCACCCAAATGACAAAATTGGTGCCTCAAAATACGTGCACATAAAGAGCCAAGAGAGGTAGCCACTGGAAGAGGTGCCCTCCCGCCCAGCTGGGAAGGCTATAGGTGGATTTGTGGAGGAGGGGGCATTTGAAGGAGAGGTAAGATTTGGATTCCAGGGTAAAGGGAACAGAAAGACCCAAGGTAGGGAGGAGGGAAACATGGGAAAGAGAAAGAAGTTCAGTTGGGTTGTGCCTGAAATGAATCAGATGTCGGAACCAAAGGAAGGCAGATTGGAAAGTCCTATTGGGATCAGGTGATGGCAGGTCTAGAGGGCCAGCTTTCTGCCAGCTCCAGGAATTCCATCCTGCCTGGCTGGGGCACCCTGAGGACTGGGGCAGGATGGGCACGGTGAGTGAGCACGGCTGACAAACACTTGTGACCACTGACAACGCATATTCACACTTTAAGTGCCCATGATGCTGGAGTGCCTGGTCAAGCCTCCCACTGACTGCACAAAAGGAGCAATTGCCCTATTTCCACCCTTGGTAGCTTTATACCTGGCCCCCCTCCCCTCATTATATTTCGGAAAACCACCACCACCCTCCCAAGGCTGACCCATCCTAGGCAACAGGGTCAAAAGTCACAATCAAGATCCAGGATACAGACCTGCAGCAGAGCAGCCTGGGATGACTAACTACAAAAGGTGGTCACAGTCCTGGCCTCTGCTTGGCAGATTCAGGGCAACAGCTGTGGAAAAGCAGCACCTGCTTCATTTCTGCATTTTCTACGAGGCCCCCAAGCCCTCGGCTGCTGAGAAGAGCACAAAGTATCCCATGTGTGCCTCTCGAGAAATGCCAGGCTCCAAATGCTGTTTTTCCCGAAGGCCCTTTCATTCCAGTATGTTTCCATGTCTCAGTGTTTACTGCCCTTATATCCTAACTTGCCTGTAGCCAACAGCTGTCATATTCAAACACTTAGACAAACTCAGAGTACTCCCCTCCTCCATCAGCCCCAAACAGTCCTGTCAATCCTCTTCACGTCTGTATTCCATACGGTAAAAGGAACACCCTCTGCCAGGAGTGATCAACAATTACAATTATGAGGTATATTTCCAACTGAATGCCTTGTTAAACACATATAATCAACCCCAAATAAAATGACGTGTTGCTGATAAGGAACCACTGGCTCCATGGAGATGATCCCAGGGAAAAACATAAATTCCGTGACCAAATCTCTGACATAATCAGTAAGGAGGCACCCACCTCTAGAAATGAGCCAATAAAATCTAACAGCAAGCCGGATATTGAGGAAAATCAGCATTATTATTATTGGCAGATTTAAACTGTGCTCACAAAAGACTCAGATTTTTTTAAGCCCTAATTTCTGAAGAGATTTTCACTTGAAAGTGCATTGTATAAAATAAAATAGAACCCTTCCTTTTGATAGAAACGATGATGGCTAAGGTCGCAGACTAGTCAATAAAATCCTATTAACCCATAATTAAACGGAAGAGCAGCACTGCTAAACCATTCTTGAATACAGTCTGCATCCCCATCTCTGTCTCCTCTGATGTCCTTTGCTTATGCCCACCTGTCAAATCCTCCTCGTTATCGAGATGCAGAGCAGGAAACTCTTCCTCCATGAAGACTTCCTTACAACTTCAGACAAAAGAAAACTCTGTCCCTTTACGCTCCTGGAATACTTTTACTCCCTATGGCAAATTGCCACATTGTGGGCTATAATACATGTGTCTTCTTCACCCTGTTCACCTGGGAGTTCCTTGTTGGGAGAGAGTATATCTTAATCATTTTTGTACATCCTACAGTAGCTATCTTGATGTCTTTCAAAGACTAGTCCTTTCATAAAAGTGTTTTAACTGAAAAACACATGCCTCATGTTAAACCAAGCAGAATAATGAAGCATAAATGGAACTTTGAGAAAATGACTGATAATGCCTTATCTACAGTTGGATGCACAGGAAAAGCTAATCAAATTTAAACCTGAAAAACAACAGAAAGAAGAAATGTTTTTCTTTGGACAGCATTCCATTGTATGGCTAGGCCATACTTTATTTAATCAACCTCTAATTATTGAAAACATGATGTGGTTTTTTCATTAATAAAAAATCCTACAATGAGCAAAAATGAACTATCAATTTTGTGGGTGTAATTATTACTTTAGAATAAACTATTGGAAAACAGTTTGACCCATAAATGTGCATATGTGTTTTTAAGAGTTTACATAAATTGATACTTCTAAGGGGCAATTCTAATGTTTTGCAAATAGGTGTAACTTTGCTTTTGTTTTCTGCTAGACATACTCAAGTTAGGGAATTTCCCTTTCTTCATAGTTATAGTTTGGCTCTTGAATGTGTGCTGGACTGTATCCAGTGTTTGTTCTCTGCTCCTTTTCTGGGTCTCTCTCTGTGGGGCACTCTGATCCACCTTTTCCAGCCTGCTCTGTGTGGGGAGGGGGGCTTGCTTGCCCTCTGGCAATTGGCTGGGTTCAGCCAGTGGGAGGGACCTTTAAGAAATCTAAAGATGCCAACAAACACATGAAAGGATGCTCAACATCACTAATCATTAGAGGAACGCAAATCAAAACCACAGTGAGGTATCACCTCACATCAGTCAGAATGGCTATCATCAAAAAATCTACAAACAATAAATGCTGAAGAGGGTGTGGAGGAAAGGGAACCCTCTTGTACTGTTGGTGGGAATGTATACTGATACAGCCACTGCAGAGCTCTGTATGGAGGTTCCTTAAAAAACTAAAAATAGAACTACCATATGACCCAGCAATCCCACTACTGGGCATATAACCTGAGAAAACCATAAGTTAAAAAGAGACATATACCACAATGTTCATTGCTGCACTATTTACAATAGCCAGGACATGGAAGCAACCTAAGTGTCCATCGACAGATGAATGGATAAAGAAGATGTGGCACATATATACAATGGAATATTACTCAGCCATAAAAAGAAACAAAATTGATTTATTTGTAGTGAGGTGGTTGCACCTAGAGTCTGTCATACAGAGTGAAGTAAGTCAGAAAGAGAAAAACAAATACTGTATGCTAATGTGTATATATGGAATCTTAAAAAAAAAAGCTTTGATGAACCTAGTGGTGGGATGGGAATAAAGACAGATGTAGAGAATGGACTATGAGGACACTGGTGGTGGGGGAAGGGTAAGCTGAGACAAAGTGAGAGAGTAGCATTGACATATATACACTACCAAATGTAAAATAGATAGCTAGTGGGAAGCAGCTGCATAGCACAGGGAGATCAGCTTGGTGCTTTGTGACCACCTAGAGAGGTGGGATAGGGAGGGTGGGAGGAAGGCTCAAGAAGGAGGGGATAAGGGGATATATGTATGCATATAGCTGATTCACTTTGTTTTACAGCAGAAACTAACACAACATTGTAAAGTAATAATACTCCAATAAAGATGTTAAAAAAATAAAAAAGAAGAAAGAAAGAAATCTAAAGAGGTGTTGGTGGGGAAGAGGGAGAAGCTCAGCACATCCACTCTCTTGGCATTCTCCCTATTGCCTTGTCAGTAGACGCACTTCTCTACCAAAGAACACAGCTTCTGTTAGATGCCCCCACCCCACAGTTTCTAGAAACTATTCCCTCCTATTGCCCTTCAGGCCTTGGGTTGCAGGGAATATGCAGGTAGCAGCTTTCTACTCTTACTAGTCCTGGGATGTTTCACCATGCCTTCTGGACTCCTGCAACTCAACCCACATCTCTGCAGAGGCCATTCCTTTAACTCTCCCATTCACCCTTCTGAATGTTCTAACTGTTTCTTGACAGGCTTGGACTGACATAGTAATTGGTACCAGGAGTAGTCCAGGGGCTGTGTGGCAGCACTCAACCATTAGAGACAACACAGTTTCTAAAATTAGCAATGTTGTCTTCTGTGAAAATGGAAGTATTTTGACCCACAGAACCTGTGACAATGGCTAATTTAATGATGGGATTCCTAGAAATGAAATAAATGGACAGCTTATCAGATGTACTTAACATTCTGGTTCTGGTGGACAGGATCTTAATATAAGTCACTGCCATGGGTTTTCATGGCCCCATATACACTTCCCAGACATAAACTGGTTCACAGACCCAGAGTAGGTTGTATCCTTTGAGAAAGGGCCCTACAATGCAGCCACAGGTATATACTAGGAATTTTCCTCCAGGCCTTCCCCAGAGGAAAGGAAATACCTAGGAAAAAGAATACCTAGATATTCCAAAGTTTGTAAGAGTCTGTCTCTGAACTGATGTCAAGCCCTGGAGATTGACTAGTGGACCATCTGGCAATTCAGAGTGGTGACTTATGGAAATTATATGATGCATGGAGTTTTGGACTGAATCCATCTTTCCATCAGTCGAGTGGGACTCATCATGGATTTTTTGTCCAGTTCCAACATGTAGATGTCCACAATCAAAGACTTTAGAGATACAAGAGTGGTAGCTCTTAACAGAGTCCCATTTAACAGGCTTATTTGACTCATATAAAACCCAGATAATCTTTCAAGACTACAGTAGAAAATTGTTTCTCCTAAACTTACAGAGTAGGAGAAATGTAGGTAAAATGAAGAAGGACAGGAACCACTCCCACTTAAAAGACCAAGAAAATTCCCCTGAAGGAACAAATAATGAAACAGACCTATTCAGTCTAACAGACACTGGGTTCAAAAAGAAAGTAATGAAAATAATGAAGGAATTAAGAAAGGCTGTTGATAGAATTGCAGGTTACTGTAAAAAAAAGAACTAGAAACTATGAGGAGACAAGAAAAATTAGAAAATTCATTTGCCAAGATGAAAGCTGAGCTAAAGGCAATGAATAGCAGAATGAATATGAAGAATGAATAAGTGATCTGGAAGATAGAATAATGGAAATCACCCAATCAGAACAGCAGACAGAAAGCCAGATTTAAAAAAGGAAGCAATATAAGAGACTTACGGGATAATATAAAGCATGCCAATCTATGCATAACAGGGATTCCAGAAGAAGAAGAAAGAGACAGGGGGATTGAAAGTGTATTTGAAGAAATTATGACTGAAAACTTTCCAAACCTAGAGAAGTAAACAGATGTCCAGATACAGGAAGCACAGAGGGTCCCAAACAAGATGAACCTAAACAGACCTACACAAAGACATATAATAAAAATGGCAAAAGTTAAAGAGAAGATTCTAAAGGCAGCAAGAGAAAAACAAAGAGTTAATTACAAGGGAACCCCCATAAGGCCATCACCTGATTTCTCTACAGAAACACTACTGGTCAGAAGGGAGTGGCAAAATATATTCAAATCTTGAAAGGAAAAATCTGCAACCTAGAATACTCTACCCAGAAACATTATCATTTAGAATAGAAGGAGAAAGAATTTCGCAGACAAGCAAAAACTAAAAGAATACAGCAATACTAAACCTATCCTAAAATAAATATTGAAAGTTCTTCTCTAAATAGAAAAGAAGCAAGAAGATACAGGAAAGAGGATATCATAATTGGAAAGTAAATCACTTAAGTGAGTATACAGATCAAAAAGAAACAAATCTATTTGTGAAAGCGATAATAAACACAAGGAACAGCAAAAGGATAAACATGAAGATGTAAAACAGGACATCAAAATCATAAAATGTTGGGGACAAGAGTAAGAAAATGTAGATTTTTTTTTAAGAATGTGTCTGAGCCTATATGACTATCTGTCTAAAGCAAGCAGATATAGAAAGGGCTTAACATACTTGAAAAACAGGATAACCACAAATCAAAAATGTACAATAGATTCACAAAAACCAAAAAAAAGAGAACACAAGCATAAAATAAACGGAAATCATCAAACCACAAAAAGGCAAACAAAATGAAAAAGGAACAAAAAAGAAACATAGAATCAACTGGAAAACAAGGTTTAAAATGGCAATAAATACATATGTCAATAATTACCTTAAATGTCAATGGACTAAATGCTCCAATCAAAAGACAGAATAGCAGGTTGGTTAAAAAACAGGAACCTACAATACGCTACCTAAAAGAGACCCACTTTAATGCAAAGGACACACATAGATTGAAAGTGATGGGGTAGAAGAAGATATTTCATGCAAAAGGAAATGACAAGAAAGTAGGGGATCTCAATACTCATATCAGACAAAATAGACTTTAAAACAAAGGTCATGAAGAAAGATAAAGGACACTTTATAATGATAAAAGGATCAATACAAGAAGAGGATTGTACATTTATCAACATATATGCACCTAATATAGGAGTACAAAAATACATAAAACAAATACTAACAGACATAAAGTGTGAAATTGTTGGGAATACAATAATAGTAGGAGACTTTAACACCTCACTCACATTAATGGACAGATCTTCTAGACAGAAAAATCAATAAGGCAACAGATATCCTAAATGATACAATAGAACAGTTAGATTTAATTGATATTTTTGGGACATTACATCAAAAAAATCCCAGAATATAAATTCTTTACAAATGTGCATGGAACATTCTCTAGTACTGACTACATACTAGGGCACAAAACAAACCTCAACAAACTTAAGAGTACAGAAATTATTTCAAGCATCTTCTCTGACCACAACACCATGAGCCTAGATATCAATGACAGGAAAAGAAATGAGATAAAAACAGATTACATGGAGACTAAACAATATGTTACTAAAAACACCAATGGGTCAATGAGGAAATCAAAAAGGAAATTTAAAAATACCTTGAGGCAAATTACAATGAAAACACAACTCGACAAAAATCTATGGGATGAAGAAAAAGCAGTTCTTAAGGGAAGTTCATAGTGATTACAGGCCTTCCTCAAAAAAACAAGAAAAATTTCAAACAACCTAACCTACCACATCAAAGAATAGAGAAAGAGGAACAAACAAAACTGAAGTCAGCAGAAGGAAGGAAATAATAAAGAGCAGAGAGGAAATAGAGATTAAAAAATCAATAAAACTAAGAACTGCTTCCTTGAAAGGGTAAACAAAATTGACAAACCTCTGGCCACACTCACCAAGAAGAACAGAAAAAGAACTCAAATAAACAAAAATAAGAAATGAAAAAGGAGAAATATTAAACAATACTGCAGAAAAAATACATAAAAGAACACTAGGAAGAATTATATGTCAACAATTTTGACAATCTAGAAGAAATGGACAACTTTCTAGAAACATGCAGCCCACAAAACTGAATCAAGAAAAAATAGATAATTTGAACAGACTGATCACTAGAAGTGAAATAGAAACTGTAATGGAAAAACTCCCTACAAACAAAAGTTCAGGACCACATGGCTTCACAGAAGAATTCTACCAAACATATAAACAAGAACACTTACCAATCCTTCTCAAACTATTCCAAAAGGTTGAAGAGGAAGGAACACTCCCAAAGACATTCTATGAAGCCAATATCACCTTGATACCAAAATCAGACAAAGATACCACCAAAAAAAGAGAAAATTACAGGCCAGTATCTTTGATGAATATAGATGCAACAATTCTCAACAAAATATTAGCAAACCAAATCCAACAACACATAAAAAAGATCATTCACCACAACCAAGTTAGATTCATCCCAAGTTTACAAGGATGGCTCAACATATGTAAAATCAAAGTGTTACACCACATCAACAAAAGAAAAGACAAAAACCACTTGATCATCTCAATAGATGCAGAAAATCATTTGACAAAATTCAACATCTATTCATGATAAAAACTCTTACCAAAGTGGATATATAGGGAACATTATCTCAACATATTAAAAGCTATTTATGACAAACCCACAGCCAATATAATACTCAATGGTAAAAAGCTGAAAGCCTTCCTAGCAAAATCTGGAACAAGACAAGGATATCCACTTTCATCATTCTATTCAACATAGTATTGAAAATCCTATCCACAGCAGTTGGACAAAAACGTATCCAAATTGGAAAGGAATAGATAAAATTGTCACTATATGCAGATGACATGATCCTATATGTAGAAAACCCTAAAGACTACACACAAAAACTACTAGAACTGACAAATGAATTCAGCAAGGTAGCAGGATACAAGATTAATGTAGAGAAATCAGTTGCATTTCTTTACAATAACACTGAAACATAAGAAAGGGAATATAAAAGAACAATACCTTTTAAAGTCGCAGGAATAAAATAAAATACTTAAAAATAAACATGAGGAGGAGGTGAAAGACTTAACATGCTGAGAACTATAAAACATTAATAAAGGAAATTAAAAATAATTCAAAGAAATGGAATGATATCCCATGCTCTTGGATTGGAAGAATTAATATTGTTAAAATGACCATATACTACCTAAATCAATCTACAGATTTAATGCAATCTCTATCAAATTACCCATGACATTTTACACAGAATTAGAACAAATAATCCTAAAATTTATATAGAAACATAAAAGGCACAGGATTGCTGAAGCAATCCTGAGGAAAAAGAACAAAGAACAAAGCAGGAGGCATAACCCTCCCAGACTTCAGACAATAGTACAAAGCTACAGTAATCAAAATAGTGTGGCATTGGCACAAAACCAGACATACGGATCAATGGCACAGAATAGAGATCCCAGAAATAAACCCACACACCTATGGTCAATTAATCAACTAAGGAGGCAAGAATATAAAATGGGAAAAAGATAGTCTCTTCAGAAAGTGGTGCTGGGAAAGTTGGACAGATGTATGTAAATCAATGAAGTTAGAACACATCCTCACACCGTGCATGAAAATAAACTCAAAATAGCTTAAAAACTTAAACATAAGACATGATACAATAAAACTCCTAGAAGAGATCATAGGCAAAACATTCTCTGACATAAATTTTACCAATGTTTTCTTAGGTCAGTCTCCCAAGGAAATAGAAATAAAAACAAAAATAAACAAATGGGACCTAATCAAACTTACAGGCTTTTGAACACCAAAGAAAACCATAAACAAAATGAAAACACAACCTATGGAACAGGAGAGAATATTTACAAATGAGGGGACTGACAAGGGCTTAATTACCAAAATATACAAACAGCTCACACAACTCAACAACAACAAAAAAAACCACCCAATCAAAAAATCGGCAGAAGACCTACATAAACATTTCTCCAAAGAAGACATACAGATGGCCAACAGGCACATGAAAAGATGCTCAGTGTCGCCAATTATTAGAGAAATGCAATTCTAAACTACAATGATGTACCACCTCACACAAGTCAGAATGGCCATCATTAAAAAGTCTACAAACAATAAATGCTGGAGAAGGTGTGGAGAAAAGGGAACCCTCTTGCACTGTTGGTGGGAATGTAAATTGATACAATCACTATGGAGGATAGTATGGAGATTCCTTAAAAAACTAAAAATAGAATTACCATATGACCCAGCAATCCCACTACTGGGAACATACCCAGAGAAAACCATAATTCAAAAAGACACATGCACCCCAATATTCATTGCATTATTATTTACAATAGCCAGGTCATGGCAGCAACCTAAATGTCCATCAACAGATGAATGGATAAAGAAGATGTGGTACATATATACAATGGAATATTACTCAGCCATAAAAAGGAATGAAATTGGGTCATTTGTAGAGATGTGGATGGACCTTGAGACTGTCTTACAGAGTGAAGTAAGCCAGAAAGAGAAAAATAAATATCGTATATTAACACATATATGTGGAATCTAGAAAAATGGTACAGATGAACCAGTTTACAAGGGAGAAATAGAGACACAGATGTAGAGAACAAATGTATGGACACCAAGAAGGGAAAGAGGGGTGGGGTGGGATGAATTGGGAGATTGGGATTGACATATATACACTAATATGTATAAAATAGACAACTAATGAGAAAATGCTGTATAGCACGGGGAACTCCACTTCACTGTACAGTAGAAACTAACACAACACTGTAAAACAACTATACCCCAATAAAAGAAAAATAAAGAAAAAATGGTCTACAAATAACAAATGCTGGAGAGAGTGTAGAGAAAAGGAAACCCTCCTATACCATTGGTGGAAATATAAGTTGGTGCAGCCGCTATGGAAAACAGTATGGAGATTCCTCAGAAAACTAAAAATGGAATTACCATATGATCCAGCAATCCCACTCCTGGGAATATATCCAGACAAAACTATAATTCAAAAGATACATGTACCCCTATGTTCATAGCAGCACTATTCACAACGGCCAAGACATGGAACTACATAAATGTCCATCGACAGATGAATAGGTAAAGATAAATGGGTACATATATACAATGGAATATTACTCAGCCATAAAAAATAATGAAATAATGCCACTCATAGCAACATGGATGGACCTGGAGATGATCATACTAAGTGAATTAAGTCAGAAAGAGCAAGACAAATATCATATGATATCTCTTATATGTGGAATCTAAAACATGCCACAAATGAACTTATCTATGAAACGGAAACAGACTCACAGACATAAGGAACAGACTTCTCTGTTTCAAAAGAAGCCTTGACCTAGAATTTTTATCTTGAACACTGATTTGGTGTAAAATTCTACATCTAAGTCAGGGATTGGAGGCCTGTAGACTGCAGTGCAAATGTGGTCACAGATATATTTTCTGTCCAGCACAATATTATTAATTTTATAATACATTTGGATGAAAGACTGGAATCATACTGCAGAGGACATGACTGATGTTCACCAGTATTGGGGTCTTTTCCTCTCCTGGTGATAAAGTGACCATCTTAGCCCCTTGCAGTTGGAAAGGGCCATAGGACTTGTTTGCATAAATGAAATGTGAGAAGTTAACTCTATCACTTTCTGGCTATTCTCGTCTCTGTTCCTCTATGGCAGCAACTACAGGAACCACCTATCTCAAATGCTGGAGTCACGAAATGGTAGGACACAATCAGACTGAATTCCAGGCTGACTGTAGACCCACATGAGTCTACCTTTGATGTATAAAGGCAAAGATTTTGAAATTGGTTTTGAATACAACATAATGCTTCATTCTGATTATTTTGTATTTGGGTTTTCTTTTTTCTCCACATAATACATCAGCGTTTTTCCATGCCCTTAAAGATCATCTAAGAACAAGATTTTTAATGGCTGAATAATATTTCACCATAAGTTTATGTACCATAAATTTATTGAACTAATCCCCTATTGTTGAACACCTCATCAGAAGCATTTTTAGAAACTAATACTGAAATGAGCTTCATTGTGTTTGGCACTGGTTCTTTATCAAATTAAATTAGTGCTACTCCTATAATTAGGATTAATTACTGTTGCAAGTAACATAAAGCCTCATTGTAACAAGTTTAAAATATATATAGTCTTTGTTAGATGACATGATTGTTTATATAGAAAATCCTAAGGAATCTAACAACTAGAATAAGTGAATTTAGCAAGATCAAACCATATAAATATGCATAAATCAGTTGTATTATATATGCTAGTGTGCAAACAATTGAAAAATGGAAAGAATTTATAATAGCGTCAAAAAACCAAAATGCTTAGGATTTAGTTTATAAACAAAAGACACATGATAGAGGGACGAGAGACAAGATGGAGGAGTACAGGACTTGAGCTCACTTCCTGTCATGAAAATACCAATATCACAACTAACTGCTGAACAACCATCGACAAAAAAACTCAAACCTACCAAAAAAAGATTCTACACTCAAAGACAAAGAAGAAACCACAACGAGACAGTAGGAGGGACACTTTCATGATATAATAAAGTCCCATACCCACCAGGTGGGTGACCCACAAACTGGATCATAATTATATTGCCAAGTTACTCCTACAGGAGTGAGTTCTGAGCCCCACATCAGGCTCCCCAGTCTGAGGGTCTGGCATTGGGAAGAGGAGCCCCTAGAGCATATGGCTTTGTAGGCCAGTAGGGCTTGAGTCTAGGAGCTCCACAGGACTGGGGGAAACAGAGACTCTACTCTTGGAGGGTGCACACAAGACTTCACATGCACTGGGACCCAGGGCAAAGCAGTGACACCATAAGGCCAGTGACATCCTCCAAGATCTGCAGGTAGGTCTGGCCCAGACCTGGGTCAGACCTACCTGTGGATCTTGGAGGGTCTCTGGGGTTGGCAGGGGTGGGCTGTGGCTCACCATGGGGGCAAGGACACTGGTGGCAGATGCCCCAGGGAATACTCATCAGCATGAGCTCTCCTGGAGGTTGCCACTTGGGCACTGAGACATGGACCCACCCAACAGCTTGCAGGCTCCATTGCTGGGATGCTCCAGGCCAAACAACCAACAGGGTGGGAACACATCCCCACCCATCAGCGGACAGGCTTCTTAAATTCATCCTGAGCCAACAGCCACCTATAAACACACCCACTGACATGGCCCTGCCCACCAGAGAGACAAGACCTACCTCCACTCACAAGCCCCTGGAACAAACTCACCCACCAGGGGGCAGACACTAGGACAAAGAATTACGATTCTGCAGCCTGAGGAATGGAGACCACAAAACACAGAAAGTTAGAAGAATGAGATGGCAGAGAAATATGTTCCAGATGAAGAAACAAGATAAAACCACAGAAGAACTAAGTGAGGTGGAGATAGGCAATCTACCTGAAAATGAATTCAGAATGATAGTAAAGATGATCCAAGATCTTGGAAAAGAACGGAGGCACAGACCGAGAGGATACAAGAAATGTTTAATAAAGAGCTAGAAGCTTTCAAGAATAAACAAACAGATGACCAATAACTGAAATTAAAAATACACTAGAAGGAATCAATAGCCGAATAAATGAGGCAGAAGAACAAATAAGTGAGCTGGAAGACACACTGGTGGAAGTCACTGCTGCAGAACAAAGAAAAAAGAAAGAAAAGAAATGAGGACAGTCCAGAGACCCCTGGGACAGCATTAAATAAACCGCCATTCTCATTACAGGGGACCCAGAAGGTCATGAGAGAAAGGGCCTGAGAAAATATTTGAAGAGATAATAACCAAAAACTTCCTTAGCATGTGAAAGGAAACACTGACTCAATTTCAGGAATCACAGAGAATCCAATACAGGATAAACCCAAGGAGGAACATGCCAAGACACATATAAAATTGACAAAAATTAAAAACAAACAGAAAATATTAAAAGCAACAAGGGAAAAGTAACACCACGCAAGGGAAACTCCATAACGTTATTAGCTGATTTTTCAGCAGAAACTTTGCAGGCCAGAAGGGAGTGGCATGATATACTTAAAGTGATGAAAGGGAAAAACTATAACCAAGAATACTCTGCCCAGCAAGGCTCTCATTCAGATTCGGAGAAATCAAAAACTTTACAGACAAACAAAAGCTAAGAGAATTCAGCACCACAAAGCCAGCTTTACACCGAATGCTAAAGGAACTTCTCTAGATGGAAAACAGAAGGCCACAATCAGAAATAAGAAAAGTACAAATGGGAAAGCTCACTGGTAAAGGCAAACATACAGTAAAGGTAGGAAATCATCCTCACACAAATATGATATCAAAACGAGCAATCAAGAGAAGAGGAGAGTACAAATGCAGGATAATGAAATGCATTTGAAGTTAAGAGACCGGAAAATTAAAACACTCTTGTATGGATATAGACTGCTATATTAAAACCTCATGGTAACTGCAAAACAAAAATCTACAATACACACACAAAAAAGAAAAAGCAATCAAAATACAACACTAAAGATAGTCATCAAGGGCTTCCCTGATGGCGCAGTGGTTGAGAGTCCGCCTGCCAATGCAGGGAACACAGGTTCGTGCCCTGGTCCAGGAAGATTCCACATGCCGTGGAGTGGCTGGGCCCATGAGCCATGGCCGCTGAGCCTGCACATCCAGAGCCTGTGCTCTGCAACAGGAGAGGCCACAGCAGTGAGAGGCCCACATACCACAAAAAAAAAAAAAAAAAAGATAGTCATCAAATCACAAGAGAACACAAGAGGAAGCGAAGAAAAAAGACCTACAAAACAAATCCAAAAGAATTAAAAAGATGGCAATAAGAAGGTACACATCAATAATTACCTTAAATGTAAATGGATTAAATGCTGCAACCAAAAGACATAGACTAGCTGAATGGATACAAAAATAAGACCTGTATACATGCAGTCTACAAGAGACCACTTCAGACCTAGGGTCACATAGAGCCTGAAAGTGAGGGGATAGAAAAAGATATTCCATGCAAATGGAAATCAAAAGAAAGCTGGAGTAGCAATACTTATATCAGACAAAATAGACTTTAAAATAAAGACTGTTACAAGGGACAAAGAAGGATACTACAAAATAATCAAGGGAACGATCCAAGAAGATATACCAATGGTAAATATATTTGCAGCCAACATAGGAGCACCTCAATATATAAGGCACTGCTAACAGATATAAAAAGGGAAATTGACAGTAACACAATAATAGTGGGGGACTTTAACACCCCACTTTCATCAATGGACAGATCATCCTGGCAGAAAATCAATAAGGAAACCCAGGCCTTAAATGACATATTAGATCAGGTGGACTTAATTGTATTTATATAACATTCCAGCCAAAAGCGGCAGAATACACATTCTTCTCAAGTGCACAGGGAACATTCTCCAGGACAGATCACATGCTGGGCCACAAATCAAGCCTCAGTAAACTTAAGAAAATTGAAATCATATCAAGCATCTTTTCTGACTAGAGCACTATGAGATTAGAAGTCAACTACAATTTTAAAAACTGTAAAAAAAAAAAAAAAACACAAACACATGGCAGCTAAACAATATGTCACTACACAACCAATGAATCACTGAAGAAATCAAACAGGAAATTTAAAAAAATACCTAGAGACAAATGAAAATGAAAACATGATGATCCAAAACCTATGGGATTCAGCAAAGGCAATTCTAAGAGGGAAGTTAATAGCAATGCAACCTTACCTCAGGAAATAAGAAAAATCTCAAACAACCTAAACTTACACTAAAGCAACTAGAGAAAGAAGAACAAACAAAATACAAACTTAGTAGATAGAAAGAAAGCATGAAATAAGAGCAGAAATAAATGAAATAGAGACAAAGAGAGCAATAGGAAAAAACCAATGAAACTAAAAGCTGGTTCTTTGAGAAGATAAATGAAATTGCTGAACCTTTAGCTGGACTCATCAAGAAAAAAGGGAAGAGGGCTCAAAGCAATAAAATTAGAAATGAAAAAGAAGTTACAACTGACACCACAGAAATACAAAGGATCATAAGACACTACTACAAGCAAATATATGTCAATAAAATGGACAACCTAGAAGAAATGGACAAATTCTTAGAAAGGTACAATCTTACAAGACTGAACCAGGATGAAATAGAAAGTATGAACAGACCAATCACAAGTACTGAAATTGAAACTGTGATTAAAAAACTTCCACACAAAAGTCCAAGACCAGATGGCTTCACAGGTGAATTCTATCAAACATTTAGAAAAGAGTTAACACCTATCCTTCTGAAACTATTCCAAAAAATTGTAGAGGAAGAAAACACTGCCAAACCATTCTATGAGGCCACCATCACGCTGAAACAAAAACCAAAGATACCACAAAAAAGAAAATTACAATCCAATATGTCTGAGGAACATAGATGAAAAAATCCTCAACAAAATACTAGCAATCTGAATCCAACAATACATTGAAAGGATCATACACCATGATCAAGTGGGATTTAATCCCAGGGATGCAAGGATTTTTCAATATCCACAAATCAATCAGTGTTAAACACCACATTAACAAATTGAATTAAAACTATGTGATCATCAATAGATGCAGAAAATGCTTTGGGAAAAATTCAACACCAATTTATGATAAAAACTCTCCAGAAAGTGAGCATAGAGGGAACCTACTTCAACATAATAAAGACCATGTATGACAAACTACAGCTAGCACCATACTCAACAGTGAAAAACTGAAAGCATTTCCTCTAAGATCAAGAATAGGACAAGGATGTCCAATCTCATCACTTTCATTCAAATACTTTAGAAAGTCCTAGCCATGGTAATCAGAAGAAAAAGAAATAAAGGGAATCCAAATTTGGAAAAGAAGTAAAACTGTCAGTTTGCAGAAGACATGATACTATACATAGAAAATTCTAAAGATGCTACCAGAAAACTGTTAGAGCTCATCAATGAATTTGGTAAGGTTGCAAGATACAAAATTAATACACAGAAATCTCTTGCATTTCTATACACTAACAATGAAAGATCAGAAAGAGAAATTAAGGAAACAATCCCATTTACCATCACATCAAAAAGAAATAAATACCTACGAATAAACCTACCTAAGGAGGCAAAAGACCTGTACTCTGAAAATTATAAGATACTGGTAAATAAATCAAAGATGACTCAGGTAGATGGAGAGATATACCATGTTTTTGGATTGGAAGAATTAATATTATCAAAATGACTATACTACCCAAAGCAATCTACAGATTCAATGCAATCCCTATCAAATTACCAATGGCAATTTTCACAGAACTAGAACAAAAAATTTTTACAATTTGTATAGAAACGCAAAAGACCTCAAATTGCCAAAGAAATCTTAAGAAAAATGGGGCTGGAGGAATCAGACTCCCAGACTTTAAAAAATACTACAAAGTTACAGTAATGAAAACAGCGTGGGACTGGCACAAACACAGACTTATAGATCAATGGAAAAAGATAGAAAGCCCAGAAATAAGCACATGCACCTATGGTCAATTAATCTACAACAAAGAAGGCAAGAATATACAATGGAGAAAAGACAGTCTCTTCAATAAGTGGTGTTGGGAAAACTGGACAGCTACATATAAAAGAATGAAATTAGAACATTCTCTAACACCATACACAAAAAATAAACTCAAAATGGATTAAAGACCTGAATGTAAGACCAGATCCTATAAAACTCATTGAGGAAAAAATAGGCAGAACACACTTTAACATAAATTGCAACAATTTCTTTTTGGATCCACCTCCTAGAGTAATGGAAATAAAAACAAAAATAAACAAATGAGACCTAATTAAACTTAAAAGCTTTTGCACAGCAAAGGAAACCATAAACAAAATGAAAAGACAACCCACAGAATGGGAGAAAGTATTTGCAAACGAAGCTACCAACTAGAAATTAATCTCCAAAATTTACAAATAGCTCATGTAGCTCAGGCAACCCAATCAAAACATGTATGAAACCTAAGTAGACATTTCTCCAAAGTAGACATACAGATGGCCAAAAAGCACATGAAAAGATGCTCAACATTGCTAATTATTAGAGAAATGCAAATCAAAACTAGAGCAAGGTACCACCTCACATCAGTCAGAATAGCCATCATCAGATATCTACAAACAACAAATGCCGGAGAGGGTGTGGAGTAAAGGGAACCCTCCTACACTATGAATTGGTACCACCATTATGGAGAACAGTTTGAAGGTTCATCAAAAAACTAAAAATAGGGCTTCCCTGGTGGCACAGTGGTTGAGAGTCTGCCTGCCGATGCAGGGGACACGGGTTTGTGCCCCGGCCCGGGAAGATCCCACATGCCGCAGAGCGGCTAGGCCCGTGAGCCATGGCCATTGAGCCTGAGCATCCGGAGTCTGTGTTCCACAACGGGAGAGGCCACAACAGTGAGAGGCCCACATACCGCAAAAAAAAAAAAACTAAAAATAGAACTACCATATGATCCAGAAATCCTACTCCTGTGCATATATCCAGAGAAAACCATAATTTGAAAAGATACATGCCCAATGTTCATTGCAGCACTAAGTACAATAGTCAAGACATGGAAGCAACCTAAATGTCCATCGACAGAAAAATGGATAAAGAAAATGTGGTGCATATATACAATGGACTATTACTCAGCCATAAAAATGAAATAATGCCATTTGCAGCCACGTGGATGGACCTAGAAATTATCATACTAAGTGAAGTAAGCTGGACAGAGAAAGACAAATATCATTTGATATCACTTATACGTAGAATCTTTAAAAATGACACAAATGAACTTATTTACAAAACAGAAAGAGACTCAGAGTTTGAAAACAAAGCTATGGTCACCAAAGGGGAAAGGTGGGGGGAGGGATAAATTAGCAATTTGGGGTTAACATATACAAACTACTTTATATAAAATAGATAATCAACAAGGACCTACTGTATAACACAGGGAACTCTATTCAGTAATCTGTAATAAGCTATATGGAAAAAGAATCTGAAAAAGAATAGATATATGTATATGGATAACTAAATCACTTTCCCATACACCTGAAACGAATACAACATTGTAAATGAACTATAATATGAAATAAAAAGACACAAAAGACCTCTATATTGAAAATTATAAAACATTGCTGAGAGAAATTGAAAAGTAAATAAGTAATACACCATTTTCAACTAATGGGTGTAAAACAACTAAATATTCATATGAAAAACAATGAATCTTGACCCTCTACCTCATATCATACCCAAATACTAATTCAAGATGCATCATAAACCTAACTGTAAAAACTAAAATTATAAAGCTTCTTGAAAAACTTAGAATATCTTTGCATATTGTGGGTAGACAAAAGTTTTTTAGATGGGACACAGTGAGCAGTAACCATAAATGAGAAAAATTTGATAAATTAGACTTTATCAATAACTCTTAATATCAAAAGACATAATTAAGAAAATTTATGGACAATCCATAGAGAAATATTTACAAAACAAATATCTGACAAATGCAGCAACTCAATACAAACTCAGTAAGTCAAACCACCAAATAAATGAGAAAAATATGTGAACAACTACATGGAAGATACATGTATGGCTGATAAACATATAAAAAGATGCTTGACATCATTAGCTAACAGGGAAGTGCAAATTAAACCACAGTGAGATACTGCTATACACTCACTAGAGTAGCTAAAATTTAAAAAGACTGATAAAACCTAATGTTGGTAAAGATGTGGAGAAAAAAATTAAATTAAATTAGAAATTAAATTTTTAAAAAGTTGTGGAGCAACTGGAACCTGCATACATTGTTGGTAGGAATGTAAAATAGTGCAATACTCTGAAAAAAGGTCTGATAATTTCTTATAAAACTAAGCTTATACCTATTCTATGATCCCAAAATTCCATGCAAGAAAATGAAAACACATGTCCACAAATTGTACAGACTGTTCATAATAGGTTTGTTCATAGTTGGCAAAAACTGCAATTTGACCAAGTGTCCATCCAGAGAATGGATAAACAAACTTCAATATATTCATCTAATAGAATATTGCTCACCAGCAGAAAGGAGTGAACTACTGGTAAATGCAACACCATGGCTTACTCTGAAAACATTTTTTCACATGAAAAACAGTCCTACACAAGAGAGTACATACAACATGATTCCATTTATATGATGTTTTAAAACAGGGAAAATTAATATATGATTAAAAAACAATAGCTGCCTCTGAAGAGGGTGGTGGAAGCAAGGGTTTATTGTGTAAGGGCATGAGGAAACTTTCTGGAGTCATGATATTTTTCTATATGTTGATGAGGATTTGTTTCATACAGGTGTATACATCTGTTGAAATCAAATATTACAGTGAAATATGAGTATGTAAATTTTATCTCAAAAGAAAAATAAGAACTGTAAACAGATATTAAACTCTGGGTAGTGGTACACAATGTTTAGGGGTATATAGGGGTGGAATGTATAGATGTCTGATAGTTACTTTGGAATGTGCCAAAAATAAGATGGATCAGTGGATAGAGGGATGGATAGATAGATAAGTGATAGAACAAGTATAGAAAAATGTTAACTATAGAAAGTAGGTGCTAGATATTTACTATACAATTCTTTCAAGTGTTCTATATATTTGAAATTTTTCTTAAGGATATGTTGGAAGAAAAGAGGTTTATTTCTCATAAATGTAAAATGTTGGTCCAGAAATAGGCAGCCCAGAGCTTATATGGCAGATCTATGATTAGGAATCCAGGTTCCTTCTGACACCTCACGGCCCAAGATGGCTGCTAGATCTCTCAGCATCTAATCCACATTCCAGCCAGCAGGACACTCAAAGCATTGCAGTGATTCTTTCCTGTCTCTCCTCTGCATCAACAATTTCTCTTTATTGGATCATTGTCACTGACATGCAAACTTGTGGTTCTTTCTCTCTTCTTTAAAAAATCCTTTTCTTGACCCAACTTCCTCCTCTACTGACTGTCAACCTGTTTCTTTGCTCTCCTTTACACAAAACTGAACAAATCGATGCCTATGTCGGCTGTCTGATTCTACCCTCAGTCCTCTTCTTGTATCTGCAGTACTCTCTCCTTCATATAGCTTCTGGGACACCACACTTAGTTTTCCTCCTACTTCCCTATCTCCCTAGTAGTACTGTCTCATTCTCCTTCACAACTTCTTCCTCTTCCCCCTCTTCCAACATTCAATGTTGGAGTGACCCATGGCTCAGTCCTTGGCCCCTGTGTCTCCTCCACCCAAGCTGGTTCAAAGGATTTAATGCCATTCATTTGCTTATGACTCTCACACTTATATCTCTAGCCCAGCCTCTCACCCTAGCTCCAGAGTCATACCCAACTCCTACAAATCAGGCATTCATCTTCATGTCTAATAGATACCTCATACACAACATGTCCAAAACCAAATTCCTGATCCTTTTCCCCCAAAGCCTAATTTCGTCTCAGTTTCCCCTCTCTTAATGATGCCAGCTCCATACTCCAGGTGGTGAGGCCAAAAAACATAGTCATCCTCTTCTCTCTTTTTCCCATACCCAATCCATCAGGAACCCAAGCTAGTTCTACTGTCAGGATATGCCTAGAATCTGCCACTTCCCATTGCCTCCCTGCTGCCACCCTGGCTCAGATTACTGCTATACCTTTCTAACTGGTTCTCCTGCTTCTTTTGCCCCCTAACAGTCTTTTTGTAACAGAGCAGCCAAACTAATCCCTTTAAAATGTAAGTCAGATGTTATCATTTCTCTGCTCAGAACACTGCATGGCTCCCTACTTCCCCCAGAGTAAACTGAAAACATTCAGTGGCCTACAAGACTGTGTGATTTGGTGCCCCTCACTGCCTCTGGACTTCACATGCCCCTTGTGTACCAGCTCCAGCCATGCCAGCCTCTTAGTGATCCCTGGAACGCGTTAGGCATTCTCTAGCCTTGAGGTTTCTCACTAGCTGTTTCTTCTGCCCGAAACACTTGTCCAGATTTTTCACTGGATATGCCCTCTCCTCCTCCAAGTCTTTGCTCAGATGGATCCCAAGCACCTGCGGTAGTGCTAGTACCTAGACCAATCCATGCTCAGTAAGTAAATAAGTGAAGCATACAGAACCGTGGGATCAAACCTCCACAAGCCCTTTAACCAGCTACATTTGATACTTTTGGTATATTTCCTTCCTCCAACAAAAACAGATTTATCTTCTGATCAACACAGTATTATCCAAAGTTTTTAAATGCATTCCCCCTAACCAGTCTTAAGTGTAATCAGGACCCAGGAGATGAGGAGAGGCGGACTTGGTTGAAAAAGAAATACCATTTAAGTCTATTCCCAGATCAAAGGACTGCAGTCCAGTAGGCTCTGTACTCAGGAATACAGAACCAAAAAACAGTGTCACTCAAATACATGGTAATGATCCCTAGAGTCATCTTTATTTAGAATGAAAACAAAACTGAAACAAAACAAACACCAAGAGCAATTTTTTGTTTTAAAAAAAGGTCATCTCTCCTTAATTCCTGCTCAGTTTCTAAGGAATTATGTTCAAATCTTAATATGCAACTTTCTCCCTTCCAGGTCTGGTGGGCTTATTTTTCTTCTTAAGGATTTGCCTAAAGCAAAAGTAACCATCACAACCATCTGTTGCACAAAAAGGATTAACTTTACTTCCAATCAAAAGGCAAACTGCTGCCCCTGAGATTTGCTGCTTGTCACAAGTAGCTAAGATTCAAGGTACAGCAGTACAGGTAGCATCTCTGGGTCTCCTAAGCACCCTCATTTTTATGCTGCCACTGCACTGTCATCAATGGTTAGGGATCTAGTCCCAGAGCACATCCATGACTGGAAACTCAGAGGTGGTACTCCAGTGGCGAGCTTCCTGTAGTCCTGGAATTTTCATTGCCTGTAGCCAATTCACAACTTCTGCATAATTTCGAGGAGGGGTGTGGCTCTCAAATATGGCCCCTGGCACCTAGTCATTGGTCAGCTTTTACATGGACACAATTGTTTTTCCACTGGCAATCACTTGCAGTAAAGTAAGGAGTAATGAAATCAGCCAGAGTCTAGATTTAGATCACAGCATGAGTCTGATGTCAGCTACTGACTACACCATTTATGCTATCAGAGCGGGCAGAGAAAAACAAAAGAGTTTTGATGGCATATATAATACAAAGTTCAGAAAGTCTGGAGAAGCTACAAGTCCCTTATTATTATTGCTGCAGCTGTTGTTAATTAATTGAATGATTTATGTTGAGTCATCTTTCCAGTATCTCTTGAAGCTGAGTATCACTCTGTTTTCCTGGTTACCAGGGCAAGGTCAGGTCAAGTGTGTGGGCATGAATAACCTGTATCACACCATGTAGACTACTCAAGTTAAACAGAGGGTAGCCCCTTTTCTAAGGTCTCCAGCTCAAACAAGAGTAACTTCATCCTAGCACACTACTCCCTGCTGTCAATGTCAGTTCTCTTAAAACATTATAATGACAGAAAACCAAAGGACTTCATGAAAAGCTCTTTGAGCACCTTCATATCCCATAGAGTCTTGGTCTGGGTGAAGCATTGCTTCCTCCTGCAGATAATATAGCAGTTTAGTAAAACCCAGCAAGTCAAACTCATTCCAAAAGTAAAATATTCCTGATTCATCTTAGCCTGTTCTTACCTAAACTGACACATTTGCTCATGAAAATCACTTGAGATGTCTCTATATTGAGAGGTAGGAACTATTCTTTACACTTTAGCAGTTCTTAAAAGCAAGTAATACTTGAATTTGTCCCTCCTAAGAATGAAGGGGAGGAAGGATCAAGGAAGTGATAACAGTAAGAGTAAGAAAGTATCTAAGGAACTGATAACTATATTTCTTTTAATCAGCTGTTACTGAAAAGGAGCTCATCTTTCTTCACTGTTCTACTCTTAACCAATGGCTGGCTTGCACTTGGTCACTCCTAGGACTCAAGTAGCCCATGTGACCATGGACAGCAAACCCTTGAGCTGCCAGGGCACATCAGAGCTTGGTTCATGGGGGATGCCATGGACCATATCAGAAGTTTTTCTCTAGTCCAAATGACAAGAGTCTCAAATTGCTCCCACAATCATAATTGGCCCCAGAGACACAGAATCTAGCATAGGGCTATGAGGCCCCCTCAGGACAGTTGTCATTGCTGTGTAATCAGCAGGTGTAGCCAGAACAAGTTAAAGGAGAGGGTATAAACCCTTCCAGAAACTCCATTATTAAAAGCATCTATTTAATGTGTGGATACTGAGCAGTTTGGGATGGAGAGGAAGAATTCTCTCCAATTGACACTGGCCAGTCCGAAGCAAAACCAGTGTGGGCATGAAGTTTATATGGGTTTGGGATGTATAAAAGACTTAGAAAACTGAAAGTGATCCAAACTGGCACATAGGTATTTCTTCTGCAATGTTTCTTTACATGATTTCTTCTGGGAAGAGTGCCTCTCATCTTATAAAAGGCCTTCAATAATCCACCCACCATAACAACCCTCTGTAATAGCAAGTGTCCTCTCTATGCCACAGGGACACCATGCTTGAGGCTACCTGTGCCCCACATCTGTAACTTCCTCCTGCCTGTTCAAATCTTCCCTCTCCTTCAAGGCCCAGTTGAAGAACTTCTATATGAAGAAGTTCATGAAACTCTAGATGACTCCAGCCCCAAAGATCTCTCTTATCTCTGAATTCATGTGCCACTAATATCCCACTTTATTACACATCATTTGATACTGTCCTATAACGCCACCCATGGTGTGTCCCCCAATAAAACCATACTCTTCTCAAAGTCAGAAACTGAAACTTTTACTTTGTTGTTTGCCCCCACTGTACCTGGCACAGGCATGGACATATGGTAGACAGTGTAAGAGCAGCTGGATTGTTCAAAAGTTTAAAACCAGCACATAGATTAAAAAGAAACAAAAGCCTAGGGCTTCCCTGGTGGTGCAGAGGTTGAGAGTCCGCCTGCCGATGCAGAGGACACGGGTCCAGGTCCTGGAAGATCCCACATGCCGCGGAGCGGCTAGGCCCGTGAGCTATGGCTGTTGAGCCTGCGCATCCGGAGCCTGTGCTCTGCAACAGGAGAGGCCACAACAGACAGAGGCCCGCATACCACAAAGAAAAAAAAAAATCCTAGACCAGGTAAATCCCCCTCATCAAAGATGTCCAAATTACATGTAGATCCAAAATTATATTCTTTTAAAAAAAGAAGGCAAATAACAGAGTTTGAGCCATTTGGAATACAGTGAAGGATAAAAAATATTTCAGCAATGACCTCAAATTGCAGAGACAATATAGTTATAGGAAAAAGGGAGGGAATGTAGGAGGGAGGGTAAGATTTTATTCCAAATTGACCTTTATACAGCATTCAGAGGATGCTGAAGGAAAGCTAAAGATGACAGACAGCAAGCTAGGTGCTGCCTTACAGAGTGAAAGAATGACAAGAAAAACAAGCACTAATTGTGAGGGAAGGAGTATGTGAAAGGGCATTACATGAAGGACAGGGAGATAAGAGCCCTGTGTACCAGGCCATGAGAACTACATTCCATTTTGACAGCCTTCTTAGCCAAAAGATGTAGATAAATTAGAAGCTATGCAGAGTGAACAAAACTATCTGAATGACTGGGAAATTCACAAAGCATATTCTATAACATGAAATAGTTATAAAATCTCTCATAATTCATATGGATCACTCTGAATCAAACCATAGTCCTCCCTTTTCTAGAACCATATATAGTGTTTTTAGCATATATGATGTGCCTGGCACTTTACACACACCACCTCTAAACTGCACACCAACATAATGTTAGCAATGTTACTCTTATTTTACAGATGAGGATACCAAGGCTCAGAGGATTAAGGTTATTTACCTATTCACCCATTCAACAAGGATTTATTGTTGCCTTACTTTGTGCTAGGAACAGAGTATTAAGTTGGGATCAGGACAGCAACTTCTGCCCTCACAGGAGCTTACATCCCAAAGCTCATTGTCACAGAGCTGGAGAGTCTGGATAAGATTTGGACTCTGATTCTAAATCAATAGTTGTCTCTTTTTCTTTTCTACTCTAACAAAGAAAGCCTACAAATTGTTTTCTTTTTAGACCCGTCAAAACAACCTAATAACATGGTTATAAAAACTTTTTGTCTCAACAACGCTTTTTGAAAAGACTGTTTAAACTACCAGAGGGAATATGAAGTGTGTGGAAAACTTGGAAGAAAGACTTTTCTTACCTTTTATTTAGATTACAAAAGTGATACACTGAAGCCTTCTATAGTAGACTGAGAATACATAGGGGGCTCCCCTTTCTGTGACAAACAGAAATTGTGGGAAAGGATTATCAAAAAATTATAAAACTCAGCTTGAAAACAAAACAAGAAAAGGAAAACCTGAGATTCCAGAGATAAAGAACCTCAAAGCTAAGTGACTACAGTAAGAGGAGTTCACGGACTATGGCTCCCACGGGTACTGAACCCAGACAAATTCTAGGGGTTAGGGTTTTGAAACCCATGAGAGGTGTCAAACCTAGGAGTTGGGGAGCTAGGTATAAACCCCTGCACCTAGAGCCATAAGAGCTACTTCATCTTCTAAAAGAAGACAACAAAACTTCACCCATAATCTTGAGAAAGGGGCAAAAAAACTTGTCCTCCTGGGTCCAGAGATAAATAAAAATGAGTCAACTGTAAGAAATGGATGGATGCATAGTCCAAAATTAAGCCACATAATGAAGAAAACCCAAGCTGAGAAAGGAATACAAATCTAGCCCTGAACCAGCGAAACTCCCAGAACACTTGCTAAAGCAAACCCAAAATCCCACTACACAGACACTTCCACAACCCATTATAGAGGAAAAAAACCCTACTAGAGATAAATTCACAATAAAAATAAGTCCAATGAGAAAATGAAATACAATGAGGGTGGGTCTGCAAACACATCAATTAGAGCATCAGACCTAGTAGGACAGTTTGAAAAAGGCTATAAAATAAGCAAAAGAATTAAGGAGATGGAAGAAGCAATAGAACAATAATGAAAGTATAGTTCAGAATTTTTGGAAAGACTTATTTTAAAGAGAATTAATGGGGCTTTAGAAATTAAAAACTTAGTCACTGAAATTGAAAATCCCAGTGCACATTCAGTAAGCAGATTAGACAGATGTAGCTGATGAGAAAAGTAAGTCAACTAGAAGAAAGAACTAAAGAAATACTCCTAATACCGTAGAGAAAAAAAAGAGATGGACATTATTAAAGAGCTATCAGAATACATGAAGAATAGAATAAGATTAAACATCTATGTGATGTCAGTTCTAGAAGTAGACACTGAAAAAAGGGAGAGAAGTTTTAGTCAACAAAAATGGATGAAAATTGTCCCCAAGTTTAATAAGACACGGGTTCTTACTTTGAACAGCACACAGATTCATCAGAAGAATACAGAAATATTCATTCCAGCAACATTATAGTGAAGGTACAAAATACTGAAGGAAAAAATATTAAAAACTAAAAAAGAAAAAAAAGTCACAAATCACCTACAAAGCAATGGCAATCAGACAACATATTTTATACTAGCATCAATATATGCCAGCATTTTATCCCCAAATGGCTGGGGGAATCTATCAATGTAAAATTTTATACCTAGATAACCTGTCATAATGTTGTTCAACATGGAATATGGTAGCCACTAGTCAAATGTGGTTACTGAGCACTTGCAATGTAGTTAGCCCAAACTGAGCTGGGCGGTAAGTGTAAAATAAACTCGGGGGTGGGGGAACCTTCAAGATAGCAGAGAAGTAAGACATGGAGATCACCTTCCTCCCCACAAATTCATCAAAAATACATCTACATGTGGAACAACTCCTACAGAACACCTACTGAATGCTGGCAGAAGACCTCAGACTTCCCAAAAGGCAAGAAACTCCCCACCTACCTGGATAGAGCAAAAGAAAAAACAGAGACAAAAGAATAGGGATGGGACCTGCACCTCTGGGAGGGAGCTGTGAAGGAGGAAAAGTTTCCACACACTAGGAAAACACTTTCACTGGTGTAGATGGGGAGTGGGGAGGGGGAAGCTTCGGAGCCATGGAAGGAAAGCTCAGCAACAGGGCTGCGGAGGGCAAAGCAGAGAGATTCCCACACAGAGGATCGGTGCCAACCAGCACTCACCAGCCCGAGAGGCTTGTCTGCTCACCTGCCAGGGCAGGTGGGACTGGGATCTGCGGCTCGGGCTTTGGAGGTCAGATCCCAAGGAGAGGACTGGGGTTGGTTGAGTGAACACAGCCTGAAGGGGGCTAGTGCACCACAGATAGCTGAGAGGGAGTCCAGGAAAAATTCTGGAGCTGCCTAAGAGTCAAGAGACCACTCTTTCGGGGTGCACGAGGAGACGGAATTCAGAGCACTAACTAAAAGAGCTCCAGAGATGGGTGCGAGCCGCAGCTATCAACACGGACCCCAGAGACGAGCATGAAATGCTAAGGCTGCTGCTGCAGCCACCAAGAAGCCTGTGTGCAAGTTCAGATCACTATCCACACCTCCACTCCTGGGAGCCTGTGCAGCCCGCCACTGCCAGGATCCCGTGATCCAGGGACAACTTCCCCGGGAGAACACATGGTGTGCCTCAGGCTGGTGCAACATCACCCTGGCCTCTGCCGCTGCGGGCTCGCCTGCATTCCATACCCCTTCCCTACCCCAGTCTGAGTGAGCCAGAGCCCCCTAATCAGCTGCTCCTTTAACCCCTTCCTTTCTGAGAGAAGAACAGATGCCAGAGGGCAACCTGCATGCAGAGGTGGGACAAATCTAAAGCTGAACCTCAGGAGATGTGTGAACAAAGAGAAAAAAGGGAAAGTTCTCTGTGCAGCCTCCAGAGCAATGGATTCACCTCCACAATCTACATGATGTACCCTGCATCTCTGGAATATTTGAAAAGACAAGGAATCATCACAAAATTGAGGCGGTGGACTTTGGGAGCAACTGTAGACTTGGGGTTTGCTTTCTGCATCTAATTTTTTTCTGGTTTTACGTTTATCATAGTTTAGTATTTAGAGCTTATTATCATTGGTAGATTTATTTATTGATTTAGTTGCTGCTCTCTTCCTTTTTTACATATATAGGTTTTTTCCCCTTTTTCTCTTTTTGTGAGAGTGTATGTGGATGATTCTTTGTGTGATTTTGTCTGTATAGCTTTGCTTTTACCATTTTTCCTAGGGTTCTGTCTGTCCGGGCTTTATCTTTTTTTTTTTTTTTAGTATAGTTTTTAGCACGCATTATCATTGGTGGATGTGTTTATTGGTTTGGTTGCTCTCTTCTTTCATTTTTAATTACTTTTTTTATTTTAATATTTATTTTTTATATTAATAACAAACATTATTTATATTATTTTCTCTTTCTTTTTTTTTTTTCTCTCCCTTTTCTACTGAGCCATATGGCTAACAGGGTCTTGGTGCTATGGCTGGGTGTCAGGCCTGAGCCTCTGAGGTGGGAGAGATGAAGTTATGACACTGGTCCACCAGACACCTCCAAGACATATGTAATATCAATTGGCAAGAGCTCTCCCAGAGATCTCCAGCTCAGTGCTAAGACCCAGTTATACTCAATCACCAGCAAGCTCCAGTGCTGGATACCCCATGCCAAACAACTAGCAAGACAGGAACACAACCCCACCCATTAGCAGAGAAGCTGCTTAAAATCATAATAAGTTCACAGACACCACAAAACACACCACTAGATGTGGTTCTTCCCACCAGAAAGACAAGATCTAGCCTCATCCACCAGAACACAGGCACAGGTCCCTTCCACCAGGAAGCCTAAACAACCCACTGAACCAAACTTTCCCACTGGGGGCAGACACCAAAAACAATGGGAACTATGAACAGGCAGCCTGCAGAAAGGAGACCCCAAACACAGGAAGTTAAGCAAAATGAAAAGACAGAGAAATACACAGCAGATGAAGGAGCAAGGTAAAAACCCACCAGACCAAACAAATGAGGAAACAGGCAGTCTACCTGAAAAAGAATTCAGACTAATGATAGTAAAGACGATCCAAAATCTTGGAAATAGAATGGAGAAAATACAAGAAAGGTTTAACAAGGACCTAGAAGAACTAAAGAGCAAACAAACAATGATGAACCACACAATAAATGAAATTAAAAATTTTCTACAAGGAATCAATAGCAGAATAACTGAGGTAGAAGAATAGATAAGTGACCTGGAAGATAGAGTGGAAGTAACTACTGCAGAGCAGAATAAAGAAAAAAGAATGAAAAGAATTGAGGGCAGTCTCAGAGACCTCTGGAACAAAATTAAATGCACCAACATCCGAATTATAGGGGTTCCAGAAGAATAAGAGAAAGGATTGAGAAAACAAAGGATTGAGAAAATATTTGAAGAGATTATAGTTGAAAATTTCCCTACTATGGGAAAGGAAATAGTTAATCAAGTCAAGGAAGTACAGAGAGTCTCATACAGGATAAATACAAAGAGAAACACGTCAAGACACTTATTAATCACACTATCAAAAATTAAATACAAAGAAAAAATATTAAAAGAAACAAGGGAAAAACAACAAATAACATTCAAAAGAATCCCCATAAGGTTAACAGCTGATCTTTCAGTAGAAACTCTGCAAGCCAGAAAGGAGTGGCAGGTCATATTTAAAGTGATGAAAAGGAAAAATCTACAACCAATATTACTCTACCCAGCAAGGATCTCATTCAGATTCGACGGAGAAATTAAAACCTTTACAGCCAAGCAAAAGCTAAGAAAATCCAGCACCACCAAACCAGCTTTACAACAAATGCTAAAGGAGCTTCTCTAGGCAGGAAACACAACAGAAGGAAAAGACCTACAATAACAAACCACAAACAATTAAGAAAATTAGGAACTGACATATTGGTAACTACCTTAAACGTATGTGGATTAAATGCTCCAAACAAAAGACAGAGACTGGCTGAATGGATACAAAAAAAAGACCCATATATACATTGTCTACAAGAGACCCACTTCAGACGTAGGGACACATACAGACTGAAAGTAAGGGGATGGAAAAAGATATTCCATGCAAATGGAAAGCAAAAGAAAGCTGGAGTAGCCATTCTCATATCAGAAAAAAGAGACTTTAAAATAGAGACTATTACAAGAGACAAAGAAAGACACTACATAATGATCAAGGGATCAATCCAAGAAGAAGATATAATAATTGTAAATATTTAACCAACCAACATAGGAGCACCTCAATAAATAAGGCAATTGCTAACAGCCATAAAAGGGGAAACTGATAGAAACACAATCATAGTAGTGGAATTTAACACCCTATTTTCACCAATGGACAGATCATCCAAAATGAAAATAAATAAGGAAACACAAGCTTTAAATGATACATTAAAAAAGGTGCACTTAATTGATATTTATAGGACATTCCATCCAAAACAATAGAATACACTTTCTTCTCAAGTGCTCATGGAACATTCTCCAGGATAGATCATATCTTGGGTCAAAAATCAAGCCTTGGTAAATTTAAGAAAACTGAAATTGTATCAAGTATCATTTCCAACCACAACGCTATAAGACTAGATATGAATTATAGGAAAAATCTGTAAAAAATACAAACACATGGAGGCTAAAAATACACTATTTAATAATCAAGAGATCACTGAAAATATCAAAGAGGAAATCAAAAAAAATACCTAGAAAAAAATAACAATGAAAGCACGACCCAAAATCTGTGGGATGCATCAAAAACAGTTCTAAGAGAGAAGATTATAGCAATACAATCCTATCTCAAGGAACAAGAAACATGTCAAATAAACAACCCAACCTTACACCTAAAGCAATTAGAGAAAGAAGAACAAAAAAAATCCCAAAGTTAACAGAAGGAAAAAAATCATAAAGATCAGATCAGAAATAAATGAAAAAGAACTGAAGTAAATGATAACAAAAATCAATAAAAATAAAAGCTGGTTCTTTGAGCAGATAAACAAACTGAGAAAACATTAGACAGACTCATCAAGAAAAAGAGGGAGAACACTCAAATCAATATAATTAGAAATGAAAAAGGAGAAGTAACAACTGACACTGCAGAAATACAAAGAATCATGAGAAATTACTACAAACAATTACTATAAACATTACATAACTATATGCCAATAAAATGGACAACCTGGAAGAAATGGACAAATTCTTAGAAAGCACAACCTTCTGAGAGTGATCCAAGAAGAAATAGAAAATATAAACAGACCAATCACAAGCACTGAAATTGAGACTGTGATTAAAAATCTTCCAACAAACAAAAGCCCAGGGACAGATGGCTTCACAAGCGAATTCTATCAGTCATTCAGAGAAGAGCTAACACCTAACCTTCTGAAACTCTTCAAAAATAGAGCAGAGGGAGGAACACTCCCAAACTCATTCTATGAGGGCACCATCACCCTGATACCAAAAGCAGACAATGATGTCACAAAAAAAGAAAACAAGTCAATATCACTGATGAACACAGATGTGAGAATCCTGAACAAAATACTAACAAACATAACCCAACAGTACATTAATAAGATCATACACCATGATCAAGCGAGGTTTATCCCAGGAATGCAAGGATTCTTCAAAATACACAAATAAATGTGATAAATGATATTAACTAATTGAAGGATAAAAACCATATGATCATCTCAATAGATGCAGAGAAATCTTTTGACAAAATTCAACACCCATTTATGATTTTAAAAAATCCCTCCAGAAAGTAAGTATAGAAGGAACATACCTCAACATAATAAAGGCCATATGTGACAAACTCACAGCCAACATCATCCTCAATGGTGAAAAACTGAAACCATTTCTACTAAGATTAGGAAAAAGACAAGGTTGCCCACACTCACCACTATTATTCAACATAGTTTTGGAAGCTTTAGCCACAGAAATCAGAGAAGAAAAAGAAATAAAAGGAATCCAAATTAGAAAAGAAGAAGTAAAGCTGTCACTGTTTACAGATGACATGATACTATACATAGAGAATCCTAAAGATGCTACCAGAAAACTACTAGAGCTAATCAATGAATTTGATAAAGTAGCAGGATACAAATTTAATGCACAGAAATCTCTTGCATTCCTATACACTAATGATGAAAAATCTGAAAGTGAAATCAAGAAAACACTCCCATTTACCATTGCAACAAAAAGAATAAAATATCAAGGAATAAACCTACATAAGGAGACAAAAGACCTGTATGCATAAAATTATAAGACACTGATGAAAGAAATCAAAGATGATACAAATAGATGGAGAGATATACCATGTTTTTGATTGGAAGAATCAACGTTGTGAAAATGATTCTACTACCCAAAGCAATCTACATATTCAATGCAATCCCTATCAAACTATCACTGGCATTTTTCACAGAACTAGAACAAAAAATTTCACAATTTGTATGGAAACACAAAAGACCCTGAATAGCCAAAGCAAGAAAGGACAGCCTCTTCAATAAGTGGTGCTGGGAAAACTGGACAGGTACATGTAAAAGTATGAGATTAGATCACTCCCTAACACCATACACAAAAATAAGCTCAAAATGGATTAGAGACCTAAATGTAAGGCCAGAAAGTATCAAACTCTTAGAGGAAAACATAGGCAGAACACTCTATGACACAAATCACAGCAAGATCCTTTTTGACCCACCTACTAGAGAAATGGAAATAAAAACAAAAATAAACAAATGGGACCTAATGAACCTTCAAAGCCTTTGCACAGCAAAGGAAACCATAAACAAGGTGAAAAGACAACCCTCAGAATGGGAGAAAATATTTGCAAATGAAGCAACTGACAAAGGGTTCATCTCCAAAATTTATAAGCAGCTCATGCAGCTCAAATACAAAAAAACAAACAACCCAATCCAAAAATGGGCAGAAGACCTAAATAGACATTTCTCCAAAGAAGATATACAGACTGCCAACAAACACATGAAAGAATACTCAACTTCATTAATCATTAGAGAAATGCAAATCAAAACTACAATGAGATATCATCTCACACCAGTCAGAATGGCCATCATCAAAAAATCTAGAAACAATAAATGCTGGAGAGGGTGTGGAGAAAAGGCAACCCTCTTACACTGTTGGTGGGAATGTAAATTGATACAGCCACTGTGGAGAACAGTATGAAAGTTCCATAAAAAACTACAAATAGAACTACCATGTGTCCCCGCAATCCCACTACTAAGCATATACCCTGAGAAAACCATAATTCAAAAAGAGTCATGTACGAAAATGTTCATTGCAGCTCTATTTACAATAGCCCAGAGATGGAAACAACCTAAGTGTCCATCATTGGATGAATGAGTAAAGAAGATGTGGCACATATATACAATGGAATATTACTCAGCCATAAAAAGAAACGAAATTGAGCTATTTGTAATGAGGTGGATAGACCTAGAGTCTGACATACAGAGTGAAGTAAGTCAGAAAGAGAGAGACAGGTACCGTATGCTAACACATATATATGGAATTTAAGAAAAAAAATGTCATGAAGAACCTACAGGTAAGACAGGAATAAAGACACAGACCTACTAGAGAATGGACTTGAGGATATGTGGAGGGGGAAGGGTAAGCTGTGACCAAGCGAGATACAGGCATGGACATATATACACTACCAAACGTAAGGTAGATAGCTAGTGGCAGGCAGCTGCATAGCACAGGGAGATCAGCTCTGTGCTTTGTGACAGCCTGGAGGGGTGGGATAGGGAGGGTGGGAGGGAGGGAGACGCAAGAGGGAAGAGATGTGGGAAGATATGTATATGTATAACTGATTCACTTTGTTATAAAGCAGAAATTAACACACCATTGTAAAGCAATTATACTCTAATAAAGATGTGAAAAAATAATCAAAATTAAAAAAAATTAAAAATAAATAAAAAATTTAAAAAAGGAAGTGGAAACTCTGAAGTCCATGCTTAATATAGAATCAAATTTTGAGCTAGACCATTCCTCTGATCCAACTCTCTCATGTTAGAAGGCCCAGGAATGCTGAGTGACTGGCCCAACATCACACAGCAAGGTAGGAGCAAAGGTGAAACAAGAACCAAAGCATGGCAAGTAGAGTAATTAAGAGTAGACCAACCTTGGATGTGTTCAAGGTATAGACTTGATTTTTCAAATAGTTGCCAAACCTGCTTTGAGCTAATTGGCACAGAGGTACTGTAGAAACACCTGGATTTTATGAAAAGAGGAGCAAGGATTTTACATTGCAAGTTCAAGGGCAAATATCCACATTTGCCAGCCCATGCTGAGTCTCAAGAGACTCCAAGATCGCACTTCACCTCCATGCTGACAGCTACAGAGACTGCCTGTACTCAGAGTGCAGTCACACTGGGAGCCTCTCAGAGTATTTTATCCTTAATTTAAATCCTATTGATTATTCAGCATGTTCAAGAGTTTAACCAGTCATCAAAGTTTAAACTGCCTCGGTTCTGCATACAGCAAGGCAGGAAATTAGCTCCTCAGCCCTGAATCCAAGTGGAAATAAAGGTGGACTGGTGAGAAACTGACCCTACTTTTGTACATATGACTCCACCTAAAGCTCTGCTGAGAGAAGGGCAGAGAGCACACACAGCTCCAATAGCCCCAAAGCAGACACTGGCATCCCTCGATGCCCAGAGACAGCAAGTTCTTCCGGGGGGCACACGTGTTGCTGGATGGATGGAAGAAACCTCCTGCCCCCTGTTCTTCCCACACTGCAGTACTTATCTTTAATATCCCATGCAGAAAAGAGTGCAGCAAGGAGACCCCCAATTTTTGAGCCATCGTGTAGCAAGCACCTTAGAGGATGAAGATTTTCCTGGCTCAAAGCCTGTGACAGGAACTGTTTTAAAGTAGACTCACCCTTGAAGCCTTCTATCACCGAGTGAGAGAAGATCATTTAATGGATCATGCCCTTCACAATGACGAAACGGAGAATGCTTTTTACCAAGCATCAGCCTCCCAGACAGTTAAGTAGTTTATATGTACACACATATTTGAGTATGGAAACATTGCAGGAAATGGAAAGGGCTGGGAGGATAAAAACCACATCAGCAAGACCCTCACAGAATACAAAGTTTATGTGTCTTCTCAAAAATCTGTCTTCCTGAATACGTCTCTTCCTAAATCAGGATCAGGCCCCCACCCACCATGACCACCTCTTTTCCCTACTCAGCCCTACACAGTGCCCAGCAGAGCCATCAGAGGCTGTTTTGCTAGGTGTTGGATTAGGGCAAATGGTACAAGACAGAGTCAACACTCAATGGCTTTTTGCCAATTGACTGAGATTAAATTACATCAGGCACCCCTGGAATTGATGGAGATGTTTCCAATTATCTGTCTAAGCAGGTCCCCACTCTGCTCCAGCCACTTCTCCTGAGGGAGAGGCAACCCCATGGAGGTCTCCTCCTTCAATCCATTCATAAGATGTGTTTCAGATTATTCCTTCCTTGAGAATTTTGTCTGTTCACATGTGTTTCATCTTTACTTGATTTTCTAAGCATTGGCTGTGGCATCTCAACCTAATAGCTGGATCAGCTGAGTGTGTAAAAGCATCACAAGATTCTCCATCCCCTGTCACTGTGTTGAAAATAGGGAATCTAAACATAGAATGAACTTTACTTTTGTGTATATAATTTTATTTCCTCCTATTTAAAGGAAGAGTGGTTCATTATGAAGTACTTAGAAAATATAGAAAAGTAGAAAGAAAATTCTGTAAATCCATCATAACTCTACCAAAATAAAATTATTGACTAACCCCTCCTTTACCCTTTATTATACACATTTACATGTACATAGAAAACTAAGAGTTACATTTATTGAGTACTTTGGTAAGTGTTCAGACACGTTATTTCATTGAATTCTCACTGTAATTCTAGGTAGTAAGTACAACTATCACCATCTGTGATTATACTGTATATGAAATTTTGTTGGAATTTTTTTTGCTTTTAACATTAAAAATAAGCATTTTCCACTTTTCTAAAATTTTTATGGCTTTTTTTCTTTTGAGTTTTTGTGGTATTATATTTAGTCATCTTGGCTGGTTTAATCACGTTGTTGTTGTTTATTTTTTGGCCGTGCCACACAGCATGTGGGATCTTAGTTCCCTGACCAGGAATTGAACCCACACCCCCTGCAATGGAAGTGCAGAGTCTTAACCACTGGGATGCCAGGGAAGTCCCCTATGGCTATCATTTTTAATGATTTTATATTTTTACTTTAGACGTACTTTACGATGTTTTTTTTAAAGATTTAAGTTGTTTTCAATTTGTTGTTTTATAAATAACACTATGATGAACATCTTCATGCCTGTTTTCTGTATTTAACATTATTTCTCTAAGATAGTTTCTCAGAAATGGAACAACTAGGTCAAATGGGTATAAATATTTTTAAAAGGTTTATTCAGTTATTTGCAGAACAGATCCCTGTGATTTAGAGCAATTTTATGTAATTTAAAGAATGTGATATATGTCATTATCAGAAGTTACTAATTATATTATCCTAAGAGCGAAACAGCACTTGAAGCAATCTTAAAACTGTAACGTTTCACCCCAAACTTTCATGCAAAACTAAAAATGCTACTTAATATAAATGAGTAAAAGCTTTTTAAAAGTGTGCTAGTGTAATACAAGCTGTTTGTGGGTAGTTTGGTAAATAAAAGCATAAAGCATCTAAAATTTAGCCATACTCACAGTAGCACCCAGAGATTGTCAAATTTAAGATTTCAGTGGGTTTCTTTCCATTCCTTAGTAGGGAGGTTAGATAAATAGATAATAGTGTGTAATCCATTTTTTATACTTTTTTTTCTTTTACTGGATACAATACAATATAAACCTTCTAAAGGATCTTGATGCTTCTACTCATGTGATTCCCAGGGGTATCATACAAATGAACACACTCCACAGTTTTTGGGGAGTGCAACTGCAGGCTGCCCAGCAGCTAGAGAACAGACTGTTCTCCATGGTTTGATTAGGGGATGACATAGAGTCAATCCCTTGCTACTAAAGCCCAGATCCCAGCGAGAAGAAGGTTCTCTGGCCTCTATCACTGTTGTGTCAGACCGGATGCCTGAGCATTCATGCTTGTATTAAACAAAATGCCCATCAGCTCTCTGCTGACCTGGGGAAGGTGACAGATTTCAAGAAAATGAAACTTTGACCAGGGACGGACTCCTCTTAGCTGAGCAGCGGGAACTTTGATGACTAATTTGTCCAGCCCACCAAGATAGAGTATGTGCTGCTAAAGGTATTTTTAGAAGTCTAATCTAGCTGGGGGAGGGTGGTGTTGAATCTAGTTTTGTACTTAGATTCAGAGACAAACAGTGTAACCTATCGAAAGCACCTCCTGACCTCAGCTAAGGGGAGAGGACGCCACATTGATTGCCGGGCACTCCTTCACCCCCAGGACTGTTGGTCACGGCTTGCAGAAAGCATGCTGCTCCTGCTTCTCCAGAGCCTCTGCTCACAGTTCTCAGCTGTCATCTCCATTTCAGAATGAGGAGACGCTGAGACTCAGAGGAGATTCATCTGTGCCTGGTCTCTGCAGTTCATGGTACTTAGGAGCAAGCAGGCTGCAGCAGGGCGGCGCTGACAAGGACCAAGACAAAAACAAGCTTTTCAACTGTAAAAGAACAGTGACTACCCAACTGGGCTCTCTCGAGTTTGTCATGGTTGGTGCAGCTCTCGTACAGACCCACCCCAGTTAAGAATTCTTGAAATTAGAGCAGGAAGAGACCTTGGAAATAATGTGGGTGAGAAATTACAAACTGCTGCCCTTCACAGATGGAGTGCCAGCAACTGATATCATCCCCAGAAGTGGATTTAAAACATTTAAGTGTGTTGCCAAAATGTAAAGTTCAGGCGGTTTCACGTCAAAGTCTGTGTTTCTGGCTTACCTTGAACAATTGAGACATCTTCCAGCAGCGAGTTTCTTTCTTGCTTGAAAGCATGAGCTGCACTCCTTCGGGGGTGTGTAGTCTCCAGTTTGCCACATCACCCCCTTTCCCTACTACATCACATGCTTCTTACCTAGCAACACCCAGATTTCCTAAGACCTCTTTTGCAGATAAGCACATTGACCTCTGGAGACTCTTATGACCAGCCCAACGTCAGACAACTTATTTCCTTGCTCTTGGCCACAGGCATGCATCAGCCGCAACTACATACTGCTTACGAGGTCTCTGCAAAATGGCTTCACGGTCTTTTATAAACTTCTAGGACCTCCTCCCTTCCTTTTAAAGCCCAGGTGATCTCTTTCTTCATTTCTGAATTAAAGTCCTTCTTTTATCAGTAAAGTGAGTAGGGTGGGGATGGGGGAAGATAGAGCTTTTCAATAGAAAACCCCTGTTCAGTGACTCTCAACGCTGGGAAGCATTTGTGGTCTCTCTAACCTCAGCTGCACATTATAATCAGATGCCCTGGCCTCACCCCAGACCAACTAAGTCAGACGCTCTGGATCCAGGTGTTGGTAATTTGTAAGCTCCTCAGATGATTCCAATGTGTCATCATGATCTCTGCTCACTACCTGAGGTTGTGAACCCAGCTTCCCTGCTGAGGGCTCATGAGCCCTCCTGGGTAATTTACATCAGTTTGAAGCCTTCTAGAAAATGAGGAGGATAGATTAGGTTTATGATTTCCAACTTGGGATGCTTTGTCCCTTGGAATCCACCAGGGAAATTATGAGGTCATTGAGCTACTTCCTGATAGAGATTGCACACTTACCCATGTTAAGGCATATTTACACATGTTAATAAAGATGTTAAGTTTATTTGCTTCTGCTTGGAATTACATTTACTTGTGTGGTGATTCTACTTGTAAAATATGGGGTTTCTGGGGGGGAGAGGAAAATATTGGTGATTAAAAACTGAGAGAAGGAGGAAGGGAAGAAGGAAGGAAGCGGGGGAGGGAAGGAGGAAGATATTTAGAGAAAGAGAGAAAGGGAAAGAGAGAACAGTCTGGCACTCTGTGGTTTGATGATTACACCTGGAAAGAGAAAAATGACTTCTGAGGGAGTGCATAGTCTTTGAACATCCCTCTACCTTAAAAGAATTATATTCTAACACAATTCTTTTTAAACAGAACTTCCTTCCTAGCCCCCTTCTTTGTGGAATGTTCTAATACCTGGACGCCAACACCCCTGAAAAAGATTGGCCCTTAATTCAGGGACCCCAACCCAGGAGGCCTGTTTTACCTTAATGAGCCCAGCAGTTTGACAGCCAGAACCAGGCAAGGCAACAGGTACAAAGACAATGTTGTTGGGATACATGTCAGTGGGCAGTGACAAAAAATAAAACATTTTGCTACATGACAGATAAGTGCTCCTTGATGATCTGCCTGCTTTTATTTTTTCGAAGTCTTCTTCCTGCTTTATTCTCACCCAGCCATTAAGTTATTCTAGCCAACATGACCATTTCCTCAATAAATATTTTCTTTGCCTAAAACTAGGAGGAATTTCATCAAGGAAGCAGAGGATGTGTTCATTAGGCTGGTTTTTCTCTTTGCTGCATCTCCTGGGGAATTGCCCCCTTGAGTTTCACTCTTGTGAATGAAAGCAGATCTGGTGACAATTGCTAGGCAACGTGTCACCATAAATATTTCATCAGTGAAAGAGTCTGTCTCAGAGAAGCCATCCTTCATCTGTTCTGATACTTCAGCTCTCCTTTATAAAAAGAATAGAAAAAAAATAACAGAACTCCATGACCCCTACATTCCCTGATATCCATGATGAGAAACTGATGACAAAGGAATCAAGTAGAAAATTCTTAAAATCCAGGCAATGGCAATCATTAGAAAATATAATTCAAAAAAAAATCCCATTCACAATATTGTCTTAGCTTGGGCTGCTATTAGAAAAATGTCATAGACTGGGTGGCCTAAACAACAGACATTTATTTCTCACAGTTCTAGAAGCTAGAAGTCCAAGATCAAGGTTCTGGCAGATTCTGATCTTGGTGAGGGCCCTCTTTCTGACCTTAAGTTGATTGTCTTCAATGAGATATCACCTCACACAAGTCAGAATGGCCATCATCAAAAAATCTACAGACAATAAATGCTGGAGAGGATGTGGAGAAAAGGGAACCCTCCTACACTGTTGTTGGGAATATAAATTGGTACAGCCTCTATGGAGGACAGTATGGAGGTTCCTTTAAAAATTAAAAATAGAGCTATCATGTGATCCAGCAATCCCACTCTTGGGCATATACCCAGAGAAAAGCATGGTTCAAAAGGATACATGCACCCCAATGTTCATTGCAGCACTGTCTACAATAGCCAGGACATGGAAACAAGCTAGATGTCCATCAACAGATGAATGGATAAAGAAACTGTGGTACATGTATGCAATGGAATATTACTCAGCCATTAAAAAGAATGAAATAATACCATTTGCAGAGACATGGATGGATCTAGAGATTGTCATACTAAATGAAGTAGGTCAGACAGAGAAAGACACATATCATATGAGATCGTTTATATGCAGAATCTAAAAAAATGATACAAATGAACTTATTTACAAAACAGAAACAGACTCACAGACTTAGAGAATGAATTTATGGTTACCAGGGGGAAGGGGAAGGGGGAGGGATAGACTGGAACTTTGAGATTGACATGTACACACTGTTATATTTAAAATAGATAATTAACAAGAACCTATTGAAAATAAATAAATAAAAAGATGATTGCCTCCCTGCTGCATCCTCACATGGTGAGAAAGGAAGCACTGATGTTTCTCCTTATAAGGACACTAATCCCATCATGGGGGCTCCACCCTCATGACCTCATCTAAACCTAATCACCCCAAAAGTCTCACTTCTTAATACCATCACACTGAGGGTTAGGGTTTCAACATATGAATTGGGGGGGGGACACAAACATTCATTCTATAACAAGTATCAACTAAAAAATTGTAAATTATGCTCATCAAACATTTGCAGTGAAACATTGGCACATTATTACAAAGAAAATAAAGGATTCGATGGTGACTGAACACTATAATTACAACTATTTCTTTTCAAAAAAATACCAAAACATAATGGTGACAAAAATCTAGAACATAACCAAAATATCAAGAGAGGTTTTCTTAGGGGATTTGAACTATGGGTGTAGTAGACAGAATTCTAAGGTGGCCTTCCCAAGATTCCCACCTTCTCATGTGTATGCTGTATAATCCTTCACTTGAGTGGGCAGGACCTAAAAACATGATGGAATATCACTCCTATAGTTATGTTATGTTATATGGCAAAAAGGGATTTTTCAGATATAAATAAGATTCCTAGTCGATTGAATTAAAAGGAAGATTATCCTGGGTGGACCTGACCTAATCAGGTGAAAGAAAGGCTATGAACTGCCTATGGGGACCATGTGGCAAGGAACTGTGAGTGACCTCTAGGAGCTGAGAGTAATCCCCAGCTGACACTTAACAAGAAAATAGGGACTTCAATTCTACAAGGAACTGAATTCAGCAACAACCTTGAATGAGCTTGGAAGATGACCCCAAACTCCAAACGAGAACCAGAGCATAGCCAACAACTTGATAGTGCCCCCTGAGACCCTGAACCAAGACCCAGGTAAGCTATGCCCAGACTCAACCCACAGAAACTATGAGATAATACATTTGTGTTGTTTTATGATGCTTGTGGTATTTTATTATGCAGCAATAGAAAACTAATATGGGGGGGGTGATTGTCTTTTTCTGTATTTCTTGTATAACAAACTGAGTACAAAGTTGAAGACTCCATTTGGAACACAGAATTTTTAAAGACTAAGTACATCATCATTGGCATCCTGAGCAGATGAAGTTTCCCCCTAATTTCCTGGCCCTTGGGCCACTTTCACAAACTTCCTTTCTGACCCTCACTAAGTGAGAGAGTTTCATCATGGCACTAACTCAGAATCTATTTTTTTAGAAGTATGCCTTGTAAATGGACCTTACTCTGGGATAAACTTCCTAAGGAAATAATTAGAAAAGATCATAAGAATGGATATAAAGAGATGTCCATCACTATCTTGCTTATGAAGATAAAATTCAAAACATACAAAGGGTCTAGTAATCGGAGACTGATTAACCAAAGTATGTTTCATTCATTCAATAGAATACTATGCACCCATTTTAAAGATTATATACCTCAGTGTTATTAATATAATGTTTCTGATATAGGGTCATGAGTAAAAAAAAAACAGGTTACAAGACCTTATGTTTAACAGAATCTCAATTTGTTAAAAAAAAAAAGATAGATATGTATATTGATACACATATGGATATAGAGATAGAGATAGATGAAAAGGTATCTGAAAGGAGGTACATCAAGGTGAAAAGAGTAGTTATCTCTAGAGGTTGTTATATAGTATTTTTCTTTTTGTTCATTTGGACATTCTAATTTATCTTCAATGAAAATAGATTTCTGTTCAATTTTTCAAATGCAAAGAAAAAATTAACTGTTCAATAGATTAAAACTGTAGAAGATACATGAGGCAGCTCATTATAAGAAAGATTTCCATTTCTATTTAATAGTTGATACCTTTGGCTTTCATTAAGTTTTGTTAATATTCCTGTTTGTCCTCATGTTTACAGTAATGGTTATGTCTATTGATGGATTCTAAGAAAGATTTGGTCTCCATAATACTCAAATAAGTCTGCTTTTTAACATTAATGGCATATTTACCAGATGCAAATCTTGGAAGTCAGTACTCAGTTATGCTTGTTGTTGTGGTTTCAAAACATACAAAAAGCACTGGGAATGCCACATTCATGATATTTACCGATGCTTCCATTATGAAACTCCCAGTAGAAGACAGTCTTAAGGAGAAAATAAACCCTTTCAATCATCTTCCATTCACCTTAAACTGAAGTGCGGGTAATAATCTCACTTTTTCAGGTTCAGAGTTCTCATGTTCTCTGCCAAAGCCATCAAAACAAAAGCCACTTAAAGGCATGGGATTGCACTTCAAGATGGCAGAGGAGTAAGACATGGAGATCACCTTCCTCCCCACAAATACATCAAAAATACATCTACATATGGAACAACTCCTACAGAATACCTACTGAACTCTAGCAGAAGACCTCAGACTTCCCAAAAGGCAAGAAACTCCCCCACCTACGTGGGTAGGGCAAAAGAAAAAAGAAAAAACAGAGACAAAAGAATAGAGACGGGACCTGCACCTCTGAGAGGGAGCTGTGAAGGAGGAAAAGTTTCCACACACTAGGAAGCCCCTTCACTGGTGGAAAAAGGGGGTGGGCTGGGGAGAAGCTTTAGAGCCATGTAGGAGAGCACAGCAACAGGGGTGCAAAGTGGAGAGATTCCTGCACAGAGGATCAGTGCTGACCAGCACTCACCAGCCTGAGAGGTTTGTCTGCTCACCCGCCGGGGCAGGTGGGGCTGAGAGATGAGGCTCGGGCTTTGGACGTCAGATCCCAGGGAGAGGACTGGGGTTGGCTGCATGAACACAGCCTGAAGGGGGCTAGTGCACCACAGCTAGCTGGGAGGGATTCTGGGAAAAGTCTGGACCTGTGTGAGAGGCAAGAGACCATTGTTTCGGGGTGCACGAGGAGAGGGGATTCAGAGCACCACCTAAACGAGCTCCAGAGATGAGCGTGAGCCACGGCTATCAGCGCAGACACCAGAGATGGGCATCAAATGTTAATTCTGCTGCTGAAGCCACCAAGAAGCCTATGTGCAAGCACAGGTCATTATCTACACCTCCCCTACCAGGAGACTGTGCAGCCTGCCACTGCCAGGATCCCAGGATCCAGGGACAACTTCCCCTGGAGAACACACGGTGTGCCTCAGGCTGGTGCAAAATCACGCCAGTCTCTGCTGCTGCAGGCTCAGCCCGCATTCTGCACCCCTCCCTCCCCCAGGCCTGAGTGAGCCAGAGCCCCCTACTCAGCTTCTCCTTTAACCCCCTCCTGTCTGGGCAAAGAACAGATGCCAGAGGGCAACCTACATGCAGAGGTGGGGTCAAATCCAAAGGTGAACCCAGAGAGCTGTGCGACCAAAGAAGAGGAAGGGAAATTTCTCCATGCAGCCTCAGGAGCAGTGGATTAAATCTCCACAATCAACTTGATGTACCCTGCATCTGTGGACTATCTGAATAGACAATGAATCATTCCAAAATACAGGCAATGGACTTTGGGAGCAACTGTAGACTTGGGGTTTACTGTATGCAACTGACTAGTTTCTTATTTTTATGTTTATCTTAGTACAGTTTTTAACGCTTGTTATCATTGGTAGATTTGTTTATTGGTTTGGTTGCTGTCTTCTTTTTTTTCCTTACTTTTAAATATTTTTATTTTAATAATGTTTCTTTTAATTTATTTTATTTTAATTTATTTTTTTTTCTACCTTTTCTTCTGAGCTGTGTGGCTGACAGGGTCCTGGTGCTCTGGTGGGGTGTCAGACCTGAGCCTCTGAAGTGGGAGAGCTGAGTTCAGGACATTGGACCACCAGAGACCTCCCGGCACCACATAACATTAATCGGCGAGAGCTCTCCGAAACATCTCCATCTAAATGCTAAGACCCAGCTGCACGCAACAACCAGCAAGCTCCAGTGCTGGACACCTCATGCCAAACAACTAGCAAGACAGAAACACAATGCCACCCATTAGCACAGAGGCTGTCTAAAATCATAAGTTCACAGACACCACAAAACACACCACCGGATGTGGTCCTACCCACTAGAGAGACAAGATCCAGCCTCAACAGCCAGAACACAGGCACCAGTCGCCTCCACCAGGAAGCCTGCCCAACCCACTGAACTAACCTTAGCCACTGGGGGCAGACATCAAAAAACAATGGGAACTATGAAACTGCAGCCTGTGAAAAGGAGACCCCAAACACAGTAAGTTAGCAAAATGAGAAGAAAGAGAAATACACAGTGGATGGAGGAGCAAGGTAAAAACCCACCAGACCTAACAAATGAAGAGGAAATAGGCAGTCTACCTGATAAACAATTCAGGGTAATAATAGTAAAGATGATCCAAAATCTTGGAAATAGAATGGAGAAAATACAAGAAAGGTTTAAAAAAGACCTAGAAGAACTAAAGAGCAAACAAACAATGATGAACAACATGAAAAATGAAATTAAAAATTCTCTAGGAGGAATCAATAGCAGGATAACTGAGGCAGAAGAATGGATAAGTGACATGGAAGATAAAATAGTGGAAATAACTACCACAGAACAGAATAAAGAAAAAATAATGAAAAGAATTGAGGACAGTCAGAGACCTCTGGGACAACATTAAATGAACCAACATTCAAATTGTAGGAGTAACAGAAGAAGAAGAGAAAAAAAAGGGTCTGAGAAAATACTTGAAGAGATTATATTTGAAAACTTCCTTAATATGGGAAAGCAAATAGTCAATCAAGTCCAGGAAGCACAGAGTCCCATACAGGATAAATACAAGGAAAAACACACCAAGACACATATTAATCAAACTATCAAAAATTAAATACAAAGAAAAAATATTAAAAGCAGCAAGGGGAAAACAACAAATAACATACAAGGGAATCCCCATAAAGTTAACAGCTGATCTTTCAGCAGAAACTTGCAAGCCAGAAGGGAGTGGCAGGACATATTTAAAGTGATGAAAGGGAAAAACCTACAACCAAGATTACTCTACCCAGCAAGGATCTCATTCAGATTTGACAGAGAAATTAAAACCTTTGCAGGCAAGCAAAAGCTAAGAAAATTCAGCACCACCAAATCAGCTTTACAGCAAATGCTAAAGGAACTTCTCTAGGCAGGAAACACAAGAGAAGGAAAGACCTACAAAAACAAACCCAAAACAATTAAGAAAATGGTAATAGGAACATATATATCGATAAACACCTTAAATGTAAAAAGATTAAATGCTCCAACCAAAAGACATAGATGACTGAATGGATACAAAAACCAGACCCATATATAGACTGTCTACAAGAGACCCACTTCAGACCTAGGGAAACATACAGACTGAAAGTGAGGGGATGGAAAAAGATATTCCTTGCAAATGGAAATCAAAAGAAAGCTGGAGTAGCCATTCTCATATCAGACAAAATAGACTTTAAAATAAGATTATTATAGGAGACAAAGAAGGACACTAAATAATGATCAAGGGATCAATCCAAGAAGAAGATATAACAATTATAAATATTTATGCACCCAACATAGGAGCACCTCAAAACATAAGGCAAATGCTAACAGCCTTAAAAGGGGAAATCAGCAGTAACACAATCATAGTAGGGGACTTTAACACCCCACTTTCACCAATGGACAGATCATCTAAAATGAAAATAAATAAGGAAACTAAAGCTTTAAATGACACATTAAACAAGAGGGACTTAGTTGATAATTATAGGACAGTCCATCCAAAAACAATAGAATACAATTTCTTCTCAAGTATTCATGGAACCTTGTCCAGGATAGAACATATCTTGGGTCACAAATCAAGCCTTGGTAAATTTAAGAAAATTGAAGTTTTATCAAGTATCTTTTCCAACCACAGCACTATGAAATGACATAACAATTACAGGAAAAAAATTGTAAAAATTACAAACAAATGGAGGCTAAACAATACACTACTAAATAACCAAGAGATCAATAAAGAAATCAAAGAGGAAATCAAAAAATACCTAGAAACAAATGACAATGAAAACACGATGACCCAAAACCTATGGGATGCATTAAAAGCAGTTCTAAGAGGGAAGTTTATAGCAATAAAATCCTACCTCAAGAAACAAGAAAAAACTCAAATAAAAAACTTAACCTTACACCTAAAGCAAATAGAGAAAGAAGAAGAACAGAAACAACAACAACAAAACACAAAAGTTTGCAGAAGGAAAGAAATTGTAAAGATCACATCAGAAATAAATGAAAAAGAAATGAAGGAAATAATAGCAGAGATCAATAAAACTAAAAGCTGGTTCTTTTTTTTTTTTAATTGCGGTACGTGGACCTCTCACTGTCGTGGCCTCTCCCATTGAGGAGCACAGGCTCCGGACGCGCAGGCTCAGTGGCCATGGCTCACAGGCCTAGCCGCTCCGTGGCATGTGGGGTCTTCCCGGACCGGGGCATGAACCCGTGTCCCCTGCATCGGCAGGCGGACTCTCAACCACTGCGCCACCAGGGAAGCCCAAAGCTGGTTCTTTGAGAGGATAAACAAAATTGATAAACCATTAGCCAGACTCATCAAGAAAAAAAGGGAGAAGACTCAAATCAACAAAATTAGAAATGAAAAAGTAGAAGTAACAACTGACACTACAGAAATACAAAGCATCATTAAAGATTACTACAAGTAATATATGACAATAAAATGGACAACCTGGAAGAAATGGACAAATTCTCAGAAATGCACAACCTTCTGAGACTGAACCAGGAAGAAATAGAAAATATTAACAGACCAGTCACAAGCACTGAAATTGAGACTATGATTAAAAATCTTCCAACAAACAAAAGCCCAGGACCAAATGGCTTCACAGGTGAATTCTATCAAACATTTAGAGAAGAGCTAACACCCATCCTTCTCAAACTCTTCCAAAATATAGCAGAGGGAGGAACACTCCCAAACTCATTCTACAAGGCCACCATCACCCTGATACCAAAACCAGACAAAGATGTCACAAAAAAAGAAAACTACAGGCCAAAATCACTGATGAACATAGATGCAAAAACCCTTAACAAAATAGTAGCACACAGAATCCCACAGCACATTAAAAGGATCATACACCATGATCAAGTGGGGATTATCCCAGGAATGCAAGGATTCTTCAATATACACAAATCAGTCGATGTGATACACCATATTTACGAACTGAAGGATAAAAACCATATGATCATCTCAATAGACGCAGAACACGCTATTGACAAAATTCAGCAGCCGTTAATGATAAAAATCCTCCAGAAAGTAGGCATAGAGGGAACTTACCTAAACATAAAAAAGGCCATATATGACAAACCCACAGCCAACATCATTGTCAATGGTGAAAAACTGAAACTATTTCCACTAAGTTCAGGAACAAGACAAAGCTGCCCACTCTCACCACTATTATTCAACATAATTTTGGAAGTTTTACCCACAGCAATCATAGATGAAAAAGAAATAAAAGGAATCCGAATTGGAAAAGAAGGAGTAAAAGTGTCACTGTTTACAGTTAACATGATATTATACATAGAGAATCTTAAAGATACTACCAGAAAACTACTAGAGCTAATCAATGAATTTAGTAAAATAGCAGGATACAAAATTAATGCACAGAAATCTCTTGCATTCCTATACACTAATGATGAACTATATGAAAGAGAAATTAAGGAAACACTCCCATTTACCATTACAACAAAAAGAATAAAATACCTAGGAATAAACCTACCTAAGGAGACAAAAAAGCTGTATACAGAAAACTATGAGACACTGATGAAAGAAATTAAGGATGATAAAACAGATGGAGAGATATACCGTGTTCTTGGATTGGAAGAATCAACATTGTGAAAATGACTCTACTACCCAAAACAATCTACATATTCAATGCAATCCCTATCAAACTACCAATGGCATTTTTCACAGAGCTAGAACAAGAAATTTCACAATTTGTATGGAGACACAAAAGACCCCGAACAGCCAAAGCAATCTTGAGAAAGATAAACAGAGCTGGAGGTGTCAGGCTCCCTGACTTCAGACTATACTACAAAGCTACAGTAATCAAGACAGTATGGTACTGGCACAAAAACAGAAATATAGATCAATGGAACAGGATAGAAAGCCAAGAGGTAAAACCACGCACATATGGTCACCTTATCTTTGATAATGGAGGCAAGAATATACAGTGGAGAAAATACAGCCTCTTCAATAAGTGGTGTTGGGAAAACTGGACAGCTACATGTAAAAGAATGAAATTAGAACACTCCCTAACACCATAACACAAAAATAAACTCAAAATGGATTAAAGACCTAAATGTAAGACCGGACAGTATAAAACTCTTAGAGGAAAACATAAGAAGAACACTCTTTGACATAAATCACAACAAGATCTTTTTTTGACCCACCTCCTGGAGAAATTAAAACAAAAATATACAAATGGGACTCAATGAAACTTAAAAGCTTTTGCACAGCAAAGGAAACTATAAACAAGATGCAAAGACAACCCTCAGAATGGGAGAAAATACTTGCAAATGAATCAAAGGACAAAGGATTAATCTCCAAAATATATAAACAGCTCATGTAGCTCAATATTTAAAAAGACAAACAACCCAATCAAAAAATGGACAGAAGACCTAAATAAACATTTCCCCAAAGAAGATATACAGATTGCCAACAAACACATGAAAGGATGTTCAACATCACTAAGCATTAGTGAACTGCAAATCAAAACTACAATGAGGTATCACCTCACACCAGTTAGAATGGCCATCATCAAAACATCTACAAACAATAAATGCTGGAGAAGGTGTGGAGAAAAGGGAATCCTCTTGCACTGTTTGTGGGAATGTAAATTGATACAGCCACTATGGAGAACAGTATGGAGATTCCTTAAAAAACTAAAAACAGAACTAACATATGACCCAGCAATCCCATTACTGGGCATGTACCCTCAGAAAACTATAATTCAAAGAGTCATGGGCTTCCCTGGTGGCGCAGTGGTTGAGAGTCCGCCTGCCGATGCAGGGGACATGGGTTCGTGCCCCAGTCCGGGAAGATCCCACATGCCATGGAGAGGCTAGGCCCGTGAGCCATGGCCACTGAGCCTGCACGTCCAGAGCCTGTACTCCACTATGGAAGAGATCACAACAGTGAGAGGCCCGCGTACCGCAAAAAAAAAAAAAAAAAAAAAAAGAGTCATGTACCACAGTGTTCACTGCTGCTCTATTTGTGATAGCCAGCAGATGGAAGCAACCTAAGTGTCCATCGACATATGAATGGGTAAAGAAGATGTGGCACGTATATACAATGGAATATTGCTCAGCCATAAGAGGAAACGAAATTGAGTTATTTGTAGTGAGGTGGATGGACCTAGAGACTGTCATACAGAGTGAAGTAAGTCACAAAGAGAAAAAATAAATAGTGTATGCTAACACATATATATGGAATCTAAGAAAAAAAATGTCATGAAGAACTAGGGGTAAGACAGGAATAAAGACACAGACCTACTAGAGAATGGACTTGAGGATATGGGGAGGCAGAAGGGTAAGCTGTGACAAATTGAGAGACTGGCATGAACATATATACACTACCAAACGTAAAATAGGTGGCTAGCGGGAAGCAGCCATATAGCACAGGGAGATTAGCTCAGTGGTTTGTGACCACCTAGAGGGGTGGGATAGGGAGGGTGGGAGGGAGGGAGACACAAGGGAGAAGACATATGGGAACATATGTATATGTATAACTGATTCACTTCATTATAAGGCAGAAACTAACACACCATTGTAAAGCAATTATACTCCAATAAAGATGTTTAAAAAAAGAAGAAAAAAAAAAAGAAAATATCTTCCCAGTGAGGTTAAACCCTTGGTTGGAAGAGCACATCTCTGTACATGATCCAGGGAATAGAAAATCCTTTACTACTTGGAGGGTGGGTGTGAGTGAGGATTTTGCTACCAGCTGGATAACCTAGACCTGTGGTTATCAACTGGGCATGATTTTGGTCCCCAGGGGACTTTTGGCAATGTCTGGAGACATTTTGATTATCAAATCTGGAGTGAGGAATGCGCTATTGGCATCTAGTGGATAAAAGCCAGGGATGCTGCTAAACATTCTACAATGTACAGGACAACCTCATACATAAAAGGATTTCCAGTCCCAAATGTCCATAGTGTTAAGCTAGAGTGTCAGATACATGCAAAACAGGGGATGTGAAGGACCTGAAAGAGGTAGGAACAGAACTCTCTTACAAGCACAGACACCCATACATAGAGCAACAGCAAAAGTTACACCCAATAGCAGACAATATGGGACAATCAGGAGCAGACTTACCCTCCTGCCTTACACGACTAAGAAGCTAGAGAAATATATCAAAAACAACATTTATCAAACATTAGACACTTTGCGGGGAGGCAGGATGAAGCTGTGCAAAATGGATCTTGAGTCTTCGGCTGGGTATTGATCTACAGCTTGAGGCGAAATGTTTCAGACATGTTTGAGTGTACCAAGGACTGGGGAAGGAACTACCAGAAGAGTGAATAGAACAATTTCCAGGGCTCACACAGGGCTGGGTATAGTTTATGTTCCCAAAAGCTGGAGTGGAATAACCTCTTAATATACGTATGATGGGTAAGCTCCTCAGAAACATATTGACTTAGCTGTGGGGCCAAATTAGCCCTAGACTAAAAGCCTCTGTGACCAGCCCTAAGAAAACTTAAAAGTAAAGAAGATGTGGCACGTATACACAATGGAATATTACTTGGTCACGAAAAGGAACGACATTGAATAGTTTGTAGGGAGGTGGATGGACCTAGAGTCTGTCATACAGAGTGAAGTAAGTCAGAAAGAGAAAAACAAATACCATATGCTAACACATATATATGGATTCTAGAAAAATGGTACTGATGAACCTAGTGGTAGGGCAGAAATAAAGATGCAGACATTGAGAATGGACTTGAGGACACAGTAGGGGAAGGGGAGGCTGGGACATAGTGAGAGAGTAGCATTGACATATATACACTACCAAATGTAAAATAGATAGCTAGTGGGAAGCAGTCACATAGCACAGGGAGATCAGCTTGGTGCCTAGAGGAGTGGGATAGGGAGGGTGGGAGGGAGACCCAAGAGGGAGGGAATATGGAGATATATGTGTATGTATATCTTATTCACTTTGTTATACAGCAGAAACTAACACACCATTGTGAAGCAATTATACTCCAATAAAGATGTATTTTAAAAAAAGAATCAATCTGATTCCAAGTAATTGAACTGCATACCAAAACAAAATTCAATAATCTATAAAGGAATACAGCAAAATCCAGCAACCAACAACATAAAAAATATACAGTATCTGGAATCTAATTAAAAATTACCAGACAACCAAAGAAGCAGGAAAATAAGATCTGTAACCACTAGAAAAATCAACTACCAGAAACAGACCCAGAAATCACAGAGATGATAGTAATAGGAGACAAGGACATTTAAAAAGATTTTATAATTATGTTCTATATGCTGAAGAAGGTGGAGGAAAACATGACCAAGATGAGGTAAGAAAAGAAAACATAAAATACTGAGAGGGATGATATATTTCTTCACTCTGGCACTTATGAACATGCGCTGTGCTAGGCATTGGGACAAGAGAGATGATTAAGTCGCAGCCTCTGTTCTCCTGAAGTTCATCCTTTAGTAGAAAAGGTAGATGCAGAAATGATTAAATATGATAGACTGAAGTATGTCAGTGCTAGAGGAACACAGAAAGGTTGTGGGCAGCAACTACCTAGGGCCTAGGGTAGGGTTAGGGTTCTTTATCATAGGGACAAATAATAATAATAGCCAACTTCATGCAACAATAAAAATTATTGAGTAACTATATGCAAAACATATTAGAAGCTTAGGAACAAAATGGAGACATAAAAACAAAAATGAACCCTTTCTCTCTCAAAGGTAGCATTAATTGAACCCTTAAAACTCTGTGTCATTTTGTCCTTGTAACAATGCAAGATAGATACTATTATCACCCACTTTGATAGATCACATTAATGTCCCTTAATCCTCTAGTCCTCTGTGTATGCATTCCTTTTGACCTGTGACTTTGAAGTTCTTCCCCTAAAGTGGCAGAGTACATTTCCCTGCCCCTTCACTTTGGTGACATGACTTGTTTGGACCAATGAAATATTAGTAGATGTGATGGGACTAAAAACTTGGAAAATGCCAGTGCACTTGGGTTTATTTTCTTGAATATGTGCCATTACATGAGAAGAATATGCATGAAGCCAGGAAGAGGATAAGAGACAAGTGGAACAGAGTCAACCCAGCTAACCCACAGACCTGCGGTGAGAAGCAGGGTCTCTGGTGTAGATCAGCTGAACCCTAGCCCAACCCACTGATGTGTAACCTGGGACACAACCTTACTGTTGTGTCCCACTGATATTTTGGACTTGTTTGTTAGGCATCAATACCTAACTGTTATGCACCGTCTAATGAAGGGAGGGAGGTTAGAGTGACATACAGCTACCTAGTAAACAGTAGAACCAGGATTTGAATTTACATCTGCCTGACTCCAGAGCAAGCGTTTTTACACATTTACTGCTTTCCTAGAACCTCACTCCTGGGGATTTGCTCTAAGGCAACAGTTCCATGCACATATATAGGCACCAACGTTTTTCTTAGGACCTCCCAAAATTGAAAATGACCTAAAGTCTCCAAAATGAGAAAAGAGCTTAAGTAAACTGTGATATACCATCTCAAAGGAATAGCTCATGCTTACAAAATGTCAATTAAGAAGAATTTGCTACATAGAGGGAGGTCTATATTCTAATGATAATCTTCAAAACTAAAATATATTTTGTAGGTCAACTAAAAGTAAAAATGTATGTGTGTAGATATGCATATATACGTGTTTTTATAACTATATGCAAATAGAAAAGGACAGAAAAGCAGCTTATTAAATGAAATCAATTTCATAGAGTTGTGGGATTAGAAGCGATGTATTTTAGTCTTCTAATTTTCCATTAGAGTTGCTATAATAAAAACAGTGATTAAACTGACACACACACAGCTCTGGTGTCACACCTAATCCACTCAAAGGGCTTACACAGCCACCCACTATCTTATCCACTCCAAACCTTTGGAGCCTTCAGGATTCCTGGGCATCACAGACATCTTTCTCTCCAGTGCTGTGAGCAATGTGCTTCTGAGAGCATCTTCCCATGACAAGCCCCCACCAGGGGTACCATGGCTTATACTCGGCCTTAGCAAAAGAAGGAGGAAAGCCCTTAGTCCCCAAAGGCTTTGCATTTGTCATCCAGGATAGATTTCTCCATCAATAAATTCTTTCACGTCAAAGTTGGAACCAATTTTTATCCTGGTTGTCAACCTGGTTAGAGAATGAGGAGAGGGTCTGGATGTGATACGGGGGCATTTGCCTCCTTCCTTCAACCTTTTCAGTGATCATAACTCACTGTATGGAACACTTACTGGTGCCACAGCTCTCTGCTGGGCATGACGTATATGTCATCCCACTCAATCTCCCAGTAACGGTATCGCCTAATTTTCTAGGTGGCCTTAGAGAAGTTGAGTAATTGGCACCAAGTGGCCTTGGGCGATAGTATTGGATTAATCAGTAAACAAGTTGGTACCAATTCTATCTTCCCCCAGGCAATTAAAACCCAGTCCCCCAGTGACTCCAACTGGAAGGTCTTCACATACCTTGAAGGGAGATTGGAGAAAATACTGTTTGGGGGACATATGAGAGGGACCTTCTACTTTGATCCAGGCCATTAGCTGGCTACTAGCTCTTCCTTGAGCCATGGCCACAGAGGAGTCACTGTCTCCCTTTTGCCACCCTCATTCCCTCTGATCCATCCTCCTCTCAGTAGCTAGAGTGGTTCCTTAAAAGCATATCCCTCACAGCATTCTTCTTTACAAGTCCTCAGTGCCCCCCACCCAGCGCCTTTCAGTGGAATTTCAGAACACCTCAACATGATGTACTGGGACTTTGTATTTTGGCTCTGCTGTCTCTTAACATCATCTTCCCTGCTCTGCAACTGAAAGTTTACCCTTCATTCACCCAGGCCTACTTAACAGACCCCCCAATACACCAATGCAGGATTTCAGACCTTTTCCCAAGTGTCCTCTCCCCTTGGTCCATCTGTGTTATGGACTGATAGTTTTTGTCTCCCCAAAACTCATATGTTGAAGCCCTACCTCCCAATTTGATGGTATTTGGAGGTGGGTCCTATGGGAGGTAACTAGGGTTAGATGAGATCATGAGAGTGGGGCCTCCATGATGGGATTAGTGCCCTTAAAAGAAGACAAAGAGAGACCAGAGCATTCTCTCTCTCTCACCCATGTGAGGACAGAGTTAGAAGGCAGCCAGCCATCTACAAACTAGGAAGGAGGCCCTCACCAGGAACCAAATCTGCCAGCACCTTGACCTTGGACTTCCCAGCCTCCAGAAATGTGAGAAATAAATGTTCTCTCTGTTTAACCCACACAGTCTATGGTAGTTGGTTATAGCAGCCTGAGCAGACTAAGTCTGCTTAAATAGACTAAAGGGAAGCTCCTTTTCCCTCTCAAATGGCACCTTTTGATTATTCACCCCTAGAGAGGGGGAGAGAATTATCCCTGTAATTATCCTATAATACTGTGTTCTGTAAACTTTGTCCAGTGAAACAACTAGTGTGGCCTTTCTCTGGTACCACAATTATGTTTACATGTCTATTTCTCCTCCTACATTGTGACCTTCTTGAGGACAAGGACTTTTTCATTGGATTCATCTTTGTGTTCCCTGCAATAGCACATGCACAACACAGAGTAGAAACTCAATTAACACTCGTCAACTGGAACTCCACTTAAAATAGCCCCAACTCAAAGAGGCTTTATCGTTAAAAATAAACTAAAAATATATGACAGTGGTTTCAATATTGTTCAAAATTTCCATATATTTACTTCTACCTATTTACTGATTTTCTATTTTATCGATTATTAAAGAGGGATATTGAAATCACTAATTCTTTGCAATTCTGTTAGATTTTCTTCACGTATTTTGAAGTCCTCTTATTAGATACATAAATATTTAGGAATCTTATGTTCTCTTGGTGAATTGAGCCCTTTATTATTATAAAATGACCTTCTTTATCCAGGACAATAGCCTTTGTTCTAAAGCCTATTGTATCTCATATTAATATAGATATGTTAGCACAATTTTGATAAATGTTAGCTTGTTATATATTCTTTCATCACTTTACTCTTAACCTTTGTATCTATATATTTAATGTGCTTGTTGTATACAGAATATAGTTAGGTCTTGCTTTATATATGTCTTTTAGTGGGAGTATTTAGATCATTTACATCTAATATGATGATTATACGGTCAGAAATAAATGTATGATTGTTAAAAATATATATAAAGAGAAAAAATTATTTAAATAAAATAGCCCCCACTCAAAGAAGAGAAGGGGGACTAACCATTCATTTAGTGCCCACTGAATGCCAGGCTCTGGATTAGGCTCCTTACCATGTTGTAACCTCTGGTGTCTCATTTAATCCTCACAATAACCATGTAAGGTGGCTGTGATAATCCCCATTTGCAGATGGTGACAAGGACGTTCAGGGAGGTTCCATGACTTGCCCACAGTCATGGAGTCACTAAGCAGTGGAACCAGGGTTTACTCCCATCTCTGTTTGGCTCCAAAGCCTGCACTTAGGATCTCTCCCTGAACCCGATGCCTCGTGCTCAGAAGAGGTGCACATTCCTGCACCCACTGAGTGAGCCGAGTCTTTCCAGACATTCTTCACCCGAGGAGCAGAGTCTCCACCACACTCATCATGAGTTCCCTTCTGCCTCTGGCCTGGAGGAGTCAACTTCTTTAGGTGCCACCAGGAGAGGACACCTCTGCACTCAGTTTCCTGGCTGGCAGGGGGCAGAGGATCCTGCTGAGCAGGCACCTTGCAAGGTTCTCATGATCAGGAGGGTGCTGAACACAAGGCACAGGGCCACAGGCTGGCCTTCCAGGAGCAGAGTGATTCGCCAACTTGGGAAGCATCCTATCCACCGAGGGCACTGGTGGGAACCCCTTGAGGTTTTCAGCAGCTCCCAAATGCAAACCCAGTGCAACAGGTATTCAAGCCATCTAGGGCTTTCTACCATGCTTCCCTCAATTCTTCCAGCCTCTGCTCATTACCCATCGCCAAAGCCACTTCCACATCTGTAGGTGTTTGTTACAGCAAACCCCATTTCCTGGGAGTAGAATCTGTGTTAGTTTCCTAGGGCTGCCGTAGTGAATTGCCACAAACTTTGTGGCTCCAAACAGCAGGAATGCATTCTCTCACAGTTTTAGAAAACAAAAGTCTAAAATCAAGGTGTTGGCAGGGCCATGCTCTCTCTGATGCTCTAGGGGAGGATTATATCTTGCTTCTTCCAGCTTCTGGTAGAGCCAGATGTTGCTTGGCTTGTGGCCCCATAATTCCAATCTCTGCCTCTGAATTCACATGGTCTTCCCCCCCCCCCCCCCCCCCCCCCCCCACCCCACCCCCCCACCTCCCCACTGTGTCACTCTGTGTCTCAAATCCCCCTCTCCTTTCTTTTATAATGACACCAGTCATTGGATTTAGGGCACACCCTAAATCCAGGATAATCTCATCCCAAGATCCTTAATTTAACAATCTATGCCAAGACCATATTTCCAAATGAGGCCACATTCATAGGTACTGGGAGTGAGGACCTGAACATATCTTTTTAAGGGATACTACTAATCTACTACAATGCCCTTTAAAAAAAAAAAAATAGAGAATCTCATTTAATTTTTTTGTTCAGGAACCAAAAGATAGAAAATTCATAAGGAAATGACGTTCTTCCTGCATCTTAAAATAATTTTGAGTCTTGTTAATGGCTTGCATTGCCCTGGTGGAATCCATGCAGCTGACTGTTGATGTATGAAATGAAAATTCCTTGCCTACTACAAGAGGGAGAAATAGTACTGAAGTTGACTCAGATGTGGTTACAAATATCTATCGGTCAAAGAATTGAGTACATTTTAAAATGGATATGAATATACGGATGGAGATTCTTCTTTCTCTTGGCTATCTCTTAATCACTGTTAGATAGCAGATAGGTCTGGAGTCAGAGAGACTCAAGTTCAGATCTTGATTTTACCCCTCTTAGCTGTATGTCTTTCAGCAAGTTGCTTGACATTGCCAAGTATGTTTTCCCATTCATAAAATGGACATGAAAATAATAACAAAACATGTGCTTCCAACCTCCCAGAGTTTTTCTGAAGATCAAATCGTGTATCTGTCGGCACTATGCAAATATCTGTGGCTATTTTGAGCGAGTCTTGCAGAGCCTTGGTTGCCAAAGTGAGTCTCTCATGGTAAGATGACCATGCATATAGAAGGTCAGACACTGGAAGAGCTTAAATCCCAGTGGTGGCCTTTCCCTAGAGCCTAGTTAAATAAACTGTCGTGTTAGGCATTGATGATGAGAAAGAATTTGAAAGAATCAGCTAGCTGCCTGCTATGTTGTCTTTCCTAATCCCATTTCAAGGCTCTGTAAGTATCAGGGCAAACATTGTCTCCTCCCTTTAGAACTCTAGCAGTACACGCAAAAATGTACTCAAAAATGCTTGATAACTCACAGCAAACTTATATGTACCTCCTACAAGATTATTCCCGATTTCACTGTATAAATTATGTGTTTATTTTCTACAGAGCCTTCCTCCTTCCTTTACATTATTACAGTTTTAGTATTCACTCAACAAACATTTGCTGATCACCCATACTGAGCCAAGCCTTGGGCTACCACTAATGCTATAGATCATGGAAGGCAGGGCCTCTACCCCCATGAATATCATGATCTAGTAAAGAAAAAAGACCTAAATAACCAAGTATACCATGAGATGTGCCTTTGCAAGAGGAAGTAAAGCTTCCATGGGTTGGGGGAGAATAGCCCAGGCAGAGGGGTCATCAGGAGCACAGAAGCAAAGGGGTGAGAAAGTGAAGCCTTGATGAGAAGGTGGTCCACGTGCTGGAGCTGCCGGGTGTAGAACAGAAGGGGAGCGGAAGCATGAGGCAGGGCTTAGAAGACTAGATGGGCCCCAACCTGGAGAGCTTTCTACGTCAAATGGGAGGGTTTTATCCCTTAGCCAAAGGGAGCCCAGAGGATTGTAAGCAGGACAATGACCATATCAGACATGCCCTGCCCCTACAAGGTGCAACTTTGGGGAACACTTCCCACAGGAAATACAACACAGCAATTATCCTCGTTGGGGAAGTCTGTTTTCCTTCGTGGGTCAAGAGAATGTTATGTCAGCAAATGGCTTGGCACTCCTATAATCCCTGCAGCAATGTCCTAACACAGTTCAGAATAAAAACATCCACCTGGCTTGGTGCCCCTTAAAATCTCCTGCTAGAAATAGCACCTTGGAGAGCAAATGTATAAAGGGAGTTATGAAGGGCATCCAGGAAAGGCAACTGGAAAGTGCCACGAGACGTAGGGAGGGAGATGGAAAAGAGTGATGAAAAAACAAGCAGAGAGGGGCTTCCCTGGGGTCGCAGTGGCTGAGAGTCTGCCTGCCGATGCAGGGGACACGGGTTCGTGCCCCGGTCCGGGAAGATCCCACATGCCGCGGAGCGGCTGGACCCGTGAGCCATGGCCGCTGAGCCTGCGCGTCCGGAGCCTGTGCTCCGCAACGGGAGAGGCCACAGCAGTGAGAGGCCCGCATACAGCAAAAAAAAAAAACAAGCAGAGAGATGGTCCAAAAATGGTTGGACGCTCCCTTGGTGCCCCAGGAACAAGGAGGTTGAGCAAAACATCAATAACTCATTTCCTGATCAGGGCATAACTCACAAAATTATCAGAAAGTCAAGATAAGAGACAAGCATATTCCAGAACCATACAGGAACTTCTGCCAGCAAACATACTTACAGATGGCTTTAGCAACCAACGACCAGGTAAATTAAAATGAGATGGCTTATATTTTCCATTTGTCGCTGTGCCTCAGGTGGCTTTAGGACCCTCAGAGTAGTGCTGATGGGCTCCGAGAGCAGAAATGATAAAAGAATAGATTGGTAGATTTGGCAATCTAAAAGACAATACTCCTACATATTGAAAATCTACAGGTGCAAAATGAAAAGGCAAATCCAGAGAAGAACAACTTTTATGCACAAAGCCGTCTTCCATAATTTCATTTATTCTCATCAAAACTTGGAGACAACCTAATAATCCAACAATCAACTTTTAAAAGGAAGTTATGAGGACCAGTAAATGTGGAAAGCACTTACAAATGCATCTAGCTAAGTAATAAAAGCAGACGATGACGTTTTGAACATATGTTGTGATTTTAACTATGCACTAATAAAAATGCTATGCATTAAAAAATCTAGAAAAAATTTTTAAATGTTTGTTATTTCTTATTCCCTTGGGTAAATGAAATAAACCGGAAGTAATGAAGGTTCAGTGTTAGCTGTCAAATCCTTCTATTGGGGCTTCATCTTGCTTTCGGAGTCTGATGCCTCAGCTCTGTTTGGGAAAAGCTGTCTAAGGAAATACACGTGTCCTTAGACGGAATGACATGACTCTTTTTTTGCCATCTGGGGGACATTAATAGATGTAATTACTTATGCTCCAGACTGGGAATCCCCCGATGACACAGACTCTGGTGTGCTGTTTCTCTCTCCTTTCTAGTACCTGCCATGGCCCTCATATTCTGTTCTGTGAAGGCAGGGGTGAGAACCTGAGTGTGTAGAGAAGGAACATTGCATGCATTCAAGCAAAGGGTCCCCTTGAGTATCTATGGTTAAATGCTAGTTAAAATGTATCAGAAGCATAAACAAATTAATAGGTTAAACCAGGCTTCTGGTATGAGACAAATAAATGTCATATGAAGGTCAGAGTTTATTTCAAAAACAAACGAAAGATAAAAGACTCTGTTGGGCTCTTTTGTGTCTCTCTGGGAGAAAAAAGTTGTCACTTTTGCAAACGATGTGAACTCTTGCCTAACTCCTGCACATCTGCTCCGGCTGGCTTGTGGAATCTAAAAAGAGCATTTCCCTTTCTGGGTCAGCAGCAGCATCACATGCAGAGGCGGACGGTGGGTGTAGATGAATGTGCAGAATGGCATCAGCCCCTGGGGACTCCTAACACATGTGACGCACATCCTAACAGTCATGTGCTCATGTGGAGCAGGGACAAACTGGTTAGGACCAAAGGGAAAGACTACAGAATGGAAGAATCAAAGTTCCCCATGGAGGCAGGGAGAAATAGGAATGGACACAAACTTCTGTGATTTCCTGCCAAGGCTCTACTGCAAGAGCCTGCTTGTCACCTGCTTCTGGAGAAGATCTCTCTGGATGCATCAATGCCATTTACAAGTAGGTTGCTTCTCCCTATTCTGGCATTGATGTGGGCAGGGAGTGTGGGGGGAGTTATAAAAGGCTGAACTAGAGAACAGCCTTGCTCTATAAAGGCAGCTTGGTTCTCTTGAGTACGCAAAGACCTGAATTCTAGTCCCAGGCTGGCCCCTGGCCAACTGTATGGCCTTGGGTAAGTCCCAACTCCTACACTGACATTTTGGCATTAGGTAGAAAGTGGAGGTGATGCATTTGGGGCTTCCTACTCCTCTGGGCTGCTACTGGCATCAATTAGCAGAGTGTTTTGACAACCTGAAAATTTCCTCAGGGACCACTAGGAACCAGGGGGACAAGCACATGCAGGGTCTCCACTGTAGCACTCAGGGAAGGGAAAGCCCTGGCCTCCAAGGGTTCCGGGACAACAAGAATGACTGCAGCCCCATGTGGACCATACCCAGATGGTCACAGTTCGTGATTTATGTATCCTCCAAATATCCCCAGTGTAGCTCTCCATTTGCTTATGCAGTGGCTATGTATCTAGTTCACAGAACTGAGGTCTGCAAGAAATGTGACTTTATTTTGCTACAACTCAACTTAAATTCTAGAAGCTCCATTCTGTTTGAAGGCAGAAAATGAAATCTTAGTCAATTTTATATAAATTTAGCCTTTCAGGTTTAAACTCAAACTGTTCCGGATATCCCCATCCACTTTCTTTTCCCAGGAGTAACATCACAGTTTAGGGAGCCTCGCACAGCATCATAGCACTGGTCCTGGATAGGAGGAAGGAAAGAGTTCATATTCCCCAGTCCTTGTATCTAGGTGGGGAGATGTTTGTAGACCCCAAGATCCTTCCCTCAGTCCTCTGTGAGGTATCTAAGAGAAGGAGCTAGGCCTTTCCTTCCCAGTACCTCCCTTTTGGGGGAATCTGTCTGCAGAAAGAACCCATTTCACTCTGCCCCTCCCAAGGAAGGGCAGCAGTGGCCTATGACTTCTGTGAATGAATTAGTGCACTGAACACTAGCGTGCAGTACTAGTAGGCCCATAATTTCCACTCAAATCAGCAACATCTTCCTATCTTGCCTGTCTCACGTATAAAGATGATATTTGGATTTAGAACTGCCTGACTTCTGTGTCAATCCATCAATTATTTCTGAACTTAGGTGAAGAACAGTGATGTCATTTAAGTCCTTATGGGTGGTCCACCCATGAAGGAATCTGCTGATGTATCTGTATTCCTCTCTGGTCCCCAGCACAGGGTCCCATCCAACATCAGCTGATGCAAACCCCATCATGACCAGTGCTTTTGGCTAACTCCCTTCTCAAGGACTCAGGAAATTCATATTCCTTCCCACACTCCACTGAAAACTCTTGGGGTCTCTCTGACCTTGACAGCCTCCTCCCATGCCATAGTGGTGCAAGGATGCTGCTTCCTGGGTATCTCTCTACTCTCAGATCCCTAAATTCCTCTGGGAATTGTGCTGTACAGCATGTAATAGTTTCTGAGGGCTGCTGTAACAAATTAACACAAACTGGGTGGCTTATAACAACAGAAACAGTTTTGGAGGCTAGAAGTCTGAAATCAAGGCATCAGGAGGGCCATGCTCTCTCTGAAGGTGCTAGAGGAGGATCTTCCTTGCTCTTCTAGTTTCTGGTATTTGCTGGCAATCGCTGGTATTCTTTGGCTTATAGATACGTCACCTAAATCTCTGCCTTTGCCTTCACATGGCCTTCTCCCCTCTGTCTGTCCATGTCTCTATGCCCAGATCTCCTCTTTTTATAGGGACACCAGTCACTGGATCTAGTATGACCTCATCTTAACTTGATTTCATCTATAAAGACCTTATTCACAGGTTCTGAGGGGTTAGGACTTCATATCGTTTGGGGAGAAAAATTCAACTCATAACACAGCTTGAAGTAAATCTCAGAATGGCATTACCTGTCCCTCTCACTTCATTTCCAACTCTTCCTTCTCTTGCAACCCAAAGATATCTTAAACTCTTTTCCGGAAAACACTACCTTTGGTAGTGATTCTACTAAATCTTCTTCCCTTAGGAGTGGACAGTAGTTTTTCATTTGTCTATTTCACTTAAAAGCCAGAAATTTGATGCCCTTTGTTTTCTATCTTCTGGGATGCCCCTTCCTTGAGGCAACAGAGGTCTCCTGTCCAGAGGCAGGAGAGGGTCCTCAGGAAAGGGTGTGGATGGAAACACATATTTCTCACTATTATCCTGACACACATATGTTTCTTTCAGAATATTTTCTGAGTCTTCTTGATTTTTACCATTTTTTCAGCTTCCTGCAACCACTGGGATCTTGTGGCTCTGAAAATTCCTGTTAAGAAAGAAGATAAAAGACAAGGGGCATGCCACATTTGCAGAACTGGCCCTCCACGTAAAGGCTTTGCAGTCTGTCGATGAGAAAGCTGGAGTTAGAACACCTCTATCTAAAGACCTGGGTCTGACAAAAGGATGTCCCAGATGGAGCCCAAGGTCCCATTTTAGAGGTTTATTTTAAGGAGTTTGGCGCATGTCTCCAAGAGTCCTTCTTTAAAATATAGACATCAATGAGAGTCATGCAAACCTTAATGATAGTTATATCCACATTTTTCACTATTTCCAAATGCAATCCCTCTTTTGACAAACGTAAAAATCTCATGGCCTTCTTTACAGTTATTTGGGATTTCAAAGTGAGTAGAACATCATGACGAAAAGCAAGACAAAGCAATAACTGTTCTGATTACATTTCTTCAATCTGCATGTCTCTCCCTGAAGAATCTAATCCCCCCACTAGAGGGCGTCGTGCCCATCTCCCTGCTCAGCGATAATTGTTACTTTAGGGGCTTTAAAATCCCGATGGTCCATTTAGATTTAGAGAACAAGGTCTTGGGAGAATGCATCCTGGACTGATAAGTTTGGGGGATAGGTGTTTGGGGGTTGGTGGAAGGAACGGCAGGAGTTCTTACAAGCAAGAGCAGACCTTGCAATGTGTCCCAGCAGAGAGATGGGGCATAAACTCACACATCTGGAGGAGGCCTTGGGGAAGCTGGGTCTGCATCCATACGGGGGAGTGGAGAAAACGTTGCACAAAGAGTCAGAAGACCCTGGTTTGAGCCCCAGGTCTGCTGCTTACAAGTCACACGAGTGTGGTTGACTTCCCCCAGAAAACCTACAATCTCAGCACTGGCCTATGTAGTACCAGGCTGACCATTCAGAATTAACCTGGGGATCAGGGGAGGTAATTCTTTATGAAGTTGCTAATCTCCTGATTCAGACGAGCCTTTCAGTAACAATCCCTTCACCGGTGGGAGGTGGAAGGCTGAATCCAGTGTAGAAATAGTCTGGTTCTTAGGTCATTTTATCCCTGACCTCTTCTCCAGGCATGGCCCACCAATGATTTGTCCCAAAGCCGTTCCTGCCATCAAACATTGGTGGCTTAGGGACAAATAGGATATCACCATATGATATCACTTATATGTGAAATCTAAAATATGGCACAAATGAAACAGACACACAGACATAGAGAATAGATTTGTGGTTGCCAAGGGGGAGGGGAGAGGCAGAGGGATGGACTGGGAGTTTGGGGGTGGTAGAACTATATCCTATATCCTGTGAAAAACCATAATGGAAAAGAATATTTAAGAATGTCTATATGGGTATAACTGAGTCGCTTTGCTGTGTAGCAGAGATTGCCACAACACTGTAAATCAACTCTACTTCAATATAAATAAATAAATAAATAACACTCAATTTAATTTGTAGGGTTTTTGAAGTGTGTTGTGAGTTTTCCATCAATATGTTATTCTGTATCACCAAATACCTTTTAGAAATTAATCTAAACCCAAGGGGGCATTTAGGGAGGGGAAGTAGGGGAGAGATGGATTGGGAGTTTGGGATTAGTAGATGCAAACTATTATGTATAAGATGGATAAACAACAAGGTCCTACTGTATAGCACAGAGAACTGTATTCAATATCCTGTGATAAACCATAATGGAAAAGAATATGAAAAAGAATGCATTTATATATATATATATATGTATGTATGTATGTATGTATATGTGTGTATAACTGAATCATTTGCTGTACAGTAGAAATTAACACAACATTGTAAATCTACTAGACTTCAATAAAATAAATATTTAAAAAACAAAAACAAACAAACATAAAACACTGGTGGCTTAGGAGCCTCTCTGTTCAAGAACTTTTGTGTAACCCCCCGAGTTAGTCATATTCTGACGACAAGGGCCATCCTGAGCTGAAGTGGCAGTGTCTTTGCCATCAGATGCCTGAATACGTTTTTAGCTCCAGAGGTTCTGTGGAGGCTGGGAGGTGGTTTAAGCTCTACCAGGCAATGACAGGTTGCTGCCTGCAGGTAATCCCCTCATCATCAAAGTAGATGAAGTAGATGCATTCAAAGGGAGAGAAAAGAATGTTCTCTTGGGATGTTCATTACAAATACAGTTCTGGTGCCAAGCAAGGAGTTAAGTTTGCTGTTAACCTTTAGAAGCAGGAAAAAAAATAGATGGGATATAAGATTGAGATCTCCAGTTAGTGTTTTTTAAAAAACCTGTCAGATTTAATTAAATCATCACAAGTGCCTTTTAAAGGGCTCTGTGTGGTTGTCCTGCACAGTTGGAGGAACCTGATCCAAGAGGCAGCGGGGTTTGCTGGCTCGCCAACTTCTGTCCTTTCCCAGGCAAAAAAACACAAGTCAGCCCAGTAGTGCTCATCATCATGTGGACCCAGAAGGCCATCAAATGCAGAGCTGGCATCGGGTCCTGAGGCTCAGCACTGTGCGGGAAATTTGCCAGAAACTCTGATGCCCACATCTTTTGTCCCTCAACTGGCTAGACTTTCTCTGCAGTGCTTTGTATCTACTGAGTTCCTAAGTTAGAGCCTCCCCTTCCTCTTCACTCCCTGTAGCACCAGAGACACAATATGCAGGACTTAACTTCCATTCTCTCATCCAAGAGACAGCTACTGTGTTAAATGAGAAGCCTCTATTGGTAAAAATATTATAATACATATTATTATATGCGAATGATATAGGTAAAAATGACAGTAGGAAACACTTCTTCAGGAAATCGACACTGTTCTCAATACTTTACATATTTCCAAACTCCAAGACAAATCAAAAGCTAAGTGCGAAACTGTGCGTGGTAATCAAATCATGTTGTTTACCAGAGAATCCTGGTTCTTTGTTAGTTTGCAACCTCAGGAGCTGCCCAGGTATAATCTGAAACCAGCCCCATCCACAGAGGGCAGGGAGAGACCAAAGAAAGATGCAGGTTACTCCAGGTTGGTAGGTGGCAGGTTTAATAAACAAGGGGACTTCCATATGAGGGTTGTCTTGGGCACCACAAAACGAGTAGATCTTAGCACCCACCTGAGAGAATCTTAAAGTGTTTATAGAGAACTTAACAGGGTTCAGTCACATATTCCATCTAGATGGTCTCAGCAACACCCTCCTGTTTCAAGGTTGTGTCCTTGGGAAGCTTCTAGGGTGGGGAAGGCAAGCAGAATGTACATTCCAAGGACAGGAGAGGGAGTGAGGCACCTCCAATTGCCTGGGTCCAGCTCACATCCTTTCATTGACCTCTTCCAACACTCCACACCTCATGACCAGCTCTTACCATTTCATAAGGCCCCCTCTTCTGCAATGTGCCCTGAGCAGTCAGCAAGGGGTTTTACTATCATGGAGGTGGCTTTTTTGGTAGCTATCTGGCTGCATTGGAGGCAGATGTCACAGCAATAGTATAGGCACATGTAAGAGAAAACACAGATGAAAATAATGCTTCCCAAAATAAGTAATATTTCTTTTTACCAAGAACCCCATGATATGAACCACTAACTTATTAAGTCTCCTAAGCTTGGGGGGAGGGGTCTGATCACTCAGGGTACTCATGTGTGTTTTTATGTGATTTAATAAAGATGAACATTAGCAGACTCATCAGGTATGAGCACACAACATTTTAATTGGATAATGGCACAAGTGCCTCCTTGCGAGGCAATAATGATATCTAAGGCCATTCTATTTCGGAGGACAGCTTTTCTCATTAGAGACATTTCAGACATTAGAGGACAGGCTTTGCGAGCTATCATTTAAGCCCTGCTGGGTGAATTTATATTTACATAAAGTAACCTAAAGAAAGTTTAGTATCACTTATTTGACAATGCTTCCCATGTAATTTAATGTATCAAATAAGCCTAATTAATTTAATATCTCTCTTTTATGAAAAGAAAGAACACATCTTTTGAGATGTTTCAGGGACCCTCTGGAAAAATCCCAAAGTTAGTTAAAGGTCAACAAGACTTCATTTAGAATTTGATTTTGTGGAAGTTTGTCAAAAATATCAAAAGGTTTAAACCAGTTGATTACATAGGTCACTGTGAAAGAATACTTAGTCATCCATTTAACCAAAACAATAAAGACTTCAAAGACAAATATAGAAAGTTACATAGTTATAAAAAATCTTGGTTCTTTTAATAAAGAAGGTGCAGTTTTCTTAAGTAATCAAAAACCTGATAAAGTCAACAAGAAACACAAGAAATTGTTTTGATAAAACATAGAATCTTTGTTTTCTAGGCAGATTACTTAAAAGGTAAAGAAAAACCTTTCACAATCCCATCAAGAACAGACAAATAGTCCAAAAAAACCTCTGTCCTTTTAGCAGATGAAAGAAAATTGTTTTATTTTTACGTAAGTACACTATTGATATTAACGCTTATTTTTCTTTAAGCCAGTAAAATAGAGCTCTTTTACTAATTAATTTTGGTAATACCACTGAAGGTAGAAGAATATCACATGTATATAACATATACCCATAGACATACATAAGCATACAAACACAACATTTGCCACAGCTACTGAGCCTGCATGCCACAACTACTGAAACCCGCGTGTCTAGAGCCCATGCTCTGCAACAAAGAGAAGCCACGACAATGAGAAGCCCGTGCACTGCAACAAAGAGTAGTCCCTGCTCACCACAACTAGAGAAAGCCCGTGTGCAGCAATGAAGACCCAACGCAGCCAAAAATAAATAAATAAAATAAGTAAATATTAAAAAAAAAAAAGACTTGCATTTGTCCTTTACCAGTAATCTTATGGAGGCTGTGGACTGATTTCGGGCAAGGGAACTTCTATAGCCGTATGTATTTTAAATAACCTCTTTTTTTCCTTCCGTCTCAGGCAATTATGGGTAGTGTTTTCATTATCTCCTGTGCTGTGTATATTTCAGACTTGATAAGATTTACAACTTCAAGTATCAAAGGAAGAAGGCAAGTTTTCTCCTAGGATATTGGGAGTCTGTTTCTCTATTATCAGAAATCTAGGGTAATTGCTATTTAACATGTTCCTTTGTATTAGGGACTGGACGGCAGGGGGAACTCTGTCCATTTCATTGACAATCACCACAACATCATCCCCTTAATTCTCCTCACTTTCCCAGGGCTTCTACTTCTTAACATCTTAATCACACTTTGTCACAAGTTCTCGGACCTTAATCCATGACAGCTTGTGCCCTCGAAGCTTTGCAAAATGGCAAGCTCAGGTCTCCAACTTGTTATTTTGCTCTCCCACCTTGTCTGTTAGTCCTGAAGCTAGCAGAGTGGTGGACAACCGTACATCTTCCTCTAACTTCAGCTGTTCTCCCAACTTCCTAACTTCAGCTTCAGCTTCTAGTCAGGAATGGATGGCCAGCTGAACTGCCCACAGTAGAGGTCAACCTATTGCAGTAGCCATTTGTTTCCCTTATTTGTCACAGTGCACTATGCACAGTTTCTCAAAAAAACACATCAAGGTAGCTCAGGGCATCCTGTACTCATGCAGCAGTCTACAAGCATCTAACTCAGGATTTCCCCCACAGATACCTCTTCCCCCAGGCCCATTTTTTTGGATTCCTGGCTGGCTCACCAATTGTTAGTTCACATCCTTGAGAACTTCCTGGGAATAATCTTAAACTGGCTTCTATAAATGGAGGGCAAGCAGAGATTGAAGAATGAGGTAGACACTACAGATTGGCAAGTGGCAGGGTTAATAATTCAGGGAACATACATACAAGGCATGCCTTGGGCACCACAAGATAAGTAGATCTCAGCACCTGCCCACCAGAATCTTAAAGTGTATATAGAGGTCTTAAGTGGGTTCAGTCACATGTACCATCCAGATGGTCTCAACAACAACTTACTGTCTCAAGGCTGTGTCCTTGGGCAGCTTCTTGTACAGGGAAGGCAAGTGGAATACACATTCCAAAAACAGGGGAGGGGGTGAGAAGCCTCCAACTGCCCAGATCCAGCTTTCATGTCAACTGGCAGTCACATCTTCTTGATGACCTCCTCCAACACTCTCCCCTTCTGAACACATGGTTGGTTGGACATCCTGGCTCCATTGTAGTTGGAAGGGGCTGTGTGACTCATTCTGGTCAATGAGTTTTGAGTGAAAGTGATGCATGTCACTTGCAGACTAGAGCATTTAATTGCCAGTGGAAGGCCCTCCATTTATCTCTTTCTCACTGGGACAGTGACTGACATCTTTTGGGACCAGAGCCCCCAACAACCCAACAGGGATATGTGGCATTGTGTGTTTTTAATTTCTGAGCCACAATTATTTGGGTTTTTGGCTAGCAAGTCTATCTGATTAAACATATATTCATAGGTTACTTCTGAAAAGAGGAAAATTTTGACAACAGTAAGAGAAGAAGAATCAGAAGTGGGAGGGATTTTATACTTTCATTTTTTGTGCTTTGTTTTGTTTAGCATGCCCATGTATGAATGCCTTCCCCCCTCCTCTACCATGAAGTTTTTAAAAATGAATGAATAAAATATACTGAGCAGCACTATATGCTAAGCATCACACTAGGCAACTGGGAGACAGAGTTTGAAGCTATTCTATTTTCCTAGCCAAGGTTCTGGAGGGCCAATGTTCCCGAGTCTTCTCTGGTCATCTACATCTTGCTCAAATGGGCCCTCGGCACACCATACAGTTCTCCTCCTCCATTCACAGCCAGGGAGGCAGAGAGAATGGAGCTGGAATCTTTCTGCCCATGTCAGAGAGGTCTAAGTGAGCCTCTCCATCACCATCACTGACATCTAGGGTGGAGTGAGCTCGGGAAAGGCTGTGATGATGCCTGAAGCCTCTCAGCTCACTGTGTGGACAGGCAGTGCTCCAGCTGGGTCACTTAAGGGGCCACTTCCCAGCCATATGGACATGAGCCTGAAGCAGGCTGTGTCCTGAAAAAGCTTCTGTTATAAGTGAGCCCATAAACAGCCCTCCTTGCCAGAGGCTGGGGCTAGTATGCCAGTTAGGATTCTTCATTCAGCTACAGAAACCCAACCACAATGGCTTAACGAAATAGAGTTATTTTCCCCCATAACAAAGAGCCCAGGGGAGGCTGTGTGAAGTGGTACAGCAGCCCATGGTGTTATCACTGTCCCAGGCTTCATCATCCGTATTGTGTGGCTTTCACTCCTTGCACTTGTCACCTCAAGGCCGTAAGATGATGGCTGTACCTCACACCTCTCATCGGCATTACTGGCCAGAAGAAGAAAAGAAGCCATCTCAGGAAAGCACAGACTTTCTCAGAAATCCAATTTATATTGGCTGCAACCAGCCAATTATAATAATTAAGAGCATTGACTCTAAAAACTAACTGGGTTCAAATTCTGGCTCCACCATTCAATAGTTTGTTCTTGGGCTATTTACTGAACCCCGCTGTGTCTCAGTTTTCTCATGAGTAAAATAGGAATAGTAGTACCTACATCATAGGACTGTTAGGAGGACTAAATTACAAAGTGCTTACAGTCATGCCTGGACCATAGTAAAGACAACATAAGCCACCCAAGGCCTTGGCTCTAACCTTAGCCTCTCCCATTTTCACCAACCACCTCGAGCAAAGGACCAATCCTCAACACTAAGGGAGGATCTGCAGAGACCTGAGACCGTCCTGTAGGACACTGCATTTGTCCTCACTCAGAGGCACTTGACTGGGGCATGTGGCAATTTTAGGCAGGGCCTGGATGCGGAGTCAACCAGGAGACCTGGGGAAGGAAGGAGCTCTGAGGCAGTGCTAATGAGGCCCTTGCCACTCTTTAGATCTGTGACAACACAGAATTGGTGTATGTACATAGTAGGTGTATCTGGCAGTGATGCTGGAGAAGGGTGGTCCACTAAACTCAAAGCAAGATCCTAGTCAGCAGTCAGGGATGCAGGATGGGATGTGGGGAATGGGGCAGAGCACAGGTTCCCAGGGGAAGGCTGGGCATGGGTCAGAACATGGCTTCAAAGACGGCTCCCATCCAGCTAGGAACTAGAGAGCAAAACCAAAGATATCAGGAGAGACACCTGGACTCACACACGTAGGGTGATACTCAAGATAGTGCACAACCAGTAAGGTGAGGCACCTGAACCAGTAACATTCTAGACTAGGAGCATGGAGCCCCTGCTGTGCCAGGAACACTGATCATTTAGTTCCTGGACCACGGAGAGCTCTGGGTGTCCAAAGGGAGCCCAGGGAAGGGGGTGAGGCAACCAAGCAATTCAAGGGCATTTAGACAGCAGACACAACTTTCCAATTTCTAAGAAAGCATTTCAGGATTTTAACAGCTAGTTTATCTGTACAGGTGCCTTCTAGAAAATGTCAGCCCTGCTCTCACCAGCTAAATTCCAGACACTGTCCCCACCACTTGGGTGTACATTTTTGAAGGGCCCCTTTCCTGCTCAGAATGGCTCAGGAAGAAGCAAGACTTAATCTGCAGGTACGGGGTCTCAGTGCCCGCAGACCCAGGGGTAGGGCTGACCCATTTCCCCTTTCTTCTTCCTCTAAATTGTCCCATCTGTAATGGTTCTTGTTTTCCATTTTGAGATATTTGTGGGGGATCAGGTAGCTGTTTGGGGGTGTCTGCTCAATGCCCAGCCCCAAAAGGGACTGAGCAGCGGGGGCACAGGCGTGTTCTGGAGGCCCCGCCTTCCTGGAACAGGTAACAGAGAAATGACAGGGCTCATCCTCTGTTAATTGCTCCATTTCTTCAGGCAACAGGATTTTTCATAAAAACCCAATCCTGTTTCTACTCTATCGCCCTCATCTCCACCCCACAAGCTGCTTTCTACCAACAAAAATTTCAAAACTGATCTTTGAAATGACTCCTCATTTAAATCAGTTTCTGAGTTTTAAAGGGTAAGAAAATGTCTCTCGCTCATTTAGACTAAAATAATGTGCCTATTAACCACGTTGGAGACACACAAAGTCTACTGCCTAGAAATTATCCATTAGCCTCATTTCAGGCTCTCCCACCTGCCAGCCTTCTTCCTACGCTGCCTCAGAGTTCTAAATCTCAAACTTCATCTTGGCGTTCCCCTCTTCCAAAGACTAATGTTCCATGGCTGTCCATTGTATTTTTTTTAAATTTTAATTAATTTATTTTTTAACATCTTTATTGGAGTATAGTTGTTTTACAACGTTGTGTTAGTTTCTGCTGTATAACAAAGTGAATCAGCTATACATATACATATATCCCCATGTCCCCTCCCTCTTGCGTCTCCCTGCCTCCCACCCTATCCCACCTCTCTAGGGGGACACAAAGCACGGAGCTGATCTCCCTGTGCTATGGGGCTGCTTCCCACTAGCTATCCTGTGCATTGTCTTAAGGGTAAAATCCAAAATCCTCAGCCTGTGACCTAACTTTAATCTTCTTTCACCATGTCACTCCCTCTCTCTGGCCTGGGAATTCCAGGCTCCACCCCCACTCTACATATCACAACTTTATCCCAATTGTTCTGCCTTTTCCACCTGGAGAGACTTCATCCCATCTCCACCTGTCAAGTCCTAGCTGTCCTTCAAGGGAGGGAGTTAACTCCAGACTTCTCTAAGAAGTCTTCCCAAATCCTCACATCTTAGAGGATTAACCACCCCAAGCTCTCTCCCATCGCACCTTGTTCTCACCTATTACAGAAGCCCAGTCCCTCTCTCCTGTGCCCCAGCTCATCCTTTCTTCTCCATCTATGTCTACTGTTTGTTATCCCTTGAAGGCAACTTGCTCTAGGGTTTCTTGTGCCTCTGTATATGTTTATCCCTGGATGATCTTCTCTCCCCTTATCTGTCCAGCAAACTCAAACTCATCCTACTGAAGCAGTGGGTCTCAACCTTGACTGCACATTAGAATCAAATGGAGAGCATTCAAATGGGAGGTGATACCCAGGCTTCACCCCCTCCCCGCAGCAACTAAATCAGAACCTCTAGGGGTGGAATCCAGACATCAGCACTTTTAAAGCTCCCCAAGTGATTCCTACGTGCTGCCAAGATTGAGTACACTTGTTCCGGAATCGCCTCAAGCTTTCACCTACTTTGTTCAGGTTAATTATTATTTGTATCCAGGAGCTTAGCATTATGCTTGTAACTAAATAAGTTGCTATTGAATGACTAAATAAATGAATGACTGGATGATTGGATAGAAGGAAGGGAGGGAGGGAGGAAGGAAGGAAGGGAGGAAAGGAGGGAAGAAGGGGGGGAGGGAGGGAAGAAGGGAAGGAAAAATGGAAAAACTGATGGATGCTATGTACCTCCAGAATAATCATATGCTGCCTCCCACTTCTAGACTTATTCTTGGAAGGAAAGTATTAATCCCATACCTCTAGCAAGACAACTCCTGTTGATTTCTTCGGTCTCTCCTTGCCCATACACAGAGGGCAAGGAGAGACCGAAAAAAGAGGCAGACCACCCCAAATTGGTAGGTGGCAGATTTATTAAGCAAGGTGTGTGGTTAGGCTATTCAAAATGGCTGTTTTTTTGCTCTCTGTACGTCCCCTGTTCGACCAGCCCCTGCTTTACCCACATGACTATCCAATCCTCTTAATTATAGGGCTTAAGTAGTAAGCCCGTAAATGATGAGCCCACCTGATGTCAATCTCCCCTATAAATGGTAGCCTCCTTATCCCCCAAGCAGTAAAGACTGCTGCCATGTCCTGTCTGCCACGCATGGTGGGGTGTCACCCCAGGACCTTTTGTATAAGATACCCCTGTCCAATAAACCATTGATGTCTCCATCGCTGACTCCCGGCCCTTTCTTTGGTCTTGAGACTGCAGGCTTGTAGGCCTGTGGGGTGCAGCCCAACACAAGGGAACTTACTTATGAGGCTTGTCTTGGTTTCCACAAAATGAGCAGATCTCCACATTCACCCCGCAGAATCTTAAAGTGCATATAGAGGCCTTAATGGGAATCAGTCACTTATACCTTCTAGATGGTCTCAACACCACCCTACTCTCTCTAGGCTGTGTCCTTGAAATAGCTCCCACTGTGGGAACAGTGGTCAGAGCATACATTCCAAGAACAGGGGAGGGGGTGAGGAGCCTCCCATTGCCTGGTGCAGCTGGCAGGTCAGTGGATGGTCACATCCTCTCACTGACCTCCTCCAACCACTCCCTGACACAGCACGGGTACTGAGTAAATATCTGTGGATTTAAACTGAGCCGTGGCATCACGCAATTGTCAAGTTATCCACTAGAGCAGCAGTTTTGACATGTCAAAAGGGACCACTACTAAAAATGAAGTGATAAAAGTCTATCTTCTCCTAATTTGCAGAGGAACTTGGAATTTACTCCGTTTTATATTTGTCCTTCCAAAAATTTTCTTAAAATTTTGCCTCCCTGCTGCCAACTTTTTTGCTAGCAAGTATTGATAAATTAATATGATGATTAAACGTAAGAGTGAATAAAGGAAAATCTCTAAAATATGATTAGAAAATAACATCTGGAGAATGTTTCCTCTGGCTAAATTGATTACCTGTCCTCTCCTTCCTCCCACTCTCTCTCCCTCCATCCCTTCCTTCTTTCTTTTCCTCCTTCTTTCCACAAACATTTATTTATCATGTACTAGGTGCCAGGCACTGTGCTAGGTTTAATGGCACAATACAGACATGAGCTTTTCCCACAAGAAATTTACTGCAAATATTTGAATATTCCATGCTTCTCACAAGGTATGCTATGACTTCCAGAAACTCCACCTCCTTGACAAGGTTAAGACCCACTAATACTTCACAGCCAGGGTTCCACTGAATACAACACTTGCACTTAAATGTCAGATTAAGTTGCTTTTGGTGAGTGAGCAGAACCAGAGAAGTCAGGACCAGCTGGGGGTGGGGGGGGGGGGCTTGGGCATTCCTTCTAAGGACCCTACTTTCCCTTTGGGAATGAGCTGTGGGACCCTCTCAGGATCCTGACTGCCTCCACAGTCAGGCTCAAACTTGCCCTTTTGCTCTCAGGGCCCCAGACTCCAAGATCTTCCTGGGTTCCTTGCCATTGTACCTTCCATAACCATACCAGCAGGATCCCTGGGATTTTCCACCCCCTGTCCATACCCATCTTATGGTAAAAAGACACACAAACTTTAAGAGTTACAAAGATGGGGGGTGGAAAGAATGTAGAAAACAAAATCACAGAAACCATGAATCAATCAAGTGAGCTGGATAGATTTGTGAGCAAGGAAAACCTTTCCTCAGCCCATATTTCTCAACTCTCCCAGTATCCAGCAGTGGTGCTCATTCAAATCTAGTGTGAAGCAGGTTTCTCCAAAACCTGCTTTCCATCTTTATTTGGGCCCCGGGCTTGCACTTCTAGCCTCAGAAGTCCTAGAATTTCTTACATATAATCTGTCCAGAGTAGCTCTGTCCCTAAAGCCCACTCTGTTTGCTTCCAAAAATGCCCAGCTCTGGACTACTGGTCTACCTGGCATCCCTTTGCAAAGACATCACTCCTCTTGAGGTCTGTGTGGTATGGTTTCCAGGCCTCAGGACCTCTTCATGGAATATTCAGTCAGTGTATTTGGTTTGTCTGAACCATTTACTGGTCTGCTGCCGAACTCTAGCCATGAACAAAGCCAGACTCTAGACTTTTCAATCTATTGATTTTACTGAGCACTGTGCCCACCCTCCAGTGTCTGAGGGAACATCGTGGTGGAATCCTTCTTACCTTGGGGCTCCTCACCATTGTTTCAGACCCCATGGAGAGTCACTCCTGATCGCAAAGCCTAGATTTCACTGTGGTTCACTTAGCAAATTTCTGTGTTTCATACAAGAGACACTTCTAACTTCCAACTCTGGTACAAAGTAGGAAAAAAAGCCTCTCCTCTGCTCACGCTATGGTCAAGTCATTCTCTGAAGATTCATCATTCAAGTGGAGGAAGGAATGGAATTTTCCAGAGGTCACTTAATTGCACTCTTATAGACTATGGTATTTTAAACATTAATACTCTGTAATAAAAGAAACTAGAAGAAATGTGGATTAATCAAAGGCAGAAGCTGGAAGAGAGGACACATTATGGAGATTGATGACTTGGGTTAGATAATCACAGAGAGCCATGCATTCATTCAAGAAAGTAATTTTTAAGCTCTGGGTCCTTAAAGCACTAGGGTCCTATGGGGATGCTTCAGGTCTGCAAGGAATCCATAAAAGTTTGATTTGGAAATTCTATATACTTAACTGTTTCTCAGTCTAACAAAAACTTGCATATTCAAAGGTTATGTTTCCAAATATTACTTTTATTGGAGACCATTGGTACTTTGTGTGCTAACTCACCAACTTTATAATAAGTATCACAAATGTGAACAGACAAAACAAATTTGCCTGTGTTACACACACACATACACAATGTAGGATATGAGGAATGTGGTGAAACATATTTTTCGTGTCCTTTACAGCTGACCACTGGGTTACTCCTAGAAAGGGAAATGTCTTTATTTGCTTTTTTCTTTCAAGGCCCACCCTCTTCCATGTTTATGTTTATTTGTTTTATTGATGAGTTTCCTTTCTCCTCAGAGCTCACGAGTCACATAGCTGCCATTTGTCTTTCCAGACCCATTCTTTTCACACACATCTTCACTCTTCTTTCTGTCCAAGAGACAGACTTGAATGGATGATATCAATGGCCTCCCTTGCCCTTTGGCTCTCTGTTGAGTAGACCAGTGGGGAGCGCTAGGGAGGATAAGGGAGGGAGGAGAGTGAAGTCGAGGGAATGTATCTCTGATTCCTTTCCTTGGGGTCATTTATGCCTAGCTGGGTCCCTCAGCAGCTGAAAGCCGCTGCTGATTTCCTGGCAACTCTCTTTACAAGTCTTCTCCCTTTAAGTTCCACTAACCATTCCCTTCAGGCTGGGTTAAAATAATAGCCCTGGGTTTCTGTACTACCTCTTGTGGTTTCCCTACACCCACCCACACCTTTGTAAACAAATCTACCTTGAATTATCTTAATTTGGGTGTGCCATCTGTTTCTCACTGGAACCTCGACTGTACACCCTACTCCTGGTCCCCTTCCCAGAATGGAAAACATGTGCACTTATGTGCTTCTGTTTGTATGTGTTCTTGCAAAATGGTGTTGTTTTTTTATGCATGTATTTGAACTTTCTCATAAATGTTATTGAGTTATATATTTCATTCTGCTTCTTACCTTTCTCACTAATTACAATTTTTTTTCAAGTTCATTCATGTTGCTATGGCTACAATTCATCTTTTGTCTCTAAACTTTTGCTCCCTGCTCTGCTCTGTGCACTCCCCACGTTTATCTATCCAATCTCCAGATGATAGGTACCCAGATGGTCTCCGAATTCCTGGCACCGCAACCAATGCTGCACCGAAGTATTGTATATGTCCCTTGGGGAGCTGTGTAAGTATTTCTTCAGACTACAGATGGAGAGGGATAAAATTGCTGAGTCATTCAGTGTACATCTACTTAATTGGACTCAGTTAAGAGATGAGCACCAGCTGTGTTCTACAGACCATCACACCATCTGCCCTCCTGGCAATAGTGCCTAAGGGTGTGCATCTCCAAATCCCCACCAACACTTGGCATTATCCAGCTTTCTAATTTTGCCAATCTACTAGATAGAAAGTGGTATATTATTTTGTAATTTGTCTTTCTTTGATTATTAATAACTTTAAGCACCTCCTCAGGTGCATTTGGTTTCTGCTTCCATAAATTACATGTTCACATGCTTTGACTATTTTTCTTTTTTTAATTACTTTTTATTGGGGTATAGTTGCTTTACAGTGTTGTGTTAGTTTCTGCTGTAAGCAAAGTGAATCATCTATACATATACATATACCCCCTCTTTTTTGGATTTCCTTCCAATTTAGGTCAACACAGAGCATTGGGTAGAGTTCCCTGTGCTATACAGTACGTTCTCATTAGTTATCTATTTTATACACAGTATCAATAGTATATATATGTCAATCCCAATCTCCCAATTCATCCCACCACCCCCACCCCCCGCTTTCCCCCTTGGTATCCATATGTTTGTTCTCTATATGTTTTGACTATTTTTCTATTGGGGTTGCTATTTTTCTTATTTAATCCACAAGGAGTTCCAGGTATATTATTTTTAAATATCCTGTTAGTTTCAGTTTGCTAATATTTCATGTAATATTTTGTACATCTACGTTCACAAATGAAATGAAACTGTAAATTTCTTTTCTCCTATTGCCTTTATCTAGAGTAAGTTTAAAATTATAGGAATTAATTGTTCCTTACAAGAATCTGATGGCTTCTCACCATTTACACACTGGTCCAAGTCACCACAGTCCCTTACCTGGATTACCAATGAGGGATAACTCAACGCAGGGGAGAAGGACATTGGGTTTTGGAGTGGAGCAGGCCCCCCTCATGAGCCCCCATGTGTGGCGTGATAATTACCTGCTTTTGTATCTGTCCTCCTCATTGGACTGTATTTCTAGTACCTGGCACACATGTGCATAAAATAAATGTTTAATTCACTGGTGAATGGGAGACCATTCTGATTATTATCTATACGATTTGGAAAAAGTCAGGAAACCTCAGTTTTCTTATCTCTATTATCAGGATAATAATGATAAAATCATGTGCCATATTTGTAATAAGGGTTAAATAGAACAATGCATGTAGAGCAGCGCCCAGTCCCTGGATCTGATGCATGATGGTATGCATGTATGGGTGGAGGTCAGCTCAGGGATAACCCCACCTTATTTAAAAACAGGACTCAAGACACCAACTGGTTGGAAGCAGGGCTGATGTTTCAGGCTGGAGGAAATTCACAGGGACTAGTGCACCTGCCTACACAGGAGCACAGGTGCCTCAGGGGAATGCTGTCCCCAACTTCCAAGGATCCCGGCACTGATTAACATGTGAACAGGGCCCTAATTAGAGAAGAGCCCTAAAGGAAAAAGCTAGATGGAGTCTCTCTGGTCCCTGGGCCTGCTCACCACGCCTCTTAACACCCATTTGATTCCACTCATTAGCGCATGAATGGGGCATTGATTACCAAGCCAAGCTATTGTGCAGCCTTTCAATGGAGTGGCTTCATGGGAGGATTTATTGGTAATTAAGCCTTGAATAAATGTTTTGCAAATGGGGTTTCTCCTGATGAATAGGAAGGGCTTTGGGAGTTGAGAAACCGTCAGTGCTGGGACCATACAGGCCTGCAATGTGTGCTTTCACTTTCACATAATTGTATGTTTGTCCATTTCAAGGCTGCCCAGGCCCCAGTTGGCAAATGACAACCAGTTACAAATGCAGGTCTACCCTCTTGGTTTTATTCTTTCCTGGAAGAAGTGTGTGAAGTTTCTGGATTGTTTATCTTGGCTAGTACCAATCCAGTGGCTCTCTCACAACATCTCACTGGAGAGACACAGTGCACTGGCAGAGCCTATGGGGGAGTTCCAACCTCACCGGACAGTGACACTTCTCCAGGGCACTGGGGAGTTACAAAGTTTCTCACAGGGTTTGGTCTGGCCAGCAATTCTCACAGGGTGATTACTCTTAGCTCCTAGCAGGGTTCTCAGCCTTGATACTATTGACATTTGGGGCCAGATAATTTACTGTGGATAGTGAGCTGTCCTATTCACTGTAGGATATTAAACAGCATCCATGCTCTTGAAACCGAGCAGGACCCTGTGGGGCTCCTGGGCACGGAAGCCTTTCTGTGTCCCCCGTTGCTTGTTTGTAGGGAACAGACTCCAGCCTCCATGACCTTCCTGAGTTCCAAAGGGCAGATTTGAACAGTTGCTAATCAGGGAACAGGAGGGGATGCAGAGACAAGGGAGGAGCAGCCAAGAAACAGTAATGCAGCCTTGGGGCAGGGTCCTTGTTCAGCCTCAAGGGATTCACATAAAAATATCTTTGAGTTCTTTACAGAACTAAAACCCTCAACAAATGGAAGAAGTTAGCATTCTTCATTCCAGAGAAGATCACCATCTGATAACCACAGCAAGAGGCCACCTGAGGCCAGGTTTAAGGAATGCAGACCCTACACACCCCCTAATCCTTAACAGCAAACCCACCCTTGAACCATTGCTATAAACCTCCTTACCAAATTCTCCTGGGTTGGGACACACAGTTTTGAGGGGTATGAGCCTGCTGTGTCCCCCTTTGCCTGGCAAAGCAATAAAGCTATTCTTTTCTACTTCACCCAAAACTCTGTCTCCAAGATTTGATTCAGCACTGGTGCACAGAGGCATTTTTGACATCAATCTCCACCCACTAGATACCAATAGTACACTGGACAATAAAAATGTCAGCAGACATCGCCAAATGTCTTTGGAGGACAAAAATGCCCCCACTTGAGAACTGCTGCCCCTACTAGAAAGGGTTTCCAAGGATTTTGACAGAAATACTGAATTTGTTTGGGGAAAAAAAATGTCTGCAGATTAACAATTTTTTAGGTTAAATTGCTTTAATTGTTTTAAACAATTTTTAAGGTTAATGAAGGAAAATTTTGTTTACAAAAATCCATTTATTCATGCCTTTGTCCATTTATTCTTACTTTCTTAGGTTCCTTTCCTGTGCCAGGCACTGTTCCGGGTGCTGAGAGTTAGCAGAGAACAGGACACTCAAGGTCACTGCTCTCATGCAGCTCACCTTCTAGATGGGAAGAGCAGACTGACAGTAGACAAGTCAACAAATAAATGTAATAACTTCAGGTTTAGGTAAGTATTATGTGACTGATATGATCAAGGGTAACCTCAATGAGGGATGGAGTGGGTCACAATTTTACATGGAGATCAGGGAAGGCTTGGATCATGAGATGGAGCCGGCCACAGGATCCTTCTGGGGAAGAGCTTTCCAGGCAGACAGAACAGGGAGGGCAAAAAAGAATGGGGGGATGGTTGGAGGAGGTTGAGCAGGTTCAAGGAAGAGAAGAGGCTGGTGTGGCTGAGCTAAGGACTAAGGTACAGTGCAGGCTGAGGTAGAGTTTGGAGAGGAAGTTGGGAGACACATCATGGTCTAGATTGTATTTTATGTGTAATTACCCACCACCACCATTACTCCTTCTAGTGGTTTGATTCCAACCATTCCTTGGTCCCACGAGGACCTCCAACCCCTTGAGCCTACCAATCTCTCACTATCCACTACTCCATCAAGTTCTTGCTCTCCTTTCTTGACTTAAATCCATGGCCCATCATTAATAACACTCTTTTACACATCCTCAACCCCCTTCCTCTCTTTCTGCCACTGCACTTGCCTGATAAAATTTTAATCCTGCTTATATACCTCATGTTTGCCTTGGAAGAGCTGGATGTAGCTGGAGAGAAACAAACAGCAGACTTGCCTGACATTAAAGTTATGCTCACAATCTCAAGGGAGCCTTCAGCACTGCTGGCAACTTGACTCTAGTCCATACATTTAACCACTCTAGGAAAACTGAGTTATGGAGACTTAAAATGACATCTTGAAAGGTCTGTGGTAAACAGTTTAGAAAGTCCCAACATGAGAAAATAGAAAACATTTCTATTTCCTAACCTGTTCTTTGGAAGCAGAAGCTACTCTTGGCTATCACTCCACCAAATCTCAGATTCATTTCCTCAAGTAATTGGAATGCAGAATGACTTTTCAAACTGGTAATGTGGGATTTCCCCCTCCTCCAATCCCTTCATACTTCATGACAAATCATTAAAGTGTTCTATAGCAAGTCTCTGTGAGGCCACATGAACCTTCCTCACTGGTAAATCCTCCATTGGTAGGAGGTTAGACACACAACAAATTACTCATTATAAGATTAGCCATAAATTTAGGGTTGATGGTTGATATCTGTATTAGTTTTCTATTGCTGCTGTAACAAGTTACCATAGACTTAGTGAATTTAAAATAACACAAATTTATTCTCTTACAGTTCTGGAGGTCAGAAGCCTGAAATCAGTCTTCCTGCACTAAAATCCAGGTATCTGCAGGGCTGGTTGCTCATGGAGGCTCTGAGAGGAAAATCTGTTTCCTTGCCCTTTTCAGTGTCTAGTTGCCACCTGGATTCCTTGGCTTGTGGCCTCTTCCTCCACCTCCAAAGCACATCACTCCAATCACTGCTTCCATCATTATACCACCTTCTCTTCTGACTCTGGTTCTTTCTGCATCCCTCCTATAAGAACCATGCTGATTGTATCAGGTCTACCTAGATAATCCAGGATAATCTCCCCATCTCAAGATTTATAACTTGATCACAACTACGAAGTCCCTTTTGCCAAATAAGGTAATATTCACAGGTTTCAGGGATTAGGACATGGACATATTTGAGGGACTATCATTCAACCTACCAACAACGTCTGTTCAGACGGCATCTAAACCTGAGAATAGTATTTCTCCAATAATTTCCTCAGCTTCTTCTTCAGGTCCTGTCAATTTTAAAACACCATGTAACCATGTCTCAGCCATCAATCAGAAGTCTGCCAAACAGTCATTTGTACTTCGTATGGGTTTTACATCCTTTACTGGTAAGACCTGGCATCTGAGATTTGATTTCTTTTCCCCTTCATTTTTGACACTGAAAACTGTAAATGTCATTTTGTTATCAGGGTCTCAATATAAATTAGAGAACATTTGTTCTAAGCACAAGGTTTAAATCAGGCCTTGACTTTCTGGATACTCACTTTTATCGCCTCTTTTGCTAGTCAGCTCTGGCCACTGTAGCAATGATGAGAACTAGAGTAAAGACCAGGACTGCATACAACTGCACATTAGGCCTGCCAGTTCAGCTCACAGTGCTTTTTTTCCGTACCAGGGCCTGTAACAGATAAATCCCATGAACCAGACAATATTGAATATGTCAGGACTGACAATTCTCTGAGGCTGAGACATCCCGAACTGTGGGAGACTGTAGCTATTACTGTGCCATCTGGGTAGGCTACAGTATAAGGAAGAATTGAACCTTGGGGGAAGAGTGAGTTGGGTTATACCTGTTGAATCCAGGGACAGTGAATTTATCCATTCATTGACTCAATCCATCATTCCTTGCTAATTACAAGCTGATAATACCCACCCAGTGCTGGGGCTGCAGAGATAAGAGACAATATTGTAAACATGAATTTATGGTCCCATGAGGCTTGCTACTGTTTATTTAGAACTTGCTATGGACCAATCACTCAGAGAGAACTTTTTGGAATGTAGTTCTTGTACATACAGTCCTCCAAGAAATACCTCAGAGAATTTAGACCCATCTTCTGATTCAAGAGGAACTGGTGGGTGGAATGAATAGGGAGGGGACTCAAGTCAAGAATAAGTTAAGTGAAACATAGGTTCTGTCAGCCCCTGGAACCTACTTGGGGACTTTGGGATATGGGGGTCACATCACACCCTCCAGGGTTAGGCATGTGCTGATTCAAATCACTGACTGAAAGGATTAAAAGAACCAGATTGAGTTTATCTGTAGAGCAGCCTCACATTTGGTGTGTTTTATACTATTGTTTCAAGGGAGCCCTGGACCCAGCTGTCCAGGGACAGGCCGTCATCTGAAGATGGCTGTTATCACAGGTCAAAACTCACGTCTCAGAAAATGTGGTGCTATCTCTGGGAAGCAGGAGGTAACGTACATTTTGTTCTCATCACAGAGACAAGAAAATTCCCTTTCAGAAAAGGTGCTGCTGGGAGCCGGTGTGTGAGGAGCACAGGGCTGACCCTTGTTGATTGTGGAGACAGGAGTGAAGACAGGGCCAGCTATTTTGAGCATCAAGGTGTAGTCATTTCCATGGATGACCATTGATAATGGTAAATTGGACAAAAGCAAAGTGCTTCATGGTGCCTGGCCAAATTACACATCTGGTGTGATCAAATTCTAATGTCAGCATCTGAAAGTCTAGAAAACTGGCTGAAGAATGTGCACCCCACTCTCATTTACACTCGGTCTTGGAGGTCCTGGGCTCTATGGAAGACACGGTGGTCTTTAGTCACTGACTGACCTTCCCTCTGAAACACGTGTCCTGCTTTGATTGATGCCACTTCTTTTGAGGGAAGGAACCACACCAGGCCCACCTGCAGCCCCTATCTTAGAATGGAGTCTCAGGGGCTCGACTTGGGGGAACTAGAGAGTTTACCTGAAATGGCCAAAAGCAAAAAGATTTAGGCTATGCAAGATACATAAGATGGAAACGATGAGTGATGGGGATAAGAGGAAGCCTTTCTTATTCATTCATTCAGCATTTCATAAATATATATTGAGCACTTACACTGGGCCAGATTCTGCAACTAGTGATGAGAATTCAGTGGTGAACAAAACATGGGTCCTGCCTGCAAGTTCTGGCTAACAGGCATCATGGTTTAGCCCTGTAGGGATAGCTGGTGGTTGCCGGTTCAGCATCCATTCCCATCACATCCCTCCCAAGCCACACTCCACTTTACCCTGCAGGCCTGAGGTTTGAGTGGGTATGATGTTACTTCCAGCTCTGGAGATGGGCCCCACTAGCTGAGGTTAATCACTGTATCCAGAACGGCAATTAGGCAACACGACTCCTGCCTTGGGCCACACACTTCAGAGTGCCCAGCATTTGACCCCATTTCAAGCATGCATTTTACTATAATGTGAGAGTCTGGGGACTGGGGGAACAGACCCACAAGGAGCCTACAGCTCCCACTATAGAGAAGGCCCTTGGTATCAGGGCTCTACTTCCTGGGCCTGCACTAGTGTCTTGCCCATTTCTGTCCTCCCAGAGGCAGATCATGCTGCCAGTGGGCCCACGCCTAGGCCAGGTGTGGAGCTTGAACATGAGGGCGGGGTATCCGCATGCATGTGTACAAAGCCCTTCGCCATGTGGATGGAGCATGGGATGGACGAGCAAAGGGGGGGGGGGACCGGTGGCTATTGCCTAGAAGCCTCTGTTTGTACACTTGCCTGGAAGCCATAAATATTCATGTAAGCCTAAGATATCGCATCTTCATCAACCCCACAAATGGTTCAGGAGTGGGCAAGGAACCCAAGTTAATTCAATCAAGTGAACTTCAGGAATTTTGTGGATTGTGACAGAAGGAACCTTTTAGAACTACTCTTGCCTAAAGCCAGCCCTACATCTGAAAGTTTTGGGCTTTGTAAGTCAATCAATTCCCTTTATCATTTCAGCCAGTTTAAATTGGAGTTTCTGTTCCTTGCAACCGAAAACATCCCAGTAGGGTATCAATCCCATTTCTCTCAGCTACCAGCTGAGCTACAATGAGCCTGCAAATCATTTTTATCTCAACAAGGCTGAATTTCCCCAAATGTACATGAGGATGATAACTCAAATGTTGCTGGGTGGCTGGGAGGAAGGAGAGAAATCATGTGTGGAAAAAATTGCCTAACCTGGCATATAGTATGTGCTTGGTAAATGTCACTTCCCTTTTGATCAATGTGGACCAGAGAACTCAGGTGAAGCTTCTAGAGGAGTCCACGACAGTCACTGTTTCATGTCACAAACCTTTACTAGGCCCCTCCCAGTCATCAGGCTCCACATTAGGGGTTAATAGCCAAAGATGAATGAGCCAGAGGCTCTGCCCTTGAATGGCAGACAGGCGCATGGACTGCAAGGGAGAGAGACGAGTCCTCAATTACATCAGCATGGATGAGGCTGTGCTCACCTGTCATTCCCAGGACCTACTCAGGGCCTGGCACAGAGGAGATGCTCCCCAGTGTTTGCTAAATTAATAGGATGTGAAACAAACCAGGCCTTAAAGAACAGGTTGGATATGCATAAATAAAGAGAAATTTGGAAGGCATTTTGTTAGAAATTGCTTTTTGTTGTTATCAACAGAAACCTAACCTTCATGGCTTCTACACACAGAGATTCCCTCTCTCCTGTGAAGTTCAGGGCTATTCCAGGGCTGACATGGTGGCTTCAAAGGACCCTTGCTTTTTCTACCTTTCTGCTTGGCCATGTGTAGCCTTCCTGTCAAGGTTTCCCCCCAAAGGTCCTAGAAGGCTACTACAGTTCCAGCCATTCTATCCATATTCCAGGTAGCAGTTAGAAGGAAGAGGAAAAAGTGGAAAGACAAAAAGGGGCTTACCCCAGCTGTCCTTCCTTCTCAGAGGTCCCTCCCTCTAAACTTCCACTTAAAATCATTAGCTAGAATTTAATTCTATGATTACACCTACTTGCAAAGGAAATGTTGTTAGCAAAGCACAACGGTGTCTCCATAATACAGTTCTATTGGCAATAAAGGGGAGGAGGATGGAGGTTGGGGAGAAAACCAGCTGCTGCTATCACCAGTGAGCACCATAAGAGCAGAGATGAAGATGATTAAATACAGATGCAAACTCTTATATATAGAATGGATAAACAAGGTCCTACTGTAGAGCACAGGGAACTCTCTATTCAATACCCTGTGATAAACCATAATGGAAAAGAATATAAAAAAGAATATGTGTGTGTATATATATATACACACACATATATATATATATTTTATATATATATATATATACATTATATATATATATATATAACCGAATCACTTTCCTGTACAGCAGAAATTAACACTGTAAATCAACTATACTTCAATTAAAAAAAAAAGATTAAATAGCCCATGACCAGGAGCAGGGAGAGGATAGATTTTGTTGGAGTGGAAGGTAACAAAGAGGTCAGGATTTCAAACTTTAGAATCAGAAATACCTGGAGGGCGGTTCCAATGCTGGACTGCTGGACCCCCACCTCCAGGGTTTCTCATTCAGGAGACCTGGAGTGAAGCCCTAAAATTTTGCATTTCTAACAAGTTGGCAGATGATATTGATGCTTCTGGTCTGGGGACCACACTCTGAGAACCACTTTAGGATGAAGTTAGGACTTCATCCTCTGAGTAACATGGACCCCCTTAAAGCTTTTGAGCTGGGAAGAGAAACAATGAACTAACTGATTTATGAGGGCTTACCTGTCAGAGGTCTGTAGGATGGGCTGGAGAAGGTAGAGATAGAGGCAGAGGCTGAGGCAGTAAGAAGGCAGGAATCAAACCAGCATTGGAGTTGTGTTCAGCTAGGCTTAACTGTATTGTTTATAGCAATTCCGTGAAGATGCTGACCTTCAAACCCCAGCTGTATTAGCTATGGGGAAACCAATGAAGCTAGCTGCCTTATGCCCAAGACAACCCTGTTATTGAGGGTGTATTAATATTAATGATTGTTTTTTTAAAAAAATAAGCAAAGATGATATAATGACATGTGTCCCAGTCTCCCTATCCTACCCAAATGCAGCCCAAAGAAGTTTATATTGAAAAATGAGAAGCAGCTGGGTGGGACTCACAAACAAATTATCAGGTCGTGATTAGAAGAAATAAGATGGCAGAGAGGGCTTCCCTGGTGGCGTGGTGGTTGAGAGTCCGCCTGCCGATGCAGGGGACACGGGTTCGTGCCCCGGTCCGGGAAGATCCCACATGCCGCAGAACGGCTGGGCCCGTGAGCCATGGCCGCTGAGACTGCGCGTCTGGAGCGTGTGCTCTGCAACGGGAGAGGCCACAGCAGTGAGAGGCCCGTGTACCGCAAAAAAAAAAAAAAAAAAGATGGCAGAGGGACTAGGTCAGTGGATCCTTGTTCCTTGCAAAACTGAGTCTCCCCTGGTTTCTGTTTGTTTTGCCCTCACCTAAGTTTGGGGTTTGCTTTTCGGACTGAAATATAGAGGGAGGCAGGATAGCCAATTGAGGATTTAAACCAACTCCGGTTTAGCCCTAGTCCTAGCTGCAAAGCAGGGTTGGTAGCCAGTCTCTGGGGAAAGGCAGGCTCTGGAGGGTTTGACAACCAGAATGTGGCTAGATTTCAGCCTCCGTTTGATCACTTGGCCAAAGCCCTTGTGCAGGACACAGCTTGTAGAAGGGTAAGAGGTGGTCAGGCTGTGAGAGGTGACGTACCCTCAGGAGCCCTGGGTTTCTCCTCTGTCAGATGGGATGGTAGGCAAAGGCCTCAGAGTTTTGGGGCAGATTAAGTGAAGTAAACAATATAAAGTACCTGGCACATGGTTAGTAACCGACAGCATCAGTTTCCTTCTAGATTTCCATTTGAATCAGTGAGGGTAGCTGGATGGGTTAAGCTTCTTGGGCTGCAAGGGAATCATCTGTTCCTCCAAATCTTGGCACAGCTGCCCATGCTTAGCATTTGCAGCAGCGTGCCTGCTGCCTCTCCGCCAGCATCTCATCGGCGTGAAGAAAAAGCGACGCGGGGCGCAGGACGGGAGACCAGCTGAGCTTCCGCGGTCAGCACATTAGCTCCCTAATACTGCCAGCTTCAGGGGTTGCCAAGACCCGACTGGGAGTCTGAGATCCCAGTGCCTTCCCTCCCTTTTCATTAATTTCCTAAGCTCCAACACCACCGAGATAATGCCCCGCCAGGTGCGGGGACTTCTCGAAACAGCTTTGCCCTCCGATCCAACGCATAGCGTGGTCCCTGTGTACTTGGTGCAGGTGCTGGAGAGGCCAGGAAGGCAGGGGCACGGGCATCATTTCAGCAAGCCCTGTAGGTATGAGGCGATGTGGCGAGCTTTCACCGCTGATGACTCTCTTTCTAAAGGTGCCAGCCAAGAGGCTGAAGCACCAAATCCCAATTAAATCACAAAAGAAGTGGGAGCAGGCGGAGGATGAGTGGGGAGGGAGGCTCTGGGAGGGCCGCTTACCCTACTTGCCCAAGGCTGAGCAAGCGTTGCTGGATGGAGACTTTTCTCCTCTTGGTCCAGGAATAATTGTAACAAACCCTGAGCACCAATCACGGGCCAGACATGGGGCAATCCAGAGACGAAAGAGACCTGCTGAGCAAGCTCACATTTGAGTCGGGGAGACAACTGCCAACAGCCCCTAGCCTACAATGGTGCAGGAGCTCTAATACAGCTCAATGGTGGTGTTGTGAGTACAGGAAGGAGGGACGTCTATTTCTGCCTGCAGCGATGGGGAGGCTTCAGAAAGCAAGGGGCACTGGAGCTGATTCCCAAAGGATGGGCAGGAATTTGCAGGCAGAGAAGATGGGAATGGCATTCCAGGGGCAGGAACAGCATGTAGCAGCCAGCGTCCTGAAATGTGGTGGGTAGTGGAGGAACAGGTAGGGAAATGACACCAGCAAAGTAGTGGCACTGAAAAGGGTCTTCTACGCTGACAGTCTTGTCAGGGGACCAAAGGAGGGAGAAGTCTTGTAGACCAAAAGCAAAGAGGAAAATCCTTAAGCTGCTCTGTAACACACACACACACAAACACGCATGCACGCACGCACGCATGCACGCACTTTCCCCATCCCCATTTTTGGGGGTTAGGGAAGGACAGGCTGGTAGGATAATGAACTTCTAGGGGTTAGGTGCCTGATAAGATATCCAGGCCAGCAAGATGGAGAGAGTATATCCTAAACTCTGAGATCAGTGCAGAGGGCAAAGAGCTGGGAATGGGAGGTTAAGTTAAAAGATCTGGAAGAAGGCAGTGGAACAGGAGGAAAGAAGTTGGGCAAGAGGTAAGGGCATCTGGAATTTTACCATGCCTGGACCTCTTTATCTGCATTTTATGCAGTATCAGTGACATGGCATGATCCCCCACTAATTATTTGGATTCATTTGTCATTAAAGATCATCTGACCCGTGCCCCTGACCCTTCCCTATATGTAGTCATTAGTGTCGGGAAAGGCAGCAGGCAGGGACCAGGAACATAAAGCCTGGGTCTTGTAGGTACAATGTTGTTTAAATTCATGATTATGGGTTATGTAGGGTCTGGCCCAGCTCAAGGGCTTGGAATTATGAGTGTAGGAACTAGATTCAGGGCTCAGAGTTGATGTGGGATCATTCTCCAGCCAATCAGAGAAAACCAGCATCGTGCCAGTTTGTTTTCTCCCAAAACCATGTGATGGAGAGAGAATACACAGGTGAGCCCCAACAATGACGTGAAGAAACATGCACCTGGGGCTTCTGTGAATAGGAACTGATTTTTCATTGTGTAATAGTGATGTCTAAATAGTCCAGATGGTGTCCCTGAGACCCTAAAGCACAATGGGCTGGGAAGGGTCATGGGAATTCAATCCAATGAACACTGTTTGATACCCACTGAGGCAGCACTGTGCTCGACAATGAGAAAGAGAAGAACAATACCAAATTAGGCCTGGCTTTCCTGAAGCTTACGGTCTAGTTGAGAAACAGAAAATTAAACCTTGGTTACAACTGACCTGCGCTAGGTCTATGATTGAAGAAGCATAGGTAGCCATGGAAAGCTATCCCAGGACCCAATAGGGGCTGTGTGAAGGATGTTCCAGGCAGAGGAAAGAGTGTAGCAGGGCTCCAAGATCACAGAGACTGGCACAGAGAAGCAGGGAGAAAAGTGCAGTGGGATTCCAGAGTGGAATCCCAAAGCCAGGACCAAGAGAATGGGCTTTACATAGACATCATAGGAAGACACTGGAGATGGTAAAACAGGGAACAGCAACACCTTCTGGGGCAAATTACTCTGCCTTGTGGAAAAGGAGCTAGAGGGTAGCAAGAGGGCAGACAGGGCTTCACTTAAGGGATTACTGTGTAGTTCGGGAAAGAGGTGATGGGACCTGGATTTGAACACAGCAATGGAGGTGGAGGGAAGTACAGAGACACCAGAGATACTTATGGAAGAAGCATGGGCAGAATTGGGATACTAAATTATGATGCAGGCATGGGGGTGAAGGAGCTTGTCGTAGGCTGAAGACTGGCTCCCAACAATACCAGGTCCTAATCCCTGGAACCTGTAAATGTTGCTTTATGGGGCAAAGGCACCTTGTAGGTGTGATTGAGTTAAGGAACCTAAAATGGGGAGATTATCCTGGATTATCCAGTGAGTCTTAAAAGCAGTCACAAGCATCCTATGAGTGAGAGGCAGAGGGAGATTCGACACAGACAGAGAAGGCAGTGTGACCATGGAGACAGAGATTAGAGTGATATGGCCACAAGCCAAGGAATGCTGGCCAGAAGCTGGAATAGTCAAGGAACAGGTTCTCCTTTAAAGCCTCCAGAGGGAGTGCAAACCTGTAGGCACCTTGCTTTCAGCCCAGCAAAACCAGATTTGGGGCTTCTGGCATCCAAACTGTGGGAGAAAAATTCTGTTGTTTTAAGTCACCAAGTTGTGGAAATTTATTTACAGCAGACACAGGAAACTAATAGAGAGCGGAAGAGTAAATTCTAACCATCAGTTTCCTAGTTTGGACAACTGGGTGGGCGCTGAACATGGAAAACCCCAAAGGAGAAGTAGGTAGGTAATAGTGGGTTCGAGCATGGCCATGGTAAATGTGAGGGTTCTGTGAGCTATTGGAGGGTAGATGTCTAGCAGGTGATTGGAAATACAGCTTTGATGCTCAGGACCAACGTCTGGGCTAAAGTCTGAAATTTATGAGTCATTAGCATTTAGAGGGTAAGTGAAGCCATATTGGTGGATGAAATCACCAGGGGTGATGTGGTTCTCACCCCTAGCAACACATTAGGATCACCTGGGCAGCTCTTTCAAATGCCTGAGCTCCCTTCCTGGCTATTCTAATTAACTCAGCCTGGGTGTCCAAGCCTTCCTATTTTTTTAATGCTTCCCAGGTGATATTAATGTGCAACCAGGGTCAAGGGTCACTGGTGTAGAAAAGAGAAAGGAGCTGAAGACAAACACCTGGGAACAGTGGTTTTCAATGTGTGGGCCCTGGACCAGCAGCGTCAGCAGCATCTGGGAGCTTAGTAGAGATGTGAATTCTTAGGACCCACCCCAGACCTACTGAATTAGAGCTTCTGTGGGTGTGTGGCCCAGGAGCCTGTATATATATATATTTTTTTGGGGTACGCGGGCCTCTCACTGTTGCAGCCTCTCCCGTTGTGGAGCACAGGCTCTGGACGCACAGGCTCAGCAGCCATGGCTCACGGGCCCAGCCGCTCCACGGCATGTGGGATCCTCCTGGACCGGGGCACGAACCCGTGTCCCCCGCATCGGCAGGCGGACTCTCAACCACTGCGCCACCAGGGAAGCCCAAGGAGCCTGTATTTTAAGAAGCCCTCCAGATGATTCGGATGCATGCTCACATTTCTGAGAACCACTGGGTTAAAGGATGATCATCAGAGACAAAGAAGCCCTTCCTCCAAAAAGGAGATGGAGTACAAGTAGCTAGCAAGGTGTGTGGAGATCCAGGGAAATGTGTGAACTGGCATCGAAAGGAGGTGGCATTTCTGTAAAGGGAGCAATACTGCCAAAAGGTCAAATGAGGTAAGATCTGCATCATTGGATGTAGTGACCATGGATGTTAGTCCTTTTTGACCTTGACTAGAGCACTTTCAGTGGGGTGGTGGGATTCTGGTGGATTGCAGAGACCCAGGAGTGGGTAAAAATGAGGAATTGGAAGCAATGAGTAAAAAACACTATTTTAAGAAAAGAGGGAAGAAGAACGGGGCCAGCAGCTAGAGGGGAGACGTGGAGCCTAGGGAGCTTGTTTTTCATTTATTTTTATTTTTAGGGTAGAAATGACTTCAGAATCTTTGAATGTGGAGGGAAAAGGAGCAGGAGAGAAGGAGAAGTTGAAGATATGGGGCCAAAGGGGGGATAGAGCAAGGGTGAAGAGGAGGCAGGAGGGAATGAAGTCCAAAGCACAGGGGTTGGAGAAGCCTTGGATGTAGAGGGAAAGGAGAAATGGTACATTGAGGTATAAATCCATTAGGAGGTGTGAGGAAGCCTGAGGGCATTTTGAGGCCGTTGGCTTGCGGTGTTACTTTTCTCTGGAAGTAGACTGTAAGTAAGATGTCTGCTGAGACAGGGTGGGTGTAGGTGTGATCAATTAAAGCCACTGAAGAATGGGGACAGAGGGCTGACAGGAGAAAATAGAAGTCATCCTGGGCGGTGTCACAGCTCTACTTCTGGTTGAATATTGGGAATTTATCTTGGCCCCAATTTGCAGGCTTGTGTGATTTTTTTGTTTTCCTTTCACAATGCTCAGCAGAAAGGGCTAAGAGTTGAAGTGGTGCGGGGCTGGATTTTGCCAGGAGGGTGAGATGAAGGGGCTTGAGTTGAGGATGCTGGTAAGAGAGTGGCTGACACTCTGGATAGATCCCGGACTCTGGGCAGGGAGGATGGGAGTTGCTGATGGACAGAGGGAAATAGATAGGTCAAGGGACAGGCTGTCTGAAGGAGGATGAATAACTAGTGACACACGTGAGCAGAGACAGGGCTGTGATCAGAGAATGGGATGTCTGAAATGTTATGATTTCGGAGGTGGATTCTAATAGAAGCAAACTAGAGATACACTGGAAGGTGGTATCTGGTGGACCAGGGAAAAGAGTGTGAATTCAGGTCACCAATCCAAACAGGTCCAGGTAAAGGGGCAGGGTGAAGCCGGGAAGCTGAAAGACAGAGGAACTGGGCTGTGGTCACTGAGGTTTTGGGGGAGGGGAGCTGCCAGGGGGCCCCCTCAGAGGGGTGTGATGGGGTGCTCCAGAGACACCCTCTTGATGGGAAGTATCAAGGCCCCCGGTGTTGCATTGTTCTTGCCTTGCACCTGACCATTGCCACAATGCATCATTGTTGCTGTTAATAAGAGCTGGTGTGACCTATCCAAATTAATATATGACAGGAGTCTGTATGTCTGTAACTGCCCTCATCTGAGTCCCCATTTTGGAGACAACAGGGGTGGGCAGGAGGGAAGTGGTAGCAATTTCTCAGCTCTTTCTCAGCTCCCATTTCAAGGGGTTTCCCCTCCCCCTTCTCCCTCCCAAGCTGGCACCAAGGGCAGAGGGGAGCTGGCAGAGCCCCGCAATGGTAACGAGGGAGCCTCTGGTCACCCACCATCCTCTGGGTCCACATGCACCCTGCTAGGTGGTCCCTCCTCTCACGCCCTCACTGGGTTTCCTGTGCTGGTGTTCACTGAGGGGCAACCGCTACTGTCTGTTTCTTGGGAATCCTGTTGAGGTCCAAGGTGACATCTGGAGTCCCTGCCATAAGCCCCCACTTAGGTCCCCACGTGCTGGGGCTACTTCCCAGTGATATTCTACACGCTGGGATCTCTCATTATTTTGTGTCCTCCACCAGGGGAAACAAGCAGGAACTTCCGGGGCCCCAGATGCCATGGGAACTGGGCAACAAGGGAGCTGGGCCCTCTCTCGGGGGCAAACATCCCCGGCTGTCAGCCTGGCACCTTCCGTACTGGTCCACGCCGAGGGCAGGCCTTCTCTGAGAGGCTGCAGTTCTCCTGGGCTACCCTCTGGGAAACAGGGAGCAAACCATCCTATTTTGAGACTCACCCAAATTCTCGAATGTTTCTACAAATCCTCCTCAGTCTCCCCAAGGAATCGGAGGGGGAAGGAAGCAAGGACATTCATGTCTGACACCTTACTCTTCACCCTCCCTCTTTCTCTGCCCCCCAGCAATGGCGGGCGTTCTGCTTCCTCTTCCTTTCTGACAAATCTTACTTCCTCCACATATTTGGTCTTCCCTCCCTCAGGCAATGAGGGCATAAAAGTCAAAAGAAGAAAACTGGATTTCTTTCTTCTTCTTTTTTTTTTTTTTTGCCACACCACAGCATGTGGGATCTTCCCCAAGCAGGGATCAAACCCACGCCCCCTGCATTGAAAGTACGGAGGCTTAACCACTGGACCGCCAGGGAATTTCCAGAAAACTGGATTTCTGAGAAGACAGAAAACTTTGATGGGTATTTTGAAAATATTATTCCAGTTACACTAATAACCAATAACAGTGTTAAGAGACTTATCTATACTATTTCATAAAACTACAGAAAGGGCTTCCCTGGTGGCTCAGTGGTTGAGAGTCCACCTGCCGATGCAGGGGACACGGGTTCGTGCCCCGGTCCGGGAAGATCCACAGGCCGCGGAGCGGCTGGGCCCGTGAGCCATGGCCACTGAGCCTGCACGTCCGGAGCCTGTGCTCCGCAACGGGAGAGGCCACAACAGTGAGAAGCCCACGCACCGCAAAAAAAAAAAGAAAATAGAAAACCTGTGAGGTAGTTCTGTTATCATCATTTCATAAACAGGGAAACTGAGGCTCAGCAAGGCTAATAACATGTCCAATATCACACAGGTAGTAAGTGATGGAGGGAGGCCTCCAACCAGGTCCACGTGATCCAGAGCTGTAGGTCTTAACCACTATATACATGGCCTCAACTAGCCCACCCAGCTTCTGTCTGTCTCCAAAGTCCAGAAACCATGGATCTTGTTTTCATTCTCTGTCCCTGGAGCCCCAAGGGTAACACTTTCTGCATTTTCCCGTAACAGCAACTGAAGGAGGTAAAGGAATATTTCGCCATCTCTCCAATGTCTGAACCATTGGGAAGGAAGATGGGGTTAATATTCATCCAGGTTGACCAAGATCAGTCATAACAATTGTTAAAATATTGAAAGTTGAATTGTTAAAATACTTCTATTCCAGCTGGTAAATAGCTGCAGTCCTCAAATACCCCCCACCCCCGACCCTGCCCAGGTGCCATCCTCCAGGGTCTCATTTTGATTGGTTGGAACTCAAGCTATACACGTTGATAAATATATTGAATATTACTCCTAAAAGCAGAAAAGAGGGGCTTGCCTGGTGGCGCAGTGGTTAAGAATCCGCCTGCCAATGCAGGGGACACGAGTTCGAGCTCTGGTCTGGGAAGATACCACATGCCGCGGAGCAACTAAGCCCATGCGCCACAACTACTGAGCCTGCGCTCTAGAGCCCGCGAGCCATAACTACTGAAGCCCACGCACCTAGAGCCCATGTTCCGCAACAAGAGAAGCCACTGCAATGAGAAGCCTGAGCACCGCAACAAAGAGTAGTCCCTGCTCGCCACAACTAGAGAAAGCCCGCACCAGCAACGAAGACTCAGTGCAGCCAAAAATAAATTAATTAATTAATTAAAAAAAAAAACAGAAAAGAGAAGTTTTACTGTGCTAGGATTGGACATATATGTATAAATGCTACCTCGAGCTACTGATGATACCGTAAAATTGGCATTTTTCTGTAACTTCAGTGAAATAACTTGTATGAAAGCACAGCATCATGCCTAGCACATAGCAGGTGTTCACTAAACATTAGCTGAACTATAATCTAAGTTATGTTGCCAGAAGTCTCCCTTGAGGGAGAGTTTGGAGCCCAGCAATTTCCAGAGTTGATGGAATTGATACTCAGCGATTTTCATTTAGGTCCCTGATACAGAGATATGAATCAGATATGGCTAGAATTGGAACATCTGGATAAGCTTGCAAAGGCAATTGCCTGGCCATCAAAACCACTGGACCTGAATGGGGACTAGCTGACAGGCAAAAGCAAAGTGAAATAGGAAAGAAATTTGTGCCAGCAGCAGAAGCCAATTGTACTAACCACCAGGTCCTCCCTGTGGACAGATGTTGGGCCCTGTCATTTATTGAGTGCTTTATCCTCTTTTAATCCTTAAACCCACTGTAGAAATAGTCCCAGATCCCCATTTTGGATGTTTGGAAATTGGAATTTAGAGAGGGTTGATAACTTGTCCAAGGTCCATGGGCTATTAAGACATGGAGTCAGGAATCCCATCCACTCTATCTGGTTCTATAGCAGTTAGTCTGTCCCCTCCACCACAAGCCTAGGTGTTCCCCTTATACACTGCTGTGGTTTGTTTTAACCGACCCTTAGAAGGTAATCACAAAAGTAATGGTCCAAATATTCACATATTCCCAATTAGACTTGTTTTTAGTAGAACTCACCCACAATCCAGAGAGTCCGGCAAGGTCTGTTATGGGAAGAGTAAGGAGATGCAAAGAACCAAACACACACACCTACACCTGCCAAGAGAAACAAGAAAAGACGACATCAGTTGACAAGACCCATGACCAACACTCACTGCCTCGAGTGCTTCCATGTGGGTGGAGAATTGGATGGTGCCACAGACATACTTTGTCAACGGATGGCGTCTCTGGATGAGCAGGCTTGGTCTTGGTGTAGAAGGGAGCTGTGAATGATGTGGCGGATGAATGTCCGTGGTGAGCCTGGTGGTTGGATTGATGCAGTGGGAGCTTACGTTCCTAGACTGTGCGTGTTGACAACTGGGATCAACACAGAGCGGATGGGCTGAGGTCTAGACACAGGATGAACTAAGGCTGGAGTCTGTGTGTTCACACAGCATCTCTGATGTCTAGTCTTTGCTAATCTGTGTGTGTGTGTGTGGGTGTGTGTGTGTGTGTGTGTGTGTGTGTGTGTGTGTGTGTGTGTGTAGCTCTACATGGTTTTCAAAGTGCTATCTCAAGCAGGATGGGTTTTTAACTGGACGAGGATTTTGAACATGCTGGTAATCGTGGTCCCTGGATCCCACTCTGCCCATTAGCAGATGGATGAGTGAGGTTACTTTTCTTTTTCTTTCTACCTCAGTGGAATTAGCTACTTTCTAACTGGTCTCCCAGAGGGTGGAAACCACTGTGTCCATGCTTGAATCCACTGCCTCAGTTGCCTTTGTAAACACAGATCTGACTATGTTTCTGCTCAGAAATTATCTGAGGCTCTCCACTGCTGTAGTTTGTCCATAGATGATATTCTGAGCATGGAAATGCGGCCAAATAAGTTTGGGGGAGACGCTGCAGATAAGATCCTCTCTGTGTTTTGCAATGTACAGTAGCATATTAAAGGGAGTACAGACCTGTTTCCTGTGTTTTGGGGTCTTCTCAATGAATTGGGCTACAGAGATGTATTGCCCTTTGCAACATCTGCTAAAATCTCAAGACTATATCTTATAGAATAAGCTTTGGAAAAGGCCTGCCTGAAAAATAATATCCAGACTGAGTAACTTGACTTTCAAAACCTTCCAGAATCTTGACTTAATATTCTTCAAACGTGGCAAGAGTTCAGGATCAAGAATCAGATCCCAGTTCAAATCCCAGCACTGGCATTTAATCCTGTGAAACTTTGGCCTTAATCACTCTCCCATTCTGTGCCACAGGTCGCTTATCTATAAATGGCAATGACTGTGCCTTCCTTGAAGGGTTATTGTAAAGGACTGCATGAGAGAATGAATGTAAAGCCCATAGTAGAATATCCAGCCTACAGAAACAGACTCATGAATGGAATTTCTATTATTATAATTATCTTTGATCCAGAAAAGAATGAGACCATTTCTGAGCACACAGTATCTGGCTTCCTCTAAATCTTCTACAGAATCAAATAATCAGACTCCTGATAATAACAAAAGCAGTGAAAATAACTGACCAGGGTGCTGAATACATATGAAGACTTTTAGGGGTTTTCAGTACCAGAAAAATAACTTGGCTACATGATGTAACTTACTATGAACATCACTGGTTGTGAAAATTAGAAGACAGAAGGTCTGCATTTCCTAGCCCTGGAGCTGCCTAACTTGGTGTGGGACCCTGGGAGAGAATCTTGGCCTCTGAGGGACTCAGTTTCCCCTTCTGCAAATGAGGACATTGGGTGGGAAGATCACTAAGCTCCCTACCAATTCTAAGTCCATGGGGAAACCCTCCTTCTCTATTGCCTCAGACATGTGTTAGTTAGCTCCCTGTGTGGCATTTGCTCTGTCACTCTAAGAGCATCACGCTGAGATCGACACACCAATTGTGTTGCCTTATACCACAAAGGACCACACTGGACCATCTGCTCCCCAGATCTGCCTGTGTGACTCAGGTCCTAGCAGCAGAAACTTGCTCTGAACGTGAGGGTCAGTCAAGAGGAAAGGCAGAAAGAAGGTTTTTCCTTTCTACTGATTTGGTATCTTTGTCTTGTCTGTGGTTCACTTGGCACCAATAAATGAATCCCTGGGGTGGCAGTAATGATTGGGATTTTGGTTTTATGATCTGACCATGTAGTAATCTCTGTAGAGGGATGTTAGAGTCTCTGTTGGGTGAGACAGGTGACAGATTACCTAGTTTGTCTTTTTGACTATTTTAAGCTCTGCTCAATTAAGAATTTCAGCCTACAAGGAAGGAGATTGGATCTTTTAAATATGGACCAGTGAATTTTTGTGTTTCTGTATTTCCTTTTGACTTCTGGCTAAAGTTGTAGAGCTGAAGCTACAAATTCTCTATATGACTGTTAGTCCATAAATGAAAAAGGCCTTGATTTCTCATTTGTAAGAGTATAAAATATTTTCCTACCTCTGGAAGATATTCTGTTTCTTAAATTATGGGAGCACTCTTCTGACTTGTTTATAAACAAAAATCAACATATAAGTGGAATATTCCTCAAATTCCCAGGAAAGAGAAACATTGAATTTCTGATACTTCGATGTGGTAGACCTGAAAAAATCCATCTTACATAAATTGCTGGCTCAGAAACATTGTAGGGAACAAAACACATAATTACAGAAAATTTTGGCAAATCACAGTTCAAGAAACACTAGCTATATCTTTTCTCTGATTTATCAGTGTTAAGTGTAATACAATAGTACATTTTATTTTACTTGGGTTTGTATTCCTAACAAAATCTGAGTCTCCTAAGTTTATATAGGTTTACTAATCAAATAAACTAACATTACTCCCAATGAGGTTTAAGATTATGAAAAATGTAAATTTGCATTCAACTGAATTATTATCTGACCTTTTCATATCAACAGTAATTATATTTTGTATTGAACCAGTTTAGACAATTTCTAACATCTTTAGGTGAATTAAAAGCTATCAGATATCAGAGTGAACTAATTAATGGATAATGCTTAGATACTTAGCTATTTTCAAAATAAGATAGAATAATGAGACTTTGATTACACATTATAATTTAAAGTATATGTGCTTTTGCTTCTTATTTTTATAAGCTATACAGCTAAATCTTTGGGTCATGTTAATAAACATGTTCATTTTAAAGTGTAAAAGTGGTGTCTGTAGCTATATAAAATTGTGTTGTATGTATCACAAGTTCTGTTAGTCTGCTAAAATACTCATATATGACAGACAGTCCTTCATTATCTACCCCCTAATTTGCTCTGTGAAATAGAAGTTAGTTACTTTAGTTAGAAGTCATAATTAATATGGATGGTTGAGACAATACTAGGAGCGATGGTGACAGAAATACAAGTGTCTGTGTGCTTTCACTTTTTAAGCAAGTCTATTCCAAGATATAAGGGAAGGACACAACTTGGAAAGTGAAATCTAGTTGCCCTGGTTTATAACACCTGACTCTGAAAAGAAGCCGTGAAAATGTTAACATTTTGACAAAGTTCTCCCAGCTTTGAAGGGCTGGCTTCCTTGATTTACTGACCAATGTCATTATCCATAATATAAAAGAATATTCTTTACCTTCTGTGTAATCTTCCTAGATAGCAAAGATTCTTTGTCTTACCAGAATAATTTTCTATCCCTCTATCTGAGCTTTATGTTTACTTTATTATGTCCTTGATTATGAAAAAGCAGTTCATCATATAAAAAGAGCTCAGATGTTTTATAAGCCTGTTATTTAAAAATATTCAATAATCACTTTGATAAATAGGTAGCCAATTATTCTTTTTCAAGCATCCAATGATCCTATCTTAATCAAGTATCTGAATATCCTCTGGCAACTCTAGATTTTTTGCCTTCCCTAGATTGGATCCTAATTTAGAATAAAATAAAATAAAATGTTCAGGATATTTTCTACACCTATCTTTGAAAATTCCCAGTAGACCGCTGGAAAATTGCAAACATTTGTACTTTCACCTTATATAAAGAGAAGTACTAAAAATAACTAGGTTTGTTTGGTGTGATTCATTGATTCTCTGGTTGGAGTCACTATTGTAAGAGATGCATTTGAAGAGTTGTCAAATCAGAAGGGTTTCTCTGTCTCCCCTGCAGAGACATGATCCTGCTTCCCAGTCTGGGCAACAGTGAAAATGGCCTGGTTTCCCTCTTCTGTCATAGAGCTTCTATAGGATGAGTAGACTTAAGAGTTCAAAGGATTTGGGGGAGGAAAGAGTTCAGTGATTGGAGCAAGCATGGAGGAGAAACTTCTCTTAAATTCCTTCTCTCCTCTCCATGCTACAGGCCCACCATTTTCCAGACGTTTCCTTCCAGATGGAAACAGAGTGACCTATATAAATCAAAGACTGGCAGAACCACTTGGATGGATGTGTGGGGGGGTAGGGTGAATGTGTAGGTGGGTGAGTATGTGGGTGGTTGGATGGCTGGATGGGTGGGTAGGTGGATGGGTGAATGGATGAGTGGGTGGATAGGTGGATGGATGGATGGGTAGATGGGTGGATAGCTGGGTAGATGGAGGGGTACATGGGTGGGTGAATGGGTAGGTGGGTGAGTAGATGGGTACGTGGATGGGTAGGTGGGTGTGTGTGCTACAGCAGGGACTTGACCTAACACAACTATAAGCAGTCCCTGTGTGGCTGTTGTCTGACACTGCACTTGAAGTCCTCAGAACTAATAAGCTGGCAGGGAAGATGAGTATAATATGAGGGAGAGCAAGAACAAATTGGAACTCACAGGCTGGACTAAAACCTACGTCAACCTTGATGACCAGGCCACCTGCGGAAGCTGACCTTAGGCCACAGGGAAAATTCAGCTGTTCTTGCACACCCTAAAAAATTTTGTGAGTGTCTCAGGTTCTCACTACCATATTTTCCAGGACACCATTTTGCTCCTGCTGTAGCTTATCCCTAAGTTTATCTGAGGGTCCTATTGAGTAGGCATCCCCCTAGTCAGCCTGAGGGGACAGTTCACAAGGACCCACACCTCTTTCTTCCTCTCTGATGGTTCTCTCCTGCCCTCAGGCTGTGGGGTTGTTATCTAGTCTGTGTTTGGAGAAGAAAAAGAGCTGCTTGGCAAACAAACATCCTTCCCAAATTTTCCTGCCATACTCTGGTGCAGTGGTTCTTTAATCTTTAAAGCCAAGTATGTGATGTCTTTTCCTCTGGCTCTGCCGTGGTCATCACTTTTGGGGGAACTGGGCTTACATCTGACTGCTGGGGCTGAAGGGTTCAGAAAGGGTGATGGAGGGAGGAGAGAAAGCAAGCAGGACATTTGGAGCAAATGGAGAAATTTGGAGTCGAGTGGTACTCATCAATTAATACTCCAGAATTTTATCTACCGCAAAAATACTAAAAAACAGAGGACTGCCTGAGTAATAATTTCAACAAATAACTTACTCCTTTCCAGTAAAGAAACAAACCTCTTTCCACTATACCTACTATACACACTGCCTTCGAATCCACTGAGACCTGGCCCTTGACTGTGAAAGTAACACATAGGCATGGTTGTTGGAATTGGAAGCCACCATGGACCCTGAGCATCATTGTATGTTCTTGCTAAGGGTGCTAGGAATGCAAGGCACTGACTGCTCTTTACCTGGACTACTTTCCAGAGCTGTGTCCTCAGTGATTAACCTTAAGGGAAGAGGTAGCATCTCTCTCCCCAAAGCTGGCTTTCTTCCCCTCCCTATAAAAGTGATGAATCCTCCAATCACAGTGTAACATAATTCACTGCCTGTGAAGCAGCCATCCAAGCCCACCTATGTCACTTTCCTTTACCTCCATGGGACTGTAGGTCATGGAGAACTGGTACAAACAGAAGCTCCAGCTACAGATTTTGCCATGAGTAATAAAGTCCTTTGTCTCTGACCCAGGAGTGTCATGTCTTCTGCCAGCATCCTTGGAACCGTGATGTGTTAGCTTGTAAGTAGGATAAAATCCCAGACCATTATCAGTTCTTTTCAATGGTGGCCTCTCAATGCCTTCTCCCAAAGTGTGCATGGATCACCTAGACCACCATCTATGTGCCTTAGTGTGACCCTGCTAAGTGATATAAACAAAAGGTGAAGAAGTTGATGATAACAAAAACCAAAGCCAGAGTGGAAATCCAATGTCCACCTCCCACTGGCCGGGCTTGCCTGGTACCCATGCCTAGAAACCCAAAAGCACCATGACAGGAGAGAACTGTTTGATGGTGTCCTGGCCCAGCATAGGTGCCTGGCTGATTTGGGTGCATTCTTGGTGGTTTTAGGAAGAAGGTATCTACCAATGCACTCTGGCTTCTTAGCCTGCTGCTAGCAAATGCTCACCATTCCCGGACTCCATGCAGCCTTTCTAGAAGAGATTTCAAACCTAATTAAGCTTAACATTATCATTGTTTTTATCATATTAAGTTCCTGCTTGGCCCACAGCAGCGGGGGAAAAGAGTCAGTGCTGCATCTTTAAAGAGAAACAACGATTTGGGTTCAATTAAAAATTCATTAAAATGCAAATTAGTTTGTAAATTTTTTTTCTCTCCTTCTGATGATTCCTCAATGTGGCTTTTTAATCATAGTGGGCGCTGAACAAAAGGTGAACCCGTGGCTAGAAAGGAATAGAGAGGGAGAGCTGAAATTCTGAACCCCATTCACTGTGGCTGGATGCTGATTCTCTGAGAGACTTACCCCTTCTCCTCCTCCTCCTTCCCCCTCCATCACTCTGTTTTCTCCCCAGAGGAGACTAGTTTCATGATTGCTCCCCAGTGCTTGACTGATAACTCCCATCATTTTCCTGATCTCCATCTCACTGAATCTTAAGGGAAACACCAGAATAAAATGAATAATTACCCTTATCCACCTAGAGCCCCTGGCCATCCCTCTTATTTTGATAATGCTTGCGGGGAGCTTTCTCCTCTGACAGGACATTGAAATGTCACTAGGGGTTCCTGCAATGACTTAAAATGACAACCCCCCCCCAAGTGGTTAGCCAGGTAACCTCTTTGCCCAAATCCTACAAAACCACAGAGCCTGCAGAGAGACATGAACAAACTAACAAAATGTCTACTATACACAACACCTGTAAGGCTTTGCTCTCACTCTCTGACCAGTCTACCCAGGAATCTTAGTAAGCTCCCTACTGTTATGCCTGGCATAGGAATGGGGAAACTGAGCCTCAGAGATTTGGGGAGATACTTGCCCAAAGTCACATTACTAGAAAGTAGTAGTCAGGACTTGAACCCATATCCCTTGGATTCCAAAGCCAGTGCTCTTTCCGTTACATGAATTCCACGATTCTTTGTTTCCATTTTCACGGAGCTGGTCCGGCTTTTTGTTTCGAGGATTGACCAGCTGTTACATCCAGTTGATTCTAAGACAGGTTGGATGTATAAACGGATGCTAGCTTTCTAGAGAACATGGTGCCTCGGATCCCGGGAGCGATGCTTTCACGGTGCTGCTGGCTGTGGGAAGCAGGTAGCTACTGCAAGTTCATTAGACGCCCCTAATTGCTGAGAACACATTCAGGTGGTATGGTAAATGCAACTTAATTGAGAACGAATTAACTTGTTATAGTTATCTCGTTACATGACAATTAAATGTCTAAATATTCTTTTCTTCTCAGATAAAGGAATAAAAAAGGAAAATCGGGGGTGAAACTGAATCTCCCATCAGATGGTAGGGCCTGGGTTGATAGATGGCAACACTGCCGGTGCAGCAATGGGGCCTCGTGGTCTTGAAGATGGAGTCAAGCTCATTAACACCATTTTAAAGGAAGATGTTCAAAGGCGGTGGGCAGATCCTGACTTTCAGAAGAATTCTCCATTAAATCTGATGCAAAATGGGATTTGGCCTCAAAGGCTCCAAGAGACAGGACCTGCTAGGGACTGTTTCTCCCACCCAGCTTCTCTCTAGCTATTTAAGGTCTGGGCTTTGTATCCTTTTGTTTGCTGATAATCTGCCCTTTTCTGTGAAAATCCAAGGAGACCTTCCACATAACGTAACTTCGTGCTGTTGTCAGGAGTTTATTGCCAGGGCAGGGCTCTGTTTCAGCCCAGCTCTCATGTAATCATTCGCTCTTAATCCGTTTTCAGCCACAATGTCGTTTAACCCTCTCCTCTGCCAAGTTTCCAGAAACTCCTCCAAAACGAATCACCAGCAGTGGGGGAGCTGAGAGGTGCCTCCCTGGAGGACCAGGAATGAAGGGAAAGCTAAAAGAATAAGTCTGTTCACGGCACTTTACTCTTTCAGCCCTGATGTTTCTTGTTTAATTATGTGTGTTTAAATCACCGAGAAAAGCAAATCCTGTTTATTTCCGTCAGAAACTAAAATCAATATCGGGTCCTGGCAGACAAGGGAGTCAGATCCCATTCTCACAGGCTCGTTGCCATTGGAACTGATGGGCTGGTGAGTTTGGGCTGCCTTGTTGAGATCTGTTGGTATTGCACTAGGAAGTTATCTGGCTTTTCATCTTAATGAAAGGCAGACATGGCTGCTTGGAAACACTCCTCCTGACTCTCTCAACCCCTCCAGTTTGACGACAAGAACCCTTTCCAGATTTTTCTGGTTCCTCGTCTCACTGAAGACGGTCCCAACCACATCGTTCCCGGGACTTTAACATTCATCCTTTCTCACAGCCACTGATTATCTTCTGTTCTGGGGGCTGATAGTGCTGACTTAACTTGCATCATCCCTAGAGAGAAATTAAGGTGCTGAAGGCCCATTCTCTAAGGGGAGCTACTTACCTGGTCTGCCCCCAGGCTGGATGTCCAAACCCCTCTGTCCAGGTATGTTTCCGTAAAAGAACCCTTAGTTCTGGCCTTTGTGAAGACAACAAAAGAATTAATGGAAAATGATGAGCCCACCCTGTGGAAAGAAAAATGATAAACCACTTACTATACAGTCAGCAAAGAGCAAACTGTAAATAACATACAGTGAGATTCGGATAGAAATTTCCAATTTCTTCTCGCTACAGAACTCGTGCAACCCCTCTTTAGAATCATTAAGAAGCTTGCCTGTCATCTGATTCCTTTGGGTGTTTTGAAGTTTATTTTACCACCTAGGTTTGGCTACTTTCTTTCTGCTGTGTCTCTAACCCCGTTCCTGTCGCACTTCAGTCTGTGCTGGGACACGGCTTCTTTGTATGAAGCCCTTTCTTGCTTCTATTTGCAGAAAACACTCAATCTCTGTTTATGCATTTGTTCAAAGTTCACTTTAAGTACAGAGTATTTATCAACTGTATTGCTCAGCAAAGTGCCTGCCGCTGGTTACTCATTAAAGGGAATGGCTTCTCTTCCTATTTTGCATGGCCCTGAAGCTTTCTGTCTCTGTCTCTCTCATGGAGCGCTCTGTTTTCCTTGGCCAGCTGCCTCTGTTCTCAGACTGCAACCTGATGATTGGGGGCATATTTCAAGCCCTCTACTTCTTGCGGGTGGGGAAGGTAATGACCAGTTTGGGACTGACATTAAAAAGAGCTCTTCTATTGCGTAGAAACATGGTTACTGTGTTGAAATCCTCCTGGCAGAAGCAGCATCCCGGTGAGGGAGGTTTAACCGAAGCTTTGGGGATGGAGGTGGGGGGGGGGGCGCTACAGAGTGGTGTGGTTTCTGCCAGAGAGTGGCTCTCTCAACCCTGGCTGCCCTTTGGAATCCCCTGGGGAGTGTTTGAAATTCTGACACCTCTGTCCCACCCTAGAGATTCTGATTGAATTACTGGGGAGAAGGGAGCCTGAATCAAGGTCGTTTCAAGTTCCCCAGGTGAGATGGAGAACTGCTAGGCTAGAGGTTGGAGCCAATCAGAGTCATCAAGAAAAAGTGAGCTTCCGTTTCAGGGGAGAGCAGATCTCAACTTCAAGTCCAAAGGACTAGCAACAGGATTGGCATCCACACTGGAAAGCCAAGAGTTCAAAGTGGAGCAGAAATGGAGCACAGTGTAAAGAAAGTCAACCAGACAAGAGCCACAAGGATCCAGAGTGGCCTCTGCAAGGGCCCTGGCTGGTGGGGCTACAGCTCAGACTTGAAGGCCAAGGTATCTAGAGCCCCAGTGTTCAGCTTGGCTTGATGTCTGAGGCAGGACCCGTAAGGACCTGTGACTTCCTGCTTACAGCTCTTAGACACCATTCTGGCTGCAGTAGCTAATGGTTGAGCCACTTCATACCATTGCTACACAGATTATATGACAAATATAACGGTGTAGAATCATAGAGTATTAGAGCTGGACAAAATAATGTAGTCCAACCTTCTCCATTATATCAAAATCAGATCAGAACCTATTTCTCCTCTGTTCCACTATAAAGACTTAAAAGACTAAAGTCAAATGTTCATAGAGGCAAGCAGAAATGGTTTGAATTTTCAGTAAGAAAGTTTCAATTATCATCAACTCTATTACTGCAGAGCGGTGGGAAATGGGAAAGCATTCCTAAACTTCAGTGTGCTTGAAACATGCCCAGGGTTGGGAAGGGGAGGTGGGAGAAGGTATGCTTGTTAAAAATGCAAAGTCCTGGGTCCACTCCAGAGAGTCTGATTCAGTAGGTCTGGGGCAGGCCCCAAGAATCTCCATTCTTAATATGTGAGATGCCCTATTATCCCAGAAATTCTGATGTACATGGTACCAAAGCCAGGTTTTAAGAAACACCGGCTTGAGCTGTGATAGAATCACCCAAATCCTGGGCAGAAAAGCAGTGTTCCAAATCAGCAATTATCAACCCTGGTTGTCCATAGAATCACCTGGGCAGCATTTTGAAAAATACTAATGCCTGGACCTCAACTCAGATCAATTGAATCAGAACATCTTAGGGCTAAGGCCTTGTATTAGTTAGACATTACTGTAACAATGCTGTGTAACAAACATCTCAAAACTCAGTGGCTTAAAGCAACAAGCATTCATTTCTCACTCACAGGTCTGTGGGTGGACTGGAGCTTGGCTGATCTACGTTGGGCTCAACTGGGGAAACGCCCTGGACTGCAGGTTGTATTCTGGTGAGCTTTATGTATGTTTCATACTCCTTAGAGCAGTGGCTACCTGGGGTACATTCTTCTCATGACCCATCAATGGAGTATGTGAGACAAGCCAAACTAAGCACATTTAAGGCTTCTGCTCTTGTCATGTCCAGTAACATCCCACAGCCAAGCCCAATATCAACAAGATGGGAAAAAATACTCTGCCTAATGGTCCAAACTACCACAGTACGCCATCCCGGACCAATTAAATAAAAATTCTGGGGTGGGGTATGGGAACTGCAAAGCCCCTAAAATGTGCAGCTAGAGTTGGGACCCTTTCTTCTAAAGGATGATTCAGGTCCCAAGCAGTTAACCCTGTGTGAAGGAATTACAGTCCTACATACTTGGAATAAAACATGAGGAGTAGCTCCGTGGCAATAGGATTATTAATTAATGATAGAGAAAATAATAATAATCAAGCAAAGTACATTATTTGTTCATGTCAGCCCTTCATATATTTGGACTTCGTTACCATGTTCTGCGCAGCCAACCCCCAGATCCTCTGAGCTGTATGCTGTCGGTTCCACTGCCCACTGTCCACGTGCCACGCTGTCACTCTCTCTCGCCATTGGTCTCACTCTCTTACTGCATTCTAGACATTTTATGTGCACCCCTTAAATATGGGGTCTTCCAGAAAATCCCTCAGTGTGCCTGCTGTGACCTCAACTCGAGAAAAATAAAATCATCCCCCTTGTCCTTGAGACCAAACTCCTGTTAACTCAACCCAAGTGAAACCTCCAGGGAGGAAGCAGCACCCGTTCACCCAGGTCAGGTGCATTGACCCTGGCTTAATGTCAAGACCAGTTCCTCAGCCCTCCCTTTGGGTCTAGTCCCAGCTCTGCCTCCAACACCCTCCGTTCCCTTGGATAAGTCACTTCTCTCGGCCCCAGTTTTCTCATCTGGAAAAAGGATTCTGGAGATAGCCATGCCCTTCCCTCTCTGCCCTTGGCAAATATGGGATTATGCCGGCCTGAGAACTGCCCTAGAGGAGTGCTGTTATAATCAGGGGGCTTGAAGGAAGCCCAGACACTTACCTGGGATGATTTCTCAGCAGCACGCTTGTGAAATGCTCAGGCAAAGGCTCATGCAGCTCCGGAAAGATTAATTGCTTTGTTGCTGCTCGTGAAACAAGCCACTAACCACATCCTCCCATATGCACAGTGACTGGGCTCCCAGTAAGGAAGCTCCCAGTAAGAAAGAGCTTTAACACAGCACAGAGCGGGGCCGTCTAGGATGCGGTTACTCAGCTATGTGCCCACCTGCCACAGCATCCAGGGAGCCTGCAGACCTCACTCCCTTTGGCAGTAAAGCTCTGCCTTTGTAGGTACTTCTCACCGCTCCCTGCCTTCCTCATCTCCCTGCACCTGACTACTTGGGATGGTGATGTGGAGGTCATTCATCCAACTGCCCTTACCCTAACCCCATCCCTATGTGGCCTGACACTGCCTCCCCCTCTGTGCTTGTCTCTTTCTCTCTCCCCCAGCTTTACCATATACCCATCACATCAGCCTCCTGGACATTCCCCAAACACATCAACTTCTTTCCCTCTTACCTGCCTGGACTCCTGGGGCCACAGCCACACCCTCAGGACAGGCGTCTACTTCTGTACCAGCATCTTATCCCAATACCCTATGTTCTTTCTCCGATATCAGCACCATGCCCCCTCTGCACGCATGGGCTTAGAGGGATTCTCAGCCACTTTTCAACAGAATCTATGTATAACCCTCCCCCAACAAAAAAAGAAAAGCAGTCCAAGGGATTTATTTCTTTCATACTCCAGGTTAAAAATTTGGAAGAGCACAGTATGTGTATGCACCATGGGTCTCAGTTTAGACAAACTTACTAGATTTAGGAGTCTTATTTTCTCTTAAGGATCTGTACAGTGGGTTAAAAAGTGTATGATCAGGGCTTCCCTGGTGGCGCAGTGGTTGGGGGTCTGACTGCTAATGCAGAGGATACGGGTTCAAGCCCTGGTCTGGGAGGATCCCACATGCCGCGGAGCAACTGGGCCCGTGAGCCACAGCTACTGAGCCTGCGCGTCTGGAGCCTGTGCTCCGCAACGAGAGGCCGCGATAGTGAGAGGCCCGTGCACAGCAATGAAGAGGGGCCCCCGCTTGCCGCAACTAGAGAAAGCCCTCGCACAGAAACGAAGACGCAACACAGCAAAAATAAATAAATTAATAAACTCCTACCCCCAACATCTTCTTTAAAAAAAAAAAAGTGTATGATCATAAGTTTTGTATTCATTAGTATCATTTCTATGCTGCCAAATGCATCATTCTGACTCACAGTTCCCACTGAACCTATAAGCAAGAGGATTTATTTTATTGTTTCATTTTATTCATTGCTTCTCCTTCTCTCTCAGTGTTTCCCTAGGGCTGTGTCATGGGCAAAATTTCACCTGTCATGGGGTTACAGTGGTAGGAGCTGGGAATCTGGGTACCAGTCTCTGATTGGCTGGTACCTACACTTTGGTAGGATGAGGATGTTTTTGAGAAGGATTGTGGCCCCAGCCAAAATGCTTCTAGCCAGAACAAAGGAAACCTTACTTTCTAGAAAAAGTCACACCTCTGATGCCAGTGTCTAAACCTGAGCCCCAAGGTATTAGGACCTGCTCCTTAATATTTTAATAGCAGGTATTTGCGTGGTAGCTTGGACAAACAATGTATTTTTCTTTTAACTTGACTATCCCCATATTCATAAGTAGTCTCCATCAGGAATAGGCAGTTCACAGAAGCAGCATACAAAAAGATATTCACTCTCACATATAATGAAATAATTTGCATTAAAAACAACAAAATAGACTTTTTTTTCACCTAGCAGATGGCAAAGATACACAAGTTTGATACAATGCTATATTAACAGGTGTGGAGAACATTTTGATGGGAGAGTACATTTGCATAGCTCTTTGGCAATGGTCACCAAAATGTAAAGTGTATATGATTCCTGATTTAGCAATTCTGCTCCTGGACTCTTCAAGAGCTACAGTGACCCATGCAAACATTTCTGGAGAAAATTCCATGCCTGTGCAGACTGGACGCACTGGATTCACCTCAAGTGTGGAGAAAAGGGAACCCTCCTACACTGTTGGTGGTCATTTAAATTGCGGCAGCCACTATGAAAAACAATATAGAAGTTCCCTAAACAACTAAAAATAGAGCTACCATATGATCCAGCCATCACACTCCTGGGCATATATTTGGAAAAGATGAAAACTCTAATTTGAAAAGATATATGCACCCCAATGTTCATAGCAGCATTATTTATAATATCCAAGACATGGAAGCAAACTTTCCATCAACAGATGAATGGATATATATATATATATATATATATATATATATATATATATATATATAATGGAATACTACTCAGCCATTAAAAAAGAATGAAATAATGCCATTTAACAAAACATGGATGCACCTAGAGATTATCATACGAAGTAAGACAGAAAAAGACAAATATTATATGCTATCTCTTATATGCTGAATCTAAAAAATAATACAGATGAACTTATTTACAAAACAGAAACAGACTCACAGGCATAGAAAACAAACTTATGGTTACTAAAGGGGAAAGGGGAGGGGAGAGATAAATTAAGAGTTTGGGATTAACTACTCTATATACAGTAGATAAACAGCAAGGATTTACTGTATAGCACAGGGAACTATATTCAATATCTTGTAATAACCTATAATGGAAAAGAATCTGAAAAATAATATATATTATATATATGTTCACACACATAAATGTATATATACCTGAATCACTCTGCTGTATACCCAAAACTAACACAATATTGTAAATCAAGTATAATTCACCAAAAAATAAAAATTTAACTTCAAATCTCAAAATGCACCCCAACCATGCCTAGCAATTCAACAACTCTTACCTAGTCCAAGGACTTTCTGCTCTACTAGGTGACCAGATCATACAGGCCCCTCACTTCTTAAACCTCCAACTTCTTTTAGCTGGTGACCCTTCCTCTGTCTTCATGGATGAAGAGATGCAGATACAAACTGTTTCCCCAATTTAAAATATTGTGATAGGTCTACCATGGGGATGAAAGATAGCATAGGATTTGGTGACAGTCAGCCTCTGAAGTAAATGGGTTTAAATGCCACATATCAGTAAAAGACCTTGGTCAGGTTATATAAACTCCCTGAAATTCAGCTTCTTCATCTATATAACCAAGATCATGGTCATGGCCATGGAGGAAATAGGAGAATCACGAATGACTCCCAGGTTTTTGGCCTAAGCAACTATATAGATGGTGATACCACTAACTCAGATGGCAAAGGTTTAGGTCATGGTTCTCAAACTATGGCCCCTGGACCAGCAGCATGAGCATCATCTCACTCCCACCCCAAACCTACTGAATCAGAAACTCTGTGGTGGACCCACCAGTCTATTTTAACAGACATCCAGGTACTTCTGATGCATGCTAATGTGTGAGGGCTGGTGATTTGGGGGATATACCAGAAGTGAAAGAATTTGAGTTATTTTAAGCAGGAAAGGATTTAAGGTAGTAGGTGGTTACCAAACCCTTGAAACGGAGAAAGAATACAGGTCAGGGAAAGGTGCCCCGGGTAGCTTGGTTTACCTCCAGCTTACAGAGAGAGAGGAAGCTGTGGAAGTTCGGAAAACCTCTTGAAATAATTTCAGCTTCAGAGGTAGATGATTCATAGGAAATTGCTGGGGGCCGCAGCAAAATCTTTCATTTGCTGATTCCATGAGGAGCAATTATTTGGTTTCTGCTTCTCTAATTTCCTCCAAATCTCATACAAAGGCTTCTTGTTAGTGGAATCTAAACTGGAAACCCATTGTGAGGGATTTGGGGAAATGGAGTTTCTTGATTCCCAGAACCTTTGATGGGAGCAGAGTAAAAAGGGGAGGATGCTCTTGGGTTCCTCACTGAGCCCATTCCCCACTGGCACAGTGGGAAAAAACAAGAGTCTGTTTGAGATGCTGATGAGTCATTCAAATGGAGATGTGAAGTAAGCAACTGGATATCTAGACTGAAATTCAGGGGCAAGTCAGGGCTGGAGATCTAAGTGTGAAAGTCCTCAGCCTGTAGGTAATATTTAAAGTCTTGACTCCCCAAGATGACATCGTTAGAGAAAGTGTGTTACTACAGAAGATCTGAAGAGACTCATAATTTGGCCCTGGTCTGCCAGAGGAAGAGGAAATGGTCAAAAACAAGAGAAGAAAGGGCCACCCAAGAGAGTGTTTTGTCTGGAACCCTAGAGGGGGAAGTCTTTGAAGAGGAAGGAAGGGCCAACCAAGTCAGATGCTGCTGGGAGGTCTGAAAATGGACTCCTTGGTTGGCAAGATGGAGGCCATTGGTGAGGTAGCTAAGAGCCACTTCAGCAGAATGGTGGGCAAAGCACTGTTGGTAATTGGTTGAGGAGAAAGTAAGCATAAAGGAAATGGAGACAGAGAATTGACAGCAAGCACATTTTGCTATGAAAAAGGACAGAGAAATGGCCCAACACCAGGATCTTGGTTATTTATAGGAAGAAACTGAATTTCAGAGAGTTTATATGATTTGACCAAAGTCTCATACAAATAGGTGGTATTTAAACCTCTACCCCTGAACTTGACTGTCACCAAATCCTGTGTTATCTTCCCTCCCCCGGACAGACCCTCCACAATTTTTCAGGTTGTGTTTTCCTCTGGGCTTTTTTCCCATAGTTATTGGAAAGAAACTAAATTCCCTACTTACTCCTCAAAGCCTCTTGTCAGAAGGTGACTTTTCTTATTAGAAAAGAGATCTTATTAGACAGAAGCAGGGATGAGGCCCCATCCTGCTGAGGGATGAGGCAGGTCTTCATATCTTCAAAAACAAAGGACTTCTACTAATTCACTCCCAAAAGCACTTTCACAGAAAGAGAACATTCAAATGGATAAAGGGGAGAAGAAAGAACACTCCCTCCCTTTGATTGTTTCAGGTTAATAAATCAGTATTTGTGCAAATGGATTGACTCTAATGGCCACATGAATCTAAGCCAGACTCAGAAAAAAGAACTCCAAAAATGAGTACAACATGGACAAGTCAATGCCACACTGAGATGGGATTACGATCTGCCTGTCACTCACTGTCTTCCTAAGGACATCACATGACATTACTTCCCAGGGCCTGGGCTATCTGATTGGCTGTGAAATCTGAATTCATCTTGTGTGGATGTCAAATGCACCTGATATAGTCAACCCAAGAGAGGCTGAGAGTCAGTAGTGGGCTCCACAAAGGTGTTAAAATTATCTACTGATCAACTGATTTACTGAATTTACCCCTTTCTAAATAGATGTTTGGAAGCTTGATCATATATGCTACCTTGCACCCTAGAAATTGTAAACAAATTAGTTGAAACAAAAAATCAAATTAGGAGAGGTTGATCTGATTTGAATTTCACCTTGAAATAAAAAATGTTGTCTTATTTTCTTCTTTTCTTAATTTAGTTAGAAAAATAATACATGAACACTGTAGGGAAAAAAATGAGGAATTACGTTTCAGCAGTATGGTGGACAGGAGGATGCCTCACCCAGATTCCCAATCAAGGAAAGACTTGTTGCCTCAGCTACTGGGTGTGCAGTCAGCAGACAGCTCCAGATGTCAGGTCCTTCAGTGTCTGCCTCAGCTCCTGAGCACCACCTTGCCCAAGAACATGCCCTTCCCAGGGGAGTTCATGCCCAGTGACTCACCATTGATGCCTGGACATTGCAGCCCAATAGGGGACAACTCTGATGGGCCATGCATGCTTCAGAACTCTCTGGGAGGTTGGCCAGGGCTTTACTAAGCATGCATGCTAATTTTGTTCCTTCTTTGCCCAATCATGTTTCCTCTCACAGGTGTTGGGCCCCATTAAAAACTCCCATCTCGACATCTACTTGGAGAGAACCCAACCTGGGATAACCGGTACTGGGAGTGGTCCAAGAAAGCAGGCAATAGGATGAAGATTTGGAGGATCACTGGCTGCTTGGTTGGCAATGAAGACCCCATGACTGGTGGCAGTTAAAATGCAGAGAGTTCATTTGTTAGAATTCTCACCTTTGATCAATTGGAATGGTGAGCCAGCTGAAGGGAATGCATTAGCTGGTGCAACTTATCAAGAGCGTATTGGGGTGGGGGTGGGGCATAGTACCTATAAAGACAATGGATTGGATGGTTATTTTTAAGCACCACTGGTACCCTAGAGAAAGTTCACAAAAAGCTGACAAAAGTCAAGTGTGAAAGCCAGAGGTCTTCCCTGATAGCCAAAAAAGGGGCTTTCATCTCCTGTAGTGAGAGGACAAAGAACACTGAGGCCTCGGCTCAGGACTTCATTTAAGAGTGGACAAGATGCACCCTAGCAAGGACCCCAGGAGATGGTGCTGACTTGCCACAAGGATGGCACCTAGAAGCATGGAGTAGTGATGGCTCATGCTAAGTGAAGTTGAAATGCCAGAACTACCATGCAGATGCTGGAGAAAGGGATTAAAAGGCTCAGAGAAGTGGATGTGCTGGAGTGGATACACAATGTAAAGCCAGAAGTTTCAGCGCATGTTCCAAGGAAGTCTTGAAAAAGACACCACTTTCTAAAGTCAGTGGTTGGAGGGCACCAGCATCACTAAAACGTTCAGTAGTAGCTCTCCTCTGTAAGCCTGGGCTGGTGGTGGAGAGGCTGTTACAGAGCTAGGCACACTGAGAACAATGGGGATGATGGGACCCTGGAACAATAAAGCCCAGGTGGACACAGTTATTGTGATGAGTACACAGTAATTGTGATAGGAGTGGCATCCAAGGGAGCTAGACCCACAGAAAATTCCTGTTATGGAGACAAGTAACAGAACATAATGTCACTAGAGGTGAGATAGATGGGCATCCCACAATGGTACCATTAAGCTTGTACCACCAGAAGAAAACAAGAATAGATGAGCAGAAGGCTGAAGGCTGTCACCCCAATAAAATGTCACATCCTCTTATCCATATTCTTGATTTGAGCCAGTTTTCAGACTCAGACCAATTGACTGAAGAGGTGGCTTTGTCCCGGGAGGAAGGAGTCTACAACACCATGGCAAGTACACAGTAATGACTCCCACAGTCCTTCCTCAAAGGAACCTATAGCGATTTACTTGGGTAGCTGTACACTGGGGAAAGGGGAACAGTCAAACATTTGGAGGACTGTTGGACATAAGTCTGAGCTAACACTGATACTCAAAAAACTAAGGCATCACTATCCTTCCCCCTCTGTTAGAGTCAGGGGTACATAGGGACCAGGTAATAAGTGGGGTCCTGGCCAAGATCTGGCTTACAATGGATCCAGTGGGTCCATGGACCCACCTAGTGGTCACTTTTTTTTTTAATTTTATTTATTTATTTATTTATTTATTTATTTATTTATTTATTTATTTATTCTTGGCTGTGTTGGGTCTTCATTTCTGTGCGTGGGCTTTCTCCAGTTGCAGCGAGCGGGGGCCACTCTTCATTGCGGTGCGCGAGCCTCTCACTGTCGCGGCCTCTCTTGTTGCGGAGCACAGGCTCCAGACGCGCAGGCTCAGTAGTTGTGGCTCACGGGCCCAGTTGCTCTGCGGCATGTGGGATCTTCCCAGACCAGGGCTCGAACCCGCGTCGCCTGCGCTGGCAGGCAGATTCTCAACCACTGCGCCATCAGGGAAGCCCCCTAGTGGTCACTTCTCTGGGCTCGATATGCATCTTTGCGATTCATGTATTCAGTAGTTGGTGCAACCCCCATACAGGATTCTTGATCAGTAGGGTGGGAACTATCATAGGGGGGAAGGCAAAGGGGAAGCCTTGGAACTCTGTCCTTGTTTGGAGGTAATTCTCCGTAGTTATGGCACTTCTGCTCATCTTCTGAGCCAAGCACGCTGCAAGACTGTTTCTATAACAGACAGTCTTAGAAGCTAGAAATAGTGTCTCTAAGATAGAGACCCTCAGACACATTCCAGGATGATAAATTCTCCCTCCTCCCAGAAGATTTTCTTACCTTCTAGAGTAATAAGCCTAATCTTTCTCTGGAGAGGAGGATGGGTGTGTTTGCCAGCAGCCTCATGTAGGATTTAGTGTTTCCTAAGCTCGTTGTTCCTTGCCTGTGACATAGACGTGTGTGTGTGTGTGTGTGTGTGTGTGTGTGTGTGTGTGTGTGTGTGTAGCATCCACTAAGCCCACTCCACATTGTCCCATGGAGCTTGGGGGACAATAGGAATCCATGCAAACATTTTGTGCCATAACTAATAAATATATTGTCTGAATGCATTTTTGCCTCATTGTTTTGTTACCAATCAAATGTATGAAAGTGCAGAAAGCAAACCTTATGAACTGCTTGATTGCTTGGCCTGACTCTCCATCTCCCTCCAAAACAAGAGAGCAAATCAAAAACAGGATCACGTCCTGGAAAGGATGGCAGGAATTGCTGACACTCTTAAAGACTTAAAGCAGGAGTTGGTAAATTACAGCCCACAGGCAAAATCTGGCCCACCACCTGTTTCTCTAAATAAAGTTTTATTGAAACACAGCCACTCATTTGTTTACATATTGTTTATGGCTGTTTTTGCAGTATAGCAGCAGAGTTGAGTAGTTACATCAGAGAATGTATGGCCACAAAGCCTAAAATATTTATTATCTGGCCTTTTGCAGAAAAGGTTTACTGACTCATGATCTAAAGATGTCAGAATATGCCATCTCCATACATGCCTCAGTCTGGACCCTGGAAGAAACCAGATGGATCCTGAAAGATGACAATAAACTACCACAAACTCAACCAAGTTGTAGCCCCAATTGCAGCTGTCATGCCAGATGTATTGACTTTGTTAGCTCAAATTAACATGGCCTCAGGTACATGATATGTGGTAATTGATTTGATAAATGAATTCTTTTACATTCCTACCAGAAAGGAGGATCTGAAACAGTTTGCACCCACATGGAACAGGCAACAATATGCATTCATAATTTTGTCCCAGGGATATATGAACTCTCCCTGCAAAAGAGATATGAATGCTTTGAACATCCCACAGCACAGCACATTCAGTCTATCCTCTACATTGATGATATTGCAATAATTTGGGTCAGATAAGAAAGAATTGGCTAGCACATGGGATGCTTTAGTGTGACACATATGCTCCTGAGAGTGAAAGGAATAATCAGAGTCTGCCACATCAATACAATTTTTAGGAGTACAGTGGTCAGGGGCATGCCAAGACATCTCCTCCCAAGAAAAAGGTAAAGTATTGCATTTATACCTCCCATGAAGAAGGAAGGAAGCACAGTGCTTGACAAAACACTGGTAGATTTTGTCAAGTTCTGGAAGTATCATATTATATACTTTGCAGTACTGTTCTAGCTCATATACTGGCTGAAATGAAATACTGTATACTTCGAGTAGAGCCAGAGCCAGAAAGGACTTTGTAGCAAGTCTAGACTGCAGTGCAAGCAGCCTTGCTACTTGAGCTGTATGACCCAGCAGAACCTATGCTATTGAGTTGATGGTGGTGGACAAAGATGCTGTGTGAAGCAAATGGTAAATTCCAGTGAAATAACCACAGTGAAGAACCCAGGGTTCTGCAAGGCCATAGATCTGCAGTGTAGAATTGTACACCTTTAGAAAATAGCTTCTGGTAGAGATGGAGCACCTGACCATGGAACACAAGGTGACCATGAGTCCAGAATTTTCCATCATGATCTAAGTCTGTCATCATGTCCTCAGGTTGGGCTGGCCCAGCAGCAGCCCAACAAAAATGAATGGGATGAGACTGAGCAACGGTTGGCCCAGAGGGTGCAAGCAAGCTGCATGAATAGATAGCCTAGATCCTCATGACTTCACTCTCAGCTCCTCATATACAGGAGCCTGTATGACAAGCTGAAGGAGGAAAAACCCAAGCTTGGTTTACAGATGGGTCAATGTTATGGGCTAAATATTTATACCCCCCCAAATTCATATGTTGAAGTGCCAACCCTCAACGTGATGGTATTAGGAGGAGACACCTATGGGAGATGATGAGGTTTAGATGAGGTCATGAGGGTGGAGTCCCCATGACAGGATTAGTGCCCATATAAAAAGAATAAGAGACCCCAAAACTTATCTCTGCCATGTGAGGATAAAGAGAGAAGGGAGCTGTCTACAAGCCAGGAAGAAGGTCCTCACCAGGAACAAAATCTTCCAGCACCTTTATCTTGGACTTCCAGCCTCCAGAACTGTGAGAAACAAGTGTCTGTTATTTAGCCCACCCAGTCTATGGTATTTTGTTAGAGTAGCTGAGCTGTCTGAGATAGTCATCTTGGTATGTGAATACAAGCTAAAAGTGGATGGCCATTGCAGTTGCTCTAGAGTCTTGCTTAAGGGTGGCTTTGAAAGTCAGAGGTGAGGAAAACCCTTCCAATGGGTTCTACTTCATGCAGTGCACCTCATCTTTCACTTTGTGCAGAAGGAGAATTGGACCGTAGTAAGAACACATTATAGCTCATGGGTAATATGAGTAGTTTGTCTGGGTGGTCAGGAGTCTGAACAGAGAAAGATTTGGAGATTGAAGACAAAGAGGTCTTGGGTAGCAGCACGCAGATGCCCATATGGCAGTGGACACAAGGTATGAAGATCTTTATATCACATATTAACATCTACCAGAGAGCATCCACCATGGAGGAGACAATATTGTCTCCAGGTTCCCCTCTGGGTGGATGAGGTTTTATAAGACCTGCACTGTAGTTCACTGTCTCCTTCTACCCAATACCACTCCTCCCCCTCCTTTCACAGGTGTTGATCCTTAACAATCTTGGAAGTTAAACTCTGTTTTAGTGCCTGCCTCCAGAGAACACAAACTGCAATAAAGAGGAGGAAAAATATGTGAATTAAAGTCACCCCAAATCACAACCCCCACCATAAATAGAGAGCGTGTCTCAGAGACATGATCGCTCTGACATAAGTATATGAAATCAGCCAAATACATTGTAAACTGTTAAGACACTCTTCTGTTTATTCAATAACAGTGTCAAAATCTCAAATTTTTCATCAGAATAAAATATAAAAGATTGCCAGTATCATGTGCAAGTGATTTGTAGCCCCCAAACATTTTAAGAATGCTACATTCATGCCATCCAGACATACTGACAACCAATATTTTCCAATATATACCTCCAGACCTCTTATCCTAGGTATTAGTTATCTATTAGTACCAAATTACCACAAACTTGACAGCTTAAAACAACACACATTTACTATGTCACAGCTTATATGGGTCAGGATTCTGGACATCCTCTTTCTTGGAGTTTCCAACAGGCTGCATACAAGATGTTGGCCAGGGCTGGGTCTCATCTGAAGGCTCAACTGGGGAAGTTCACTCAATGGTTGCTAGCAAGATTCAGTTCCCCATGGGCTATTGGACCGAGGGCCTCAATTCTCCAGTGGCTGTTGGCTGGAGGCTGTGCTCAGTTCCTTGCCAAATGGGCCTTTCCAACATGGTGGTTGGCTTCATCAAAATGTACAAGCCAAGAAGGCAATGGAGAGAGTCTGATAGCAAGACAAAAGTCACAATCTTTTGTAGGCTAATCATAGAATTGAAATCCCCTTAATGTTGCTGTGTTCTACTGGTAAGAAACAAGTTACTCATTGGAAGAGGATTATACAAGGCCATGAATACCAGGAGGCAGACATCCCTGGGCACCATCTTGGACGATGCCCACTCCACCATGAAAATATGTACATGTTTATGCTTGCAAAGTGGGATCATATTGTTTTATAAACTTTCACTTACTAAAAATGCAACTTAACTTTTTTTTAACATCTTTATTGGAGTATAATTGCTTCACAATGGTGTGTTAGTTTCTGCTGTACAACAAAGTGAATCAGCTATACATATACATACATCCCCATATCTCCTCCCTCTTGTGCCTCCCTCCCACCCTCCCTATCCCACCCCTCTAGCTGGACACAAAGCACTGAGCTGATCTCCCTGTGCTATGCAGCTGCTTCCCACTAGCTATCTATTTTACATTTGGTAGTGTATATATGTCCATGCAACTTTCTCACTTCATCCCAGCTTAGCCTTCCCCCTCCCTGTATCCTCCAGTCCATTTTCTACATCTGTGTCTCTATTCCTATCCTGTCCCTAGTTCTTCAGAACCATTTTTTTTTAATTCCATATATATGTGTTAGCATATGGTATTTGTTTTTCTCTTTCTGACTTACTTCACTCTGTATAACAGAATCTAGGTCCATCCACCTCACTACAAATAACTCAATTTCGTTTCTTTTTATGGCTGAGTAATATTCCATTGTATATATGTGCCACATCTTCTTTATGCATTTATCTGTCGATGGACACTTAGGTTAAAATGCAACCTAACTTCTGTATGCACAAATGTCACTTATTTATGAGTTAAGGACTGCATAGTATTCCACTGAATAGCCATCACATGATTTATTCATGAAACCCTATTGCCAGACAATTGGTTGTTTTCGATTTTCCATTTCTATAAACGATGTTGCTGTGAACATCCTTGTAACTAAACATTTCCACACTCATTTATATGTTTGCTTAGGAAAACATTTCTAGAGATGGATGGAATTGTTGGGTAGAGGACATACTCTTTTTAAAGACTTTTGTTATGTTATGAGGTGTTTTTAACTGATCTCCATTTAATGGACTTAGGTTAACAAAAGGCCTTCATTCCTCTCTGTAAATCGTACTGCTGCTCCTAGAGCATAATGGCTGTGCAGGAGCAGGCCTCTTCCTGGTGGGTCTGCCCATTTCCATTCTCACTGACCATCAATTCCTCTATAGAACAGATGTCCCATATAACATGATTTCCATTGTATCACTAGGTTTGCCCTCCAGAGAAGTTGCTCCAAATTACCCCCCTGTGAACAGTATATGGGATTATCCCCCTCTATTTAAAATCTATTATATGAGAAGGTGCTGACCCATCCTCAATAAAGTGCACACATGCTGGGTTCTTTTCCTAACAACAATGTGAGTTTCACACAGATCTAGTTCTTAGATGCCCCTGGAGCCAAGCACAGATCACAGGTATGTGAATCAGACTAGATGTTAAAACAACAGGGAGTGGTGGACCCTGTTGAGAGCTGAAGTCTGTGGCCCACTAAAGGCCTTTAGACTCAAAACATTTTAAACTACTTTGCTGGCCCAAGAAGATATTTTTGTGACTCAGCGTAAACTTGGGCTATGAGTTTATGATCCATGATTTATACTTGAGAGACACTTGGCAAAAAATAATTTCCTCTGGACATGGAAAAATGCAATCTGTCAGCAAAGCCAACTGCCCTAGATAGGTGACACTTAAGTCTTTACTCCAAAAATGTCATATGAAATGGGTCAGCAGGAACTCCAAGATGGACAAAGGGCATGAAGATTAATAAACATTCTCTTCTTGGGAAGCAAAACTAGGTGTCATAAAAAGTATAAATGAATGAACAAATGATGACAGCTTTTCTGGTACTGTGTTCCCTTCCTCCCTACCTGCTACAGGAGTAGAACACTCTCACTTTCAGAACCTGCGAGTAATGGGAGATGCATTTATAAATACTCCCACACTTGCCATGAATCTCCACATCCCTGGAGGACTGACTATAGGAATCCATTAAGTTAATGAGGAGTTGGGTGCAGCTATATCTATGCAACATGTGACAAGTGTCACCTCATAATTGAATTGGGGATCTTTTGCAAAGACTCTGAGGGAAAAGCTCTGGCTTCAGTTTCTTAAAAATCAGATTGCTGGGCACAGAGCTGGGCACATAAGGGGAGGATGTTTACTAGGGTCTTGTGGCAGGTGTGTGAGCTGTGAGGACACAAATACTGTCTTAATATCACCCTCTTCCTCCTCCTTCAAGGAAGTGGATTTGCTGTTTTATATCCCTTTCTTTGGGGGAGGGGAAGGGATGTCAAGAGAAAGACTCTGGTTTTTGGTCTAATTATATGTCAGGATATCTGGGGAAAGTGGGGACATTTCATATTTTTAACTTTTTGATTTAAAACAGCTAGAAATGTACATCTTACTGTGGTTGTGCCCAAATCAGGAATAGTGCAAAGTGTTGATTTATTATTGATTTTCACTGATGGTGCAAGGCGTCATTCTATTACTGATTTTGTTATTGATTGTTTGAAGAACTGCTCAAATTTAATTCCTTCACCCAAGCTAGAAGGGGCATTAAGAAAAGGACTCCTCTGAAGAAATACCTTGGATTCCTCTGAAGGAATAACTCGGATTTTCCAACTAGTTTTTGATCATCCACATCCATATCCCCTTGACTTGTTTGCCTTGGATACTCATTTCCAGAGATACTACTGTAACGACTTTTTCATCTCAATTCCAGTTACATTGTGATTGAAACTGGCTTCTGAGACAGGTCAATAAGCAAAATGTAAGATTCTTGCCTCTGTAGGTGATTGTCTCCTCGCTATACTCCCATTCTCTCAATTTCCCTTTCGACTCTTCGTGGTCCAGTACTTTCCTGGCACTGGCTCAGCCCAGGGATACCACGTCATTCTGGGTAAGCCCGACCCCCACCCCGCCGCCCATCTTGCACAGTGCCACCTGGTGGTTTCCCTCAGCTATTACAGCAGGACAACAAAAGCAGTTGCGGGGGAAAAGCTTATCAAATGAATGGAAATGAAAGCATCCAGGACTGACTGCATAAAAGAAATCAAATGACTGATAGAAAAAATTTCCTCCTTTTGTGGAACGGCCATAAATTCACAAGTTGTATGAATGCAGAGTAAGGATTGATTCTGCAGGGACTAGTTTACAAACATCCAAAACTATATTCCTATCCACATCTTCTTTGAAAATACCTTTTATATTTTATTTTGTCAGTGAATGAAGGATGACTTTTGAGTGGTAAACCTCTCCCTGTGAAAGCCTCTCTTTACCGGCTTCTGAAAGCAAAACTGTAAAATGGTTTTCTATTATCTAAAAAATTATGTTGAATCATCAATATTATTGATACTTAAGAGTTTATCCTTTCAAACGGCTGCAGCGACCTTGCAACAACAATTCAAAGAGTCTCTTCATTCAAAGAGTCTCCCTCTCATAATCTCACAATGGCTAGCTGTGCACTGTTGTCCTGGGTCCTGGCTAATATTTTTCCGTGTGAAGGAAAAAAGAACCAAGTGGCAGTAATCTTTTTAGTATTTATCTTCTTTTTTTTTTCTTTCGCTATGCTTTAGAAATAACAACAAAATGTTTCTGAGATGTGATTTTTAAATTTCCCTATTTTTAAAAATAGATGCTGCTTAGTGATTTCTGCTTTGTCGTTATTTGTGGTCAATTCCATTCTAGAAACGAAGGAAAAGAAGTTCTTTTCCTGCCAGCTTCATCTTTCCCATTGATTTCCTTTCCCAACACATGCCCCTAATGGAGCTTGAAATGAATGCAGCTTTGCTTTTGTTTTCTTCCTTTGCAGGGGCACACCTCTGCCAGAGGCCAGCTGTGGTCTGATCCTGGGGCACTCATCCTGCATGAAGGACATCTGCCCCTCCCAGCGGCTGGCACACAGACATGGTAAGGAAGGGGAGGTGAAGATGCCATCCCCTTTGCTAGGCCTGGAACCACAAGAGAATAGTATCCTTTGAAATGAGCTGAACTATAGGGAAAAAAAACAAAAGGTTTATAAAACACATAAAAGCTAAGACGTTACCAATTCAAGTAGAAAATAGGATGACAGTGCTGAGAATGTGAGGGGGGGCGGTTTATAAAAGGCCAAAGGAACTCACTTATATCTTGAAAACTACAAAATAAGAAATAGAGTTACAGATGTAGAGAATAAACTTATGGTTACTGGGGGTAAGGGGAGGGGAGGGATAAATTGGAAGATTGGGACTGACACATATACACTACTATATCTAAAACAGATAACTAATAAGGACGTACAGTATAGCACAGGGAACTCTGCTCAGTACTCTGTAATGGCCTATATAGGAAAAGAATCTAAAAAAGAGTGGATGTATGTATATGTATAACAGATTCATTTTACTGTACACCTAAAACTAACACAACATTGTAAATCAACTATACACCCCCCCCAAAAAAAGAATGACAAAACTCATCAAATTGTCCAAATGGGGATTATTCACACAAAGGAAAAGGGGAAAGGAAGGACATGGTAAAGAAAGTCTTCCAAGTTCTCCAGCTGTCACTGGGTCTCTCTTTCTTCCTGACCTTCCCTGTAAGCTCTAGAAGCACAGTCCGCACAAACAGCTGAATCAGTGGATGTGAGAGAGTTTGGCCAAGGAGCTCATGAGCACTTACAGAGGTAAAATAACCCACAATGGGGCCCTTCTGGGTCTGAGACTCCAGTTTTTTTCCTTTTGGAAGAAAACTGAAAGAGTAAACTGGCCTTCCTAATCTCTCCGGAACCCATGCGCTGCTATATTGGGAAAATCTTGTGGCATTTGTCTGACTCAGTATGTGAGCAATTTAAGTGCTCACCAGGGTGGCTGTTAGGTGCCCAGTCTACCTCCCACTGATGTCAGATGGCTAGAGGCGGCTCCCAGGGCCACTCAGGAAAATCTACTAAACAGCTTTCGGACCAAAAGAGGGACCCAGCTCTCATCTGTCATCTCAGTGAATTTCCAGAAACCTAAGAAATGGACTGTATTTCTTCACTGGATCGTGGTTATAGCTGGGGTTCTATTACTGACTAAGGACTTGGAAGCAAGTAAATCATAGCTATCACCAATAATATGCTTACGTCAAGGCAGGTACACAGCTAGAAATCTCCATAATCATTCAGAATTGTCAAAAGTATCTCCCTGTATGTAAACTTTTAGTCTAAGCTTCAATTGCATGTGGGATCCCAATGTACTATGAAGAATATTTGTAACATAAAAGCATGCAACTCTACTTGGTGGTAAAGATAGTCTTTCCAAGAAAATGTTCACTGTAATAAACGTTGAGTAGTAATAATACCCTTTTAGAGTTTGGATGAGTTTGAGACAATTTGGATTTAATAAATTTCTAAAAATATATATGTTGTCTGGGGAAACTTAAATTACGGCTTTCTTTTTCATCTCAATAAATTTCCTCCCAGCAAAAAAAAAGGATATTTCAAGATGTGTAGTGGTCACCTAACTGCATTTAAAGTGAGGATTATTCTTCTCAAAGAGAGCTGTGCACCATAGGATGCCTTGAAGGCCTGGACAAGAACTTTATTTGTGAAGATTTGAAAAGAAAGGATGTCTTTATGAACTTCATGTTTCTTTCACCCTCACCCTTCATTTTAACAGATCGTCAGTATTGTTGCCAGCATGAAACCATGGTCGGCAGAATTTGAGCAATGGTGGGGCAGAGGGGAAGAGGCCCCCTCAACCCCTGCGAGTTGCAAGATTTGGGGCAGCATGTGGGCGTTAAGCCACTGTCTCCTCTCTCTGCAGGTGGCTCTCTGAATCGCCCCTTTGCTCCAGAAGCTGGGGCTGGGTTGAGATGTAGAACAACCAACAGAGAAATCCAGGTTAAGTGATGATCAGTGACATCAGGTGAGAAGTATATGAGAGGGAAGACTCGCCAAGGCTCCCAACATGAGTGGGGCACGGTTTTGTAGACCGTGCTTTCCTTCATTGTAAATTGCAATATGAATACTAGGTAGATGTTTACGAAACATCAAAGAAAGATTGGAAATTGTTTGCAAAACCAATTTTCTTAATATGTGTGTTTATATTGGGTTATTGAGAAAGAATATTAAACTTTGGGAGAAAAAAATTCAGTGCAGAGAAAATAGGCATGACAAATTTTAATGACATTTTTCTTCATTACAGAGTCATTTATGATCATTGTAGAAAATTTTATAAAACAGAGAAAAGTGTGTAGAAAAATACAGATCCACTCAAGTTTTACCATCCAGCAATAACCACTGCTCACATTTTATATATATATCCTTTCTATGTTTGCATTATCCTAAATAATAAATGAAAGTCCATATGTGATGAGCATTTACTTTATGCTAGAATTCCATGTACTTTAGATACGTTATCTTAGTTCATTCTCACGGAAATTTGTGAGCTGAGTATTGTTATTTTCCTCACTTAATATTTAGGAGACTGAAACTTGAATACAGATCACACAAGAAGCTAAATTCTGAACAGTGATCTATGTGATGTGGAAATCAACTCTAAACCAGAACTACTCAAAGTGTGGTCCATGGACCAGTACTGGTGTGTGAACTGTATGTTACTGATCCCTGCTGAGAGACGTACAGAAAGTAAAGACAAACATTTAGAAACTTTTATAACAATTTCACATTTGCAACATCTCTGTGTGTGATTAAGGGCTCCCCTAGATGAAGAGGGTTTGGGGATGCCTGACAGCCACAGTGAGTAGCCCATGGTGTGAAATGCATACTAGTCATGCAGAAGGACATGCACTGGTCTGCAATCAATGAGCAATTTAAAACCTAATAAAAATGCTGGTCCTGCACCATGAATAGTTTGAGGAGCACTGCTCTGTTTTTAAATGTAGGTGTTATTATTCAGCTATAGTGAGGCAAATGGATCAGGAGAGCCATCGAAAAGATAGTTTGTTACTCACAGTTCGAAGAGGAGGGGGCATGACATGCCATGCAGGACCACCAGGGGAAGCACCAGGGTCAGTCAGAAAGCAGAATGTGTAGGGAAAAAATGTGGGCAAGAGCCTTTATTGTGGTTTCCATGGAAAGGAATAGGTGAGGCAGGATAAGCAGGCTTAGGATAGGCTGGTTTGCATAATTTCAGTGGGCTCTGGGGCATAGGGGCTGTCTCTGGGTATCTGGTACTGGCCTTAGGGTATTTAGGACAAGGGGATAGTGGCCCAGACTGAGAGCCCCATAAAGACGTGGTTGGGGTGTAGACCCTGGATTGTCTGGCTTGCACATGAAAGGTACAATTCCAGGCAAATCCTTTACCATCTCTAGGAACTGACTACCCTGGGCAGGGTCTCCCTGTCTCTCCGGGGTCAGCAAGGATCCAGATGTCAAAGCATTAGAACCAAAATACCTGCTTAATACAAACCACTACACTGCCTCCTAGGGTGATAACAATGAAATAAAGGTAGGAAAATAGGGTGCTAAGAAACAGAAAATGCAACAACATGAAACTCAGCTACAGAAACAGCTCTGCTACCCACACACATGCTTATTTCTGGTCAGCAACTTCCAGCAAGTCCTTGCTTCACACAGTCATCTGAAGGCAGGCCTAATGAGGGTTTGTGTGCAGAGCTGGAGGTGGGAGAGAAAAAGCCTGCCGTGGTCTTTTCCATCCCCACTGTGGGAGAGCCTGCCAGTTGTCCCCCACATCTCTCCTTCCCTTCTTCCATGATAGACTTCTTAGCTGAGCACATAGAAGGCCAGAATAAAGATTTGTTCATGCTTCTCTTGCAGCTAGGCGTGGCCACATGACAGTATTCAGGACAAAGGGGCAGAAGCAGAAGTATCATGTGGCCAGTTTCAAGAACTTTCTTTTTGCCCTTGTCTCTTCCTCCATGCTATTGTTTAGAACTTGGATGTGATGGGTCACAAGGAAAGGGCCTCAATGTAGGGATGAGAGAGAGGAAAGCTGGAAGGACCTGAGTCCCTAAGGACCTTGGGGACCCCATGGCCAAATCAGCCCTGGCTATGTGCTTGGAGACTCGCACATGAGAAAAAACAAAAAACTTGGTTTTGGGCATTTTGTGTTTACTGTTGCTTGCAGCTAAACTTAATCCAAACTTATTCACTCATAAAACCACTGGCCTCTTGATCCTTCTGCAACTTTCCCCATCTGCTTTATCAAACCTAACTTGGGGAACTGGGAAAAAAAGACGTACAACCACAAATAATACGTTTGAGGAGAAGTAGAAGAGGACTCCTAAAGGGACATTGTACAAGAAACCCACTTGGGGCCAAGGGGCACTCCCCTTTAACCAGTGTTTTGTGCTAAGATCCCAGCAGGTGGATATTCTGATGAACGCTACCATGGCTTTGGAGACTATCCCATCTGGAGTCTACTTTACAAATGGTATTTCACCAAACCTGCTCACCAGGATGATGTGACTGTGGCAACTTCCTGTTGCCACTGGTCACCAGTGTTGTGCTGGAAATGCCTGATTGTTAAACAGGGCTGTCATTAAACATTAAAGTATATAAACTTACATTAATAAATTATATTAAAGGCAATGCATACTCGGAATGCATCACTTCTTAATTTTATTTTCTACATTTTACCTATGTTCTTTTTTTTAAATTTTTATTTATTTATCATTATTATTATCATTATTTGGACTTCATTGGGTCTTCGTTGCTGCACGTGGGCTTTTCTCTAGCTGTGGCGAGTGGGGGCTCCTCGTCATTGCAGTGCATGAGCTTCTTACTGCGGTGGCTTCTCTTGTTGCGGAGCACGGGCTCTAGGCACGCCGGCTTAAGTAGTTGTTTCTTGCGGGCTGTAAAGCTCAGGCTCAGTAGTTGTGGTGCATGCACTTAGTTGCTCTGCAGCATCTTCCTGGACCAGGGATTGAACCTGTATCCCCTGCATTGGCAGGCAGATTCTTTTTTTTTTTTTTTTTTTTTTTTGCGGTATGTGGGCTTCTCACTGTTGTGGAGCACAGGCTCCGGACGCGCAGGCTCAACGGCCATGGCTCACGGGCCCAGCCGCTCTGCGGCATCTGGGATTCTCCCAGACTGGGGCACGAACCCATGTCCCCTGCATTGGCAGGTGGACTCTCAACCACTGAGCCACCAGGGAAGCCCGGCAGGCAGATTCTTAACCACTGCGCCACCAGGGAAGTCCCTTATCTATGTTCTTGAGATCATTTCATGTATGGTCTGTACATGGTAGAAATACTATATCAACTCTTCTCAACGTTGCCTTCAGTGAGGTGATGGTTGGGGCTTGAGATTGGCCATGGCTGGAACAGGTATTGAGTTAGTTTCTACCATAATGGATAACACGGGACCAGAAGAGAAGTAGAGGTCCACACCCCTTGAGAATTTACAATCTCACTGAAATGTCGTGAAAAACTAAATAAAATTGGTATGTGCAGGAGAGCTAGCACTGAACTCAAGTAGAAGACAGGAGAGCTGAATTCTGTTCTCAGTTCTGAAATTAGCAGTGGGGCTGTGGTCAAGTCTTTTTGTCTCTGGGTCCCAGGGTTTTCCATCTGTAAAATCCCCCAGGACTCCAAGCTGCAGAAGAGCAGAAACTGTACCTACGGATCCCCACTACATCCCAGCCCTCTGGCAGAGTTCCAGACACATGACAGGTGATGCAGCAACACTTAAGTAAATGAGTGGCCAGGAGCTGTCTCTACCCACTCTTCCAGCTCTGAAAATATGGAGGTCCATGATCCAAACTGAGGTTAAAAGAAGAGACACAGAACTGAGTGCCAGGGATGGCGGGCTCAGGCCAGCTTCCTCAGATTCCTCAAGGGGTGGTGGCAGGTGAGGGGTCATGCTGGACTCAGCAAAGTTGGGTGAGCTGACTCAGAGAAAGCTGATTCCAGGATCGCAGTGATAATTTCGCTGAAGCACTGGTCAGAATAGAGAAAGGACATACCTTTTTTTTTTTTTGAACTGTAAGAAAGTATTTTTAATATGTGTATCTGACAAAGGACTGGTATCATGGATGCTTTTTTTTTTAATTGTATGATTCCTTTTTTTTTTTTTTTTGGTTAAACCCTTTTTTATTGAAGTATAGTTGATTTACAAAGTTGTGCTAGTTTCAGATGTACAGCAAAGTGAGGACATTCTTTTAGGTTTATCTTTGCCATCTGGTACCTGACTTCATGCTTTGGTTCAAACTACCTTTAATACCGCCTGAAGGGTTAGAAAAATCCCAGCAAAACTGAAGCATTTCCCCACTCTCTGCTAACACATCCAATTCTCTGGGGAGCACAGTCCCTTCCAAGATCTCCCGCTGATAATCCCAGAAACATTTACAGCAATTGCCTGGATATATTTCCTTCCTTTCTTTGGCTAATAGACAGTTTTACCACTTACAAAAGCTACAGATGGAATGCAGACGTGCCTGTTTACTTTTCCTTGTTATGGCTCGATTCTGATTTTGAAGGGTGAAAAGTTGCCTTTCTGAGAACATTCAAATTTAGAGTAAATTTCAGAAGGGAAGGCAGGTTCTCTCAGCTATTGGAGGTGCAGAAACACAACAGCCTATTAGTCTGTTCCAACTAAGATATTCTACGTCCTTACACCCCCCAACCCACCCTGTCCCACCAATAGCTGTTCATAGCTTCTGCTTCAGAGATGATGAAAAAGTCAGGTCATCACCACCTTGCAGGTCGTTAACATTCTAAAATGTTAAAAATGTCATAATTCTCTCTCTCTCTCTCTCTCTCTCTCTCTCTCTCTCTCTCTCTCTCTCGGAGAGAGGTCAAGGGTGATAGTTACCAGGTAAGAGTTCTGAATGAGAAAATTATTACTTATTATTGAGTTTTTAAAACAAGTTTGGATTGACTGAAAGGCCTAGGCTCTTTCATGTGGAAAGACAAAAATTGAGATGTATGACCATGGTCTCTCCAATGATGAAGGGTGTGCAGGGAGTGAAGATAAATTTGTTCCTTGAATCCTGACATCCCAGAACTAAGAAGATACAGTAAGAATCAAAGGCAATGGTAGCTTACAAATCCATTTAGAGCTGCCTGGAGTGCTGGAGGGGACCTTGGCAATCTGATCCCAGAAGTTGCTGTGGCCCGGGGAGGCCTAACTGAATTAAAATTTCCTCTCTGCCAGTTGAAACATCTTGGGCAATTTAGCCTCTTTTGAGTCTCCGTTTCCTCCAGCGTAAAATGAAGAAGGTGGTACCCATGTGAAAGGATTGCCAAAAGGATTCTTCATTACCACCTAAGAAGTAGTTCTGGTGAAAAGTCTATATATCTGGGGGTGAGAGATGGAGGGAGTTTAGTTAGATGTGTAAACGGTACATGCAGTTTTGAGTTTCTCCAAGTTTCAGCTCTGGGTTGCGGTTCCCACTCCTGAAGTTGGACCCTGGAAGGGGAAGCACGCCCTTAGCCAGTGTCAGGGATGGGAAGGGACCGCCCCATGACTGGGTGTGACTCGACTGAGCCCCTTCAGGGCTCTGCAGAGCTTCCTGTTCCTCTTTCCCTCATTAATACGCACTTCCCGGGGCCTGATGAGGTGCCTGAATAGCAAATAGACTCTATTAATTTGAGCTAAAATGTTAATGGGTAGTAGTGACTTTTCATTTGCTGCCACTCCCATAAACTCCTATATTTTAACCGACACATTCAATGACTTAGCTTAAAGAAATGATTACTGTGGGACCTTCCAGTTTCTTGGACAAACCAAGGCAGGAAAAAGTCACGCTTAAACAGAGGGGTCAGAAGGAGAGGAGGGGTCAGGATGGCCAAGCCAAGCGTGGGCCCACACGGCAGGTTACCCAGCATCAGCAGACGTGACACCTTTGATCCAATCATTCTTCCTCTTTCCAGATGCCAGGAACAAACTCAGTTTTTGGAGACAGCTGCAAGGGGTGGTGAATGTACACAGATCACTGTAAGAGTAGCTGGCCCACACAGACTCAAGCCCAAGTGCTTAGGGACAGCATTCCACAATCAACTATCACAAGGGTTCCCTATTATTCTCCGAGTAAAATCCCATCTCGATGACTCTCAGTGCAAGGACAGCCTCCACGTTACAAAGCTCGTGCTACTTCCCAGCAGATGTACTTGAGGGATGTTGCTCTTTGGGTCTGGTTACAAGGATTTCTCTATAAGGGATGGAACTATTCACCAAGTTTCTACTCCTCCTGGCCACTTATAATGACTCCTCAAGTGAGTCCAAAGAAGGAAGCCTCTGAGGCTGGGATGATAACATGGGTCACCTAATAGGAAGTGGAAATAGACTCTATTGTAGCAATGCTTATAGCAGCGATGTTTACCTGACCTGGGATAAATTTAGGATCATGGCAATCTCTCCACGATGTTCCGCATAGTAAGGGTGTAGTTGGTAGAGAAGCAGAGAGCTGGGGAGAGAGAGGCCAGCCAGTTCCTTCTTGCTTTTGCGGGTGATCTTATTAATCAATTATAAGCTATTCAAGAGGCCATAGCTGTATTGTAGCTCACAGCCCCTACCACAACTACAAATTTCCAGGTCTGTCTTCCTCGTGAACCATGAACCACTAGAGGGCAGGAAACATGTGCCTCTCTCTTCTTATGCTATCTCTAGCCCCTAGCACAGAGCCTGGCACAGAGTAGGTGCTCAATAAATACGGCCAAGTGACGGAGTGAATGGATGAGTGATTGAAATGTTAGGCAGCATAACAGCTGTATCCTGTTCTGTCCTCTCCCTATCCCACAATCCCAACCATTCATCTCAGAAAAACAAGGCAAAATGATAACAAATACAACTCCTACACACAAAGAGGCAGAAGAAGGCAAAGAGGCAGAGCACAGCCAGTGCTTTGGAGGGGAAATCAAAAAGGCCCTCTTACCAACCCAGAGTTCTTCTGAAGGGGCTTAGACACTGCCAGCTCCTCTCCAAGCCCCTCTGGGACCTGGCTCTGTATGGGTGGCCCCGGGGGCACAGCCAATCTGCTTCTCCCACTCATTCACCAGGGCTTTCCAGAGAGGACATTCCATGTAGCTTCTCACTTTCATAACCAGCTTGTCATTTCTGGGAAGTTTCCTGATTTCAGGATTGTTACAATTAGTGCAAGAAAAAGAAAATTTGGGCAATTATCTAATTCCAGTAAAACTTAATGGGGCCCTTCCCACCCCAGGCTAATGGTTGGTGCAAAATGTAATTTAAGTTAAGCTGTCTAAGGTTGGGGAAGCATAAAATATTCAGCACGGGGGGCATTACCCCTTGTGGGAGCCATATTTTCTAGCAGACCTTTAGACCAAGATAAGACTCCGGGGCGGGGATTATTGATTTTGCCAGGAGAGGGCAAGAGCTGGTAGGTGAAGCCCAGCTCAGAATTAGCACCGCGAGGGTCCAGGCAGGGCGGGCACTGAGCCTGCCATTGTGGGTAGAGCAGTCACTCCAGCAGGAGCCAGGGTTCTAGGCAAGGCTGCAAAAGCTCAGTCCACTCAGGGGACTCTCTGGACCCGGTCTCCTTGGGTCTATCAGTGGAGACCAAGATGACCGCCTGAAGGCGGTGGTTTCTCGGCGGTCGAGCACCTCGCCCACAAATTGCAATCTGCATCTCTGCCGAAGTTGGCTTGTCCTGGATATTTCTTCTCCCCTCCCCTTCCTCCACCACCTCTCCTAATTCGTCAACTGCTGAAACATCTGCCTGGCTGAAACGGCCTCCTCGTCGCGCGCGGGGGCTGTCCCCAGGTGTTAGTCTTTGTGTCGGTAAAACTTTGTGAGAAACCGAGGGCGCTGGACAAAGAGCGAGCGAGGGAGGGCGTTTGCCAGCCGGCGGGGTACGCCGGGCGGTGCGCGTTCTTCCCTGGGCTCAGCTCTGTACGCGGACGCACCCGGTGCCCCGAGCCCAGCCTCCTTAAGCGGGGAGTGGCAGGCTCCGGCCACATCCCAGCGCCCTCGGGAGCTGAAAGAAGCCAGGCGGGAGAAGCAAAGGCGGGAGGCTGGACACTGGAGTTGACTGGGGTGGGAGGAGGAGGGCAGAGGAGCTGAGCGAAGCTGTCAAACTGCGCGCGGAGCCCCGCGCGGGGCGGGGGAAGGGAGGGGAGGGGAGTAGAGAGGAGGGGCGGACGGGAGCTGAGAGGGAGCGAGCCGGCTCGCCGCGCCTGAGCAACCCTTGTCTGCCGCTGTCGCCACCGCCGCCGCCGCCGGCCCGGACTCGCCCGGAGCGCAGGGTGTCTGCCCCGCTGGGCGCCGCGCGCGGAGGCTCCCGCGCCTGCCGCTGCGCCCTCCAGCCCCAGCTCCTTGCGCCGGCCCGCGTGGGTCCCGGTGGGCGCGAACCCACCATGCAGCTGCAGTTCCGGAGCTGGATGCTGGCTGCGCTCACGCTGCTCGTGGTCTTCCTCATCTTCGCAGACATCTCGGAGATCGAAGAAGAAATCGGGTAAATAGCTGCGCCTGGGCCCGTGCCGAGCCCTGGCGGGATCTCTTACCACCCCGGTACTCCGCATCCTCCCTCACGCCCGCTTTGTGTGCGCCGCGCCCCCCTGTCGCTCCGCTGGAGAGCCGGGGGACGATTTTGGCCGGGGGTAGCTGTGCAGGGAGCCCAGGACTGTTTGGGGAGCGGAGGGTGGGGGCGCGGCTGCCACTGGGAGTCCCCGGGCAGGGAGCACTGCCAGCCTCCAGCTGGACCGCGTCGGGGAGCGGACTCGCCCACCCTGCCTCCTTGCCTCTGCATGTCCGCGCGCGTTGTCGCCGGGGTCGAGGGAGGGCGCCCGGGAGTGTCTGGGGCGGGCGGAGGGGCCGAGAGTGGAGGAGGCAGGAGTTTCTTTGTCTCCTGCTCGGCCGCTTTCTCGCCTGAGCAAAGTGGGCAGGGGGCGCGCGGGGATCTCTGTGCTGGGGGAGGGGATTCCCGGGCCGGGGCGGAGGGCGGGGTTCTTCACGGGCTCCCGGGAAGGCGAGTGTCCCCAGTACCTACAGACACGCACACGCGCCTCCCGCCGGCCCGGGAGCCCAGCACAGGGGTGTGGGCTGACACCGCTAGAGGCGGAGCGCGCGGGGGTTAGCTGAGATCCCTTCCCCACCCTCACCTGGCTTTGGGCGCTCAGCTAATCCCGCGGCTCCCCCTGTGCCCCCGGGTTCCTGTGCGCTCGCAGCGCCGCGATGGAGACCTTTCGGGAAAGTCTGTACCACCGCCCTCTCGTCTTCGGGGGCTGGGGAGGAGGATGCCTAGCACGCGGTCTAGCCCTCGCTTTTCTCCCGATCTCTCCGGGGGGAGCAGGGGGACCGCGAGCCCCTGCCCTGCCGCCGGACTTCCAAGAGTGCGCGCCTGCGGCGCGGGACGCACCTGCTGTGGGTCCTGGAGGCTGAGAGTCGCGCCCCGCCCCTGGGCCGGCCCCTCTCCGCTTCGCCGCTACAAAGAGCCACCAACCCGCTATAGGCAGGAGGGGGAGTGTGCAGCCAGGGTTCTGAGGGGCCCTTTGGAGAGCCTCCTGGCCCTGGGCAGAGAGAAAGTGAGGTCGCAGAGTGGGCAGAAAGTCCCTTCCTCCGTGGGGCTAGTCCCGCACCGCGTGCGCCCCTCCTTTGTCCCATCTGTTATTTCATTCACTATCAGCGCTAGTTGAGGGCTCGCTAAGCTGACAGATCCCTCAAAAGGGAAAGGCCAGTCCTGGTCCAGGATGCCAAGGCCCTAAGGACTCAAACCTGGGGCAGGCGCCACTACCTGCTCTTTCCTTTTCTCCTTGCCCCTTCCCATCTTGGCCACCGCAGAATTCCTTCTGTGAACTCCAGCGCTCTTCAAGTACCAAACGTTTCTCTGCCTCTCCCTCCTCCTCATTCTCGGTTTCCCCAAGAGCTCAGAAAACTTTCACAAATAGTGTTCAGTTAATACACGACATGCTCCCACGCGGAGATAGAGAAACGCTACGTTCTGTAGCTGTTCGCCTCAAAAACGTGGATCGGAAAGGAAATCAGGCAAGACAAGTCTTGAGGTGATGGAGGACGCGGTGGGGAGGGTCTTCCTCTCGGCTCCCACACTCTTCTCCCAGATGTGGGCTCTGCCTGGCCCAGACCCCTTGCTGACCTTGACATGTGAGGGAAGGACCAGCAGCTGCCCATTGTTCTGCTATGAAAACGTAAGAGCTGCACCCATTCAGGCATCCCTCCTTGTCCATTCACTGAACTTTTACCGAATGTCTTCTATAGGCCAGTGACTTTTAAGTTTTCAAATGCAATCAACAAATCACTTTGCACATAATGCTACCCTTCCCTGCCAAATGTGTTGTAACGCCCCTACTCCCCACGTTAGGTTGTTCTAACGGTATCCAGAAATAAGCTGCAAGACCTGAGCTAAGAAGGGCATTTACATATATATTTAAATCCCAGGGCTCTTGTGCTATGGCTGTGTTTCATTGTTGGGGGGGGGGGGTCCTGCTTGGGCCCACACTGGGGAAAATTGTCTAACAATTTTGTGTCATCTGGTGTGATGTTATCCCCCCTTCTGGTGCCCCTGTCCGCAGGCTGACCCCTGACTTGACCAGTCCTGACCCAGGCCTGAGACCCCTCTCCCGCAGCCCCTCCTCCAGTCCCACCCCCCAGTCTTCCCCACACACTGTTAACTCATCTGGGATTTGCCATAACTGGGGGAGGAAGGACATGAAACAGAGGACCAGCATCCCTGCAGCCCCCTATATCTGTTTTTCAAGCCAAGTTTCAAGCTCAGTCACTTATTTAATCCTTGGAAGCACCCCAACTTTGAGCAGCCAGCGGGGGCTCAGTGCCCTAGTACAGTGGCCAGTGAGGCGGCGCCAGGAGCAGGACTCATCTTCCTCACCCTATGCTTTGCCTTTCCGGGAGACCTGGGATCATCCTCGAGACCACGGTGCTATTGCACCAGCCCTGCCCACCCTTCCCCTACTTGATATTGACCTGTGCTAGGGAAGATTACAAATTACCTGCCAGTACCACTCCCTGGGAGAAGACAGTTCTGTGAAAGGATGGCTGTTTCTGGAAGGCAATGGTGGCACCCTGTGATCTTTTAGGAAGGAAAGAAGGAAGGAAGGAAGGAAGGAAGGAAAGAAGGAAGGAAGGAAGGAAAGAAGGAAAAATCTCTTCTTGAAGTAAATTTTCCAAGGATTAACACATGAGAAGTAAAAGAGGAAAGACAACTTCATGTGTATCGTCTAGAGGAACAAAACTGAGATATATTTTTGCTAAACTCTTGATTCCTTTTATTATAAAATAAGGCTTTTGCTGTGGTGATCTCAGAAGTTCTGTCCTGCCCAAGGAATCATATAACGGGTTATGAAGGGCAGGGGTTTTCTTCCAGGGCCTATTTCCCTAGAGACACGTCTCTTCCTAAGTGATGATTTTCAAAGTTCTGTTTCTAAATTGCTTGCTTGGGGAAATGTCTCCCTAGGGCTGAATGAGGAAAAAAAAAATGTAAAATGCTCTTCAAAGCATTCAAAGAGTGAATTCAAATTCTAAATCAGAGATTGGGTGAAGCTTTGGTAAAACAGCCCCCATCAACTCATGCAGCACCCCAAATTTAGAGTCCGTTGGACCAAGTCGTAAGCTAAAACTCTTTTTCTGATTATCCCCTGGGCTTTAGTCTTGAGTGTAACCTTCAAGAGAGAGTTATGGGCATGGCTGTCTTGCCCACCGTGATGCCTTCAGAACCTGACACACAGAAGGCATTCAGTAAACATCTACTGAATAAATATCTTTCTGGGGTCTGGCCCAGTGATGGGCATACACGACATCCTTAGGGAAGGCTGACACTCACAGAGCCTTAGGGTGAGAAAGGAGTGCAGGGCCCCCCCCCTAAGAAACCTCCTCTCTTTTTACAATTAGGATAAATTTGACCCTGAGAAGTAGCATCTCTTATCCAAGATCACACCCTGGCTGGTTAGGGACAGGGCAAGCCTGCACAGGTCTCCTCACTTATAACCCAATGCCCTAGTCCCCAAATGAGGTCTCTAATCGTAAAACAGTTACAGAACTCTTGTTAAAGAGGATGTAGCTAGTAATAACAGAAATCATGGCAATGGTGAAGGTGAAGATGATGGTGGTCATTAACATTCATTTATTTATTGAGTGCTTGCTATGAACCAAGAGCTATTCCAAGTGCTTTATAGACGCTAACACATGTCATCCTCCTGGCAACCCAATGGTCACCTACTAGTGGTGCCAAAAGCTACTATTTGTTGAGCACAAATACTGCCAGACACCGTGCTTACTGCTTTAAAGCACTAGCTCACTCAGTCCTCACCAAACCTCTTGAAGCTAGGTAGGGTGGCTATCTTTAGTTCATCAGTGAGGAAACTGAGGCTCAGAGAGGTTGTATAACTTGCTTGTGATAAAGCAAAAGACCCTAATTCTAGGAGAAGCCAAAGCCCCTGTCTTGACTGCCGTGCTAGACTGCCCTGTCCTACGAATTCTTTGCCCCCTGCAGTAACATTACATAATAGGTCTCAGAACTAGCCTTCCTAACTCATCCCCCCGCATCCTTTCAAAGGCCCAGTTTTCCTAAGAGCCTGGTCTGACTTAGTAGTTACCTGCTCCCTTGCCCTCAGCGGTTTAGAAGGAGGGAAGTTGAGTAATGAGGATTGGAGAAGGACCCGGGGCTCGTCTCCCCAAAGTGCCCCTCTGGTCCAGTCAAAGTTCAGTGTGATGCTATACCCTGGTTTGCCAGACAAGCTCACTGGCCATGGGCCTGAGCATCCCAGACTTATAGGTGGGGCCTTGGGCTAACGCTTCTGAAGGAGAGAAAACTCCCATTCCATTGCAGCCCTGATTCTGATGTCAGTAGAATGCGCCTTCCTCACTTCTACACACCACAAGATTGGGCATCCAGGAACCTGGACTAGGTGATAGTTAAAGATGCTTAACAACTGGTCCCTCTCGGGCACTGACCTGTGAGAATGGACATCTGACTGGTCAGAACTGATGCCGTCCAGTACACCATGATCAGGGTCCTGGTGCCCCCCAAACATCAGACACTGTCTGGGAAGGTAATAGACAAGGAAGGACTAGCTCTGACCCTCAGATCCGTGGGCTGGTAACTACTGCCATCAGCTGAGAATGAGGTGAGGTGCACCTTTTAGTGGATGAGTCCAGGTGGATGAGAAAGGAAATGACCTTGGGCAGTTGCAGTCCAGGCACATATTTGCACAAGGCCGTGCAACATTTTTTTAAAGCCCACTCTTCGCCCCAGTCCTCATGTACTTCACTCAAGTATAAACATGATTGGAGGATAAAATAGGACAGAAAGAAAGTCTGGTGTTTAACTGACTTGCTCCAAGCCCTTGTTGCCAACTGTTCCTAGCATCAAATTTAAATTGCAAATACATATCCATCTTAGAAACCAATTCACCACTCAGGGCCTCTTTCCCCTTGTAAAGCGGGGTTGCTGGATTTGAAAATTGCTTAGGTTTTACAAATTGGGGATGTTGTAGATCGCAAATGTTGAATACTTCTCAGAGATAGTGGAATTCTATAAAGGCTCCCATTGCTTTTAGCATGGCGTACAAGGTAATACCTAATCTGGCCCCAGCCTCTCTCTTCAGCCTTCCTGGCCTCCAGACATTCTGTGTTGCTCACAGTTCCCTGGAAGGTACCATGACTTCATGCCTCTGTGCCTTTGCACATGTTCTTACTGCTTTCTAGAACAACCTCCTTGCACACACTATTCTTAACCCCACACCCCACCCATCCTTACTTCCCCTCCCTCCTCCTTTAAGGCGAAGGCTAGTATCACCTCCTTTGCAAAGAATTCCAGGACCCCAGACCTTCCTTGGACAGTCTGGGGTAGCTGCCTCTCCCGTGTGTACACTTAGCATCCCATAGTGACAGTATCCTATGGAGATGGACTCAACAATTTTGTTTTATTTTTTCCCTTATCCCCAGCCCCTGGTGATAAGTATATGGTTTAGTAAATAGAGCCCATAAAGTATTTTTAGGATGAAACAAACTTGGGCCTAGCACATGGCAAAAGTAAGCATTCAGCCTTTCTGACCCCAAAGGTCTACACGATTCTAATAACAATTAAACACCCTCCACTTGCTCAGAAAGCCCCTTGCTTTTCCCAACATGTGTATCCAGCATGGAGGCCACAGCCCAGTTAAGGGCACAGTTTTCATTGTCTCAGAATGTTGTAGAACAGGCCAATGGGAATGAAAGCACCTTTTTAATTTGTAGCTTTCCCACTGTCAGTTCAGATAAAAAGCAAAGCTGTAGAGCCCCACCTCCAAGCCTCTGTCCAGCTCATTTTCTCCAGAGAGCCCTTTCTAGCCCTGCCACTGCCAACAGTGCCAGCGCCTCCCCCATCCTCCTTCTGCCTGGAGAGGAAGTGCCTGCTCTGTCCATCTTTATCACCTTAACGGCTTCCACACTGGCGTTAAGAGCAGACTTAAGTTGGGGCCAACTGTTTCCTTCCTAGGGCTGGTCCCCAGAAAGGATGCTGAACGGAAAGGCTGTGTTGTGTGTTTGAAACATTGAGGGAGTAAGAAGTAAGAGGTCAGGTTGATGTGTGTCATCTCAAAGATTTTCTCTATTAAGCACTTTTAAGTGGTGTTATGATTTTCAAACACTGGTCAAACCAGGGAATCGTGACGGATTAGCCAAGACTCATAGCAGCTGCAAGGACCCTCAGTGGGTTTCAGGAGCCTCGCACCTCTCAGCTGCCTCAAGCAAAAACAAATTCAAGAGGCAGGTGGAAAGATACAGTGAAAGGAGTAAGGCAGGGGCAGGAACATGAATGCCACCATGGGGGGTGGTCAGGTGGCCGCCTCCTGCCAGGGAACAGGGACAGGTCCACCTCTCCAGGAGAAGCCCCAAGGTGAGACGCTTGGGTGTCATCTGCGCACAGGGAAACCATCCCCTGTGAATGAGTGACTGCTGGTCTGGCGCTTGTCCTTAAGTGTTGGGATTAGTCACTCTCCTGGGGGGCAGCTGGGCTGGATTTAAATTCTCCCCAGTCTCCTGCATTTGGTCACTTGGCTAGGAAGCCGCCCACTGTCCTGACAGGACCTGTTTGTCACAGCATTTTCTTAGCTTCAGCTGTCACAGACTTCGCAGTGGCAAAGGGAACTGCTCAAGGGGTGTCTGTATTACACACGGCAGGGAGCAGCTCCTCCGGACACTTCTAGCACTTGGAATCCTGATTCGCTGCTCTTGGAAACCCAGCGTCCTGCCTTGCTGTGTGGGTGTGTGTTTGAGTTCTGAAATTGCTCTGTGAGAAGGAAGCTCCTGGCTCTGTCACAGAGTTTCCTCAGCACTTTGCTCTTATTGTTGGAGAAACACGGAGACGCTCAGCTCTGCTTCCTGGTCCCCTTTTAAGGCTCCGGGCTACAATTTCTCCTCCTTCTCTTAGTTGATGGCTGGAGGTTGAAATGCCCCTGAGATCAGCATTTCCCAGTGCTGATGGGTGGTGATCCAGAAGGAAAAAAGAAAAGAAAAAATAAAAATAAAAAACACAGTGTAGCCATGACAATTATGTTAGTTTCAAGTATGCCAACTGTCATTTCCCAAGAACTATCCTTTGAGATGCTGTTCTTTTTTTTTTTTTCTTTTGGGTATTGATGCCCTTTCTTTCCTGAAAGAGGGTGATGGTAGATAGTGGTTGTGATCTTTTTCCTAAACTGAGTCCCCAACCCCAATTCTTTGGAAATGTTACCGATCACTGAAATCTGTAGTCTGGGGTCTCAGTTTACCTTGAAGAGTAAACAGAGGGCATCGCTTCTAGAAACAGGGGCTCATGCCTCATACATCTTTCCTCCGTGGAGGCTGACGCCAGCAGAGAGTGACAAGAGTCATGTTTTGGGGGCGGGTCTGCTGTGTGCCCTGTGATAGCCTAAGCACTTTAGCTCTGTTCGCACCTGTAATCTTTCCCACAATCCTATGAGGTCCATATTGTTATTATCTCCATTTTATAATGAGGAACCTGAGGCACAGAACAGTTAAGTAACTTGGCCAAGGTCACATAGCTGGTCAGTTGCAGAGCGGGGATGGGAACCCAGGTTCCAGGGAATCAGTAGAACTCTCCCAAACGGACGTACGAAATGACATCCAGTGGGGAAAATATGCATGCTCGTGTTTCCAAAGGGTGAAGCTTGGAAAGAGAGAGGTCTGTGGGAGAGAGAAACCCGGAAAGCAGCAACGCTGGAAGAGAGCTCAGGAGACAGGAAACTAGAGGTGAGGCCGTAACGGCAGCCATATGGCAGCCCAGAAGATCAATGCGATTTAGGGTCGCCAAATCCGCAGCATCTTGTCTTGGAATGGTGCCCCCCACTCCACCTTCCCCCTTTCCCTCCTGTCCAGCCCCCTTTTCGTCCCCACCAGGTCTCATCAGAGTGGTTCTGGAGCACATTCGTTTGACCAACTCATTAGAGTAGACACACACACATACACACACACTGATGGGAGAGAAAAACAGCACAGACGATTAAGGCCTGGAGGAATTTTCTTCTGGGGAAAGAGAGAAGGGCTAGTGCAGTCCGCTTCCCGGAACCTGGCAAGGAGGGAAGAAAGTAGGCTGGGAGGGGACAGGCTTCTGCAGGGAGATTGTACAGGCCCAGGGAGCCCGTTTCCTGGGAGCTGACATTGTGCCGAGAGCTGCACGGGGCAATCTCTTAAGCCTCACAGCCGCCACGTTTGCTCATCTGCAGATGAGGAAGTAGGGGCCCAAAGGGGTGCCAAGACTTGCTAAGGACACACAGCCAGTAACAAGGAAATGAGGTGCTAGCCAAGATTGCCCGACTCCATCACCCACGCTGTTCATAGTGACTCTGTGTCCCCGAATCACTGGGCCGCCTGCCCCTGTCCCCCCTGCCTCCCGTCTCCTGCCTTGGGCCATTCTCTGTACCACAAAGACAGTTTGCAAAGGGAAGCTGGCAACATTAGGACTTCAGAAAGGACTCATGGCATATCAGGCGAGCCTCCCAAGCACTATGGCGACCGCGCCCTTGGGTGCAACGTCTCAGCAAGGCTGAGGAGGGGAGGGGCACACACACCCTTGAGCTCTGTCCTTGCTGCTAGGCTTCCCATCTCCAGTTTCAAGATCAAGAATATTGGCCATGCTCGGAGGAGCGCTACACAGGATTAATTCACACCTTCTTGCTTAGTAAAAGCCAGTGTGGCTTAAATAATGCAGCGGGGAGGCTAAGATACCCGGAGAAAATGAGCTGGTAAATTGATCAGGCGACTTTCGTTTGCTCCTCTCCTGTAAGCAGCAAAGCCCCTCCTACTGCACCTCTGAGGTTCCTAAGTTTGGGATTTAGCTCTAAGCGGACTCTGCCTGATGTCCAAACTATACCCCAGTCCATAGGTTTAGTTCCCAGGAGAGGCAAAGAGAAGGGCAAGAGAAAAACCCATAGTGGTGTACAGGTCCTGGCCCGGGCAGAGAGCCTCTTAGACTGCAGCACGAGAGCAGCAGCTCCTCGACAAATAGCTCCAGAAGACCGGGACCATCCAGCATTGGGGGTGGAGCCAGCTAAGGCTCTGCAGCCCCTTCCCCAGAGGGTACCGCCGCCAAAGCTCTACCCTCCAGCGTCATTAGGATGACTCCCTTAGGGCTTCTTTGTAAACCTCTCCCAGCTGCCAGCCTGGGGCCTTCCTTTTCTCCAGTCAGTAAGGACTGTCAAGTCTTCCCTATGAGCCAGACTCACTGCTCATGCCTCTGGACACTAGGCCACACCTTTGGAGCCCCTGGGAGCTGCTATGGAAAGACTGAGGCTCTAATCGCTGATGAAACACTTATTACCTGCGTGACCTCAGGCAGGTGGCTTCACCTCTCTGAGCCTCAGTTTCCTAATCTGTATAATGGAGTTACTAGTATCCAACTCACAGTGTTCTGAGGAATAAATTATAAATCGTGGGAATGTAAAATGGTGCAGCTGCTGTGAAAAACAACAGGGTGGTTCCTCAAAAAATTAAAAATAGAATTACCATCTGACCCAGCAATTCCACTTCTGGGTATATACCCCAAAGAATCAAAAGAAGGGATTTGAACAGATATTTTTATACCCGTGTTTATAGCAGTATTATTTGCAATAGCCAAAAAATGGTCCATCAACGGATGAATGGATAAGCAAAATGTGGTATGCATATACAACGGAATGCTACTCAGCCTTAAAAGGGAAAGAAATTCTGACACATGCTACAACATGGATGAGCCTTGAGGACATTATACTAAGTGAAATAAACCAGACACAGAGAACAGATGTTGTATGAGTCCACTTATATGACTAGAATAGTCAAATTCATGGAGACAGGAAGTAGAGGGGTAGTTGCCAGGAGCTGCGGGAGGGGAGTTGCTGTTCAGTTGGCACACAGAGCTTCAGTTTTGTCTGCAGGATGAGAACTCTGGAGACTGGTTGCACAGCAATGTGAATGTACATGACACTACTGAACCGTACAGTTGAAAATGGTGAAAATGGTAAATTTTATGTTAGGTGTATTTTACCACAACTAAACACACACATGCGCACACACACACACACACACACACACACACACAAATGAAAGCAGCCAGAAGGGTGCCTGGCAGGTGCTCAAGACACATTGATTTATTTGAAGAGCATAGTTGTGGTATTAACAAAGCAACGTCAATGTGAGTACTATTTAATTCAGAAAATGATATAGTACAAAAATCATGGTTGGGAGGCAGTAGAGGGAGAAAAAGAGAAAGGGACGTAGACTGGAATTAGAGATACACAAACCATTTCTTTGTTGTGAGCATATCTGGCTACACTTGCTGGAGGGGGCCCAAATTCCCAACACCTGGGATTTAGGACCTTGGAAAGTGCAAACATATACTTTTCATGGACTCTCTGTAACTACTCATTGGCCTGCCTTCCTGTCTAACTTCAGTGGAGGGGCCCATAAGGTCTCTGTCAAAGTCTAAACTGCATGGAAGTCAGGGAGCGGTGGGGGAGGGAAGCAGGGGAGAGAGAGGTGGGAGGCCAAGGGTGCCCAGACCACCCCTCCCTCCCAGATCTGGGTTCCTAGCTGCGCTTTTCTTACCATCTGCATCAGAGTAGCCATGGTTAGTGTTTTTGGCTCAAGGGAACAGAGAAGGGAGTTCCTGCTGGTCTGGAACCTGCTGAGATACAGCTGACTCTCCCTATTTAGGCTCGTGCCAGGCAACTCCCAGAAGACAACTGGAGTGAGCAAGTGCTGTGGTTTCCAGGGTCAGGCAGTCCCAAAACTGGGGGCTGTTACAAACAGTGCCGGCCCCACCCCAGAGTTTCTGATTCAGCAGGTCTGGGGTGGAGCCTGAAAACTGGCATCACTTAACAAGTTCCAGGTGATGCTGATATCTCTGGCCCTTTCGAGGACCACACTTGGAGAACAACTGGGCCTTGTCAATCAAAGTGTGGTTCTCGGACCAGCCACATGGGCTTCACCTGGAGTTTTGGTAGAAATGCAAAATCTCAGGCCTCACCCCAGACCCACACCTGATGAAATCTGCATCAGAACAAGACCCCAGGTAATTTGCTTACACACTCCCTGCACTGGTGGGAAGAATTGGTTTCATGGCCTTCTGCAGAGCCCCAGCCCAAGGCAAAGACCTTGGCCCATCAAACCAGGGGAAACTTGTCTGAGGATCCCTGTTGCCCATCAGAGTTGGCCTTGACTCTCAAAAGGATGTCAGAAAAATCAGTAATGGTTGTTATTACAGCTGGATGCCTGTGTGCACACTAGGGGTTTTCATACATTATTTCATTATAAAACCCTGGAAAAACCCATTTTATGGATGAGTAAACTGAGACTCAGGTAAAGTAACTGCTTGATAAACACAGAAAAAAGAACTGAATTTTATGAAGGTCTACCTGGCCGTTTCCGGGGTGCCGAGGTTTAGGCCTGTGGATTAACCTTCTTCTCTCCCTTTCACCCTCCCACAAATGAGGCCTGAGGCATGAAGTAAGGCAAGGAGAAATCTTTTTTTTTTTTTAATGCAGTTTATTTTCCATTTCATCCATGAGGCTTGTTTTTTTAAATCTTGATTTCAGAGTTAACCCTTTCTTTGAAACTTTCTTGGCCAAGAAGGTCTTAAAACTTGGTTTTTGTTTTTTGGGTTTATTTTAGCCATGCCGTGCAGCATATGGGATATTAGTCCTCCCACCAGAGATTGAACCCATGCCCTCTGCATTGGGAGCACAGCATCTTAACCACTGGACCACCAGGGGAGTCCCAAGGCAAGGAGAAATCTTAACCAAGGGTTGAATTGATTTATTAAATGAGCTTAAGGAGGCCGCAATGTCTGTACCAGAATAACTTTGACCCAGGGCTGGAGCATGTGATAGAAATTTCCAGAGAAGCTGGTCAGCCAAGTATTCCTTGACTGTGTCATTAAGTCCCCTCGTGAGCTTGGCTTGGAAGTGATCATTCGCACAGCCGATGGCCCCACTTCACAGTTGGCACACGTGGTTACAGTTCCCTAGGGTTCTTGGGGTTCCTGAGTGGTTTTGGTGGCCTGCCCAGCCAGCAATCTCATTCCAAACTCCATTCTCAGTTATAAAAAGCAGAGGAATTGATGGGGGAGGCCTCTAGGGGCTATCGAAGGCAAGTAGAGGGGAGCCTTTTAAAACCAATCTGCTACTTCAGATAAAGACAGCCTCTGGGCAGGCTGGAAGCCAAGAATTTAATTGTATTTATTTTTGCCATTACTTTCTATTTAGGGCAAGGGATATTGGTATTCTATTTATGGTAATGATATAAAGGTTCCTTTGATGATTAATTCATTTAAGTTTTTAAGTGAGTCGATTTAAAGAAAACTATTAAGTCAATAAAGTGGGATTAGCAAAACACGTAAAGGTAGACCCCAAAAATGACTGAAGTCGATGCTGTGACGATGTGGCTGCTTTACTTCTCTCTGTGACCATTATCTGCCCCCTTGGCAGCAAAGCCGCCACAAGTCCTTGTAAAACTTCTATAGAGAGTAAGTGAGTTAATCTTCCAAAAAAGTACCTAGTTACAGATACGATTTCTCATTGTATCTGGGAAATTGCCCAGTGCTCAAAAAAAGAATTCTCCGATGAAACAACCTTGTGGATGACTCAAAAGGCAAGGATGATTGAGCCCTGCCACCAACTCCCAGAAACACCACTAGGTGAGACTCCCGTCTTAGAGTCTCCCGGCGCCCTCTATATTTTCCTCCTCACGGTTCATATTTCTTGCATGGTGCCTTTCCTGCCTGGTAGATTGTAGCTTTAGGAGGGCTAGAACCATTTCACATCTGTGCTGCGTTGTACTTTCAGCCCCTTGCACAGTGCCTGGCAGAGAGTAGGTGCTGGTTTGGAGAATAAAGGAAGGAAAGGAGGGAGGGCAGGAAGGAGGGAGTTAGTTCCAGAGAGAAGCTCAGAACAGCTCCTGCCACCTACATTCTGCAATCATTTATATATTCCTTTCCGTGGCCAAAGGAGAGAAAATATGATGGTTTATATCAGCTCCCACATGATTGTCTGATTTGAAATCCATTGAGTTCCGTCTTGGTTATAGATGAAACGCACTTTTCCTTTTCCCTGATTCCTTGGAGAAAAGACCAGCCCACTGTTAAAGGTTTCTTAACAGGGTAATTCATGGTGCTATATACAAGCTCCATGGCCTGGTACACAGAAGCCAGAGGACCGGAGGGATGTGGATGTGGCCAGAATTGGGAATCAGGTGCACTGGCTCCTGGCGGGCTGAGATCGTGCTGATAACATGAGATTAATAAGGGTCTGCAACCTCCTCCATCCTGTAGTATCAAGGAGGGTTTTTAAATCGATGCCGGTCTGGCTGGCTTAATGGTACCTAATCTTACCTTTTGAAGCTGGAATATTTGAGAGTTGAGATCAATTGAGATAAAATAAAGCAAACCGTGTTGACTTTTGGGTTTGGGGTCTTCATCAGATTCCCATTGTGTAGCGTTGTTTTTATTTTCTGTCTTGGAAATAGGTGGAGATTAGCCACTGGCGAGGGTTGTTCTGCCTGGACCAGGTGATGGTATATTTACTTCTGTTCTTCTTTTTTTCATCTTCCACAAGATGGTTCTCCATGAGGGAAAGATCCATTTCTAGCCTGTTCATCTCCGTATACCCAGGGCAAGTCGCCCAGTAAATGCTCAATGACTATATCTCAAGTACAGCACTTAGTGTAACCAGCACACTCTCTGCCAGGGGCCAAGTCTGCTGGAAAAGTCAGTCTGTTCCCAAATAGGTGCAGAAACAGCCGCCTTACAAGGCACCCCAGTGCCCCTGGAGAAAAGCCGCAGGAAGGCTCCCTGGTACCTGGTTTCCGTGACTGTTACCACGAGTCTGGTGTGGTCATCACAAAGCTGTGTGAGTAAAATGCATCTGATTCGTCACACACAAGGGCTCCCAAGCCCTGTGTGAGATGCTGGTGACAGGCGAAGATGAACCCAGCACAGAAAAAGTGCTTGAGGAGTTTGTGGTCTGATGGAGGAGAAACTCTTGAAAGTTTAGGCATTTCTCTGGCCAGAGGCTCCGTACATTTTAAAATATTTATTTATTTATTTTTGGCTGTGTTGTGTCTTCATTGCTGCACGTGGGTTTTCTCTAGTTGTGGCGAGAGGGGGCCGCTCTTGGCTGCAGTGAGTGGGCTGCTCATTGCGGTGGCTTCTCGTTGCGGAGCACAGGCTCTAGGCAGCACGGGCTTCAGTAGTGGCTCACGGGCTCTGGAGCACAGGCTCAGCAGTTATGGCGCACGGGCCCAGCCACTCCACGGCATGTGGGATCCTCCCAGACCAGGGATCGAACCCTTGTCCCCTGCATTGGCAGGCAGACTCCCAACCACTGAGCCACCAGGGAAGGACCCCATACATTTTAAAGGATTCTCAAAGGATACCACAAAGCTGAAGAGGAGCTGCTATGAACAGTTGAGACCCTTGAAATGTTGTGAACAGGAATGTGCATCACACATCGTCCTGTGTGAGGATGAGAAACATGTCTGGGGTGAGTGAGAGCTGGGAGATCTGCCACCTCAAGGGCAGGCCCTAAGCTCTCAGGGCCTCAATTTCCCCATCTGTAAATGAGGTTCAACAACCCCACAGGTCTTCTCTAGCTGCAAAGCATCACCACTGGATACCTTCCCTGTTGAGTGAGTCCAGACTCACTGGAAATAACTAATCCTTTTTCTATGCCTCTAAATTCCTTGCCCTGAAATCTTAGAGAAGGGCAATAAGTAGGTGCTGAGCTATTTTCACCTACCACCTGCTCTACATTTAAAAGGGGAAAAAGCCACTCTAAGGGAGGTGGAAGGCAAACTTACACACTGAGGGTCTGCCACATGCCAGGCATCGCAGTGGATGCTTTCACATCTCAACGAAGCCTCTTGATGAACTGGCAAGGCAGGCTCAGCAGCATCTTTATTCCCCGCCTCTCAGTACCACTTGGAGAATCATTCTATTACAGCAGGATGGGTGTTCCTGATAAATTATGCTCAATGTACCACATTTTAGAAAAGCATGTGAGTGTATGTAATAAAATATAGAAAAGCTGGCATCAGTCATAGCTCAATTGGAGGATTTCAGAAGCCTTCTTCCTTCAGTTATCAGGAAGATTCATTATCACCAGCAAGCATCTCAACCTAGTAAGCGTCCCTGTCCTCAGTGGTGAGCCCTGCCATGTCACAGAAGCAAAAACTGACAATACTGTGCTCCTAGTGATGATGATTCAGATCTGTAGGAGCTCCAAAGAGGGAGTCCCCACAAAGGGCGGTGGCAAGAGAAACATTTTCTAGACAAGGTGGGATCAGGGTGGGAACTTGAAGGAATGGTCCAAGACTTAGCTGGAAGAAGAATGAAATTGATGATCCAGATGGGGAGAATGGCCTGAGACAAAGAAGGTTCAAGTGCACATCAAAGAGCTGTTCCTACCTTTGGGGCTTGGCTGGAGTGGGGGGCTTCGGGACGACCTGAGGGTGGAGGAAAATACGATAGGACAGGGGGTGCAGAGCCAGGCTGTCAGGAGCTGAAGAACTCACACTTGATTCTTCGGGGGGTTGCTTTGGTCTAATCTGGGGTCCAAAGACCTCTAAAGAGTCTGTGATGGGTTTTAGGAGATCCATGAACCTCTTGAAATCTTAGGCATTTCTCTGGGCAGAGGATTCATACATTTTAAAAGATTCTCAAAGGATTCCACAAAGCTGAAGAGGAGCTGCTATGAACAATTGAGACCCTTGAAATGTTTTGAACAGGAACGTGTAGACTGTATGTTGCTGGAAGGGGCAGAAGCTAGGGAGACCACCCAGGTCATCTATAGGAGCAGCATGGAGGGTCTGGGCTGGGGGGTAGGGGCTACAAATGGAAAGGAAGAGAGAGCTAGGGAGTCTTGGTTACAGAGGAGAAATGACAATACTCTGGGATGGTCAGTGATGGCCGAGCCCACTGTGGGTATTGGAATCCAGAGGGAAAGCTGTGCCTTAAGGTCCAATGGTGAGTTTGACTTTAAACATGATGATTTTAACAGGATAGAGTTCATCTGCGTAGGAACGAAGACATTTAAAAATCATTGAATCACCAATTATTGGAGTGTAGGTACAAAAGAGGCCAGCCAGCCCATTCCCCTGTATTTTCCAGGTACAGCGATGACACCCCAAGATGGGAAGGGACTTGTCCATAGTCACCTGGATGGTGGGCAACTGTAACCAATATGTAAGTGAATAATATTTAGGAGAGAGGTCAGAGCTGAGATGGAGATCAGAAGCCATTTGGAGGGAGACGGTTGAGGCCATGAGTGCAGCCATCTTTAACGTAGCAGAGACCCCAGGATTAAGCTTCGGTCTTTGCCCTCATTTAGAGAGTTGGAAGGAGGAACCAAGGGAGCAAAGAGCATGGAGAAGGACAAAGAAGTGAGGGGAGAACCGAGAGACCAAAGCTGTGACCAAGGCGGGGCAAGCGCCCCTGGCGGAAGGGCGCATGGGATGAGGATGCTCCAGGGCCACTGGCTGGGGCATCAGCGGGCTCTGGGTGACAGTTGAGAGACCTCTTTCCTTGGCGTGGTGAGGTGATGTGAGATTTCAGAGAGGTCCCTGATAAAAGGGGGCTATGATTACAGTCTGGCCTTGCTAGAGGTTTGAGAGGCAAAGAGAAGCAGGTCGAGAGCAGGACCAGGCAGAAGGAGAATACTTTTAAAATTAAAAAAGTGTATTTGTAAAAATAAGGTAAAGAAGCAATGAGGGGAGAGAAGGAAAGAGGGAGAGGTTATATGAGAAAGTCACAATCTTGAGGAGAAAATGGGACCAATAAACAGAGGTGGGGATGAAGATTCAGAGACCATCTTCTGGGGCGAGGAGGGCCCAGAAACAACATGAATTTTACATGAGGGAAGATTGGGATCCATTCACCCATCAGGCTCCTCTTGCTTTGAGACCATGGCTTGTGCAGACCCCTCTGCCTGATGCTCTTCCCACAGCCCTTTCGAGGCTGCCCTCCTCGTATTCTGGGGTTCTGACAAAATGCCACCCCCCAAACAGCTCTTCCCTGCCTGCTCCCAAGTATACCCTCAGTCTCTAATCACTGCTTCTCCTCATTTCTTCTTAGCGTCACCCAGCGTATGGATGGGCGGTTATGATTCTGTTCCTTTGCTGCAGTGTTTCCTGTATGTGTATGTGTGTGAGTGTTTCTTGTCTCCAAATTTCAATTTTAAGCACCTTCAGACAGGAGACTGTCTCCATCCCCCATTGTGACCCCAGAGCCCAGCCCGGGGCCCATCATGCACGTTAATTAGAACACAAAGAAGAGAAGGAAGAAGAATTCAGCCATGACCTACTCTCTCTTCTCAGAAAAGTTTAATAGGAACAACAATAAAAATAAAATTTAAAATAGCATCTGTCAAGCTGTTTATACGTAATCATTATCTCTTTTACTCTTCATGGTTTACTCATTTTAAGAGGTGAGGAAGCTCCGTTTTCCATATTCCGCTAGTGAGGGTGGAGTTAGGAATCTCACCAAAGCCCATGTTAACGACAGTGTTGGATGACAGAGGCATTTCCATCAAGAAAACAAGAGGCTAGATCCCTTTCTCCCATCCCCTCTGCCAGGGGATGGGTAGGCTCTGTGTATCCTCTCCCTGCTCCCGCCCACAGCATCACGTGGTTCTGAATGTGCCCGTGCAACGCATGTGCAGGTGTTCTACTATCTAGAAAAAAAAAAAGGGTTAAATTTCCTGTCCACCTGTCAGTTGGGAGGTAGAGAATTCTCTTTGCCTCTTGATTATTCTAAACCTCAAGGAGGGGCCGGGGTGTCCCCCTTCACCCTAGCCTTCTCCCCTGGCACTTTCTACAGGAATGTGATGGCAGGAGAAATGGAAAGAGGGTGAGGCTCTGAAGCAGCCCCCAGATGCAGAGCCCTTAGTGACAACTTGGGCCACTGTCCCCTGGGCACCGTCCAGAGCCACCAGCCCGGACCTTGGAGGTAGGCAGGCCTGTGACTGTGATGCCGCCTCAGGCCCCAGCCCACCCTGGATGTCTGGCCTGATGCTTAGGGCAAGAGGAAAATCAAAGGAGGGGGGCTTCCTGTTAACCCATCTTTGTTCCTCTCCTTTGTACTTCTTTAGAACAGGAACCAGGTTCCCAGCCTTCTGCACAGCCTGAACTTCCTGTCCAAAGCTGCTGGAAATATTCAAAGTGTTAAGGTCAAAGTCTCCTAGAATGAGGGGTGGGAATCAAGAGGTATGGAACAACCCCGGGTCACTCGTACACTCCGCTTGTCCTGACATGGCTTCACACCTCCTCCTCTCAGCTGTGGCAGCTGGAGTTGCGGGCATGTCTGGAGTCAGGCGTAGAGTCCCAGGTACGATGCCCGTCTGGCCCTGCTCTCTGGCTTCTCTTCTGCGTTTGCTCCCGTTACAGCATGCCCCAGTTCTGACTGAGCTCAGACTTTCACCACCACTCCACCCCAACCTCTTGCACCAAGTTCCTGATTTGGAGATAATCCGTCAGACAGAGCCAGGTTCAAATCCTGCCCCAGCTCCCTCTTCCCTGTACACCCTTGGATATGATGCCAGGTTCAATTTCTGCCCCAGCTCCCTCTTCCCTGTACACCCTTGGATATGATGCTTAACATACCTAAACAAAATGGGAGTCATAAAAAGGCCCACCTCTTAGGGCTGCGATAGGGACAAAAGGAGAAAATCCACAGTGAGGGTTTGGTCCGTGTCTGCCCCGTGGTAAGTGCCTAGTCAGTGTTAACTCTGGTTATGGTCGCTTCTCCACTATCCGTCTGAGCAGATGTCTCCTCAAGTCCCCATTCAGACACCCGATTCTAGCATCAACCTGGACACAGCCTTGGGTGCCAGCATCCTCCCTATGCCCATCCGCATCCCACCCCCCACCTGCTACCAGCTGCAGTGATGTTTGTTGGCTGATGTCACTTTCCGTGCCCTGAAGCAACAGGGCTGGAGTTCATTTTCTCCACCCTGAGCACTGTTTCGGGGCTTTTCTCAAAGGCAATCAGAAAGCAGCTCACAAGGGGGACCCAAAGGGCAGAACCCCCCCCCAATTCCCCCCCAGAGCCTTGGACTCCCACAGAACATGCGCTGGGGAGTGGGGATGGAGACCACAGCTCACACCTGAGGCGTTAGGGCTGCGTATCCCTCCAGAGCCAGGGCTGGCTTTCCATTACTAGTCTATCAGTTAGTGATTCAATCAGCAAGTCCAAGAAAGCAGCCTTGTGCCACATCATAGGGAGAATGGAGCTCCCAAATTTTCTTTGCCAGAACTTTTGTCTTCTGAATATTGTGTGTGGGGTGGGGACGACGGTGCCTCTGGGTGTTCCTCTTCTGCTCTGGTTGATTTTATCAATAAGCATCTTGTTAGTTGTCATTGAAAGGGAGCAAGGAACTAGTACTCCCTGCCACTTCCTATACACCCTCAGGTCCCGTAGCGTTGCTGTACCTGGCATAAGTGGGGCTTCTGAGTCAGGGAAGGTCATGGAGAAGGTGACATGAGCTGAGTTTTGCTACCTGAGTAGGAGTGGGTGTAGGGATCTCAAACTCAAATGCCTTCAAGGTCTAGGCAGGTCACATAAATAAGTGAAACAGTACAGTGTAAGACAGTAAGGAGTGATGTGGACTGTGGGAAAATATAGTTTATACCCCGCCCCCAACGTGAGGCACAGCTGCTTCTCACCTCCACCAGTTACTATGGTTCAGGGTTCTGATTGTTCAAAAGAAGCCAAAACTTAAGATATTTTATAATGACTAATCCCTTGGGTTTTTACCATTGGCCTCTTAATCCTAAAATATTTAACGTTGTGCAAGCTCCCCAGGCCAGATACGACCTGGGGCGGGCAAGTCATAAACTCTGAATTAAGAAAATGGAAAACAGAATGAAGGGTTCTGGAGAGAGAGGATAACGTTCAAAGGCACAATCTTGTGATCTGACTCACACGTTCCGGAAACTGCCCATTGCTTGGTGGAGTTAGCAGGTGGATGTGTGAGAAAGTGAAGATGAGGACAGACTCAGAGTCTTCTGTGCTATGCTAAGGAACCCGAACTTTATTTTGAAAGCAATGGGGCTTGGTGAGGGAACCCACTTCAAGGAGGAAGCGCCATGTTGCACTTTGCATTTTGGAAATCCGGGTCCCACGTGGGAGCGTTTGGCAAAGGATGACTCTGCGGACAGGGAGGTAAGAGAGAAACCATGGCGGGGAACCTGAGGGAAGGCATGAGGGCATGGCACCTGCTGTCCTCAGATGGGAGAGTCTGAAGGCTGGGTGATCTTGGGGAAACCTGGTGAGAGAGGATGGGGAGTGTCCACAGCACCCTGATTCTGCATGACTGGGTGGGTACCATTCCCTGAGGGAAACCTGGGGAAGAGCAGGTTGGGGGTGTGAGTGCCGGTCAGGTCTGAGGTCTGTGTGGCGGTGACTAGGCTGTTCTGTGATTCTGGAACCTGGAAGTGCATCGGGAGTTGTGGGCATGTAGATGAACGGTGGAAGCCGGGGCTTCTTAAGGGCTAAGGGTGGGCTCTGAGCAACCCTGACATCTAGGGGAAGGGCCTAGGAGGAAGGCCTGGGAAGGAGCAGCAGAGAAGAGTTTCAAGGAAAACCTGGAGGAGTGTTGAACTTGATGAAGGAGGAGGGAATCTAGGACCTAAGGGACATTTCAGGTTCTCGTTCAGGAGAACTGATGTGTCGTCAACCCACTCAGGGACCAGGCCACACCCTGTGGGTCCCACTGGGGCTCCATCCGGCACAGCCCCGTGGCTGGTGGATGGACCACACCCAGGTCTTGGCAACATGACTGTCAGATGTGCCTCTCATGCTAGTTAGCTGAGCACTTCTTTGCTGAAGAAAAGAAAATGCACTAATTTAATCTCGGGCAGATCTCCCCACTGGACGGCCGCAGAGCCATCCGACAGAGCAGCAGCAGCGGTGAGAATCACAGTTCTGCCACAGATAACACATTCCATTTTCTTCCATCCACCGCTCCTTATTTCTCCCTAATGGGCCACGCTGTTGGAAGGCAGCTTCCCTGAGGACAGCTGATCCGAGGGGCCTCGGCAGAGTCCACACGCAGCAGTGGTTTCTTCTGACCCCGAAGGCAGCAGCCATCGCCTTCAATAACAACACTGCAACTGACATTCACGTCTGCCCGGAGCTTCTTTCTTTAATCCCACCACAGGACCCCGCTTTGCAGAGAAGGACCTCAAGACCTCGAGAGGCCAAGGGCTGCAAAGCTAGAGCACGTTGGGAACCAGAACTCCAGCACCCTTACTGACGGTCCCGCCGTCCTCCTTCCAGGTGACGGCAACATTCCCTGAGTGGTGTCGGCTGTCGGGGGAGCCGCATTTATCCAGGTCCCGCAGAGTAGGGAAGGGGACAAGACATATCAAACACCCAGAAGAAAAGTGACTTTAAAGTCGTCCCCAACCCAGGTGCCCTCCAGGGGTTTTCTCAGGAAAAGGCTGCAGCTGTGTTAATAGGGACACGGCCTCTCTGAATGCAGGTCTGTCAAGAAGTGAACAAAGGGGAGGGAAGAAAGGCCGGCTTAAGGCAGAGAGCTTTCAAGTCCCAGCGAGGCGGGTTCAAGAGCAGAGCACGGCCCGTCGGACAGACGTTCTGCTTCTCTTTAAAGAGCACGGATTTATCCACACCGTGTGACATGAATGAAATGAGAAGTTTTCAGGGCTGCCAACCTCTCCGTTAAGGTTCTGCAGTGGTATATTTCCAATACAATAAAAAAACGGAAAACGACAGCCAAGGCTAACACTGTGTCTGCAGCAGGAGGCCGCAGCAACTGTCAATAGTGGACGCTAAGTGACGGGCCAGTGGAAGTGCTATGGTTTGAATGTTTGTGTCCTCCACCCCGCAAATTCACATGTTGGAATCCTAATGCCCAATGTGATGGTATTTGGAGATGGGGCCTTTGGGGGTGATTAGGTCATGAGGGTGGAGGCCTCATGAATGGGGTTAGTGCCCTTATAGAAGAGGCTTCAGAGAGACCCCTCACCCTTTCTGCCATGTGAGGATAAAAGACGTCTGTGACCTAGAAGAGGGCCCTCATCTGGCCATGCTGGCACCCTGACCTCAGACTTCCAGCCTCCAGAACTGTGAGCAATCAATTGGTGTTGTTTATAAGCTCCCCAGACTACGGTATTATGTTCTAGCTGCCCAAATGGACTAAAATAGGACTGAATGAATTTTCATATAAAACTCTTCCTAAGCGTAGTTTTTAATGGCTAGACCGCATTTTGTCCTTATTGGTGTGGTGCCAGTGGAGAATCTGACTTGAATATTTTCCCAATTAGCTCACCAAGTGTCTCGCAACTACTTGTTGAGTAACCTTTGCTTCCTCTTAAGTCTCTGGCATCTCTTTGACTGTGTAATAAATTCTTACATGCAGCAGGTGAAGGGCAGGGTGCAGGAGCCAGTGTTCTGCAGGCACACGTGGTTGGACTATATGCAAACTGAATCCCTGCTCTGACAGTTTATTTGCTGGGGGTGACCCTGGGCAAATCACTTAAACTTTTTGAGCCTGCATGTCCTATTTCTAAAACCAAAATATGAAAATTAACATGCCACTGGTACAGTGCCTGGCGCAGGGTGGAGCTCAAGCAAATGAAGTTATTAATAATTTTTACTGTTCTCTTGGAATCCACATCCCCTTCCTAAGGATGTGTTTTGTTAACATGTACGTCTGGGACTGGGATTGTCACCTGGAATAGTGAAGCCATCGCTCTTGGGGAGTAAATTTTGGTGGGGGCAGGAAGATGTTGACAAAAATATTCAACCATATTTTTTATCTGAAAATTTTATAAAACTAATATTTTGTAAGAAAAATATTTTCTATATTTTGATAGAAAGTAATGCTGGACAAAATCTTGTTGGGTGTGAATATAGAGAAAAATTGAGATTTTTTTAATTGGGGGGCACCCTCTGTTAGGGGAACAGAAAGAATCAAGGAGGGATTTTATGTCATTATTAATGGAACCTTAAAGTGTTGAGAAGAGTGTGATTTAAAATAATGGATTTTCAGAGCCAGAAGGAATCTTAAAGATGCCCTGAGGACTCTAACCCTTCTCTTCACTTGGGATCGTTTATCATGTCTCTTCCCAGTAGCTTATTTCTTCCAGCGGGAGAAGGTTTGTCCAGGGCCACCCTGTGGCCAGAACCAGGAAGTCCCAACTTTACTTATCCAGGAAGGAGGACGTGCCACCAAATGTTGACAGAGTTCAAATAAGATGGGGACAGACATGCCCATCACAAGGTGTTCATACAAGAGTGCTTTTGATAGAGTGTTGGGGACATGAACCAGAATGGAGTTGTAGGGGGAGAGGGTGGAGCAAGGAATCATAGACAGGGTAGAAGTTTGCAAAGTGCTGGAAAGAGACAGAGAAGTAGCTGAGGGGTGTATGAAAGAAAAGTTGGGTCGTTTATTGAAGATGAGAAAAGCAAACATATATATAAATGCTAGTGGGGATGAGCCAGCAACATGGCAGAGTCATAAGGCGCTGGTCTGAGCCAGCCTGCTGGGTTCAAATCCTGACATCCCTTCTTAGTAGTTGTGTGGCCCCGGGCAGGATTTTCCCCTTCTCTGTGCCTCTGTTTCCTCTCAGGTAGAAATGGATCATCATTTCTACATTCCCGGGCTACTGTCAGGCTTAAATGAAGTAATATAAAATTTGTAGGACAGAATCTGGCATATACAAGGTCCAAGATAAAGACCAGAATTATTATGCAGCTGAAATGAAGCTTTAACTATGTGGGGAAGAGAGGAGAAGTAGTTGATGGAATAAGAATCGCCAAAGGCAGGAAGGGATGCAATTCCAAACACAGGTGGAGGTACTGGGTTTGGATAAGGGGACAGCTGGCTTGTTGTAACAAAGGACGGGAGGAGGCAGATTCCTTCTACTTGTAACTATTCACTGACTTCTGATGATGTCCAGGCACTAGGGGTGCAGCCCTCAACAAGATAGACACAGTGCTTCCATCATGGAACTTACACTCCTGTGGCAGAGGTAGACCGTACACAAGGTACATGATATGGTGATGAGAAGACAAAAGGGGATGGGAGTGGGAAGGGCCACAGTGGGGGGAGTAGGACAGCAGATGCTATGTTAAATGGGATGGTCAGGGAAGGCCACTCTGAGAAGGTCCGATATGAGCCAAGATTTGAAAAAGGGGGAAAGGGAGGAGTGAGCCATGGGGTATCTGTTGGAAAAATGTTCCAGGGAGAGGGAACAGCCAGTGCAAAGGCCCTGTATCTGGAGCACTCCTGGCAGGTGTGGGTATGTGGGCAGTGGTGGTGGGAGTGAGGCTGGGGTTTCCCTTCTTCCTCCCCGAGACATGCTTCTGGCGGGGGCTGAATCCTCTTCTCTACAGCGAAGGGATGGCTTCAGCTTTTTTGACTCATCTATTCATTCAGCAGTCCTCTTTGCAGCACATTGGATGTGCAGGAGATATGTGACCTCCACCCCTTCATGGTAATGCAGAGATGATCAGGACCCTGTCCTAGGCTTGGCCCCAGTCTAGGGGCTGGTGGCGAAGCCACGTGCTAGGTGAAGCTGCAGTTGTAGGTGAGTGTAGGGAGAACCTTGCTGCAGGTGTGACCAGGACACCGAGGCAGGTCAAGGGACGCTGGTTCACTGTAAAGAAGGGTCTTCAGAAGTGGGGCGGGAGGGACTCAGAAAAGGCTGCATAGCCATGAACTACCTACTGGAGAAGTCTTCTCTGCTGACAGCTTTCACCAGCTCCAGTTCAACCAACTGCATAGATATGTATCGTCTCTGAGTTTTAACTGCGTTGGTTTCTGGGGTTTTGAGTGGTCTGGATTTGGAACGCATCATTCTCTTAGAAGTCTTTGTATTATAAAGTCTGTTTCCTTTGTAAAATGAGTGTAGATTGGAGGAGGACCAGTACCACATGAGTTGGTCACCCCAGTTCATGTATCATTTCTGGCTGGTGCCTCGGTTTACTGCGAAAGTGTTTGGTCTGGATGATAAATTATATGGTCTCTCTCCTGGTTGTTGGTCATGATGAGAAAGAGAAAAGATCAGGAATAAGTGTTATGGGAAATGCTTGGCATCCAAGTGGCTTGTTTACTTTTCTGATGTGCAGATGACTAGTATAAGAGACTGGGGAAATTGGCTGGAATCAAAGCCCTCCGTTCTCACGAATATTTTCTGAGGTCGAGCAGAGGGAAGAGCCAAGAGTGAGCTGGTACCTTTTTGAACACTGATGGAAGCTGATTAACAAACAAAAGTTTGCTGAAATTGCAGCCAGCGGATACATCAAACCAAGCTAACATTTAACGTGAAGGAAGAGAGGATGGCAGAAGGAGGAGCTGAGCATTCAGTGAGGTGGGCATAAGAAGACAGAAGCCCATGAGCTTGCTGCTGTAACCCTCCTGTTAGCACCTACAACACCCACAGAAGCCAGAGGTCTCAATTGTCATGGAAACACCATTGTCAAGGTTGAAACCTACACTGGTCTCTTCAGAGCTCTATGTCCAGCAGCGTTTCAGTGTCTGTGAGGTCCAAGAGCTCCAGTGCCATGATGAGACTTGCTGAATAGGAAAAGGCATCTCAAAGACTGTCGAGCACATCAGTGAAGGTGTTAGACCTGGCCTGAAGAGCTGGAAGCTGAGTGGGTGGACCCGGAGGAGGGTAACAAACTGGTGTCAGACACGGGTGGCACTGGGAATAAACCTAAATTTGGTGCGAACATCATACCAGAAGTGTCGTTTGCTGCCTGTAAAGCCGCAGCTGCTGAGAGGGGGCCCCCTGTACCGTCACACTGAGTCCTGGCTGGCCAGTGCCAGCTTTCATTGTGATCCAGGGTAGTTTTCACGCTGTTAACGAGCCGACAGTACAGGAGTTTTTGATCCTCACTGTTGGAGCTGTGACTTCAGGGAAGCCGTGCTCAGGGCAGCAGAAGCCTACCTCAACCAGAAGGATGTCATCAGAAATGTGGCAGAGGTGCTTTGTGGAGGGGCATTTTGCTCCTAACATCCTAGAGAAGGAATTAGCAAAGCACGGCTCACAGGTCAAAGCCTACCTCACAGGTCAAAGCCTACCCTACCTCACAGGGCAGCTACCTGTTATCGTGTGGCTCTCCAGCTGAGACGATTTTACAGTTTTAAAGGGTTGCAAAAACATCTAAATAAGTATAACATTAATACCAAGTGCTTTATGATATGTCATGCACTGTTTTAATCTCTGCACTCATTAGCTCACTTAATCTGTATAAAAACTCCGTGAAGTAGATACTATTACTCATTTTTTTAGATGAGGAAACAAATGGAAGCTTCTAGATAGGTTAGCAGTAGTCAAAGATCACACAGCTAATGATTAGTTCAGCTGGAATGCAGACACTGGGAGTCTTATCTCAGAGCTTGTGCTCTTAACTTGCTTCCCCATATGACAAGTTCTCCAACACGGTTAGGGTGTATAGAGTATAAGTCCAAAAGAGAGATTCAGGTGACACAATCCGGTGAGTTCACCAGAGGGAAGGTAACAGTGTTTCAGAGAAGCAAGGGAAGGCTCTATAGAGGAATGGGGCCACCTTTCTACCATGATGACAGGAACACTAACTTTGAACCTCAGTTAACTAAAGTCTCATCCCCCAAAAAGAATTACATTCTTCTTATTAATAGACCTGTTACCCAAAATAATGTACTCAATCATTACTATTATATTTTTAATTTCATCAATAAGAACTTTGTTGAAATTTGTTTTCTCTTTTGTTGTTTAAGTATCTTCATCTGCATAAGATCTTCAATTTTTCCTCTTGGCCCACAAAGCCTAAAATATTTGCTGTCTGGCCCTTTAAGGAAAAGTTTGCCAACTTATATCCTAAAGAATTCAGGGCCTTGGAGTTGCTGTGGAATGTGATGGGAAAGCCTGGTGAATGGCACAGATGCAGCAGCATCTAACCCTTAGAGTTTGGAAAGTATGACCTTGAACTTTGGGTCTCCTGATGACCCCAGCCATTACATCAATCTGATGAGTTGGTGAATGAGTACAAGTCCTTCATCAAGGACTACCTAGTGGCATCCACTGAACATGCCTTAGGCCAGTATGACTGTAAAGCTTGGAAGTTCTCCACTAGTGGAGGTGGTGCCCAGGTGGTAGGGGATGGTTGCACAGTGACCAACCTGAAAAGTATTCCCAAGCCTATGGGCAAGGACCCTGTGCAACTGCCTTCTGCTCAGAATGAATGAAAAAGACCCTGTGACAGAGTCTTTTCAGGAGTTCAAACTGGCCCAGTCCAAAGGATGGGGCACCATATTTCTCACTGTGCCAGGGAAACTGAAGATACTGTCATTGCCAGCCTTGTGACTGGATCTGCACTGGACCAACCAAGGCAGGTGCCCCCTTGCCCATCTGAGCACTTGGCCAAGTACGACCAGCTCTTCAAATGGAGGAGGAAATGGACATCAAAGCTCAATTTGCCAGCAAAAATTTCAGGAAGTTCCTAGCCAAGTATGCTCTGGGCAGGAGAGCCCCTGAGCTCTTGAGCCCCAAGCACTTGTCAGCTGGTGGGACTTCTGCTCCTGTCCTAATCACAGGTGCTCAATGATCCAGACACAAACACTTTGGAAGGGACTTTCCTTCCCCCGTCTCTGTGATATTCTAGCTCCTGAGAATGGCCACATCCAAAGCTAGGCTTCCGACATGCTACTCCATGGATGAACCCTGAAATACTTTATTAAGTCAAAGAAGCCAGGCATAAAAGGACAAATATTGTATGATTCCACTTACAAAAAATATCTAGAGTAGGCACATTCACAGAAATAGAAGAATAGGATAGAATAGAGTACTAGGGGGTTGGGGGAGCAGGGATTGGGGAATTATTGTTTAATGGGTATAGAGTTTCTGTTGGGGGTGATGAAAAAATTCTAGAGATAAATGCTGGTGATGGCTCCACAATATTGTGAATATATTGGATGCCACTGAATCGTACACTTAAAAAGGGATAACGTGGAAATTTTATGTTATGTATATTTCACCACAAAAAAGAAAAAGTCTTTAAAAAAACACCCTTGAACCCTGTTGGAATCCCTTGCTCTGTTCATGTGAATGACTGCAAATCATCCTTTTCCTTCTTTTCTCCCTACCATGTGTTTGTGGGGCCACATCCTTATAATGTGTGCTTGGAGGATCAACAGGCAGGACCCCCAGTGGTTTATATGCACAAGTTGAAAGCACACGTTCAGTATCTTCCCAAAACTGTAACGGAAGAATCGTCTGCAAATTCATGAATTGTGTTTTAGTTTAATCTTTTATTCTCAGGACTAATCAACTGTTTAAGTTGGGTCCGCACACTTAATTAAAGCTTTCAGCTCTTGAAAGTTCATTTACTGAGCCTGACTCTTCAGTGAGGAACCAAGGATGTGGGAGATTCTAACACAGCTATGAGACCCCAGCACACTGAAACATGACCTTACCTATAAAACAACTGGGCTTGGATGAAGAGGCTAAACAGAAATGCAGTTTTCAGGTTTGCTAATTGCTTTTCACTGAAAACAAATCCAACTATGCATGTTATTATTTTTTTAAGATATTTTTGATGTGGACCACTTTTAAAGTCTTTATTGAATTTGTTACAATATTGCTTCTGTTAGCTCCCTGACCAGGGATTGGACTCGCACCCGCTGCGTTGGAAGGCAAAGTCTTAACCACTGGACCGCCAGGGAAGTCCCTGTTATTATTTTTTTAAACAGGCTATTTTTATTTTTTGTCTTAGTTTACTGCTCGGAAAGAGTATTATGTTCATGGTGGAAAGGAGACTGACATCTTAAAATGTAGAGCTTTGGAGTACTCAGACTCCATCCTCACTATGGCTGAGAATAACGGGCAGGGTCAAGTGGACAGGGATTATTACTAATATTATACCTTGTTTTATAGAGTTCTTTATAGTGTGAAAAGAGCTCTCCCACGTATTTACTCATTTGGATGACCTAAGCATCTTTGTTTCTATGATTTCAGAAGTTGATGAATTATCTTTAGGAAATTTTTCTCACCTGATCATCTTCCTCTGCCACTCAACCAAGCAGGTATCAGCATTCCCCAATCACAAGGGATGTAAGCTTATTTTAATAACAATGGAGGCAAGACCTAATTAGAAAAAAAAATCCCTTGCCAATTCATGTGATTCATTTTGAGCCAAATTATCTGCAACCTGAGTTTCTTTGAATGACAGTCTGCCCCATTCTCTGGGTATCTGAGAGGTGAAACTGTGTCTTGTACAGGTATAAGTAATATGTGTGAACACAGCATGCGAACTGCAGGGAAGACTTTGGAAGAAAAGTGCCACTTAGCACTGAAGTTAGATTTGATTCACTGAGCCCCAGCTGGACAAAGTACTATGCAAGGCTGGGAAGGTGAACAAAACAGGGTCCCCCTGTTTTAATATAGGTTTTATTATTATTTAGGTATGGTCAGGCCAACAGATCAGGAGATGACCACCATTGAAAATGTAGTGTTTATACTCCCACATTCCAAGAGGGGTGGCACACCACATCATGCAGGGCCACATGAAGTAGCACCAGATCACTTAGGAGGGAGGGGAGGGGGAACTGTGGACAAAAGCCTTTATTGTGGTTTCCATAGGAAGGAAGGGTGAAACAGGGTAAGCAGGCTTAAGATTGGCTAGTTTGGATAACTTCAGCAGACTCTGGGGCATAGGAGCTGTCCTACCTGTCTGGGACAACTGTAACCCCTCGTTATATTAAACCAGATAGATGCATAGATGTCTGGTACCTAGCTCCAGGTGATTATGGCAGGTGGACAGTGGCCCAGAGAATAAGATCCCACTAAGGGAGGTGGCAGGGGTATGGGCTCTAGATTAGTTGATTTGTATTTGAAAGGTGCACTCCCAGGCCAGTTGTTTACTATCTCTAGGAATTTGCTAACCCTGAGAGGAGCTGTCCCTCCACAGTCAGCAAGGTCCCAGATGTCAAAGCATCAGATAAAGAAAGTAAAAGACATGGTTAATGCACACAATCCAGGGGCTTCCCTTCTAGTGTGGCGAGCAGCTGAGGAAGATGAAACCAGAAACCAATCTCTAGACCTTGGTTTCTTCAACTATAAGAGGAGGAGTTTAGACTATGTCAATGACAAAATTTCTTTCAAGTCTCCCATCTGTGATTCCATGAAATAATTAAATATGAAAAGGTGACAAATGCTGTAATAGAATGCTTTAGGAAGAGAAGGAAAAGGTGGCTGAGAATTGAAAACTAAGATGGTTTTGAGGGGAAGCACAGGTGTTGGGCTTGGGGTTTAGCATAGGAAGGTGATGGGATGGGTTGGCTGATGGAGGGGATTCATCTTCTCAGAGGCATTAGGTAGAAAACAAACATCAAAGCAGAGGTTCTCAAATGGAGGCCATTTTGCCTCCCTGCCCCAGGGGACATTTGACAATGTCTGGAGGCACTTTTAGTTGTCACAGTTTGGGGGTGTGGGGAGGGCTGCTCCTGGCATAAAGTGGGTAGAGGCCAGGGATGCAGCTAGAACACCCTACAATGCACAGGTAGCTGCCCAACCCCCAACACCCACATTGAAATATCAATAGTGCCGAGGTGGGGAAACCCAGAGTTAGAGGAAGGACTGGTATGAAAAAGTGCATGGTTTGTGGTGCCCACGTCAGCAGGACTGGATGCTCCCCAGGACCTGGCCTGGAGGCAGGAGAAGAGAAAGCAGGAGGAAGTTGTTGCTCAGCATTGAGTCCTCTCCAAACCCCTGGTCGCGTTAAACCAGATAGATGCACAGATGCAGTGCTCACCTCACCTGGAGTCCTCTCAGATTTCAAGAAAGGTGCTGAGCAGAGTTTGTTGAGGTTTGCTGTTTGTATAAGCAGAATTTTAAATTTTTATGAAGGTTTCTTAAAAATTATATTTTCTCTTAGGATTTCTTCTTCCACTTCTGAATTTTAAAAGTCCTTCACATATATTCCTCACACCTCATCAAGATTTGATAAATATCCTCTTCCATTTTCTTACCAACTTTGTATGGGTTGCCTTCTTTAAATATTTAACTGTTTAATTCAGTCTTCCCCAGAGGTGCTATAAGTATGCTTGGTAATAAGTAAGATGATTTTAGGAATTCCATTGGTAGATATTTTTGTGGTAATGGTTTTGTGTTCTTTTCAAATGAGTATATAATCATGATATCGAACCCATATTTTCACGGATGGTGTTGTGTAGGTTAAGAAGTTTTTAAAAGATGAGTCCATTTAAAAACTTAATAGATAGTAGTATGGGTGATAAACAAAATATGGCAAACTGCTGATAGGAATATGAGAATTACTAAAGTCTGAGAAACACTAGTTAAATCCACTTGAAATTTATAAGTCAGGGAACACTTACATGATTTCCCTCCAACTCACCTCCAGATTATTAATCAACTACTTCAAACCATTTATTGAATTTCTCGTTGATAATGATTTTTAAAAATCATACATCAATTCTCACGTGCAGCATTTCTAGACAATCTTTTTTGTTCCAATAACCTTTCATTAGTATTGAGCTATGACCGCACTTTTAATTACTTACTGGACTTAATATCTGGCCCAGCAAGTCTTCCCTCCCCCAAGGAGTGCTGATTTTGAGGACTGGGGTCAGGGTCAGGACATGTGAAAGGTCAGTGTCACGTGGACAGCAGCGGGCCCAGGAAAGCCCTTGGGCGCTGACCTAAGTAGATTATGGCTACAGGCCAGAGATGGCCAGGTATTCCCAGACCCTTGGATTAGATGTGTGAGAAAGCCGCCATCCCAAGGGTAAATGAAGAGAGACAAAAAAGAGATATTACGCATTGATTTAAATGTGAAGAACCAATGATACTCTGTGTAATTAAGAATTAGACTGTGTGTAATGAAATTTGAGACCTGAAGGGAGACCTGAGATGAGCCACTGGGTGAGTCATAGCACACGTCCTGTTGCCTGGTCCTCCAGCTAAGAGGCAGAATATTTCCTGTTGCCAAATAACGTTGAAAGGACATTTCAGTCTATCAGGAAAAGACACACGCGTGCGCACACACACACAATGTTATATCTACAAGTATGTGAATCCTAAAGAAAGCAGATAGAAAAGTCCAGATTTAAAACCAGTGAGGAGTTAGGCATTAACTTCCCCCAAAGAGTTCTTATTAAATCACAGGATTCTTTAAATATACAGCTTTTGCAGTGATTTTAATTATTTCTTTGGAGTGTGCCAACACCTTGACTGAAAGGCTAGATGGAACTTTTAAAAAATGATAGATGTTAAAAAATGATAGATGATCTTATTTGCAAAGCAGAAATAGAGATACAGACGTAGAGAACAAACGTATGGACACCGGTGGGGCAAAGGGGGGTGGGATGAATTGGGAGATTGGGCTTGACATATATACACTATTGATACTATGTATAAAATAGATAGCTGATGAGAACCTACTGGATAGCACGGGGAGCTCTACTCAGTGCTCTGTGGTGACCTAAATGAGAAGGAAATCCAAAAAAGAGGGGACATATGTATACATATATCTGATTCACTTTGCTGTACGGTAGAAACTAACACAACATTGTAAAGCAACTCTACTCCAATAAAAGTTAATTCAAAAATTAAAATAAAATCGCAAAAGAATTATAGCTCTCCAAAAAAAAAATGAGAAAAGTGTGAAGAAATATCTCCTCAAACCACATATCCTATAAATCAGTGGTGAAAAAACTATTTAACTTAATAAAAATAATTAGTCTCACGTACAACTTTCAAAAAAACACACACAGAGCACAAAGTGGGCTGGGTACCAGGGGCAGATGGATTCATCTCTCCCCTTGGCCCAGTGTGATTAGCGAAGCAGGGTGAAACTTCATGGCCCCCATCCAGAATGGAATCTGACAGAACTGAAGAGATGGTGGGGCTGGAAAGGGCCTTAGAATGCTTTTACTCCAAAAATCTTTTCCTCCAGAGGAAGACGCAAAGGACCCCATTACTCACCCATCTCCTGCTCCCTGGTAAAGTGACACCATTAAATATTATTTTTCCTGCCCCCAAAAAGCAAATCATTCTCACATTTGGTTGGAGGCACTGGTTGAGTCAGTCTTGCTGCCTCTGTTGGACTTCTGATGTCTCAAGTTTGGAGATCATGTGATGGACAACGTCTTACCACAGGTGAGTGACGGCCAGCGAAGACCAGGGGCAAAGGATGAGTCCGGCTAAAGGAAATACTGAGTCATGCTGCAGCAGGTGCTTAGTCAGGCTCAAGCGTGCTAGCCTATGGGCTTAACCAGAGGAGACAAAGGAGTTTGTCTCAAAGCTCAAATGAAATCCTCAAGTGGAAACCTTGGTGAGAATTGAAACAATGTCCAAGTGAGAGGCCGGGGAGGATCTAGGAGGCCTACTTCCTTGAAAATGCCTGGGTTTGTGGCTGGGCCAGGAGGTTGCCCATTTCTGGAGAGGCCTAGGTGAGATTTCATTGTCCCTCTGTAGTCCTCCAAGGCGGGCTGTGAGATCTCCTGGCAACTGAAGAGGGCTTTGCAAAGAAGAGCTGGGTTTATAAATAATGTATTTCCTTTGTCTTGCAGGAATTCTGGAGGCAGAGGTACAATCAGATCAGCTGTGAACAGCTTACATAGCAAATCTAATAGGTTTGTAAATTAGATTTTGTGTTCATTTGTTTTTGCTGTAAGGCAGCTATTAATCTGCTTCTTCTCTTTGCTGGATGGTGCCCTTCTTACTTAGCAAATAGCAAAGAGATCTGTTTCGCTTCACTTTGGCTTTGCATTTCCCTAATCACTTTTGGGGGGGGCGGGGGGAGTTGTCGATAGGAGAGCCCGTGAAATGGCCCAAGGTCTAGAGGCTGCAGAGATAGAAAATTCAGATGAGTAAGAGTCTCTTTCTGCAAAAGAGCCCACTCACTTGGAGGCACTTGAGCCACCAATGAGCTTATTCATAACTTGAATTTTTGCCGAATAAAAGAGACTCTGAAAGGAATCAGGACTTTCACCCAATTTCATTGTGGTAGATGGCTTGTCCAGGAGGTAAAGATAGAAAATAGAGCATTCAGGAACTTTGCTGAGACCTCTTAAAAATATTTAGGAAGTCAATTGAGAAATGTTAACCTTGATTACTGAAGGCACACCCTAAATTCTAAGAGTGTTTCCTCGGATGACGGTCTTTGGCCAGAAGACAGCTTGATACAGGAGTGTGAGCAAACGCCTTGCAAGCCAACAAACTCAGGCTTGCCACTGGCTATGGTTGGACCCTACCCAGTCCCCATCCAGAAGATACCTTCCTCTTCTATACCTTCTTTCTATAAATGGGGAAACAGGCTCAGAGAGATAAAGTGATTTGCCCATAGTCACACAGCTTATGAAATCTTTTCACTACACCCTCTGCTTCTGTTCGTGAAAACAGCAAAAATTGCAAAGGGTCAGGTCTTGTTTCCTTTCATAGCTTCCCTTTAAGCCTGCAGGCTGGGGGAATGCATCCACCTTACTCAAAACCCTTGAATTTTCTGTTCTCTGCAAAAGTTACATATTTTTGAATCCCACACAAGTAATATCGGCCAGAGGAGTCAGGAATATTGGGAATGGAGGTATGTGGGGAGAAAGTGCACCCCCAAATAAATTCCTTTCGACCTACAAAAAGCAAAATAGAGCGTTGGGTTTAGACCTGTTAAAAGGATTTCATCTTTTCTAACTTGGCTGTTCCAAGATAAATGCAGAGGACATCGTTGTTTGCTTTGAATTCTTTAAAGCTCCAGAATTTGGCATCAGAAATCCACTTATCATTCTAGCTCAGAGAATCTGCTGTCAGCACAGACAAAAGGAACTTGCGATGTGACCCACATGCATCTGTGTGCATCCGGCAGAGGCAGGCTGGCTCCTACACTGCCTTTTGAGATGTAATCGTAACCTAGTTTCATAGAAACCTACTAGCATAGATTTCAAACATCTGAATTCAAGCGGGTCCTGTAACGCCTGAGTCAGGTGGAAAGATGGTATGCACCCAGAATTATGATTGGCCCCGGGCATTCAGAGCCAGCCAGCAACTTCATCCATCCAGGCACCGCCCCCAAGGTCAAATTCAAATTCAAATTCAACAAACATTTATTTAGCAGCTGCTATGTTAGACCATTGGGGAATATAGAAATGAGTGAGGGAACTCCCCTGTTTACAATCTAGTGGGAGAGAGAAACAGAGCTAGGATAACTCTGGAACTACACAAACGTTTGAAGTGGCATCTTACAAACGAGGGATAATGAGATAAAGCTACATCCCATTGCCCCAATGTGAGTTTTTGTTTCCTCTTTATTAAGTTTGTAAACCATCTTATGATACTTGGTTCCTAATTCAACTGCTCTTCGGAGTTTCACAAAAGCGGCTTGAAGAAGTATTACTATTAGGACAGCGACGGCTAGGTTTCACTGGGAGGAAACATTGGGAGTTGGGGGTGGGGAGAAAGAGAGTTCATCACCCCTTTCCTGTCTCCCAGAATATATGTAGGTAATACCTGAGGGAGAGAGTTGGTGCATTCTAGAAGATAAATAGACTTCCTTCCCTTCTCAGGTAATAACTGCAATTTTGCTCCTCCGAAGAAGTTTACATTCAAGCTTGTGCAAAAACAAAACTGTTAGACTTGTCTTTGGCTTGCTAACAGATCATGTCTCCCCTCTTCCTCTTTCTTTTTCCCCCTTCCAGAGCTGAAGTTGTAATAAATGGCTCCTCGTCCCCGGCTCTTGTTGACAGAAGTAATGAAGGCTTTAAGCGCAACATCCAGCCAGCCTCGGCCAAGTGGAGACACAACCAAACGCTCTCTCTGAGGATCAGGTAGTGGTAATTACCTCTAGGACAAGAGACAGACTTGGCCTTCTTTGGCACAAGCTGGCAAATTGCCACTCTCCATCATCTAAAGAAGTCAGGATAGAAATAAAATGTTTACCTCCTGCTGAGGCAGGTTTCATCTCTCACTGATCAATTGGAAATAAAAACCCCAGGCAAGCCCGGCAGCCCAGCACGTGTGTGCGGCGACTCAGGCCAGGGAAGTGACAGGAGCAACTGGCTGAGGCCCTGGGTTTGGAGGGAGTGAGGCTCTTGGGTCAGCAGCAGTGAGAGCCAGGGGCGGGGGGGATCACAGATGGCTTCTCCCAGAGGACCCCAAAGCAGCAGTCCTCGCCTGGCATCCATCCCCTTTCAGTGGCGATGGTCCTCCCATTTGTCTTTGGAGAGCTGTCTCCTCCCACAGCCCGTGTGGCTTGAGTAGGCAGCCACTCCCTGATGACATGAAGAAAAGCTACAACTGGGCATCAGGTGACCCAGGAGCCGATGGGACACCTAACCACAAAGGGAGAGGTCTGTTTTAGCCAGAGAACAGCTCTTGTCCTGATCTTTGCAGAGTGATGTTTCCAGAGCAGTGCAGACATTGCTGGGTGGCAGGAATGGGGAACTGTAAGGAAGGGATTCCAATGTCAGCACTTTGGCCTCTTGCCTTTGACAGAGCTGTGATAGACGCAGCAAAGAGTGGTCAGTATAACCCAACCATTCACTTGCAGACATTGTGCTGGGAGCCGGAGGCGTTGACATGAATCAGACATGCTGGCGGGAGGCACAAATGTAACAAAGATAGAGCAGGGCAGTGTGATGTACACATGAGGCGGTGTTGCCTCATATAGATAGGTGGAGATAGATCATACTGAGGAGAGTACTCCATTTTGTAAGGGGGCTAAGAGGGCTGGCCAGGAAAGGCTTGCCAGGAGCAATGGGTTTTGAAGGATAATTAGGAGTTTGCCAGGCATGCCAAGCTGCTGCCTGAAGTCTGGTGTTTGTGCTGTGTTGCTGGAGCACCCATCAGGAGGAGGGAATGGAGGTGAGGAGGTCGGTGCAGTAACCAGGACCAGACGGGAAAGCCTTGACTATCACAGCCCCACCTTCCCAGCCCATCATCATGGAGAGGAAGCTGAGAACAGGGGGCTGGGGCACGGCGGTCAGCCTTGACCATAGCCACCATACAGAGCAGGGAGCTTCCCCCTTCAGGTGGGCTCACCGTCAAAATGCCCCTACCCCCAGGTTCTTGAGGCTTGGATTTGGGGCCTGAGAAAGTGTGGGGAGTAGAGAGGTGTGAGATTGGAGCCCTAGCCGCTGAGAAAGCATCTGAAGGAGCCGACTCCTGTCACCACCATTCTGCCTCCCCTCATTCAAGGCCTCTTCTGAGGGCCCCTGGCTGGGCCCTCGGCCTTCATCTTACACCCTAAGAGCTGCCACCTGCGTTACTCACCCCTGGTCAGCAGCCCTGTGAAGCAGTCCTCGGACTGCTGTAACAAATTTCCACCAACTCAGTAGCTTCACACAAGAGCAATGGATTCCCCTAGAGTTCTGGGGCTCAGAATTCCGAGCGCTCCCTCTGAAGGCTCCAGGGGAGAATCTGTCCTTGCCCCTTCCAGCTTCTGCTGGCTCCAGGCCTTCCCTGCCGCGTAGCCACGTCACTCCAGTCTCCGCCTTGTCTTCACGTGGCCTTTCGCTCTGTGTCTGTGTGTCCCCTCTCCTATCTCTGCTAAGGACACTTGTCATTGGATGTAGGGCCCATCAGGGTAAGCAGGATGATCTCGAGAGCCCTAATTTAAATACATGTGCAAAGATGCTGTTTCCAAGTAAAGCACCTCACAGGTTCCAGGGTTAGGAGGTGAACATATGTTGGGGAGGCCACTATTCACCCCACTACACCACCTGTGAGTGAAATCCTCCTGCCAGCACAAGCCCGCCTCAATCTCCACTCACTCTTTCTCCCACCACTGGGTAGAGAAAAGGATATTTCCCCCTTTCGGAGAAGACCAGACTGTGGCCGCCGTGGGGATCCTGCAAACACACAGCTACCTCGGCAGGAACAATGTGCCTTCACCCAGGGGGGAAAAGGATTTCCTTCATCTTCCTTCAATTAGTCACCAAAATTATTCATAATAAAGATTCTGTGAGTGAGTTGGAATGATGCTTAATAATCAGTAGTAATTTCTCACAATTAGTTGGAAATTAATTCATCCACAGAGGAGTTTATCTATGGGCTTTCTGGGGGCTCTCTTTGCTTTTAAATACTCTAGGGGTAAGTAATTGCAAAGGTTTCAGCAATGTCCAGACCATATTAGTTTGTAAAGTTGTGTCATCCCGGGTAAAGCACTATAAATAAAAACGATGTTTTCTGTTGTATCTCTGTTTTCCATCAAGAGATACAAATTATGCATCAAGAGTGGTTTCCCCTGCATGAAAGCACGAGATCCAGACTATTGATAAGGCAAGACCAGTGGAACAGGAGCGTTGTGCCCTGTCGAGCATTCTAGGTGCCCCTTGGTGACGCCAGAGGCTCCCAAACCTGGACCCACCTTAGAGTCCCCTGCAGAGCCTTTGAAAGCGTGCTGAGACCCGGGCCACACTCAGAATCAGGATTTCTCAGGCGTCAGCCTGGAGCCTATGAATTCTTTATACTTCCCCAAATAATTGAATGTGCATCCTGCTGGGATACACCACAGGTTGTGACCATCTCAGATCACACAGGCTCTCGGGGATCAGTGTTAGCATCTGTGCCATGGGGCAGCCACCTTGCAAAACCTCACATTCGCAAAGCGTGTGAAGGTCCTGTTCCTCTGGGGCTTGGTGGAAGAGAACAGCATCGTTGTGTCTGTTCTAGATGGGGGCTCGCTAGCTGCAGGAAATGAAATTAATTCCAGGTGATCTGGGTACCAGATTTCCTTCTCTGGATGACTTGAATCATTTCTAAAAATCTTTGGGGCAGTTTACACAGTTTTTAAAGGGAAACCTCCAGTTAGGATCCTCACCTTCCTGGGGGCAGGAATAAAACTCCCCTGGTGATTCTGAGAGGATTCCTATCCCTTTTCTGACCACATCCCATCCCATCTATGTGCTTTGCTAGATGTTTCTGGAGCTTTCCCCCTAAAAGTCACACTGAAGCCTAGAGAGCTGTCTTTTGATCACCTTTGTTCTGAAACAGCACAAAGCAACGCTGCTCTGTGGGACCAGAGAGGTATCAATATTTACAAACTCCAAACAAGCCAGCAGTGAGGAGGGCCAGGGAGCACACAGCACAGAAAGGACCAGTGCACGGACGGCAGGACACTTTCGCAGTCCCGCAAACAGGGAGTGGTTGACACACCTCACAGTGTCCACACACCCACTCGCCCCCTGGAAGGCCCCTGTGCACAGAGAAGGCTTCCAGGGAAGAAAATTGGCCACTGAGGAATTAGGGACCCCTGTCATTCCAGTTTCCAGGTCCTAATTCAGGACTGCCTGTCAGATGGTGGCCCTGAATCCCACTCAGAGAGGGGAGTATGAGATAGGATGACCATGGTCTGGGTTTGCCCAAGACTCAGGTACAGTTTGTCCCTGGGGTACAAGGCTTTCAGTCTAAAACCATGTTTTCCTAGGCAAACCAGGATGGCAGGTCACCCTTCCTTCCAGGGCCCTTCATGATGAGCTCACATTCAGTCCTGATGAAGTCATTTGCCAGGGCAGGTATCCTATCTCCTAGAAGGAGGACCAGATCGGCCTCTGGGCCGTGTTGCCAGTCTCTGCCCAGAACCAGAGATTGGAGATTCTCCAGTCAAACACATAGATGGGATGAGATGTGGTCAGAAAAAGGATAGAAATCCTCTCAGAATTACCAGGGAAGTTTTATTCCTGGCCCTAGGAAGGTGAGGATCCTAACTGGAGATTTTACTTTAAAAACTGTGTAACCAGAGATTCTCGGAGGGCAATAGCTGACCTCTAGCTGCCCCTGTGTGCTGGACTGCGTCAGCCCTGCAGGGTGACCAAGGAGAGGAAAAGCCGGGTTGGCAAAGGGCAGGTAGCAACGGGAGACTTTTTCCTCATGTGTGTTTGGTTTTCGTAGGAAGCAAATCTTAAAGTTCTTGGATGCTGAAAAGGACATTTCTGTCCTCAAGGGGACCCTGAAACCTGGAGATATTATTCATTACATCTTCGACCGAGACAGCACAATGAACGTGTCCCAGAACCTCTATGAGCTCCTCCCCAGAACCTCTCCACTGAAGAACAAGCACTTCGGGACTTGTGCCATCGTGGGCAACTCCGGGGTCTTGCTGAACAGCGGCTGCGGGCAGGAGATTGACACACACAGCTTTGTCATCAGGTAACCGCAGTAGGCCCCGTAGACACAAAGTGACAGGCATATTTAAGTTGAGCTTTGCCAGTTGTCCCAAAAGGTTGAAATAAGATTAGTTGGGTGAGTCCCCTTTCTCAACCTTGACTGTCCATTAGAATTGCTCGGTAGCCTTGGAAAGTTCCAATGTCCAGACTGCACCCCAGACCAATTAAGTCCGTCTGAGGGGTGGGGGCATGTAGCCCAGGGAGCCTGAGGGCTTCTGGTGTACAGCCAAGATTTTTTTTTTTAAACATCTTTATTGGAATATAATTGCTTTACAATGGTGTGTTAGTTTCTGCTTTAAAACAAAGTGAATCAGTTGTACATATACATATATCCCCATATCTCCTCCCTCTTGCATCTCCCTCCCACCCTCACTGTCTCACCCCTCTAGGTGGTCACAAAGCACCGAGCTGATCTCCCTGTGCTATGCGGCTGCTTCCCACTAGCTATCTATTTTACATTTGGTAGTGTATATATATATGTCCATGCCACTCTCTCACTTCGTCCCAGCTTACCCTTCCCCCTCCTCGTGTCCTCAAGTCCATTCTCTATGGCTGCGTCTTTATTCCTGTCCTGCCCCTAGATTCCTCAGAACCATTTTTTATTTTTTACATTCCATATATATGTGTTAGCACACGGTATTTGTTTTTCTCTTTCTGACATACTTCACTCTGTATGACAGTCTCTAGGTCCATCCACCTCACTACAAATAGCTCAATTTCATTCCTTTTATGGCGGAGTAATATTCCATTGTATATATGTGCCACATCTTCTTTATCCATTCCTCTGTCGATGGACACTTGGGCTGCTTCCATGTCCTGGCTATTGTAAATAGAGCTGCAATGAACATTGTGGTACATGTCTCTTTTTGAATTATGGTTTTCTCAGGGTATATGCCCAGTAGTGGGATTGCTGGGTCATATGGTAGTTCTATTTTTAGTTTTTTAAGAAACCTCCATACTGTTCTCCATAGTGACTGTATCAGTTTACATTCCCACCAACAGTGCAAGAGGGTTTCCTTTTCTCCACACCCTCTCCAGCATTTATTGTTTGTAGAATTTTTGATGATGGCCATTCTGACTGGTGTGAGGTGATACCTCATTGTGGTTTTGATTTGCACTTCTCTAATGATTAGTAATGTTGAGCATCCTCTCATGTGTTTGTTGGCAGTCTGTATATCTTCTTTGGAGAAATGTCTATTTAGTTCTTCTGCCCATTTTTGGATTGGATTGTTTCTTTCTTTCAGTATTGAGCTTCATGAGCTGCTTGTATATTTTAGAGATATATCCTTTGTCAGTTGCTTCGTTTGCAAATATTTTCTCCCATTCTGAGGGTTGTCTTTTCATCTTGTTTATGGTTTCCTTTGCTGTGCAAAAGCTTTTAAGTTTCATTAGGTCCCATTTGTTTATTTTTGTTTTTATTTCCATTTCTCTAGGACGTGGGTCAAAAAGGATCTTGTACAGCCAAGACTGAGAACCGTTGGTGTAGAACAGAGGCAGGCAGACTATGGCCCATAACCTGTTTTTGTCAATAAAGTTTTACTGAAACACAGCCATGCCCATTCATTCTCGTATCCTCAGTGGCTGCTTTCTCACTCCGATGTAGAGTTGAATTAGTTGTACAGAGTTGAAGAATTGCAGCAGAGAGAGCATATAGCCCACAAGCCTAAAATATTTATCTGGCCCTTAGCAGAAAAAGTTTGCTGACCCCTGGATAGAGCCCAGCACAAAAGTTTGGTTAAAAAAGTCTCCTGGGCTGGCCAGTTGTTGGCCCAAGTTTGGAAAACTCTTTTAAGGTGTATTCTACTAGTTCCTTTATTCTCCTGTAGACAAAATCTGGGAAGTGAAGGGCGACAGAGAAACTTGTATTTGTACTTGACCATCATTCTCTCCAAAGAGAGAATGAGGTCTCATTCTCATTTCTCATTTTCCAGTCGCCTGGGGACACATTTGGACACAGTTACTCATGGCCCTGATACCTGACCCCCAACCCAACTCAAAAACAAGGGCTTGCTGTCCCCTGGTCAAAAGTAGGGCACACAGAGCCTCGAGTTTCATCCCAAACAGCACCCCAGCACTGGCAGAACCGCATCTCACGTTTCTATCGGGACTCTCTTGATGCAAAGAGAGCCTTGTCCCGGGCTTTGGGAAGCGGCCTTATCACAGAGCTCCCTGGACCTCAGGACGTGGGATTAGATGGTGTGCTGACTCCTGAATCCACTGTGATGCACGAGCTGCTGCAGCCCCGCAGCCACACTTGTTTTAGTTTGTTGTCCTTTCTCAGGTTCTGTCTGTGCCTGGCGTACCCAGTGGTTCAGTCCTGTTTCTCAAAGCTCTCCAGTCGAAAAATTGGCGATGGAGGGGAGAAGGGAGAGGAGAAGGGAAGTGACAGGTTTGTCTGATTGGAAGCCAGAGAAGGGTGAGGGTAGCTCAGGAGGGCGTTAAAGGTATGGTCAGAGGGCAAAAGCTGACCCTGGCAGGGTCTGATCACCTCCTGGGGAGCCTGGCAGCGTTGAAGGCGGCCTTCCTGACCTGGTTTCCATAGTGAGTTTTCAGTGCTCCACCCAGCCTGGCCCCAGGATTTCCAGAGGCCACAGCAGGTTCTAACCAACAGTTTTTTTGTTTTGCTTTGTTTTGTTTTTTTGACACTTGCACAGCAAGATGTGTGGTATGATGTCTGGAGTCCAGTCTTGGCTCTGCTGCCCATTTGTCATGTGACTTGGAGTGTGTCACTCCCCTTTCTGGGCCTCAGTTTCATCATCTGTAACCTGGGCGGTTGGGCTGGCGGTCTCTGAAGTCCTTCCGTTAGGCTCTAGCCCAGTGTCTCCAAACATAACCAGCGTATGAATCACCTGAGCTTATCAAGATTCAGAGTCATCAGGTCTGGGGTGGGCCCGAGACTCTGCATTTCAAATACCCTTGTGCCGATGAGTGGACCGCACTTTGAGAGGCACGGCCACAGCATGCTCTGCCTCTCCCAGGACTCACGTCTGCAACGGTCCACACGCTCTTGGAAAAGAGGGACCTGAAACACCATGGCGAGAGCCACTTAGAACAATGTGTGGCTGTACTTTGACCTTTACTCTATGGTTCTCACAGATCTGCCTGTCTATGGGGACGACTTGTGTGGTCTTTCAGGACAAAAGTCACATGGTGCCACTGTGTACAGACCCCCACTGGCTGCCAGGCGGCAGCATCCCTGACACACAGACCCTTTGCTATCTCACCTTGCTTGCCTCTCTCACCCCATCTCCTCCACACAATATGCCCCCATCAGAGCAAATCACCTGCCTTCCCCTAAATACCCACACTGCTTCATACCCCTAGGCCCCCGTGATACATTTATTGGGCCTGAAATGCCATAGCATGATGTTTCCTAAACTGCCTGGTTATAAGACTAAATATCAATTCCTCAGCTCACCTGCTGAATCTGGACCTCCAGGTGAGGGACCTGGGGATTCTGGTTTTTTGTTTTTTGTTTTTTGTTTTTTTTGCGGTATGCGGACCTCTCCCGCTGTTGTGGCCTCTCCCGTTGCGGAGCACAGGCTCCGGACGTGCAGGCTCAGCGGCCATGGCTCACGGGCCCAGCCGCTCCGCAACATGTGGGATCTTCCCGGACCGGGGCATGAACCCGTGCCCCCTGCATCGGCAGGCGGACTCTCAACCACTGTGCCACCAGGGAAGTCCGGGGTTCTGTATCTTTAACCACTGCCTGAGATGATTCTTCTGCTCTTGCAAGCTGGAGAAACACTCTCCTGAGGTGCCTTATCCACAGATGGGCTTCTGCTCTGCCATCCTTCCAGACTTCCTGTGTGGTCACCACCTCAGGAAGCCCACCCGATGCTCCTCCCCGTGAGGATGATGATAACAGTTAACATGTACTGAGCTCTCACTGTGGTCCAGCAACGTTCTAAGTACTGGGTGTCTAGGCACTGGCTTAATCCCTGGGAGGGGATGCTGTTGTGATCTCCGTCATAGCTAAAAAAAACTGTTGTGGCTCTTCCTGAGCCAGGAGGAAGCTCTCAGAAAGCACAGAGAGGTTGATCAGGTTCCCTAGAATCACACAGGTAGAAAATATCAGAGCTGAACTCTGAACCCAGGAGTGTGTGTTCAGAGCCCTCACTCTGTCACCTAATGTGACCAGGTCACACCTGCCTATAGCATGGTCATCTTGTGGGCTGAGGGCTGACTTACAGGCAGGCATTGTACAACCCCGGGGCCCAGCAAGGTTCTATGTATGTGCTAAGGGCCCAGTCAATATGTGTGTCAGGAGAAGAAAGAACAGGGATGACAGGAGGGCCTGGTGAATTCAGGAGGTTGCCCTAGGTCTTTGTTTGGGGATGAGAAGGATGCGAGGAGAGATAAAGGATGGATAAAGTTAAGTATAAGCAGCAGCGCCTCAGCTTCCCCAAAAGGACCATCGCTGCCTTTTTCTCCGGCAGGTGCAACCTGGCCCCGGTGCAGGAGTACGCCCGGGACGTGGGGCTCAAGACAGACCTGGTGACCATGAACCCCTCTGTCATCCAGCGGGCCTTCGAGGACTTGGTCAACGCCACGTGGCGGGAGAAGCTGCTGCAGCGGCTGCACAGCCTCAACGGCAGCATCCTGTGGATCCCCGCCTTCATGGCCAGGGGTGGCAAGGAGCGGGTCGAGTGGGTCAACGAGCTCATCCTGAAGCACCGCGTCAACGTGCGTACTGCATACCCCTCTCTGCGCCTGCTGCACGCCGTCCGCGGGTGAGCAGCCACGGGGTGCGGGGGGTGCTCGACAGGCAGTTTTCCTTTCCCAGGTGCATTTGCAGCCCAGCTCCACCACTCACTCGTTGTCTGACCTCTGCAAGTCACCTGGCCTTTCTGAGCCTCCCTTCCTGGAGAAGTAGGCTGGCAAACGTGTGGCACGTGGCGTGCCAGTTCTGAGCAATCTGTTGCCCCCACCCAGAGAGCGGTGTGGAGAATGATCCTCGGACAGCCACTGGGTGGAGGAGAAACCACAGGGGGGCAAAAAGGAAAGCAGGAATATCTGTTGGGAAGCGGTTGCAAGAGTCCAGGTTGGGAATCACTGTGGCTTAGACTGGGACAGTGGTAGTAGATATGCAACGCTTTGGTCAGATTTGCTAGGACATTTGGAGTAGAGGCAGCAGGATTTGCTAATGGATTCTATTTAAGGACCTCAAGGGGTGAGAGAAAGAGAAATCCAGGATGACTGTCAGGGTTAGAGCTGGAGCAGATGTGTGGACAGTGGTGTCATTCTCTGTGATGGGAGAGTCTGGAAGAAGTCTGTGTGTTTGGGCATGTTGAGGAAGAGAGCTCTCTCTTGGGCATATTAACTGTGAGATACCTGTTACAAATACATCTCATGACACTCCTGACTGCCAGCTTGGCCCTGCATCCAGTGGTCCATCCAACGACCTGGCAGTTCACAGTCCTGCTCTGGTGACATAGGACAATTTCTGGGAGACATTGGAATGATCTTCACTGGGGCCTTAGCCTAACTTGGTGTGACCCTAGGAAGTCCTTTGAGCCACCCAGAAAGAACTGTTGCTGTCTTCATAAAGGTGACCCCCGACCTGAGGCACCCAAGCCTGTGACCAGCACTGGTCTAATTAGGATGGGTATCAATACAGAAACCCATTGCCCTCAAGAAAGACCTAGAGAGACATTCAATGAGAGGCAGCCACATTCGTGGCTGATGGAGAAGAGTGATACCTGTATGGGCCCAGGCTCGCTAGGGCTGCATTCTTTATCCTGGAGGTGGACCTGTCAAGCCTCCCTTTAGCACTCACTTCACCCCCTCATGGAGGGGGGCTGCTTCAGCAGCCCGCATCTCATGGATTTAGGCTCCATGCCTTTAACCTTGTTCCTTCCTGGAAGGAGGAAAGTCTTTATGTGGTTTGGAGGTCAGAGGATATGAGGGAAAGAGACGAAGTGCCCTTTGGTAAAGAGAAAAAAAGTCCCTTGGCTAGGGAATGGGCAACCACCTGGAAGAAACTGTGCAGCCAGAACTATTTCCAGCTATAATTGACTCACTTTCACCTGTCAAAATAGCATTAAGCACCAGTAATAAGCCCTTTAAACAAACGGGCTGTTAATCCTGAGATTGCAACATCTTCCTTTGCAGGAACTCCCGGGAGGAAATACTGCAGGAGAGACGGATGGGAAAGGGTTCTCCTTTTAGCAAGGGGAGGGAGGAGGAATGAGGGCTTCAGGGGCCTTGGGATGGATTTCTGACAATGGCCCCCTCCCTCTGTGCGGACACTGGGCCCTATAGGGTTTGGGTCCAGTAGGGCATCACTGAGAAGGTGGGCAATGTCTGTATTGAGAGGAAGGGCTTGCCTCTGTTCCCACCAGGTGGGAACTTACCTGGTGTTTACTGCAAGAGGAAGAATGAGCTGGTGAGGAATGCAGAACAAAGGCATCTGAGAAAACAACAAGGGGTCATAGAGAAGAAGGCTGAGGAGGAATCTGGCTAAGAGGCAATCTGGTCTAGCATCAGGAACATGAGCTTTGGAGGTAGGGACACCTGGGTTCACATCCCAGCTCCGTTACTCCCTTGGTTGTATAACATCCTTGACCAGGTGGCTTGTCTCCTGTGCCCTGCTTTCTCTATTTATACTGAGGAGCAATACCTACGACAGAATGTGTGTCCTGTGCCAACACAGGGGAGACAGACAATCAGTCATAATTACTGTGATCATGGCAGCTGCCACCAACCCCCAACCAAGGGATTAGACTTGTCCTGTAGACTCGAGAGGTAGAAGCAGGACCAGAGGGTGAAATCACTGGGAGGGAAATGTATTTAGGCTCCATTTAATAAAGGAGTCTATAGAACAATGGACTAAGTCAAATTCACCTGAACTTTACCTCCAAGTTCCAATATGGGTTGTAGTTTGCAGAATAATCTTATTTCCTTATTAAACATCTGTTGTCCAACAAACACCCCATTTATGGGGTGGGACAGGATAAACACGTTTTTATTGTGGTAAAATATACACCACATGAAATTTACCATTTTAACCATTTTCAACTGTGCAGTTCAGTAGTGTTAAGTATTTTCACATTGTTGTGAAACAGACCTCCAGAACTTTTTCTTCATGCCAATCCAAAACTCTGTACTGATTAAACACAAGTCCCCTCTTCCTCGTATATCCAACCCCTGGTAACCACCATTCTACTTCTGTTTCTATGATTTCGGCTACTTTAGGTGCCTCATATAAGTAAAGTAACATAGTATTTGCTTATTTGTGACTGGCTTGTTTCACTTAATGTAATGTCCTCAAGTTTCATCCATGTTGCAGCATGTGTCAGAATCTCCTTCCTTTTGAAGGCTGAATAATATACTATTGTATGTATATGCCATGATTTGTTTATCCATTCATCCATCCATGGACATTTGTGTTGCTTTTACCTCTTGACTCTTGTGAATAGTGCTGCTATGAACATGGGTCTGTGAATAGCTCTTTGAGACCCTGCTTTCAATTCTTTTGGATATCCACTCAGAAATGGAATTGTTGGATCATACCGTAGCTCTATTTTTAATTTTTTAAGGAGCCTCCATACTGTTTTCTATAGTGGCAGCACCGTTTTACAATCTACCAACAGTGTACAAGAGTTCCAGTTTCTCCACATTCATCCAACACTTGTTATTCAATTTATCCACATCCTGGCCAACACTCATTATTTTGGTTTTTTGATAGTATAGCCCATTGAAACCATTTTAAAGTGTACAATTCACTTAGAAGAAATTCACTCTTACAGAAAAGCATAGGGAATCTCCTTATGATCTTGGGTTTGGCAATGGTTTCTTAAGTATGAACCAAAAACACAGGTAACAACAACAGCAACAAACAACAAAATAGATTAAAATGGACTTCATCAAAATTAAAACTCTTCGTGTGCCAAAAAGACAATATATCAAGAGAGTTAAAAAGCTACCCATAGAATAGGAGAAAATATTTGCAAATCATATTATCTAATAAGGGATTAATATCCAGAATATATAGAGACCTCCTATAACTCAACAACAACAAAAATCAAACAACCCAATTCAACAATGGCCAAAGGACTTGAATAGACATTTCTCCAAAGCAGATATACAAGTGGCCAATAAGCACATGAAAAGGTGCTCAACATCACTAATCACTAGGGAAACATAAGACAAAACAACAATGCGTTACAACTTCACACCCACTAGAATGGCTATTATCAAAACAGTGGAAAATAACATGTGTGAGGAAACTAGAATCCTTGTGCTTGTTGATCAGAATGTCAAGTGGGAATTGACTTTGAGCACCCTAGTGTCTTCATCTTACAAATGAGGAACTTGATGACCAGACAAGTTGGGTGATTTGTATGAGGTCACCCAGCCAGTAAGAGTCACAACCATGAACTTAACCACATTGTCTCGCTTTAATGCAATGCACCAGATGCAGCAGAAATTCACACCCACCCAGTTCTGGATTTGGGGATGCTACGAGTTCAGAGGGCTGGGAGCTGCTGCACTGAAGGTGTGGTGTTAGTAGACCGCAGTGGATAGCAGCGTGTCAAGACTCCACCTGCACAGCACCGTTATCGCAAGCACAGGGCAGCTTCCCCACCAAGCAGAACAAGCGGGAAGGTCAGGACACCTCAGAACAGCTTTATAAGACAGATACTATTTCCATCCCCAGTTTACTCATAAGGAAACAGGCTCAGGAATGTGAAGAGGATTGCCCAAGATCACTCAGATGGGAAGAGGGGGATTAGAATCCACATGTAGAGGCTTCAAAGTCTCTGCTTTTCCCACTGCCACCCGCCTTCCCATATCCTTGACACACAGACTGACCACTGTCTGTTGACCATTGATGCCCCAAAGACACTAATTGATTAGATTAATGTTGACTTCATGGAGATCTTTAAGAACAGGCCACCAGCACCCTGTCCTGCCAACTGTCCCCATTTTCACCAGTGACTTACTTGAAGGCATCAATTGTCTGCTTAGCAAATTCACAGGTGATGTGACTTTTGGGGAATTCCCAATATTGGGGGCCTCAGAGTTGAATCCAAATTTCTCTTGACAGGCTGAAACAACGAGCCAATCTAAGAGGAAGAAATTTCATATGAATGAATGCAAGATTCTGTACTTGGGTTCCAAACAGTTGTACAGGTAAAGAGGGATAAACAGTACCAACCATCAGCAGATGTGTGGTTGCTCAAAGGGATAATGTGATCTTAGCATTACACATCCATAGCAATGGATGGATGGGTAACATCTTTGAGAGTCAGGGAGGTCAGCGATGGATTGTTGGAGAATCACATTCCGTTTTGGGTACCAGGCTGGAGAGGGGCCACAGTGGCAAAGAAATTCAAAAGTTGAAAGGATTTGGGAAGAGAAGTCTCCAAGGAGTATGAGAGCAATCTTTCTTATTCAGCAAATACTTACAGGCACCTCAAGGGTTCCAGGCCTGTGCTGGGGGAACACAAAAATCAATAAATCAAGGCTCCTGCCCTTGAAGGGCTCGCAGATTTGGGCTGTGAGTCTCCAGGTATGAACTAGGGTCGGGAAAGGATCTAGAGTAAGTCTGGTTTCCTCTGGACACTGGGAAGAACATTCCAACAAATAAAGATCATCTGAAATGAGTATAGTTGCCTCTTAGGAACGGATGAATTCTGCATTCTTGGAGATGTCCAGACAGCAAGGGATGCCACTTACTGGGCTGTGGAGAGGGAAATATGTATTATACAGTTAGGGTGTTAGTTTGCTAGGGCTGCTGTAACAAAGTACCACAGGCTGGGTGGCCTAAAGAACAGAAATGTATTGCCCTACAGTTCTGGAGGCTAGAAATCCTTCTGGGGCCTCTGAGGGAACAATCTCTTCCAGGCCTCTCTCTTTGGCTCATAGATGGCCATCTTCATCATTCTCCCTGTCTGTCTCCAGATTTAAGGACATCAGTTATATTGGATTAGAACTCACTCTAGTAGCCTCATTTTAACTTGGTTGTCTCTGTAAAGACCCTTATCTCCAAAGGTCACATTCTGAAGTACTGGAAGTTATGACTTCAACATATGAGTTTCGAGGGGATGCAATTCAGCCTTTAACAGTTGGGCTAGATGGTACCCACGCCCCCCACCCCCCACCCCCGCCCCGTGCACAGAGAGCCTTTGATTCAACACACCTGTGCTAGGAGAATCTCTACCCACCATGTACTCTCAAGATTCCTGCCATCTGTGGCAGTTATCAGTCCTGGACATTACAGGGAAGTGGGCAGCGTGAGGCAGAGACACTGAGCAGAAGGGCTGCCCTTCGACACTCACTGCCCCTGACCCAACCTGGCTTCCAGGAGCTTCTGGCTCTGCTGGCCCTCAAGGTGGCACAGTGCCCTGGCTGGCTGTTGGCAAGGGGCGTGAGCAATGGAGGGGAAGGACACCCAGGCAATTGAATTTGGCTGCAGGAAGTGGGAAGCTCTGGTCAGCAGCTGGTAGTGAATGGCTCTAATTCAGTTACCACAATGGGGAAGGCTGGGACCTACAGAGAGGGCTGCCCTCGGGCAGGAAAGCAGCTCGCTGGCTGGCCTGTGTAAGCAGCCGCCCAGCCCAGAAGCCTAGGGCACAGAAGGCCGGTGAATTCATGCTTAATTAGGCATCAGGAGTGCTGAGCCTAGGCCCTCGGAAGGCACTGATCCAGCGGGCACCACTGCCAGGGCTGGAGCAGCGGCTCGGCAAAGTAGGCCTTGCTGCCTGTCAGAGGAGAGCAGAACCTGAGGCCGGAGGGCAGGTCCAGGGTGAGAGAGGAAGCAGGGTGCAAGGAGGCAGGGGAGAGACCAGCTAAGGCTGGAGGGGGTCCCTCCCAGACATGCCTATCAGAGTCCACAGAGCATGTCTCCAGGGCTGGTCACAGGAGTTGAGGCCCAGTCTCCTGCAGTGGACACGGAGTGTGGAAGTGCATTGCATGGTGGTGTTACCTACAGAAAGGGAGGAAGGTCTGGGGTGTTAAAGCACAGATGGCATTGGTCATTTTTAATGGATTTTTTTTTAAATAGCAATGGACATAGTCAAAAGAAAAAGCCAAATAGTATGGAAGGATTTCAAGTGAAAAGTGGCCTCCTCCACAGAAGCAGCCTATTAAACTGGTTTTTCTATGTGTATCCTTCCAGAAATATCCCCTTTCACACCTAAGGGAGCATGTTTTAAGTACTGCACTTTGCTAAATTCCGGAAATTATTCCATATCGACATGCAACACCTCATTCTCCTTCACAGCTGCCTTACACTCCACCGTGTCTGGACCATAATTTCTGTTAGCAGAAGGCATCAGTGGGCATCGCAAGCTTTTCCAGTCTTCTGCTGGTATGATCAGTATTACAGCAATTGTCCTGGACTGGCATCTACGCACATATGTATATATGTAGTCTTGCTTTTTAGATGTGCCATTGCTAAAAAGGAGAGATGGATATATGCTGTACGCATTGTTAGTTTTCATAGAGATTGCCAAATTGCCCACCACAGAGGTATGTACCAATTTACACTCCCACCTATGATTATTGAAAATACCTGTTTTCCCATAACCTCCCCAACATGATGTGTTATCAACACCTGTTATCTCTGCCAATCCGGTGAAAAATGGCATCTCGTTGTATGAAATTGAATTTTCCTTTAATTATGAATGAGGTTAAATATAACTTTTTTTTCTATTTGTAGTGGCCTCCGTTTAGATTCCAGAATCTAGCCAGAAGGTTTAAACCCCCAGGAAATGGTCTTGCTGGGTCCCTGCAGGGCCTCTAGCGACAGAAGCGATACCTGTGCGGGAGCTGCAGTCTCTAGACTCCCTGGGGCCACCCCCACGTGTAGCAGGAGGAACGCCTTAAGTAACCGGCATCATGGTTTTTCCTTCTTTCTTTTGGCAACATACCGTCTAGGATGCTGTTAGCCCACGTTTCACATGTGAGAACCCAGTGGCTGCCTAGAAGGGTTTAGGGTAAGGCCAGGCTCCTTCCACCTCTCTTGCCAGTGCCCCCGAAGGGAGACATTAACCCCTACTTGCTAATCTTTACTCACTGCTTCATTAAACAGAGATCTGTGAAGCACCCACTCTATGGGTGAGCTATGCTCGGATCCGGGGTTACATGGAAGCAAAAAGTCAACCCACTCGCTCATAGAAGTTTAAATTGCAGGGGAGGAGGAAGACAAGTAAACAAATCATTACAGCATAGCATGATCAGTGCTAGGATAGGAAAAGAACAGCATACAGTACACAAAACCATCCAGGCAGGTCCTAGAAGGCTTCCTTCAGGGAAGCTGAGAAGGAGTTGCCAGCCAGTAGCAGTAGGAGGTGGTGGTGTCCTGGAAGAAACCAGAAGTTCCTGGTGGCGGTGTGGCTGTGCATGCCAGGTGGTGGGAGGGATTTCAGGCCCAAATCTCAAGGGCTTCACAAGTTGGGCTGAGGCTGCTGGATGTTATCCTGTGGACCCCAGGAGTCATGGGGGAGCTTTTGGTGGCATGGTAATACTTGAGGCTAGCCTGGCTTACTTGAATGAGAGCACTGGCTTGGGTAAGCATGGAGGCCTGGGGACCAGGAATCAGCCTCAAGCATCCGCAGGGCTTAACCAGCTCTCCACACCAGCCCCAAATTCTGAAACAAGCCCCCCGATCTCCAGTTCCACAAAGCTGGGAAGCTACATCCCGAGATGCCCCCCAAGACACCAGAACTCTAAGGTGCTCCCAAGGAAAGACAGCAATGGGCTTTGAGGCCCCTGGACCAGAGACCGGGCTGGTGATGTAGATGACGAGAGAACAGGAGTCTGAGAGCCCTGTTTCTGGCTTTGCTGATGATCCTGTGCAAAGCATCACCAAGTATCCCTCGATGACCACCTGTGAGGCATTCCTGTTCCTTAAGGATGATATGAGCTATATCCCACAAAGTGCTTTCAGCTTCTTAGAGAAAGCCCCTTTGGTCACTTTTTCCAACCGTGGCAGCCACCATGCTTGCCACATACCAAGCACAGGAATCCAGGGAGAAGGACAAGTGTGCTTTGGTGATGATTTTGGCAATCTTCATTTATTGCCGTCCATGCTCATAAAATATGCCACTTAATTGTCTTGGCAATTGGGGTAACAAATTTGAAAAATAATTACTGCCTTTTTGGAGATTACTTTGCCTTCTAATTAAAGCCTCCAGACTGGGATATTAAAGGTGCATTGTCAATACAGCATCCTGGATGCACCCAGCTAACCTCGTTTAGGAAGGCAAAATTAATTAGTTTGTGTTTTAACACCCAGCTGTTATCTCAAGGAAAGAAATCATCTACAAGTCGGCCATGCACACAGTCTCTAAATTGGCCAGGGCGACTGAGGAGCGATAAAGGAAATGGAGAGTGATTTGTTCCCGCATAACTGTCAGCTTCTAGAACAAGCTGCTCATTAAACGGCGTCCCCGTGTCCCTGTCAGACCTCACTCAGGAGCTCTTGTTTACCCACAGAGGCAGAATCGGAAATGAGAGGGTCCCTCCCTGCCACTGAGCTCTCAATTCATTCCGGAGCCTCTTTTGCTGTTAACACCTTTCCCAGTGAGCAATTCTGGGCAGCAGATCTGAGAGGCTGGGTGTTTCTATTCCTGTCTTAGCTGGCCAGAGTCACAAAGCTGCATGCACTGCTAGCTTCCCCCCTCTCCTTTTCCACTTCTTCTCATTTTTCAATTCCATTTAAGTCCGAAGTTGCCGAGCGCCATGGAAGCAGGATAATCAATTCTAGTTTATGTTACGATAACGATCCCTGAAACCCTTGTGATTTAGCACAACAGAAGTTTATTTCTCATCCTCGCAAAGTGCGATGTAGGTTGGTTGGAGCTGTCTTCCAACCAGTGATTCTAGGATTTAGGCTTCTTTCATCTTAGGCTGACATCATCTTTCCAGGAGGCACTGAGGTTCTCCAAGGCAGGAGTAAGCTCTTGGGGAACAGTTGGTCCAGCAGGGACCATTTCCTATTGCAGTCTATTGGCCAGAACTGGTCATGGGACCCCAGCTTATTTACAAGGGATGCTGAGAGATATAGGCAAGCCCATGGAGGATTGGTTGAGTGATGCTGTCTCTGCCATAGTGCCTTGGCTACACCACACACTGAGCCAGGTGCCTCTGATGACCCCACAAAGGAGTGTAAGGCATGGCCTCTGCCCTTGGGGAGATCACAGTACAGTTTCAAGTGGGAGTCCAACCCATACAGTAATGAAGGATCAGCTCGGGTTGATACGCACGATAGCATCCATGGAAACAAAACTCATAATAATAAGGGGGGAATGACTAATTCAGTTTGAGCTGAGAGTGGAACAAAGGGAGCATTTCCAGGAAGACGTGATTCACGTGCTCAGTTTGAGGGGAAAAAAAAAAAAGAGAGTTCACCAAGAGGACATGTAGGGGAGAGGCACATCTACGGGGAGGGCACTGCACTTGTCTGGGTAAACTCAGACCCACCTATGAGCTGCTTGGACGTTTCCCCACTGATTCAATTCTTCCCTGCCTCTCTCTGGGCAGAGCATCAATGGCTTGAAAAGAAATTTATTTCTGAAAGCCTTACCCTGCTAAGCCCTTACAATCAGAAAATAAACAAACCGCAAATCCCTAATCTGTCATGTGGCCGTTGTTAGGGCTTAAATTTCTCAGGGAGTGAACAGTCTTTGAGATGCTCTCATGAGGGGACACAGCCCGTGGCTCATGTGTCCCTGGATAGTGTCAACAGCAGCTGCAGCCAGCTCATCCCCAACCCCGGCAACGCCCCCACCCCCCAGAATCACTATGGAGTGAAAAAAGCCCAAGAACCAGAAGTGGGGAGGCTGCATTTTATCCAAGCTCTATCTGACCAGCTGTGTGAGAGGTTTGCCTCTTCTCAGGCAAGTCACCCTGGATTCTCACTTTTTCCTCTGTAAATTGAAAGACGAGGACAAGTTCAATCCAGGAGAACCGTGGATTACCCATAGATATGGTCTGTTAACTCACCCAATAGGGACTCACCGGATTAAAAAAAAATTTTTTTTAAGTAGTTGCCAACATTTAAAAATTTGGAGAATTTGTGTTAAAATCCAGATTTCTGATACCTTTGAAAAAATCAGAAAATTTGACATGACCATACAAGACAACAATAAAACCAGCTACCCCTTTAGATGCCACAGTCCCCCCCACTCCCTACTGCCCTGGCAACACAGAGGCCAGTGTCAGTTTTCCTTACACACATGTCCCAACTCCCAGCTCGCTCAGCTATATCCCCTGCCAGACCGCTGAGCTAGATGAGTTCTCCAGGCCCAACTGTCTTTAAAACTCGATGACTATCCCTTATGCTTACTTTTTCCCCCACTTTTTTCTAAATAAGTCTCGTTCTTAGGTTCTTTTGGCAGAACCACCTACCAGTTAGAGCAGGGCTTCTTAGCCTTGGCTGCACATTTGAATTACTGGGGGAGGTTTTAAAAATCCCAGCGTCCAGGCTGCACCTGGATGTGGGACCCAGGATGGGTCGTCTTAAAGCTCCAGGCAGGGGCAGCCTAGGTTGAGAACCATTAAGTTAAAGCTGAAAGTGCAATGGAGTAGCTCAAGAGGGGGTGAGCTCCCCATTATTAGATGTAGTTAAGCCGAGGTGTCAGCTGCTGCTCTTCTGAATTCTTCTCCTCCATGCGCTCTTCCTGCCTTCAACCCCCAGGGTCCTCCCAAGCTCAGCTCAGCCCCACTGAGCATATAGAGTATTGAGGTAGTCTAAGGAAGGGCTCCTTATCTAATAAGCCCCAGTCTCAGCTTCAAGCAGCCCCCTGAGCCGGCACCATGCCTCCTACATATCAGCTGGGATGAAACTTCTCAACCATGCAGGACAGAAATGATGAAGTTCTGTGGTATGTCCGCCAACTCTTTTCCTATTATTTTTTGTATTGTGTTTGCAGTTACTAGAGCCATTCTTCTGTCCTCTGCCTCTGCCTCTCTGTCTGATTCCAGGTTGGAAAATTCAGCTGCAGGGAAGTTTCTTGGCTCAGACAAGATGAAAAAGGAGAGGGTACAAAGAAAGGGGCCTTCAACGGACAGGCTTATGAAACAACAGCCGTTGTGAAAGGGGGCCGCCTGCAGAGCCCAGAAGAATCATGTTCACTCTGATTCCGGCCGTTAGGGACCACAGACTCCCTCATCAACGTTAGGGGGGAAATTCAGATCACCCTTGCCTGACAGACAGGATGGGGTGGGAGGGAACCTTGAAATAAGTTTTATTATATCCAATAGTATATGACTTACTGAAATTATATGGGTTATTAGGAATCTATAACCTTGTCTGATACAAAGGCTAATGTCTCCCCCAAAAGCTAAAGGATTTAAGCTTGAGTCTCTGAAATGTTTGGGGGTCCCTCTTTTGGAGCTGCAGAAGGAACCTCTTGCAAAAGGGTGTACTTGGGCTTCTAGAGAAGCTGCCCCCAAACTTTGAGCTAGAAGCACTGTTAATAATGGAAAACAGTTGTAACTTTCAGCAATATGTAAGCGTTCTGTGCAGCGTCGTTTTACCTTCTGCCATGAATTTCACTGACACGTGTGACTTTATAGTCTTGGGCATCACTGTGCCTAGGCACCACGGGGAACGTCGTTGGCCTGTGCTTCCGATGGGGGGTGGGTGTTTCTCACAGTGGCAAACGGGAGCTCGTGGGATGGGGGCCCACAGAGTGTGTGTGAGTACAGAAAACCACGGACACTGTCTGGTGGAGACACAGTAGTAAGGACTTTGTGATAGGGAAGTACGGTTTTCCACCAAGGCATACGCATTACATCTAAAAGGATTCAGCATTGGGTAAGTGGAAGGTTTTACTAGAAATAAAGAGGTTGGACCACGCATCCCAGTGGGTTCTAAATCCAAGCAGGAGAAAAACCATGATGGAAAACAAAAATGATGGCAAAGAGAGTGTCTATTTTCCCAGTTCTGAAGACACTTCTGGATTGTGGTAGAACTTGGAGGCTGTCTTGGCCATCCCTTGGTCTGTGCCCCATCGTTGCATAAATGTGAAAAAGTGGGTCCAGCAGGGAGAAGCAACTTGCTCAAAGGCACACCGGTAGTTGTAGACAGAACTGTCACTGAAACCACCTCTCAACCTCTGTTGCTTAGCCTGTGAAATGAAGATGGTTTCTTCCTCACTTCTTTCTCGATTAAGGTAAACCAAGGCCCTCTATGTACAAAGATAGCTCAGGACCTCACTCAACACAGGAAGCCCTTAGCCTAAAGCTCTGCTCTCCCCGCCCTGCCCCCTCCCCGTATTTCCTCTCATACTTCCGACAGAGTCCTTTGCAGAACCCAGCCTCACAGGGAAGGCCGCTGTTTGCTGCTCCCTCTGCCCTCCAGGGAAGCCATGTATGCTCAGAGATGGTCAGCCTGCATCAGAGGCGGAAGGGGGCGGGGTGTGGGGCCTGTGGGCAGGGATGGGAAAGAAATCTGATGATGCTTAGGAGGCAAGGAGGTCAACCTCTGCCAAAGTCAGGTGTGGCAATAGGCAGTGGGCACCATGCAGGCGGCGGCCCTTTATCAGGGTCGGCAAACTATGGTGCAGCCACACCCGTGTGTGTTGTCCGTGGCGCTCTCGGGCTACAATGGCAGAGGCCAGGAGTATGGCCGCAAAGCCAGCCATTGTTGCCACCTGGCCCTTTACAGAAAAAGTTTGCCAGCCCCTGCTTTAAGTTTCAACCAGCCTGAGCTCAAGTCAAGGTCCTGCCCTTTCTACCCAGGTGAACCTGGGCAAGCCCCTTTCATCTCTGAACCTCATGCCTCAGCAGGCGGCAGGCTGTGGCCCAGGACAAAATCTTCCCCTTCCTGGAAAGGATAATTCGTAAACTCAGGTTTCTTCTTTGTTTCTTTGTTTCACTTTCTTTTTTTTTTTTTTCCCCCCAGATACTGGCTGACTAACAAAGTTCACATCAAAAGACCCACCACGGGCCTCTTGATGTACACCCTGGCCACGCGTTTCTGCAACCAGATCTACCTCTATGGCTTCTGGCCCTTTCCGCTAGATCAGAACCAGAACCCCGTCAAGTACCACTATTACGACAGCCTCAAGTACGGCTACACTTCCCAGGCCGGTCCCCATACCATGCCCTTGGAGTTCAAGGCCCTGAAGAACCTGCACGAGCAGGGGGCTTTGAAACTGACTGTCGGCCAGTGCGACGGGGCCACGTAAGGTGAGCGCCCCGTGGGACTCAGTGGCTCACATTTCCTGCCAGCTACACCACAGGCAGATGGGAGTCGGGGTGGCACAAACTCTAGAACAAGCAGGCTAGTGGTTTTCTTTGTTCAAGTGTAAAACAGTAACCAGAATATATATATCTATACCTGCATATATATATTGACCTGAGTATGTATAACCGTGTGGTGTTCATCTAGCATTAGGCAGATAAGCCACAGGAAGAAGGTGTGGAGAACCCACCTGGATCAGATTGAGACTCAGAGCATCTTTGGGGGCAGAAGGACTTGACAGGAAGAGATGTCAGTCCCATGACTGGATGACACACTGCCTCCCAAGTTGGAGGGGTCTTTGGGCTCACGGATGATTGGAGAACCACTTGTTGGCCGCTGCCCCAAGCCTCTGAGAAATGTGGATTCTGGGTGAGCCAAGACCAGAGGGGACAACTTGACCCAAGTCTAAAATGGTGCTGTTCCCAGGAAGAGGGAGGTTGGAACATTCAGCCCAGCCAAGGAGCACAAGGTCACCAAAAGGAGCAGAGGCCACGTCAGAGCTGAGGACTCGGTTCCATGAACTTAGAGTTGAACTGCCCACAGGACGAACCACAGTTGACCCACCTGTCCCAGACCAGCCTCCGTAGCTCTGGAGAGAAGGCTGGAGAAGACAGTGGACAGGTCCTATTCTGGCTTTGCAAGAACCCCCAAGAACCTGGGACCGAGCAGGCAGATGACACTAAATTGCTAGGGTGTTCCAAATCGTGTTTTCGAAAAATCGCAGCTTCCTACTAAGAGTCAGCACTCCAGCCCCGAATAAGGCAAAAGAGTGTCCCAAATGTGGTGGCTGTTCTTTAAAGCCACTTGAGTTGTCAAGGAGGAAGGAACCCTGGGCTTTCATCCTCAGGGTTAGCCTCCTTCCTGCTCTGTTAGAATGTCACAGGAAGGACTGTGCTCTTTCTTCCCTTCTGCCTCCAGGGAAGCCGCTGCAAAAGCTTGAAAGGGCACCGCAAAGATAAATGTCATCCCTTTAAAATATATGTGATTGCCTTCCTGGGTGCCTCAGAAGCCCCAGAGTGTGAGGCCCCAGAGTGTGGAAGAATGTTGAGCATCGAGCTCCATTTCTCTACAGCCACTCTGTTTGCTTTCTGCATCCTGCACTCCAGCGGGGGGTGTCTCTGCAGCCAGACTGCTGTGTCAATGTCACTTTCTTGTCACTTTCCGACCCTGATCGTCACACTTGCCGGCACTGAGCTCCAACACTGAGGTTTTCAGCTCTGTGGGGAGAGGTTGCAATGTCCATCCCCACCTCCCTCTTTTCACAGAGGCAGTGATTTTAGAATTTGGCAAAATCCTTTTCCCCCCTATTAAGATGAAGAGTTAAGACTTTTTTGCAAAACCCAAAGCCAAATGTAGTATCCAAATACTGGACATACTCTCCCCAGGGAAACCTGGGCTTGATGCCGATGATTTAGGGGCTGGAATGACATGTCACATGTAGACAAGCATTAGCCAGCTTGAGTTGTTAGATGCATTCCCTTGCCTGATAAATAACGGTGTTTTCAAATATATTTGAAAGATAAGTCAAAAAACATTATATTGAAGGTGAAGGGGGTTAAGAAAAGGGATCAAGATCCGCTCCCAAGCATATGAGACGACATAATTAATCAATGGCAATTCAAGCAGGACATTTGCTCTAAATTAATGCCTGACGGGAAACCAGTGGAGACAGTGGAAGGATGCTCAGAACCTATTAACCCTGCATGCAGATGCTCCAGCTCCAAACAAAGATCACGATACTATGTCTCTGTGTTTCTTCCCTTGTTCTTCTTGTTGACGCTTGAAGTCTGAGATTTGGGATTTGCATTCGAAAATTAATATTTAAAAAAGCAACAGCCCTAACAGACTCTATGGGGACAGAGTGGTTTGGACTTCTCACAAGAAGTGGAAATAATTAGTATCACATTTTACACTTCTCCAGGGCCTTTCTTCTTGAGCCTCTCAGAGACCTTGGAAGACATTTCATTGTTGAAGCTTGCAGTGCCCTGGGGATCAGGCAAAATTGCCAGTGGGGCCTCAGTGGGTTAGCTAAGGCCTTGGGTTCCAGAAGTTTCCAGTGGTGAGTGCAGAGAGGAACTCGATGTCAGGTCTTGGAGTTGGCCCTGCATTCCACATACCTGCCAGTGCCCACCTGCAGGGGAGTAAAGGGGCCAGAGCTCTTCGGAAAACACGGTTTTCTTTCTGTCTCTTCTTGGTCTTGGGTCCTTAAACTGAAATTGATGGAGTGGAAAGGGAAGGAACTCTTAAAACCTGCCTCTGGGTTCTCTCCAGAGAAGGCTGGGGACCCAGGACAATGCACACATCACCATTCCCAACCTGCAGGTCCTGTACTGCCAAAACACTTTGGCCCTGTGATGGCGTGAGTTCCAGAGACCTCGGCTTCCCTTCCCCCCTCGCCCTCTCCATCTGGGCACCATGATCAGGAGGCAGCCTGTCCTTTTCTCCTATTTAGAGCTCAATTTGCCCGAGGTTCCACTGTAGCCTCTGACGCAGCCCAGCTAGTCTGGGGCAGCCCCACGGAGTCCCGGCCTGTACCTGGTACCCGGTACCCTGATCTGCTGCCTTGTAATAACAGTGGCCACAGGCCTCTGGGAGCAGGTGCTCCATCAGCCAACCTCCTTTTGACCATCAGTCAATCCCCAGTCACCCCATCATCACCCACCCTGAAGCCCCTCAGATCTTCTCCATTTGCCTCAAACCCCCAAATGACCCCTACCGTCAGCCTCCTCCTTCGGTGAAGAGGTGGAATCATCTGAAATGCAGTCTCTCTTCAAAATCTCTTGATCTCTCCCCTCCCCTTTCACTTCCTTCCTCCCACTTCTGGGGAAACGACATTCATCCTCTCACCGGTCCTCAGCCACTCTGCTGCCTCTGTCCTCTCTTTCCACCAACAGGCACTCATTCCCCCCGTCCTGGCTGCTGTGGCTCGTCCCTTCACCACCAGACCTGGGGGTGGGGGGCTTTCTGGTGCTGGCACCGCCTTTCCTCTCGACCCCCTCGTGGCCCCCATGCTCCTGGGACCAGAGACTCAGCTGCCACGTCAAAAGCCCTTTCTCATCACCAAGCTTTTTGCACTGCTTGGCTCAACACTGACGCCTCCTGGACATTCCCTGTCCCCTTGGTGCCCAGGAAGCCATGTTCTCGTGACTCTTCTCCTTTGCCGATGCCCCTTTGTTGTTTATTTATGTATTTATTTATTTATGTATTTATGATTTATTTATTGACACCCTTACTTCATCTAAAAAGTAGCTGAGGTAGATCCGACCATTATTTCCCTCTCTCCTTCTTACCCCACACTGAGATCTTCCCCACCTTGGCGTCCTCTCCTCGGCCCCCTTTCGTCACATCCCTGCACACTCATCAGCAACCTCCCGCCTTCCTTCGGAGGCTTCCTACACTTCCGGCAGCCTAGCGCCTCCCGTGAGCTCCAGGCTCGATTGCACACGGCTCGTTGGCCATTCACCCCATCGGCTCCGGCAGCGCCAGAAACTCAACATCTCTGAAGCCAAGTGTATCATCTCTGCCTCCCCTTCCTCTACAATCTCTCCTTTTACTGTTCGAAGACCCATGATCCTCTCAACCACCCAATTCTGAGACCCTAAAGTCATCTTCATGTCTTCTCCATGCATTCCCTTGCTGCTCTTGCACTATCCTTGTCTTCTGGTCTCTCAATTTCAGCAGCAGTCTCCTCTCCCAGATTTCCTCTGGGCACACTTTCATGTTCTCCAGTCCATCCTAGACATTCATAGAGATTTTTTTTTTTTATCTCCAGCCATTCACAAACTTTTAAAATAATGTGCAAGTCTTCGTCCTGACATTACAGACCATCCAGTACAGCCCCATCCTTCCTTTACACCTTGTACCAGTCCATCTAGAGTAGCCGTCATTCCTGGAAGGGGTGCCCGGTTTTCCTGTCTCTGTGCCTTTGGTCTTGCTGTTCTTATCCCCTGAAACACTCTCTCCTGGTTCTTTCAAGGCCCATGCAGAAACCACATCTTTCATGAAGCCCCCTCCCGATCTACCAACCACTGGGATCTCTCCCTCCGCTGAACCACCGTAGCACTTTATTTGTACCTTTCTCATGGCACTTACCATATTCTGCCTTGTATTATAGTTATTGTGCACTTGTCTTATGACCGTTCTTAGACTGTAAGCTCGCCAAGGGCAGGGACTGTGTTTTATTCATCCATGTCCATCACAGCACCAGGGGTGGTGCATAGCACACAGCAATTGCTCAATAAATGTTTGTTGGATTAAATCCTCAATGCCTATCAAGGGTTGTATAATTAAGAAAGTCATTTTGTGTCTTATAGTGTCACAGGAACTTCCAAAGAATCATGTAAGTTAGGAAGATGCAGAAATCATTATCCCCATTGTATAAGTCATAAGACTGAGGCAAAAAACACATGAAGCCACATAGCTCACCAAAAGAATTTGCATCCAGGTCTTCTGGTCCCCACTCTAGGGCTTTTTCTGTTCATCCTTGCAGTTGAGTCACTGTAAATTGAAAACTGACCCTAGGCAAGGTCCTGGCTGCCACGGGTCTGGGCATCAACTTCACAGAGTCGGGCAAACCTTACTGTGAAGCCCCGCTCATGAGCCCATCAGCACAGGCAAAATCTCGCTCTTTTTTGGAGAGGACAAAAGCCATTCAGGTTTTACCAGGCCCAGGGGGTGGAGCTGTGGGACCTCATAAATCATTTCCACTGCTGTTGTCACAAGGTAGAAACCATCCGTCCAGATGGCAAAGAGACTACCAGCTCCAAGGGGCTGCTGTTTGATAAATCTCTTCATGCCTAATTAAGGCTCCCCTTCCAGAATGAATGGAACAGGAACAGGAATGAATGATGCCAGTCAGATGGGACTCCAGACATGCATGCTACCTCATGAATGCCCTTAATAGCATCCCCAATGACACTGACAGTCTGCCCCAGCCTGCCTGTCTCTCACCAGCACTGCCGGATGTCATCATCTTTTCCCATCTTTATCTCCATCCTTTCGTTTTCTCCTCTCCAGGGCTCTTTGCCTTGGCACCCACCAAAATCAGGGTGAACCTTGGAGAGCCAAGTTATAGCTCTTCCTGGGGACCGGAGCCCTGGCCTGGGGCAATGTAGTGAAGTGGCAGGAGGGGAGGAAAGAGGGGGGCACACTATGCCATAGAACAAGGAGTTGTTCTGGTGGTGGGCCATCCATAGCAATGAGAGGTTTCCATGGTTACTGTCTAGAAGCAATGTTTTTGTCACCTTTGGGCTTCATGATGAGGGTAGGAGTTTCATTTCCATCCTTAGTGGTCCAGGTGGTGGGACCAGTTTCCACATACAGTGCATTGAGCTCTCCAACCCCAGGTCATCCCATGTGTTTAGAATCACCCCAGTTGGCTGTAGCCAAAGCCCAACAGAGCCACCCAGCAAGGACACTGAAGGTCCTTTGTGGCCTCTCTCCCTGTCTTCCTTGCCACTTTCTCAGCCATCCCACCTCCCCCTAGAACTTGGGGTGGGAAATGGGATTCCCAAGGGGTTCCAAGACGTGTGTCAAGAAAACCCCAAATACTCCAGCCATGACAACATGTTCAAGTATTAAAGAGGTTTCCCTAAAACTGATCTAGCACTAGCTGTCAGCAGTCAGTCCTTGGGGAAGTCATAGAATATTACTGCCTGGCTGACAACCAGGCAGTGGGGAGATGGCCCCGTGGCCCACGTGGACCCTGCAGAGCAGGCCCAGCCAACAAGGACTGCAGACTCCAGGGCGGAACATTGAGGTAAGTCAAGGTGAGGCTGGAGCCGCAAAACACCCCTTTGATTTATTTCAAAGCGCCTTCATTTTCTAGAACAAGGCTGTCACGGTAGAGTTGCAGGACAGTGTCTGTGATGGGATGTTGGCTGTTGCAAAGAAGACCACTTTGGGGTGAGCTGCTTTGCTCAAGGAAAGCCAGGATTGAACTTTCCCATCCCCACGGCCAGGGTTGCAGTGAATGTAACTCAATGTATAGTAAGTCCCCTACGTATGAATGAGTTCCATTCTGAGAGCACATTCATAAGTCCACTTTGTTTGTAAGTCCAACAAAGTTAGCCTAGGTACCCAACGAACACAATCGGCTATGTACCACTGCTTTTACGCTTGCTTCCAGACATCCTGAGTTTGAAATAACGGTACCCCTACTACTGTACTCTATACAGTACTGTAAAGTATTGGGTTGGCCAAAAAATGCCTTCGGTTTTTAAGTAAAAATAAAAGACATATTTTTCATTTTCTCCAAGAACTTTATTGAACAACCTATTCACCCTTTTATTCCACTACTTTCTGCTATTTTTCAGGCAACTTCATAATTCCATCTTCCCAAAACCTTTTGAGCAAAGAATGGTTCCAGGTGCCTTTTACAGTCTTCCAGGGAATTGAAATTTTTTTCCATTAAGAGAATTATGTAAAGACCAAAATACATGGAAATCCGAAGGTGCAATGTCTGTTGAATATGGTGGATGAATCAGAACTTCCCAGCCAAGCTGTAACAGTTTTTGTCTGGTCATCAAAGAAACATGCAGTCTTGCGTTATCCTGATGGAATATTATGTGTTTTCTGTTGACTAATTCTGGACCCTTTTCGTCGAGTGCTGCTTTCAGTTGGTCTAATTGGGAGAAGTACTTGTTGGAATTAATTGTTTGGTTTTCCAGAAGGACCTCATAATAGAGGACTCCCTTCCAATTCCACCATATACACAACACCACCTTCTTTGGATGAAGACCGGCCTTTGGTGTGGTTGGTGGTGGTTAATTTCCTTTGCCCCATGATCTCTTCCATTCCACATTGTTGTACAGTATCCACTTTTCAACACCCGTCACAATTTGTTTTAAAAATGGAATGTTTTCATTACATTTAAGTAGAGAATCGCATGTGGAAATATGGTCCAGAAGGTTTTTTTCGCTTAATTTATGTGGAACCCAAACATCAAAGCGATGAACATAACCAAGCTGGTACAAATGCTTTTCAACACTTGATTTGGATATTTTGAGTATGTTGGCTATCTCCCACATGGTATAACATTGATTGTTTTCAATTAGTGTCTCAATCACTATCAACTTCAGCTGGTCTACCCAACCACGGAGCATCACCCAGCAAGGAGAAATCTCCAGCATGAAACTTCGAAAGCCACTTTTGACACGACCGTTCGATCAGTCACAGCACCTTCTCCATACACTACACAAATCTTTTTGTGTGTGTTGGTTGTGTTTTTACCTTTCTTGAAATAATAAAGAATAGTGTGCCAAAAATGTTGCTTTTTTTCCTTCCATCTTCAATATTAAAATGGCTACACAAAAATTCACCAAGTTTGATAAGTCTTTTTTTAAATGCACGCTGATATGACAGCTGTCACATACAATCTAACAAAATCGTTTCGAATGAAGTTAAAGACAACTAAGTGCTATTAGAGCCAGCTGATGGAAAAAAACAAATGAACATATTGGCCAACCCAATACACAAAAGTACAACTACTTACAGAGGATGCACACACGTGACAATGTACGCCAGACATGTGAACTAACTTACCTAATTGGACATGTGAATGCACATTCGCATCTTTGGAAGTTCGCAACTTGGAGCTTCATATGTCGGGGACTCGCTGTAACAACAACTGTGACTTCTCGTGCTCAGGAGTATCTCTGGGCAAGAGCTCTGGGACGGGTACCCGATGATCCAGAAGCCTGCCATTCAAGAACCCAGGGGACACGGATGAGTCATTCAACACTGGTGCCTTCTCAGCTATAAAATGGAGAAGACAGCTACCTACCTTCTTCCCAGAGTAATTGTGAAAATGCAAATAAAGGATGGGGCAGAGAGAAAAGTCGGGTGGGGGTAAGTGGGAGCCAATGAAATGCATGCAGCCACGAGTTTTAGGATTCTGCTCATGTAATTGCCCTGCTTAAACATATCAGTGGCTTTCCTTCGCCCTTGGAAGAGAATTCGAAGCATCTTACCATGGCTTATGTAGTCTTGAATGCTCCCCTCCCCTCTGGCTCACTACACACCAGCCACACAGGCTTTTTTGCTTCTCCTAGTACTTTCCAGACTCATTCCAGCCTTTGCACATTCTGTCCCCTCTGCCTGGAAAGCTGCTTCTTCAGCTCCTTGCAGGACACACCTACCTCATCTTTCAAGTCTCAAACTGAACGTCACCTCCGGGGGAGTCTGTCGCAAGTCTCTCTCAGCCAATCACTCTCTATTACATACACATTATCCTGCTAGGTGGTCCTTATAAACCATCTGAATTATCTCACTTATTTTGTAGTTCTCAACCCTGAGAAAATTCATAAAAGACCCCCATGTCCAGGCCACAATGGGGACAAGTTTAGCAATATCTCCAGAAACAAATGAGGGACATAAGTTTAAAAAAAAAAAAAAAAAAAAAACTCCTTCTAGTGCACGGCCAGGATTGGGAAACACTGACATATTTGCTCCCCTGTTTATTGTTTGCCTGCCCTTCTAGACTGTTCAGTGGGGACTTGTTTTCCATAGCAGTGTCTTGTGCCCTGGGTGGCAGAAGTGGCCACCCTCCACGGTTATGGTTAATGTCTTTTCTTGGGGCACTGGCAACAGATGACAGTGTGACCACTTTCCTGGCCCTCTCAGGAGGCACAGAAGAGCTCTGAATTCTCACAGTGACACTTTGTCCCCTGTGGCCCCTGCAGGTAGATGACCAGCATTTTACCCCTTTAGCTGAGCTGGTGGGAGGAGTTTTTCCAGTCTCCTTCCACCTACTCAGAGACCTTCATGACTCTTGCCCTACACGGGAGGCTCATCCCCAGCCCCACTTCAAAGACCTTGGCCAGCTCAGCTGCACATTGGAGCCACTGGGGGAGTTTAAAACCCACTGGTACCTGGACCCCACACCCCGGGATTCTGATGTGATTGGTCTGGGGTGTGGCCTGTGCATCTCCAGAAGCTCCCCAGCTGGTGCTGAGGTGCAGCCCCAGCTGGAAAGTGCTGACCCAGATCCAGTTCCTGAACCCCGGCACCTCTTCCACAGCAGCCCAGCTCAGGCCTCTGGTTGGAGGCCATGCTTTCATTTATGGCTTCTGAGGGTTTTCTTCCTTGACTTCAGGTTAGCAGGTTTTATTGTTGCTGCTCCTGTGTTAGTCACGTCCAGGATTCAGGACTGTTGAGTGCCTGATGCAGGAGGAAAGGCTTGGCTGCCATATTGCTTGCTTCTCCTTCCAAAATGCAAGCTCCATGAGGACAGGGGCCCTGTCTGGTGTGTTCCCTGAAGCCTCTCCAGCTGCTGGAACTGTGCCCGGCACAGAGAAGGCACTTAGTAAACCCCCATTGCATGAATGAAAGAACAAGCATGAGCTGCACAGGTGTGTGAGTGCTTCGAAGAAAGACTTGTACCTCATTGATCCCCAAAGTTGGGAGGAGTCCCACCTGATGGAAAGAACACCAAGGCATACTAAAGAGCAACAGAGATTGCTCCCACTTCCTCAGCTAGTCCCTGCATTCTGGTGATTTCTATCACACTTATCCTTAGCAATAGCCCTGTGTGTTTCATTGCCCCCATTTCACAGATTAGATAACCAAGTTTCTCAGAGGTTAAAAACTTTCTCAAGATGCCAAAACTCATAAGTGGATAGTTTGATGTCAAAGCCAACACAGTTAACACCAGCCCACCCTGCTAGCCCCTCAAGACCACTTAATTCTCTCAACCTTCTACCATGTGGTCATGGAGAGAGAACAGGACTTGCCTTCCTTCCACCCAGACTCCACACAGGCCCCTCATTGACTCTTCCCACCAGGGGAGCTGCTATAGACCCAGAACATACCTGTGCAGCAATGTCGATTGTTAAACTACTTCCTTGCCAATTGGTCAAGAGCTACAGACCCCAGCCCCCAGTACCCCGTGATCCAGCACTGTGGCCAGAGTCCACTCTGATTGGTCAGGGCCCCTCTGAATTGTTGAATATTTCGCATATCACCCCTGCTCCCACACGCTCCAGGCAGGAGGGCTGCTTGGGCATTTTAGACCACTGGGCAAGACACCAGAGCCTCATCACATTGGTGTTTTTGTGGAAGCCAAGCCTAGAGAAGTGGCTGCCTTTTCTCCCTCTTGTTTTCCATGGGTACATCCCTTAACCCAGAGAACATGATCTGTGTCGCCCTGTGAGTACAGATTGCAAATTCAATTCTAGAAACGTGGGGAGGCACACGGAGAAGGAGAGGCATCTTAGGACAGTCAGGCAAGACCAGTGATGGGAAACAACTATTTTGAATAGTATCTGTGAGGGCTGGCAGGCAGAAGGGTGATGGGGCACGGAGCGGGTGGCAGAGGACCAGAAAAGAACAGATAATGTTTATTGAGCTCTAACTAAATGCTTTACATGGACTAAGTCATTTAAACCTCACGGCCACCCCTTTCATGTGGATGCTATTAATATTCCCACTTCGCAGATGAGAAAACTGAGGCAAAGAAGCTGGTTAACTTGCTCAAGATCAAAAAGCTAGGAAGTGGTTGAGCTGGGATTTGAACCCAAGTCCTCAGTTCCAAAGGGGTTCAGGAAGCCCCTAAGCTTCACTTTGACCTGCATCCCTTGATGCCCTGGGGTCTGCATTAGCCTTGCTGGTGAGTGATGTAGCTGGTTCCCACAGGTGCTGTTCCCACACCAGTTGCAGCCGCTAGCCCCTCCACACCCCAAGCTGTCACCCCCAGGCCCACCCAGTGGAAACTCTCATTAGTGCAGTGACAGTGACAGGCACTGGCTGCACAGCCTTGGGCCCTGTGGATGCAGCTGCTGCCTTTTGAACTTGGCAGGGAAGCTGGAACTAGACATTCCCACCTGCACATGCTGGGTCGCTTGGCCTGGTGTCTGGGAATGAGATGGGGGCAGCCAAACCATGGGCTGCTAGAAAAATGTGGAATCACCTTCTGGCAGAGGCCAGGCTGGAAACGAGAAATAAAACCAATGAAACAGAGGACAGAAAGGCATGAATGATGAGCAAGACCACAGATACAGGTTGGGAAATGTCCTGGTTCTTCCCTGTGGCCTCTGCAAGATGTCACCAGCTATCCTAGTTAGGACCTTTGATCCAACAGCATACCTCAAAATTAGGTGTTCATACCAGACTGAGTTACAGCAGAGAGGTGGCCTCCAGCCCTCTGCAGCATTGGGAAACTTGGGGACCTCAGACCACCCAGGTCTAACCTCTCCTTTACAGCATTCTGTCTGCAGCGTGGGCTGGGTCCAGCTGCTTCACCTCCTGTCTCTGTTTCCTCATCAGTAAACTGAGAAAAGACACCTCCTGGCTCAGATGCTCTTGGAATTGAACCTGATGAGACACGTTGAGTCCTTCATCCACAGAAGGCAGCTGATAAATGCAGGGCAACTCACTGCCTTCTTTTCCAGCCTCTCTCCCAGGCTCAAGGGGCAAGGACTAGTGTGTGGAGAGTTCTCAGCTCCCACCTGGCTCAGCTCACCTCCTTGGCTGTCTTTGCAGCAAGTAGGAGGGCCTGACAGGCAGCAGGTGCCCAATAATGAAGGAATGCCTGTTGAATGAATGAATGTCCTGGTGCTTCCCTGTTTCCTGAAAACATTTCTCTCTGGCTACTCACCAGATGGGCTGCCCAGACCTCGGTTTCCATACCTGAACAGAATAGGTAGGTTTCTCCACCTCCCTCTACCAGAGAGCTGCAGGAGTGTTCATAGTAATGGAACAGACAGCTGAGGGTTTTGAATGCCAGTCGGCACCCCTAGTTTAGTGTTGGCACCCCCTCAATTCCCTCCCTATTGCACTCCAGAAGAGGCACCTTTTTCCAAATGGCTTGGTATCCCTGCAACACCCTGAGTCAAGTAGTCTTAGAATTGTCCATTTGTTGAGTGTCTAGCATGTGTCAGCCACTGCCTTGGGACCTTTGACTAGATAATCTCCCTCCTCCATCAGCGCCGTAAGGTCAGGATTATTTATCCCCATTTTACAGATGAGGCGTCCAAGGCCCATGGCTTATCAGATGGCTAGTAAGTGGTCAAGCTAGGGTTTAACCCAGGTTCAGAATTCCTTCTATGAATCTCTGCCTCCCTATCTGCACAGCAATTGAGGCCCATGCATTCATTCACTCACTCATTCATTCATCTCTATATCCATTCCTTTAAGAAACATCAGGGCATTCCCACCGGGTGTCATGACACATGAACACTCTGTCCATGGTCTTGAGGGACTCATAGCCCAGGGGTGGGAGTGGAGGAGGGAGGGTGGAGATATGGTACAGCGCTGTAAGGGTTAATGTAGAGGAATGAGCAGATTGCTGCTGAAAGAGAGAGAGAGAGAACAGAAAGAAAGGAGCAAAGAACTCTGCTTGTAGGAAGGTTCACCCGGGAGGACACTAGGGGACATGCTTCACAGAGGAGGGGGCATTTGAATTCCTGCAGTAAATGAGTGTTCCCCTTGCTGTTAGTTCTCTAATTCACGCACTACAGATTCTTCCTCTTCAACTTACCATTCTTTATGACGACCTCTACTACTGAGGGGAAGCAGAACTTGGAAACAAGCCCTAGGGACTTAGTTCACGCACCTATGAAGACAGCTCCCCTTTCCTCTACACACCCAGGGACCACAAAGGGAGAGGGAGGGATGGGACACTCTGGCCTTATCCTCCCATACTCCCAAAGCGTGGTGACCGTCCAGCTCTGGGGCAGCTCTGGGGTGTAGTCCACATGTACAGTACACAACCCCCAACTAACGAGCCACTCAACAGATGGCACCAACGAGAACAGGTAAGGAGAAGGCTCCCAGTGTGCCTAACCATGTCATCTTCCAGTCATTCATTCAATTTCATGGACACACTGAGAGGCAGCAAGGAACTAGCCCTGTTCCGGGCATTGTGGGAGACATAATCCCTGCCCCTGCAGGTTCAAGTCTAATGGAACAATTATGTACAACCAAGGCAGAGCAAAATAAAAGGGAACCACCTATCCAAGCTGGGGGGATTCAGAACAGGTTTCACAGAGGAGATGATAGATGAGCTGGGCCTTGAATGCATGGAATTTTGATAGATGGATAGACTCTCGACTACCCTCTCTGGGAAGTTTCCCCTCCTTGGTGACAGCAAAGGACAGGGGACAGCTCAAGCAGCTGGCTGCCACACTGCTGCCAATTTCCGCCAATTCACAAAAGCCACCAAAGGAACCAGCCCTGCCATCACCAGTCCCGCCACCCCTCTAGGTCTTGACGCTGCCCCAGGGGAGGCCACTTGGATTCATGAGAATGTTGATTTGTGGATAATGGTCTCTGCCGTGCCAGGGGGAGGAAGGACAGGCAGGTGCCCACTCAGTAGGCAGCTGTTGTCCACTGTGTCAGCTTGTTTCTTCCAATCCAAGCCCACCCCTCATGGCTTCATCTTCTTCCCACTGTGCCTTCCCCCAAGGTGTGGCTAACAAGACCTCGGTGTTCCATTTCTAATCACAGTCTCCGTGGTTGGTTTGCAGCTCTTCTCACTGTAATACCAGTCACCTGTCCAGTCCTTGAGGAAATGCTACAGCGTTTCCCAGGATGGCTGTTAACTCCATTGGCCACTGAAGCCCATATCCTCTCTCTCTTGGTCTTTCTCATGGAGGATAGTATTCTCTTGCTTCTCACCAGTGGGAGTCAAGCGGATAGAAAGGAGGAGCTAAGGATGAAAGTAGTGGCAGCTCCGTAGATCTCTGAGCTGGGCGAGCAGGACTATGCTCTTTTTCTTGCAGGAGACCCTCTAACCATAGCAACTGGACTGGGTGCAGGCTGCTGAGGGTGCTCCTGGCTGCATTCTCGGCTCCACCCGATCAACAATAAGCTGTGCTCTTGGACCTCCTCATCGTGGCCACGCACTGTGGTTCCCTCCTCCTAATCTCTTCACTTTACCCCAGTCCCTACTGTAGGGGATCTGCTCTCTTGATTTACTTAACGCTTTTAATTCTACCAAATGCAACAGGCAGAATATGTCCACATATATATAAGGACAACCTTATGTCTTTACAAACACCCTAAATAGTTCCTCAAGAAATATATTATCAACATGGTCATTACTTATCCTAATATATGTGTGTCCTCCAAAACAACAGATTATCTAACCAAATCTACCGAATGGTAGAAAAAGTTGGAGTTAGAGGTAGCCAGACACCTTAATGCATCTCTTGTACTCTGGCATGAGAATTCAAAATTATACATGAAATATGCCCAACCCAGAAACCACAAGTTCCTCTGACTATGTCCAAGACGAGAGGGCTCTGAGTCTGCTCCCTCTCGTGTCCTGAGCCACTGGCATCACTATGCCCTATCTTCTGATGTAGCATCTCCATTTGCCCGCTCCTTGTGGCCTTGACTAGCCATGTCCTCCCTAGCTCATGTTCATTCATTACTGCTGTCTTCCATCTGGCCCAGCACACTGAGTGGACCCCAGAGCGACTGATCCCTGGCTCATTTCAGAGTCTCTTAAAAGAAATCTCCCCTTGGGTGGCCCAGGTGGGCAAAGACAGGAATTTCTTGGACCTCACCCCTTAGGTATTCCACCCCCAACCAGTCAGCTGTGAACATCGGAGGGAACTGCACTCAAGCCCTGGAGGAAAGTGGAAGCTCAGATTGGAGGAGCCATCTGGACAATTCAAAATACTGAAATTGCCTCTCTCAACCCCAGTCTGGTGTGGACAGTCATGAACAGATCATGGAAGAGACACATCTCTGTTACTTGATGAAGTCTCTTTCCGTATTTGCTCCTTTATCTGGATTGATTTTGTTGTGGAAAATAAGGTAACAAACTCAGAGTTTAAAATAAGGTTCTGTCTTAGGGAACCCTCCTACACTGTTGGTGGGAATGTAAGTTGGTGTAGCCACTGTGGAAAGCAGTATGGAAGTTCCTCAGAAAAATAAAAATAGAATTTCCACATGATCCAACAATCTTAGTCCTGGGCCTATATACAGACAAAACTATAATTCCAAAAGATACATGTGCCCCTATGTTCATAGCAGCACTATTCACAATAGCTAAGACATGGAAACAACCTAAATGGATAAAGAAGATTTGGTATATATATACAATGAAATACTACTCAGTCATTTAAAAAAAGAATGAAATAATGCCATTTGCAGCAACGTAATGCAACTAGAGATTATCATACTAAGTGAAGTAAGTCAGAAAGAGAAGGACAAATACAATATGACATCAGTTATATGTGGAGTCTAAACTATGACACAAATGAACCTATCTGTGAAACAGAAACAGAATCATGGACATAGAGAACAGACTGGTGGTTGCAAAGGGGGAGGGGGTTGGAGGAGGGATGGAGTGGGAGGTTGGTGTTAGTAGATGTAAGCTTTTATATCTAGAATGGAAAAACAGCAAGGTCCTACTGTATAGCACAGGCAGCTATATTCAATGTCCTATGATAAACCATAATGGAAAAGAATATTAAAAAAAACAATGTATAACTGAATCACTTTGCTGTACAGCAGTAATTAACACAACACTGTAAATCAACTGTACTTCAATTTTTAAAAAAAATAAGGCTTTGTCTTTACTGAAAAGCTGCATGGAAGAAGAGGGTGAAGAGAATTCTCACAAGTAGAAGCAGACTGACAACTGCACCTCCACTGCTGAATGCATCGAAATTACAGGCTTTCTGTTATACCAAGGTGCCACCTGAGATCCTCTCTGAGAAGTGCCTTGTGGTCTGCATGGAAGGAAGGGCTCATGCTTTCACTTAGAGAATAGGAAGACAAACTTATAATTTAACCAACTTTGAAAGGGCTATTTGAATGGGGTGCAGATGACATTTATTTTAAAAGGGTCAGGAGGTTTGTCTAATAAAACATTAAAGAGATATCATTTCATTGCAGTTATAGGTTTCTTCCTCCCACCGTAGGTTACATGGGTGCACCTCTATCTATTATGGGGTAAATCTCTTTATTTCAATCACCTCTTCTCCACCTACAGTCTCATGTACATCAGTATTAGGAAGCTTATTTTTCCATTCAGGTTATATTTTTCTTTGTTCAATTTATTCTGCTTGAGATCATTCTGCTGTCAAGAATTCCTTGTCCAGTGGCAGGGAAAGATAAACAATTAAAATTTCACTTCTTACCCAGATACCTATGACTTCCTATCCTCTCTTCCTCAAGCTCTCCTGGTTAAACCTGAGCCAAGTTTTCCCAATTCTCAATGCCAATTGTTACAATTCTAGACCTCAGTGTCATCTTTCAGATTTGCAAATGTTCCTCTTTTTATTAGGAAAACATAAGACCATTCATTCTCACCATTCTTTCTGTATTTTTAAAACTCAGATATGTTAGTAAGATTCAGCCAGGAAAACAGAAACCTCCCTAGGTATTTTGAACAGGAAGGGATTTAGTGCAGGGAATTAGAGGTTTACAATACTATTGGATAAACTGAGAAGATAAAGTCAGGGAAAGTCAAAACTAACTTTCAGGAAATGAGAAAGTACAGAGACCCCCCCCCCAAAAAAAAACTGCCACTAGTGATCTATGCTGCCCATTGCCCTAAAGTGGGTCAACTTTTGGGGGCAGTCCCAGAAGCCACTGGCAAAAGCTCGTGTCTACAGTTTTCTGAAGTTCATGTAACTGTCCAAAAATTTGCAGGTGCAATAGCGACTTCTGTTTGTATTTTCTGTTTCTAAATCACACCTGGATGCCTCCCATTCTGAATCTAAATTAGAATCCTGCTGATAAGGGATGCTGGGAAGTGTAGTTCTCAGAATTCCAACCCCACAAATATAGCAGAGACTTTATAAGGGAGTAGGGATGAATGTTAGTTTCCCACATCTAATACACCAAGTGTCCACATTTCTCCAAGCACTAAGTTAGTGGTATATAGATATATATTCCACATTTCCACATTTTCCACATGAATAAATGGAGATCAGACTTGTTACGTAATTTGTCCAAGGACGTAACAACCAACAAGTGACAACTGATCTCACTTCTGAGCCCATGCTCTTTCTACAACATTCTCCTGTCTCATATAATATTTAGGACACAAACTTTCATAACCTATACTGTCCTTCCGCAGTGCATCTTCAGAAACTTGCTAGGAACAAATTTCTCCCACTCCAGGGGCAGCCAGTATGGGTGTCTTATTTCATAGCATTTCCATGAAGCTTTGTCTCCCCCTCTCCAGTGGTATTCTGCCTCAGATGGTCCTGATGCTGGCTGTCCATGTCTCCTCTACCAGCTTCAACTGATCCCTAGTTATCTGGGGTTTGTCCACTTTTAACTTGATGTTGTTAACTTCCAAGCTAGTACATGGAGGAGTCCCAGCCACCCTCCACTCCAACTTCCAAGGTGCCTCTTCAGAAGGTCTGTGATGACCTCTGAAATTCTGCTAGTCTCCAATCCAATCTTTCAGGAAATACTACAGTTTCCCAGGATTGCTGTCAACTGCATAGGCCATTCAGGTGCAACTCAGCTTTTTCCTGATCCTTTTCAGGGATAGTGGAAGTCTCCTGCCACCCTCTAATGGGAGTCACAATAGACAGAGAAGAGGAGTTGAGGAGGAAAGCAGTGGGAGCTCCTCAAATTGCTCAGCTGGGCTAGCAGGAGCCTATACTTTTTCTTCTGACCTAGGGACAAAAGGACTTTTCTTGGCTATGAGGAGCAGGATCGAAGCACCTAATGATGTCATCAGTCAGGATCCCACTAATGTGACCATAATCTCCAGTTTCCCATCCTGAACGAGGGCATTATTCTTACCCTCTCCGTGGACATGAAGGATGTACAGTCTTAAATGTGAGCCTCCCACTTACAAGAGGAAGAAATGAATGGCAGGAATAAATGCAGCATGGTAAAGAGTGGTGTGCCTCACAATTCGCTTTCTCAGTTAAAAAGAAAGGGGGAAGGACTACCCTGGTGGCGCAGTGGTTGAGAGTCTGCCTGCCGATGCAGGGGATACGAGTTCGTGCCCCGGTCCGGGAAGATCCCACATGCCGCGGAGCGGCTGGGCCCATGAGCCATGGCCACTGAGCCTGCGTGTCTGGAGCCTGTGCTCCACAGCAGGAGAGGCCACAACAGTGAGAGGCCCTCGTTCCACAAAAAAAAAAAGAAAGAAAAAAGAAACGGAGAAAAACTAACAGGAGGCTCTCCCCTGAATCATATCTGGAGGTGGGGGTAGAGGACAGAAGAGAAGCCCATTCTACAAAGTGGTGCCTTTTCAAAAATATTTAAGGTAATAAATTGACAGGACAGTCATCAAGACTGATGAAAAGATGTTGGAGGAAGCAAGGTGAAATCGAGACACCAGCTCCACTCCTGCCTATACCAGATGGTAACTCTGAACTCAGCCTATTGAAAAGGGCATGCACAATGAGGGGGGTCTAGCATTTTTCTAGAACTGGGGCACAAAGAGGAGCCCTGCCTGCTTATGACTTAGGCGTTGTCCTTGCCAATCCTGAGAGAGAATCTAAAGAACAATGTGACTTCCATTATGGAACTACAGTGAGGTTTCCCCGGGAACCATTAAGTCATAGGCTAGATTCAAACCGAACTTTTCCTTAGCATGTGCTAAAGGCAGAAAGCTGGCCTGGATGGTGCAGAGGACATTGTTCTAGCTCCATAATTCTAGACCCTGGTTCCTAGGTGTGGCATCAGGTGACTGCCATCAGAGCTCAACTCAGAGGGCCTTAGCTCTACACCAGGGAACTGGAAGATGTCAAATGATCGCATGTGAAAGCAGTGTTGATTAACTGAGTCCCAATAATCTTCTAAACACTATACCAGGGTTCAGAAGCTAAACCCCAAGCACAAAGCATTTGTTTGTCCTCCCTTTGGAAAGCACAAACAATGACTCGTTTCTACTGGAGACAAAATAAAGCCTGTGAGAGCTCAGTCCAGGCTGTAACTTCAACATGGTGTCCCTGTGTCTCACATACACCACCCACTCCCCAAAGTCTCCCTTCATTCCACCATATTCTCTGAGAAAAAAAGAGCCAGCTAAATTACAATGTGTTTCTGGAAATCAGGTCTTTTATGACTCCCTATAAAGAGAACAAAGTGGGCTCTCATCAAGCTTCAAATAAGCCATTAAATAAACTCTTAAAACATTAAGAGACCCTCTGCCTCTTCTACATTGAAAACGTTTATGATAAAGCCACACTATGCTGTTGTTTCCCACTCTGAAGGTTTATGGTACCATTCAGAGCACAGCGTTTTAGGTCTTGAGGGCATATTGGGTAGATGAATATGTGATCTGGTTGATGAGAAAGGAAACACCCTTTTCCACATACATTGGCCCTACTCTACCAAGCTTCCTTGAATTAACCATGGTCTGTCATCTACAAAAATGCTCCAAAATTAAGAAATCTACTTATTACCCTTGCTAAAGAGGAGGAATACAGAGTGAGTAAAAATGCTCATTTTCTCTTCCTGAATGGCAGTCGGACAGAGCTGTCCCAAGTTCCAATAAAAACAGTTGGAAGTAAGATGTATACACAACTCAAGGCGTGGGCGTCCTATTAGAAAGGGGGTTTTCTAAAAATTGTGAGAACGTGTCTTCTGCCTCAAGATGGGGGTTTAAAGCATCCATCCACCTCTACTTCCTTCAGAAACCCTATTAAAATATTTAAAAAGGGATACAAATTCTCTGGCACATAAAGAATGGGAGAGAAAATGAGAAATTGGGAAGATGAAAGACAGATGGGTGAATGGCTTGGCTATGCTCTAAGCTGGCAGCAGGAAAGGTGGCACCAGGTGCCCATGAATTTGGGTATGAAGATGAGGCTAAAAACAGGAAAACTGGTTAAAAGACTTTAAAGAAGTGATTAGACCCTCTGATTTCCTCTCCCTTCTAAGAAACTGGGTGATGGCTCCTCCCACAGCTAACATTGAAGCAGATGAAACCAAAGAATATGTACAGAACAGAGGAACTGAATGACCCTATGCATACTCAGTGCTGAGACTCCCCTCACCACCCATTCCGCCTCCTTCCCTCTTCCAGAGATTGGCTACTAGGCCTCACTCTCTAGGTAAGAGAGTAGAAGAGACTTCTTCTGGAATATGACCAACTCAAGAGAAAAAAACAAAGATACTGACACCTGAGGCCAGCCAGATCCCTGTACACTGAAGCTCACAATCAAAAAGCCTGTGGCAAAGGCAGCAACGGTCAAGAAGCATTCCATCTGCCCTCCACGCTACCCACCCCACTTTCGGTTGGGGGTTAACTGTAACTAGATCTGGCCAGTTGACTACAGGCAGGCGTGGCATGGTACTTCTGGAATAAAACATAAGAACCAGCATACAACCATCTGGCTCTCTGTTTCCCTATGAGGTGCACAAAGAGACTGCAGGATCGAGATGAAACAACTCCAGAATGAGGGAACCTCCATCAGCCTGGGTCTCTGAGTGTGGAATAGAGTTCAATAGCAACCTTCACTGCTTATGTGATGTGCAAAATTAACCTTTATTGTGTTAGGCCACTGAAAACTGGAGATTGTTTCAAAACACAAGTCTAGTCTCTCCTGACTAACACAAAGACACACACACACACACACACACACACACACACACACGGTTTTCAAACACCATTTAGGTATACAATGGTAAAATGTGGGCACTCAAGTATTATCAGACATCTGGTCTGGCACCCTTCCAATTGTATCTCTTGGTCAAAGTCCCTCTTAAGGAATCTCTAGGACAAATCTCCTTTGACACATGGGAGATTCACCACACTGCCACCCAGCAGCCCTGATTCTCCCAGCTCTGGTACCTTAACTTCTAACTCATACATATATCAGGTCACAGTCCACAGTGTCCTCCAATTCCAGGGAATAATAACTTTCCAGGTGGTCCTCCAGATGGCTCCTCTCCCCTACAGAGTGTGGATTGGGATATGGGGTGGGTCGCCTCACATACCAACAATTCTCCCCCCAAATATCCTCTCTTTTCAGTTTCCAGTTTTGATTCCTTTATACCCTTGAGATGGGTGATGGACTGAGGGTCAGGACACTGGTTTAAGTCACTCCCTTTGTAAGCCCTGCTTAGATGTCTAGCTCCTGGTTTTGGAATATGAAGGTGCTTGGCTGCTTTTGTTTTGTTCTTGGCCTTTGGCATCTCAGCTAAAGGAGACAGAAAGTCCTGTTTTAACATGGTGTGACAGGTAATGGTTCAGGCAGCTTACTTGAAAGCCCATCCTACAGGGTCAGATGATGTCAGAGACCTAGATTTGTAGAGCTCCCTCTCTAAGGACCCAGAAAATAGACATCTGGTAACTCGAGCACCGTGATTACGGCTGATTGAAACTTCAAGAACTGTAAGAAGATGTGGGCCACACTATAGCAATCTGAAACAAGATGAACTTCCATTATCTGCCTCTCGCTTCTGGCTTACAATCTCCTTGAAATCAGAATTTCAGATTAGCTGCATCTGTGTTACCATGACATCAAATTGTTTGTTGCTAGAACAGTACCTTAGCGAGGAAGTAAAACTTCATCGCAATGGGCCAATGGAAATAGGAGTTTGTACAGAGGCTCTCCTGGTGTTAGAGAATGATTTGGAAGCTGAAGTGCCCTTCTTCAGTCACTAAGAGGTTTCCAAATGGGGCCCATGCCTCTGAAGGTCAATTGTTGAACAAACTGAATCACAGTTACAAAATGTTACTCCTGGAGGGGACCTTGGAGACATTTGAGGCTGAATCCAATAAGTGGTAAACACACTCTCTCTCAGATCCTGGGCTCATGGCAAACATCTAATTCATCTCACCACGCCGCCCACAAAGCCCAGCCTCAGCCAGTACCCATCAATGCAAGATGGCATGAAAGATGAAATCTATTGGCCAGTTCTACCTGATTCCCTTATTGTACAGGTGAGGAAAGTTGTCCGATCACTTGCTCAAGGTCAAAAGCAGGGAAAAGACCAGACTTCCCTGTTCCATGCTCTTTCAACCATTCCAGCCTGAATAAATGGGAAAACGAGCATTTCTCTCTTACCTACCTTTGGTCCATTCTTCCCATCAAGTCCCTCCAAACACTCAAGGCTTACTCTAGCTGTAGATATGATTCAGATTCCACACTCACCAGTCTCATCTGAGCAACAGTACTTCTGCTTTTCCATTCTGGGATTCCCCCCAAGAAGCATCAAATTAAGATCAAATGCTTTGGAATGGGCCAGAACCACTTAATTCATTCTTTCTAGAGCCTCCCGACCTTAATAAAAAGTCAGTGTTACGCTTTCAAGTTAAAAGGCCTAATATATTCCTGGAAAAGTAAAAATGGAATACTTCCAAGTCCCATTTTATAGATGCACTAAGCTCTTGGATGCGATTGCATTTGATGTCTTGAGTCTAGAAGGGACAAAAGAACACCAAAATCATCCCTTCTGACTCTCAGCGTCTCTCTGAATCTTTTCCAGATGAACTTGCCTACCTCCGTCCAGAATGCAAAGTGGTTGTAGGTTAGAGGTGAATCAGAAATGCAGACGTGGAGAAATAGTGCATTCTATTCTTGGACTGCACATGACCACTCCATATGGGGGTAGGGCGGGGGCAAGCCCAAACATATGGTGCTCCATCTGTAAGATGGGGCTGGCTGGGTCCCATGAATGGCTTTTAATACAAGTAGATTCAGCCTGACTTGGTCTGCCTCCAAAGGAGGCAGAAAAGCCAGTGCTTCAAATATTTTGTAAAACCATTGAAATTAACGGCACAAAACAAGTCTCATTTGTATTCTGCCTAATTTAAAAGATGTCTGCTTGGTGTAAAGTAATGAATTATTATGGGGGTGTTTGGACTGAGTGTTCAACATTCTCCTTTAAGGAACAAAACGCCTTTTTGTTCCTTCTTTCAAGCCATTCTCTGTTAAGTTATTTTGTACCATTTCCCCTCAGGAAATCCACTAAGCATTTTGGCTTCTGTAATGAGCTGCATTTCATAAAGTCCACAGCACTGGACACAGATGATCCTACTTCAACTTCCCAACACCAGGTTGGGAGGGAGAATTCAAGAAGATGCTCTTTCAAAAGCTGCCTAATGGAGCCATCTTGTTCATGCCCTCCCAGTAAATCTCCGAGGACCACTTGTCATTAGCATCAGTAGCATAGCCAGTGAGCAGGAGACCTTGCCCTTCCTGAATGCAACAGGAGAGAACTTGGAGTTCATCCTTGAATGACTGCACTGGGCTTCCATGCCTCATATTCCACTGGAATATCTCCATGGGCTCATGTGCAGCCTCAGCACTGCTCAGTCAATGAGCTAGGCATCCACTCTCAGGATAATGATGATAAAGGGAATGGTACACTGAGATCCTGCTCTGTGCCAGGCATCATGCTACACATTACATGTGAAGTATCTGATTCCACTCTTACAATAACTTCATAAGATAGTCTCTGTCCTCCACACGTTTCAGATGAAGAGGCTGAAGTTTAAAAAGTTACCAAGGTCAGGGACTTCCCTGTGTAAGTCTCCGTGCTCCCAGTGCAGGGGGCCCGGCATTCAATCCCTGGTCGGGGAACTAGATCCCGCATGCATGTCGCAACTAAGAGTTCATGTGCTGCAACTAAGAAGTCTGTGTGCCGCAACTAAAGATCCCACATGCCACAGCTAAGACCTGGCGCAGCCAAAATAACTAAATAATAAATAATTTTTTTTTTAAAAAAAGGTGCCAAGGTCAAAGAGATAGTGACTGGCAGACCAAGAACACCAGTATTCCTGCCCCAAAGGCTATGCTGAGATTGAACAGCAAAAGGTGGTGCAGCTGTCCCTATGAACACCCACTTAAGCTGTTACATCTCTCCATAGGACAGCCCACCCTCTTTAAAGTACTAGTTAACTCAAACTAGGACTGACAAGAAAAGCCGTCACGCTCTAGTCATGACCCTCAGTCAAGCAGTGTAGGGCAGAAACCTGCACAAAACCTCAATGGCATCATTCCCACATGGATGGGACTGGTTTCCTCAGTACCGTATTATATGACTCAGATCAAGACCCCCCTGATCCAGGCAAAAGTTCACCAAAAACCCCACATTGCCCAACTTTCCCTTTGAAGGGAAGACTGACGGTCCATTCTTGGCTGTCATAGTCACGTGCTTTTCAAATCTATTTCAGCAACATAGACCTTACCTCCCTCAAATGAAACTGATGAACAGAACCCCTCCATCTTAAGAGGGAGTAGGTGACTCCTAGCTTTCTTCTCCTCCAAAGGACAAACCCTGAAGATTCTAAGGAATTTAAAGGTTCCAAACAACACCATTGGAAATCCAGGGTTTTAGACCCATTTTCCTCCTTCTACCCGTAAGGATCCTGGAAGACCTGGAGTCAGGGACACATTCCCCAGTTTCTTGCTAGGAAACACAGATACTGTGGAAAGCTACCGGGCTTACGGTTAACAAGAGCCATTTTCATAATTGCACCCATTAAGCTAACTATACCACCTAGGTGATCACAGAAGGTACAGTTCGAGGGAACTCAAGCTTGAATCATTTCCAGGAGAGAGTGTTAATAGAACCCTTTGGTCAGAAGCAGCTTTTCTTTTGCAGGAGGCACGCGGCACGTGCAAGGCGATCGTTCCTTGCTTATTGCTTGGTTTGAAGGAGGTCATTGCATCTGTTTGTTATGTGTCTTTTGGTGCTTTCAAGATGGAGGTGAAAGGAATAAGGAAATTAAAAGGAGATGGTTTTAGCTCTTCAGTATCCATTCTAAAAGAATTTATCCTAAAAGAGTAAAATATGGATTTCTTGTAAAAATGGATCAGGGAATTTCTTTGCTGGAAAGTCAGACGTTCTTTTCTTTTCTTTCTTTTCTTTTTTCTTTTTGTGGTCCCTTCTCTTCTCTGTCTTCATTTCAACACCCAGCATGAGGCTTAGCACAATTTATTTCAGGTTCCCCTATCACAGAGCACACCCATCGGAGTTCTTCATCGAGAAGCTATTTGTCAGCAGCTGACCCAGCAAGTGGCAATGTCGGCAAGTTTCATGGGCATGGTTGTATTATAAAAGTTAACAAGTAGTGTGAGGAGATGCTGAGCTGAGCTGAGCTGGAGCTTGGTCCCAGGAAGAGGGCCTGGCTGCACAGCTCAGAGCCATCTCCTGCTTCTAAAAGAAAATTGCCTACTGAGCCCAGGTCCTGGAAAACTGATGATATGCTGAGTCACTGGCCCCCTGCCTCACCACCTTCCCGGGACAAAGAAGCTAACCAGCCATCCGCACCCTCCCCCCCTCCACGTGCCTCTCCCTCATCCCCACTCTACCCCTGAGCATACAAGCCTGTGTCCTCTACTCCCTAATTCAAGACCGCCCCTCCCTCCTTCTCCAACATCGAATCTGTAAATAAGCCCAGCGTTCTGCCCCCTGAAGAAAGGGCCTTTCAGTCTTGAAACATGTGTTGCAGACACGAATCGCATTCCTCAGTTCGGTGCGCAAGTAATAAAACTTGCCTCATCTTTCTATAACTCAAGTTTATTTCTATTTTGAGCCATCACTCCACAGGGCTGGGGGAAACGCTAACTCAATCAATTCAGAATTTCCTCACCTCCCTGTGACTATGCCTAAATCCTGGGGACTTATTTGGTGCACGGCATGGGGGCAGGGGTGCCATCTGGTCCTTGGTGTCAACTTATCAACCCAGGCATCCACCAGCACCCCCTTCATTCCTCTCTTCCATGCGCTTCAGGCCAGCCCTCCACTGTCTCTATGCCTGTCGGAGGGTCCAGGGCTGATTCTGTTCTTCTGGGCCTCAGGGTAGGGCTGGTGGGGCTGAGGATGGTCACCCAGCTTCCGGGTTCTACCCTTGATGTCTCCATAATCATGCTCACTCCCTGGGGATCTCACCTTCCCTGAAGGACAGTCGCGTGTGGGACTCTGTTGGATTTGTTGAGTTTGACATAACTTCTTGCTGCTGTGGCTGCAAGATAATCACGGTGGAGTAGGGGAAGCAAAGACAGGAATAATCAAGGGACAAAAACAGTCAACATCTTTTAGAAATATGTCACCACCCTCCAGGTGGCCACACAGGAACAGCCCAGGTGTGGTCTGTTTGCCACCCTTTGTAGAAGGTGATACAGAGAGGATTGGAAAGGGACTTCCCTGGTGGTCCAGTAGTTAAGAATCCACCCTCCAATGCAGGGGATGCGGCTTCGATCCCTAGCTGGGGAACTAAGATCTCACGTGCCCCGGGGCAAGTAAGCCCGCAGGATTTAGAGCCCATGCGCCACAACTAGAGAGAAGCCCATGTGCCGCCCACGCGCCGCAAGACCAGACACAACCAAATAAATAAACATAAAATTTTTTTTAATTAAAAATAAATAAATACAAATAAGAGAGGGCTGGAGACAAGGCAGCCTGTGGTCATGGTAGGGACAAACCAGGACCCCGTCCCCGGAAAGCAGGTTGTGAGCTGGAATGGGCAGCAGAGTATTTTAGGACAGAGCATCCCCCCCATGCAGACAGGGCTGGCCCTCCCCAGAGCTTCTGGGCGTTTGTGTGGCTCCCCTCCTCCAAGGAGCTGGGCACAGGCCCCCGCTGCCCCCATCCCCAGGAAAGCCCTGTCTTTTAAGATCTGAGCCAGGGTGCTCTGAGTTTGTTCTGCGTTTGTGGAGTGAAGGGCTGATTACAATACCCTCTTTTCCTCCCCACTGCACTCAGCCTTAGCAGGCTTCACCCTGCATGGGGGACATGTTCTGAGTGACCCAGGGCCCGAGACCATGCTGTTTCTGTGCCAGCAACTCCTCACTGGACAGTCTTACTGCCTTTGCTGTAAGCTGAACTTTCCAGGCCACTCACTGTCCCTTAATGTCTGAGAGTGTCACCTTGGCCCTAGCTTATGGGTGAAGAGGTTTGCAAAACAAGGATCTCTGACATTGAGTCCTAATATTTCTGAGACTCGAATGGCCAGAAGCCAGAGCCTGAGGTATTCATTTCAGGTGGCTTTGGGACAGAAGCTGCGATTTTCCTTTGGAACAGGCTCTCCCTGCTTCTGGGAAATAGCATTCCGGTGCCTCTTTTACAGGGTGCAGACACAAGTCCCGTGTAGGCATCTGGATGAACAAATCTGGAAGCAAATGCTTCTTTTGGGTTGTGGGTCTGCAGTTTTGATAACGTAGAAGGAGAGCTCTGCAGGAGTTAGAGGATATCTCTCCAAAGATGATTTTGATGCTAGCTCACTTCTGACAGCTCCAACCTGGCCAGACACAGGGGTGGGAGCTCTAGAACTAAGGTGGGAGTTGGGGTGAGGGGATAGCAACACCAGACCGAATCAGGTGTGGAAGGAGATACCTCATAACTTGGGCAGACCTGGGGCTCAGCCAAAAGCTTGCTATAGGGAGGGGAGTGAGGACAGAGACAGGATGATGTGTTTTGCAGGAAGTGAAACCCCAGAGCCAATTTTAAGGTTTTATTTTCTTTCATGTAATTCCTTCAAGTCTTGGTGAAGCTTTTAAAAAGATCAGTGTTTGTGTTAGTCTATTAGAAAATAAAGGGAAGAGGACTCACCTGGCAGTCCAGTGGTTAAGACTCCATGCTTCCAAGGCAGGGGTAAAGGTTCGACCCCTGGTAGGGGAACTAAGATCCCACGTGCCACACGGCCTGGACTTAAAAAAAGAAAGGAAAGGGAAGAGTCAGTGTTTAACTTTGGGGACAAGGCAGACTTCTGGAGGAGGGGGTACCCCTCCTCTCTAAAGAAGTGTTCCCCATTCAGAACTTGTGGGTGGATTTCCCCAGTGTATGTGGAAGGTGGACACTCACTTGCTCAAAAAGCATCTGATGCCATGGTCATTTATTTTCGGAGAGAGGGAGACATAAGAATTCATATAAATTCATTAACTCACAGTTTATTTCTAAGCACACACTGTGTGCCAGGCCCCGTGCAAGGTGGTCAGGATACAGGGTGAAGAGAACAGTGTTGGTTCTTGCCCAGATGGAGTATCCATCACCAGGAATGGATGAACAAGAAAATAATCATTCTACAGGCAGTGTATCAATTAGGGCTCTGCTGAGTGCAACAGAAGAGAAGAACAGAGGACCATGAGAGAATATTATGAGCAACCTCATCTACCACTTTGATTATTTTATTGGAACATTATATTTTATTATGTTTTCAACAGCAGATTATTATATTATTTAAACATCAAGTTTTCTTGGCATTCCATCATAACAACGATTGACATCTGGTAAAAATGAGGTTCCAGACACTGTCCTGGTTTGCTTCCTTCTGAGACATGTGGCTGTTCCCCCCACAAACACAACATGAGGGCAAGAGTGGCCCAGAAAAGAGGGCTGGTCAGGAACAGGTGTGTATAATGGGCTGACCTGTGTTCCAGCAAAATTCACATGTTGAAGTCCTGAGCCCCAGGACCTCAGAATGTGACTATGTTTGGAGACAGGGCCTTAAAAGAGGTAATTAAGTGAAAATGAATTCATTGGGGTGGGCTCTAATCCAAGAGGACTGGCGTCTTTATAAGAAGAGGAGGTTAGGACACAGGTTAGGACACAGACACACACAGAGAGGAGACCATGTAAAGATACAGGGAGAAGACGGCTGTCTGCAAGCCAAGGAGATAGGCCTCAAGAGAAAGTGCCTTGGCCAACACCTTGATCTTAGACGTCCAGCCTCCAGAACCAGGAGAAAATATACTTCTGTTGTTTAAGCTCCCCAGTCTGCAGTATTTTGTCATGGCAGCCCTAGCAAACTAACGGTGGGAAAGACTTTCCAGAAGGAGGCGAGGACCTGGCCCCAGGCAGCAGAGCTCTCTTCTCTGCCTGCTTAGCATCCCACTGCTCTTCTCTGTGTCCTGTGTGCTGGATGAGAGGCAGGCCTCCCCTCCTCTCAGAGCAGATGTGGGCCCCCTGCTCCTAGAGGCAGGGCGGGGGTGGGGGTGGTGGAGGGGTAGGGACCCTCAGGGACTGAGGGCAGCACTGCCTTTTTTTTTAACTTTTTATTTTATATTGGAGTATAGTTGATTAACCGTGTTGTGATAGTTTCAGGTGTGATTCAATTATACCTATAAATGGATCTATTCTTTTTCAAATTCTTTTCCCATTTAGGTTGTTACATAATATTAAGCAGAGTCCCTGTGCTATTTCTGAGAGCAGACTTTATCTTCCCTGATGCCCAATCATCCCTTTCGTCAGACTGACTGTTAGCCAAAAATGGAGTGCCTGACCTACCCTCCTGCAGACTCTTGTGCGTGTCACATATTTCTTGCCTTCTCCCCTCTTCCTTCAACCATCGGGTGAATACAGAACAATCTCCTGAAAGCCCACAGCAGCAATTGTCTCTCCCAGAACAAGGGGCATGGAGCTTGTAGTTTAAAGGAGATAATCTCTTCAGATTTAATGAGAGCCACTGTGAAAACAGAGTCCCCAGGAAAAAGGGGAAAAGCACCACAATAAAAAAAAAAAAAAGAATATCCATCCAATTAGTGTCTCTAACATAGCCTCATTATACATCCACTTCTGACATTTGCCAGTGGTGTTAGATTTGAGCTGCAAAAATGTCTTTTGAAAGGCAAATTGACATTTGCCTAACCACCCTCCACCCCCTCGAGTCCTAAGACTTAAGCACTTACCATGGCAGCTGGGATTAGGAAAAGAAGCAGAGGGGCCATGAGTGAACTAACTCACGTTGGAGGAGGAAGAGACACTGGTAATCAGGGAGGGGGAGAGGGCGAGAGAACATGACAGCTACACGTGAATGACCCTCCTCTTCCGTGTCTCTGTGTGATTTCCTTTTTAGGGAACATTTAATAAGATACAGAAGCCAGATTTGGTTGAGCTGAATGCAGGATCGCCATGGCAACCTTCCTTTGGAGGTTATCCTAGTCAGGTAGTGACAGCAAAGCTGAGTTAAAGGTCATCCCTGGCAAGAAAGATGGGCATTGATAAAGTATTTTAACAAGACCCATAGGAGCTGGTATTTGAAAGCGACTCACAGAGGATCAACTAGGCCCTAGGAATGGGATGAAAACAATAGCAGGGTGAGAACAGGGCGTCCTGTGAGGGATTCCATCAGCGTCCCATGCTGGAGCTGTAAACGCCTCATCCTACACAAGGAGAGCTCGTGTCTCCACCAAAAGCTCAGACTTGATGTGATTCGTAATTGTTCAATGGAAGGGTTAAAAACCATTTTAACCAGGCCTCTGGATGGTAAAGAAATACACCTGTTCCACTCTGTGCCCAAGACATTTTCAGGAATTCCTGAAACGTCTGAACAAGCCAAATTTTTGCAAATAGAACAGCACTGACCTTCTTTATCACTCCCAGAGATGCTTTATTTAATCTCTTTTCTATTAGAACATCACTTTATCTTTTTTTATAAATTTATTTTATTTTATTTATTTTTGTCTGCGTTGGGTCTTCGTTGTTGCACGTGGGCTTTCTCTAGTTGCGGTGAGCAGGGTCTACTCTTGGTTGCAGTGCACGGGCTTCTCATTGCAGTGGCTTCTCTTGTTGCGGAACATGGACTCTAGGTGTGCGGGCTTCAGTAGTTGTGGCACGTGGGCTCAGTAGTTGTGACTCACAGGCTCTAGAGTACAGACTCAGTAGTTGTGGCACACTGGCTTAGTTGCTTTGCAGTATGTGGGATCTTCCCGCACCAAGGATCAAACCCATGTCCCCTGCATTGGCAGGCTGATTCTTAACCACTGTACCACCAGGGAAGTCCCTAAAACATCTGTTTAAAATCTTAGAGTTAAGAACCCTTTTTTTTTTGCATGATGCTGAAGCCAGAATTCTTTGAGGAAACCACTTAAATATGGATGTCTGTGTGGCCGGCCCCGAGGAGAAGATGTAAAAGTGAATTTTAATCATAAGAAAATAACACAAAGTAACCCAACGTTTCTCATAAATGAGAAAATGCCCATTTAAATAACAAAAACACATGAAAATAATATTTCGCTTATCAGATAATCAAAGATCTAGAAGTGTGGTAATACCTAGTGTTGATGGGATGTGAGGAAACGAGCATTCTTATACAGTCTTGGTGCCACTCGGTGGAAGACAATTGGTAAATATCTATCAAAATTTCAAATGCACCTCGCTTTGAGCTGGAAATTCCACTTCTGCATATCTGCTCTCATGCAAAGATATATGGACACAGATATTCATTCATTGCAACATTGTTTGTATTAGCAAAAGATTAGAAACAACATAAAAGTCCATCTACAGAAGACTGATGGAAGAAATTATGAAACATTCATAAAATGGAATATTAGGAAGAATGAACGAGATTTATGGGCGTTGACATAAAATTATCTCCCTGATATATTACATGAAAAAAGCAAGTGAGCATTGTGAGCATCGTATGCCCACCTATACTTTTCCACAATTACAAAATTTCACTATGTGCATATGTTAATTGTTCAATTTAAAAAGGTAGGTTTAAAAGGTCATCTGGGGGCTTCCCTTCACTGGTGGCGCAGTGGTTGGGAGTCCGCCTGCCGATGCAGGGGACGCGGGTTCGTGCCCCGGTCCAGGAAGATCCCATATGCCGCGGAGCGGCTGGGCCCGTGAGCCATGGCCGCTGAGACTGAGCGTCCGGAACCTGTGCTCCGCAACGGGAGACGCCGCAACAGTGAGAGGCCCGCGTACCGCAAATAAATAAATAAATAAATGGTCATCTGGGATTGGAATTATGAACGATTTGTCCCACACAGTGGACATTGTTGGTACCTCCCCAGCATCTATTTCTCCCTTCCTCCCTCACAGAATCTCAGTTTTGTTCAGGACTCCATCCATCCCTTAAGCAGCCCATGTGATTCAAGGGACATAAACCTACCCAGCTCCAGTGGTGGGACCTGAACCAGTGGGTTTCCGATTTGAGGGGGCATCAGAACCAGCTGGAGGGCTTATTAAATCATAGAGTGTCTGATTCAGTAGATCTAGAGAGGGGACCCTGAGAATTTTCATATCAAAGAAGCACTGATGCTGCTGGTCAGGGGACCATATCTTGAGAACCCATGATTTAAGCCAGAAAACTCCTCCTTTTTGTCAACGATGGCTTCAGAGCTATGGCGCCTACACCAACTGAGATATTTGATGTGAGTCGGATGGGATGTTTTTTGGGAGAACACTTCCTTCTCTTAAAAGAGAAGCAGAGGGCTTCCCTGGTGGCGCAGTGGTTGAGAGTCTGCCTGCCGATGCAGGGGACACGGGTTCGTGCCCCGGTCTGGGAAGATCCCACATGCCGCAGAGCGGCTGGGTGCGTGAGCCATGGCCGCTGAGCCTGCGGGTCCGGAGCCTGTGCTCCGCAACGGGAGAGGCCACAACAGTGAGAGGCCCGCGTACTGCAAAAAAAAAAAAAAGAGAAGCACAGGGCAAACCAGACTTTCTCTCTCTTCCCCCAACCCAAACACGAGCAGGACAGGGATGAAACCCTGACTGTTACTGGCAGGTATCTTATAACCACAAGAGAAATCAACCTTAAGATGTCACTGACACTGTGAAAGGTGGAGCAGAAAGACAAAAAGCTCTGAGTCCTGTATCTGAGGTCCATCCCCCTGCTAGACTTCCTTCCACATGAGCCGACACATTTGATTACAGTTCAAGCCCCTCTACGCTGTGTCTTCTGTTACCTGCAGACAAATACTTCCCAACTGGCACAAGCCTAGAAGATATTATTTAAAATAGTTAAAGTTAAAACAATTTTTCTTTATGGCAAAATGCCATAAACTTAACATAGGCTAATAACAGATTGGGGAAAATATTTTCAACATTCACCTTACATACCCCATTTCAGTTAATACCCTGGTCAAGTGAGCCTTCTTGCTCTTTCTAAATCCAGTGACACACAGAGGAAGATAATGAAGACATACAATTCTGAATCAAAGCTCAGGAAAAGAACACTATTTAATAAGTAGCTCTGCAGGGTCAGAGCCTACAAAGAGGTTATAACACTCAGAAAAACATCCCTAAAAAATGTTTTGCCCATCTATCCTCCCGACAGGCCACAGAGTGTGGCAGCTACCTCCAATCTTCTCTCTACATCCCTCCTCCAAAACGTTGCCTCGTTCTTCTCTTTATGATTGCTGCCCTCTCTAGATAAGTCACTATCATGTAAAGTCATCCGATCCTCTGGCTACTACCAATACTGTCTATCCACGTTACTCCTGGAGCAGTCGAGGTGGAGGGTGTGAGAGGAGAGCAGTGATATTCATACCTGTAACTAACGTAGAGGTGTAGAAGTGACAGGGATATAGATATATATGAACTAACGTAGAGATGAAGAAGTGACAACAGAATTTAAGTGACTTGGTCCAAAGTCACATCTGGAAAACCCAAGCTGTCAATCGCTACACTAATCTGCCATCAACAAAGGACTGATGGGCTTCCCTGGTGGCGCAGTGGTTGAGAGTCCGCCTGCCGATGCAGGGGACACGGGTTCGTGCCCCGGTCCGGGAAGATCCCACATGCCGCGGAGCAGCTGGGCCCGTGAGCCATGGTCGCTTAGCCTGCGCGTCCGGAGCCTGTGCTCGGCAACGGGAGAGGCCACAACAGTGAGAGGCCCGCGTACCGCAAAAAAAAAAAAAAAAAAAAAAAAGACTGAGATTCTTAACACAAAAATCACTCTTACAAATCAAAGAAGAGGGAAAACCCACCCTAATGGAAAAATTCTCAAAGAACATGCACAAGCAAATTAAAGAAAAACAAATTGAAGATATGTTCAAGCTCACTAGTAATAAAATGAATGGAAATTAAAACAATATTTAAGCTAGCAGATGAGCAAAATTTTTTAATTAATTATAGCTCATGTTGGCTAAGGTGTGGAGGAAAAGGAACTCCCACACTGTGGTGATGAGAGAGTAACTGAAGAAAAATTGGGTAATAACCTCTCCAAATTTAAAATTGGCGTACATTTGACCCTGCAATTCTGTGTCTAGTAATTTATCTTAATGAGTTCATCAGGCAAGCAGAAAAGAAATATGTACAAGAATGTTTACAAAGCCTGTGTTTTAATAGTAAAATATGGAAACAACTTAATTACCATCCATAGGGGGTTAAACACTCTATGACAGAGAGAGAGAAAATACTTATTACAAACTTCCCAATACAGAACCCCACAACTGACTTCCTTGCCTACTCGATCACAGGCTACATTGGACAAACACAGGCTCCCTCAGCAGGACCAAATCTTGTCTCTGTAAAACTCAAAGCAGGGAGCCCCAAGGTAGAATAGGGGCTCTCAGCCTATCTCTGGAAGGTGGAGGTACTGAGCCTCACAGACCCAGCTTCTTCTCCCAGCCCCTTCTCTTCAGAGGATTAAGTGAGGCATTAGAGAAAGGCTAGGATGTTACTCTACTAGAGGTCCCAACATTTGGAAACATGGAGACAAGAGAAAGGATGTTCCCCCTACCCCAACCTTAACATAGATTTCAATATTCACAGAAAAAAAGTCTGGAGATGAATATCTATCAGAATGGTCAGAGTGCTTATCTCTCAGCAGTGGAACTATTTCCTTTTCTTTCTTAATCCACTATTCTAGCATGGTTGATTAGTGACAGGATCAGAGCCAGACATTTGGTTGTCTACTGTAGAAAGAGAAGGGAAGGAAAATAGACTTTATGTACCTACTGTTTGCTAGGCTGGGCAACCTTTATCTGCCTTGCCTCAGCATGTGTACATTGGGATATCGTGAGGATGTTTCCCTAGTGAGAGAGCTGCCAGAATTCTCACACTGCTTTACTCTAGGGAACGCAGGAAGTAGTAGAGTGTTGCAAGGCATCAGGCCTGCAGTGAGAGTTAAGGGAAGCCCATGGAAGGCAGAGGTTGCAGAGGGGATGGCCCAAGCCAGCAGCCAGATGGAAAGTGTGGCGAGACTCAAGTTCTGTGAGGCCAACAAGAACCTAGATGGGATTTAGCCAATGGGGTAGTGATAGAACCAAGTCCCATCTTCAACAGTTGTAAGAGGCAGATGCCAGTAGGATGCCCATTGAGCAGGCATGACAAAGATTCTCTCCAGAGGAGTCATCAAGAATCCAGGGGATGGCAAAAGGACCCCTTAGCTGCCACGAAATTACATACATCTATATCTATACCCAAACACCATCTTGAAAAGATAGAACAAAGAATTTGAAAGAAGAAATATTGGCCTGGTAGAGGTTTGAACATTGAATTTGATTAGTTAGTTATAGATGACAGTTAGAAATAACTTATGAGAACTGTTACAAGACTACAAAAGACTATGCAAAAAACAAATTTTTTTAATTATAGCCAATGTTGACTAGGGTAGAAAGGAAAATTAACGCTCACATTCTGCTGATAGTAGAGTATCTGAAGGAAAGTTAGGTAATACTTCTCCAAATTTAAAATCAACATACAGCTGACCTTGCAATTCTGCTTCTAGTATTTATCTTAACAAGTTCATCAGACAACAAGAAAGAAAGAAATTCAATCTCTGTCAGTATTGGAAATAACTGACATTCCCAGACGGGTTTTCACATCTGAGTTGGAAAGTGTTAATTTCTACCATACTATTTCTACTATATTCTTCTACTAATATTTTTTTATTTTTTAAATTTATTTATTTATTTTTTTTGCGGTACGTGGGCCTCTCACTGTTGTGGCCTCTCCCGTTGCCGAGCACAGGCTCCGGACACGCAGGCTCAGCGGCCATGGCTCACGGGCCCAGCCGCTCCACGTCATGCGGGATCCTCCTGGACCGGGGCACAAACCCATGTCCCCTGCATGAGCAGGCGGACTCTCAACCACTGTGCCACCAGGGAAGCTCCATCTACTAATATTTTTTAAAGGACAGGGAGTAAATGCTTTGCTATTGCTAGTTGACCTCTTATCAACACACTGCAAAGAACTCAAGGAACATTTCTAGAATGGGATAATGATGTGTGAATCTTAACGCAGGAAGAGATGTGTAAGACCTTGGAGTCAACTCACTCCATGTCTTCAGGTAAACCTATAAGGATTCTTGGGGGTTGGGGGGGAGGGATAAATTGGGAGATTGGGACTGACATATACACACTACTATATATAAAATAGATAGCTAACAAGAACTTACTGTAGAGCACAGGGAACTCTACTCAGTACTCTGTAATAGCCTATATGGGAAAAGAATCTTAAAATAGAATGGAAAAATTGGATAAATCATTAGGTAAAAGAAAAAAAATTCTTTTAAACCTATAAAGATTCTGTTCCTACTCCTGCGTCCTTGCATTTCCTCATTTTAGGGTGTGTTTCCATTCATTACTTTAATGTGATTTTTATTTAAAATAGTGTTTGTAGTAGATAGGGGTGGTTGCCAATTCATTTCCATTTCCTTCCTATCTTTCCTGCTGCTAGAGCAAAGCCCAGAGTCCCCTCAAAATAGTGTGTAATTAGAGACCCCCAACAAAAGGCTGGAATGCTACCTAAATGCTATCCCCCAGTGTAAGAGTGCTCTGGAAATAAAACCCACCTCTCTAAGGACTACAAGGAAAATGATCTGTCTCAAGTCTTTGTGGTGAGTAGAGGAGAAAAAAGAAATCTCCCCTGAGAGTGTGTAATCTCAAGTCAGACTCAGGCAGGTTCACAGACTGAATTCAAACTAACTGGTTGATTTATAAACTCTCAGGGTGAGAATTTAGTTTAAATAGTCCTGAGATGGTAATTCCTCAGACATCTGACAGCGAGCAATGCCTTCCTTATCTGAAGGAAGTCATCTTCAACCCCACCCTCAAAGTATTCCCACAGGTAAAGTTGCAAGTAATATAGCTCATAATCAACAACAAGAAATCATGAACCAAAGCCAGCTGAAAACAAAGACAGCAGAATAAGACCTTAAAACATGGTAAGATACTGGGATTATTAGACACAGAACATAAACTCAGTTTAATATGCCTTTTAAAAGTAAAGTTGCACATTGTAGTATATACAGATGTTGAATTATAATGCAGTACACCTAAAACTTATATAATAATTTTTAAAAGTAAAGGAGAGTTGAGGAAGGAGAAAGCATATCTAAAAAAGACTAAGCATATTTGGGGGAAAATGAATAGAACCTCTAGAAAGAAAAAATATAATAAATGAGGCTTCCCTGGTGGCGCAGTGGTTGAGAGTCGACCTGTCGATGTAGGGGACACGGGTTCATGCCCTGGTCTGGGAGGATCCCACATGCTGTGGAGCAGCTGGGCCCATAGGCCATGGCCGCTGGACCTGCATGTCTGGAGCCTGTGCTCAGCAACGGGAGAGACCACAACAGTGAGAGGCCCACATACCGCCAAAAAAAAAAATTAAATAAATAAATATATATATATATATAAAATAATTGAAATTGAAAATATACTGCAGAAACACTGTACACTCACTACGTTGGCTGAACTTAAAAAAAACTGGCAATATCAAATGCTGGCAAGGATGTGGAGCAATTGGAGCTCTCATACATTGCCAGAGGAAATGCAAAATGGTATGGAAACTTTGGGAAAAGTTCTGGCAGTGTTTTATAACATTAAACATACATTTACCATGTGATCCAGAAATCTCACTCCTAAGTGTTTACTCATAATAAATGAAACATATGTTCACACAAAGACCTGTAAGCAAATGTTCATAGCGCTTTTATTCATAATAGCCAAATACTGGAAACAACCTAAATTCTATCAACTGGAGAATGGATAAATAAATTGTGGTACATCCATACGTTGGGATACTGTTCAGTGGCCAAATGGAATGAACTGCTAATACATAAACTACAGGATACATGAATAAGTCTGAAAAAGATTATGCTTAAGTGAAAGAAACCAAATACAAAAGGCTATATACTATATGGTTTCATTTAAATGACATTCTGGAAGAGGCAAAATTATAAAGACAGAAAATAAATCAATGGTTGCCAGGAACTTGGAAGAGTTGGAAGGAATTGATTATAAAAGATTATGAGGAATTTTTGAAGGGATTGGAGATGCTTTATATATTGATTTTGGTGATGGTTACACTATTATATAATTTTGTCAAAACTGATAAAACTGCACAATTAAAATTAGAGATTTTATCAGCCGTAAATTATATCTCAATAAACCTACTTTTGAAAAGAAAGATAACTTGAGGGAATTTTTTTTCTAAAAATAGACTACAGAGGTGGAGTACCTTAGACACAGCTGAAGAGAGAATTACTTGACTGAAAGTTACAGCTGAATAAATTATCCAAAAAGCAGCACATGGAAAAACAAATAGAAAGTAGGAAAGAAAGATTAAGAAACATAGAGATGAGAGTGGCTTCACACATACCTAATCAGGGCCCAGAGAGAGGTTTAACCTACAAGACTCACCAGCTTATCTCTACATGACCTTTCTAACCATATAGAAAATATAATTAAAAATAAAACATAGTTCCCCAAATCAATACAACTATAAAGTATCTAAGAAAAAGCTTCACTGAGGATATACATCTAAGGAGAAACTTTAAAATTCAATAAGGAACATTTAAAAGTATTTAAATAAATGCAGAGATATTGTATCTCATTTTCTTTAATGGCATGATTTAATGTTATAGACATTCTGCCCAAATTAGTGTATAAACTCTATACAATAAAATTCTGTTTGGATTTTTTAGGAACTTAATAAATTTTAAAATTTACATACAAGAATAAATATTCAGGGATAGGTAAGTCACCTTTTAAAAATAAAGAAATGGGGCTTCCCTGGTGGTGCAGTGGTTGAGAGTCTGCCTGCCAATGCAGGGGACATGAGTTCGTGCCTTGGTCTGAGAAGATCCCACATGCCACGGAGCAGCTGGGCCCATGAGCCATGGCCACTGAGCCTGCGTGTCCGGAGCCTGTGCTCTGCAACAGGAGAGGCCACAACAGTGAGAGGCCCACGTACCACAAAAATATATATATATATAAAATAAAATAAAATAAAAATAAAGAAATGGTCTTTTCTGAAAATATATTAAGACAGTCTACAAAGTCATATTGACATATTAACAAAAACATTTTGGTCGTAGAGAAAGAATAGATAAGTATACCAATGGAAGAAAATGGAGAGCTCAGGGTCAAACCCACAGGTTTAAGCCAAATCTATGGATACACACACCCACACACAAAATGCATATACACGTTTGTGTATAGGAATTGAATGTGAAACAAAGGTGACACCATGAATCAAGTGGAAAGAATGAATCATTAAATCCGAATTTAAACCTGATACTACATAGGAAGGTGAACTTCTGATGGACCTAAATATGAAAGGTAATATGAATATAAAATTAATCAAAGAAAATGCAGAAGAACAGTTTTGTGATCCAGGGGCAAGGAAGGACTTTGTAAACAAATTTTCAAAAACATAAATCATAAGGCAAAAAAAAAAATGGAAGGGGGAATAAAATTGATTACATCAAAATGAAAGATTTCTGTTCTATGTAAGACATCATGGACAAACTTAATAGAAAGTAGACAGACTAGGAAAAGATATTTGTGATGACTAAAATCAACAAGAGAATAATATATAAAATATACAAGGAATGTCTGCAAATCAATAAGGAAAAAAACAAAAACACAATAGAAAAATGAGCAAAAATATAAACAAGCATCTTACAAAAGAGAAATCCCCAATCTAACAAGTATATGAAAAGATGTTCAAACTCATTAGGAATCAAAGAAATGCAAATTAAAATAACAATAAAATATCCACTTACATTTATTAGATTGGCAAAAATTAGGAAGATGGCATAATGCTAAATATCAGAGGACATGTGAAGACACAGAAACAGCAGGTATTGCTGACAATAGCTGTCCTGAAACACCATGGGGACCACTTCATCAAATTAGGAATATGCATTCCCTGTGAGCTGGCAATTCCACTCCCTCGTTAGATTCCAAATATATCCTTATGCAGGTCTGTAAGGGAATATATATGGAGATGTTTATTGTAGCTGTATTTGTGTGGCAAAGGGGTTTTCTGACATCCATTATTGAGAGATGAAGAGACAAAATATATTTACTATGAAGCAGTTAGAAATGGTGGATTAAGTATTCATATATTTAAATATAAAAAGAAACAGAATGATCTATATAGCACAAGTTAAAAATATATTCCTACAAAAAAAATAATATCTCTCTTCCTAGAATACATACAAAATAAAGTCTACACATTAAACATATTGGAGTGGCTGTCTCTGGAGTAGGGGGAGGGCAGTGGGATGGGAGAGTGTTAGAAACAAGGAATAAATAAATGATGGAGGAGAAGTGCCTTGCATGAATCCATTATGATAATTCACCCTGAACTGAGAAGCATAATTAACTTGACCCTCTGATCTTGAGGCCTAAAAAAACACCAGAATAATAAAAAGAAGAAAATTTTTCCTTCAAGAAAATTTTCTTTGAGAAAGGAAATATATAAGGATTGGAAAGAAAGAAACAAAACTATTGTTGTTTGCAGATTATACTATTAAGTACACAGAAAACCCAAAAGCATCTATGGATAATTAGAATTAGTAAGAGAGTTTGAGAAGTTTGTCAGATTTGAAACCAAAATGTAAAAATATTTTTCATTTCCATATACTGGTAAAAAATGGCTCAAAATATAATTTTAAAAAAAAGCAATTTAGGGCTTCCCTGGTGGCGCAGTGGTTGGGAATCCGCCTGCCGATGCAGGGGACATGGGTTCGTGCCCCGGTCCAGGAAGATCCCACATGCCGCAGAGCAGCTGGGCCCGTGAGCCATGGCCGCTGAGCCTGCACGTCCGGAGCCTGTGCTCCGCAACGGGAGAGGCCACGGCAGTGAGAGGCCCGTATACCGCCAAAAAAAAAAAAAAAAGAAAAGATGCAATTTAGAACAGTATACAATTTACAAAATCATATATCAACATATAGACTAACATGTTTAAGAATAAATTTTATTAAAATTGTGCAAGACCTACATTGTAAATTATTTAAAAATACCTAAACAGATAAATAGGCATACCATATTAATGGATTGAGAGACTTAATATCATATAATGGTCAATTATCCTCAAAGTAAACTTTAGATTTAATAACATTCTAATCACAATTCCAAGAGTTTTTATTTTAATGGAACTTGCTAAGCTGATTCCAATACGTACGTATATAGAACAAAAGATCAAAAATAATCAAGACATTAGAATGAGTAGAAGTAATTCATCTCAGCATACACCAAAAAGAGCAATGAAGACAGTATGGTATTTGTACAAAATGGACAAATAGATCGGCGAAATAGAATAGAAAGCGAGACGCAGCAAAGGAAACCACCAACAAAATGAAAAGGTAACCTACTAAATAGGAGAAAATATTTGCAAATCATATATCTAATAAGAAGTTAATATCCAAAATATATAAAGAACTCATACAACTTAACAGCAAAAAAAATCTGATTAAAAATTGGCCAGGGGACCTGAATAGATGTTTTTCCAAAGAAGATATTCAGACAGCCAATAGGTACATAAAAAGGTATTCAACATCACTAATCATCAGGGAAATGCAAATCAAAACCACAATGAGATCTCACCTCACACCTATTAGAAAGACTGCTATCAAAAACACAACAGGGCTTCCCTGGTGGCACAGTGGTTGAGAGTCCCCCTGACGGTGCAGCGGACACGGGTTCGTGCCCTGGTCTGTGAAGATCCCACATGCCGTGGAACGGCTAGGCCTGTGAGCCATGGCCGCTGAACCTGCGCGTCCAGAGCCTGTGCTCCGCAATGGGAGAGGCCACAACAGTGAGAGGCCTGCGTACCGCAAAAAAAAACAAAAATCACAACAAATCACAAGTGTTGGTGAGGATGTGGAGAAAAGGGAACGCTCATACACTGTTGATGGGAATGTAAATTGGTTCCACCAGTGTGGAAAACAGTATAGAAGTTCCTCAGAAAACTAAAACAACTACCATATGATCTATTAATTCCACTTCTGGGTATTTATCCAAAGAAAACAAAAACACCAATTCAAAAACCCCATGTTCATTGTAACATTATTTACAAGAGCCAGGATATGGATACAGCCTAAGTGTCCATCAACAGATGAATGGATAAAGAAAATGTGGTGTATACAATGGGATATTATTCAGCCATAAAAAAGAATGAAATCTTGCCATTTGTGACAACATGGATGGATCTTGAGGTACCATATGATCCCACTTACATGTGAAATCTAAAAAAAAAAATCATGAAGCTCATAGTTACAGAGAACAGATTGGTTGCCAGAGGCAGGAGGTAGAGGGTGAGTGAAGTGGGTGAAGGGATACAAAGGGTACAGACTTCCAGTTATAAAATATAAGTCATGAGGATGTAATGCACAGCATGGCAACTATAGTTAATAACACTACACTGCATATTTGAAAGTTGTTGAGAGAGTAAATCTTCAAAGTTCTCATCACAAGGAAAAAAATTCTGTAACTATATGTGGTGATGGATGTTAACTAGACTTATCATGGTGATCATTTCATAATATACACAAATATCAAATCATGTTATATACCTGAAACTAATATAAGGCTGTATGTCAATTATACCTCAATTAAAACAAAAAGAATAGAAAACCAGAACCAAACCTTCTTATACATGAAAAACTGATTTACAATAAAGCTGACACTTTAGTAGCAAAGGAGGACCAAGCAATAATTGGTGTTGGGATAATTGGTTATTTATGTAGAAATAAATGAAATTGGGCCCTTACCTCACGTGATACACACCAATAAATTCCAGGTACATTAAACATTTAAATGTGAAAATCAAAAATTTTAATTATGAACACAATACAGTAAAACATCTTTAAGACTTTGAAGGTACTCGCACTGTTGGTGGGAATGTAAATTGATACAGCCACTATGGAGAACAGTGTGGAGGTTCCTTAAGAAACTAAAAATAGAACTACCATACGATCCAGCAATCCCACTACCAGGCACATACCCTGAGAAAACCATAATTCAAAAGGAATCATGTACCACAATGTTCATTGTAGCTCTATTTACAATAGCCAGGACATGGAAGCAACCTAAGTGTCCATCGACAGATGAATGGATAAAGAAGATGTGGCACATATATACAATGGAGTATTACTCAGCCATATAAAGAAACGAAATTGAGTTATTTTTAGTGAGGTGGATGGACCTAGAGTCTGTCATACAGAGTGAAGTAAGTCAGAAAGAGAAAAACAAATACCATACGCTAACACATATATATGGAATGTAAAAAAAAAAATGGTCATGAAGAACCTAGGGGAAGGATGGGAATAAAGACACAGACCTACTAGAGAATGGACTTGAGGACACGGGGAGGGGGAAGGGTAAGCTGGGACAAAGTGAGAGAGTGGAATGGACATATATACACTACTAAATATAAAACCAATAGCTAGTGGGAAGCAGCTGCATAGCACAGGGAGATCAGCTCAGTGCTTTGTGACCACCTAGAAGGGTGGGAGGGAGGGAGACGCAAGAGGGAAGAGATATGGGGATATATGTATATGTATAGCTGATTCACTTTGTTATAAAGCAGAAACTAACACACCATTATAAAGAAATTATACTCCAATAAAGATGTTAAAAACAAAATAAAATAAAATGTGTGGAAGTAGTTTTTTAAAAAAAAAGACTTTGAAAGTAAAGATTTATTTCTTGTACAAGACCTAGAAAGCACAAACCATGAAGAAAAAGATTAATAAACACTACTATATTTAAATTCTTCAAAAGACATCAAAATGAAAGTGGAAAGTCAAGACAGAAATTAATATCATGTATAAATAATCAATGAGAAAAAGATGATAGATTTTATTTACTGATTTCAACAGAAAAAAAATAAGCAAAACAGGTAAACAGGCACTTTATAAAAGATGAAAACCTGAATGGCCAATGACTGTATGAGAAGATATTTAATCTCCTTGGGTAAAAGGGAAATTCAAGTTAAAACCACAGTAAGAAAGCAATGGTACCTCCAGACTGGCATAAGTTAGACAGCCTGCCATTTGTATAGGGCAAGGAGTAACCAGTGTACTGTATAACCAGAACACTTATACAGTACTGATGGCAATGTGAATTGGTCAAACGCTTTGGAAAATAACCTGGCAGCAATTCCACTCCTAGGTATATACACTTGTGCTGTTTCACCCCAGCTGGGTGCACTGCAGTAAAATTCTGACACTAACAACCTGGAGTTAGTGTTGACCCCACAGGCTTAGGGCAAGGTCTGGGAGGGTCCCAGACTCAAGGCTTCTATGACACTCCCCGTGGAGCCAGGGCGCTTCACCTTCCCCACACATCAATGTGCTCCCCAACCAGGAAGCTCCACCAGCGTCAGTATCCTGAGTTTTTATTGGGGATTCATTACATAGCCATGATTGATTAAATCATTAGCCATGTGATTGAATTCAAGCTCCAGCCCCCCACCTCTCCCAGAGGTCAGGGCTCTAAAAATCCCAACTCTCTAGTGCTTGCTCTTTCTGGTGACCAGTCCAGTGCAGTATTGTAGATACAGTGACGATGGAGGAGGGCAGGGGAACAGGGAGTCACTTGTTAGAAAAAGAAAGGTAAGAACTGTGTGCCCCTCACCCTCTGGAGTGATGGATCAGACCCTCCCTGGAGATTAAAGGTGACTCTTAATATAGGGGATTTGTGTCTTCCCCTTGATTTCAGATTTCTGAAGTCAGAACACTGGCCCAAGTGTCCCCTTCACCAGTTAAGAATGAGAGGATAGACCACTCTACCCCATCATCATCAATAATCACCAATTCCCTGAGGATCAGGGGCCATGGAAAGGGACCCAGCATCTCTGTGTCACCCCAAGGGGTCAGTGGTTGACTTGGGGATGAAACCAGGCGGTAGTGTCACATACAAGACCGTCAGAGGCCGAAAGGAGCTGCGGCCGCACCTCTGAGAGGCACCTGCAACAGGAAACCAGCGTGAAGCCATAATGGCCCAAGGAAACCTGCATCTCTGGCTGGCAGAGACCACTGTGCAGGCACAGACACTGGGCCAGGCCCACCTGGACCAGCCCAGAAGCGGGAGGTCCAGGATGGAGCCAGCAGACACTCCCTGACCAGGCACACGGCCACCACCTCATGGAGAGAGTGTCACGGTGACAAACTTCAATTAACTGACATTTCCCCCAAAAGCTCAAAGTTCAGGCCAGAAATGATTAAGTGCCCTGTGGTGGCAAGGTTTCCATTTTCCTACCCTCACAGAAACGAGGACTTCTTTTCTAAGGTGAATGTGGATGGAGAGATGAAAGAAAATTCATTTTTGTAGACTGAAAAGCTGAGTTTTACAAACGGCCCGACTTCTGAAACATTGTATCCAATACATTTATACACACACACACACACAGACACACACATATGTATGAATACTCACACATACACAGGTATGCATACATATATGTTTGTTAACAGTTTTAAAACATGAGGACACTCCAAGCACACTGTTCCGTAACTGGCTTCTTCTGATTCGTGGTGCGTTGGGGGCTCTTTCTCCAGTTAGTTATGCAGTATTTTATGCTATGAATTATATATAACATTGATTTGAAGACGAATCAATGGCCCCAGTGAGTCTTCTCTTCAGAGCACACATCTCCCACTCTTCCAGGGCACACGTCCAGAGCCCTGTTTACCCTACTCTGGAAAACTCCAGCTTGTCACTGTCTCTCAAAGTATATTGATCAGGGATACACCCAGTCCAGGCCTGGAAAGTGAGCAAAGGCCGTTTAAAAGGTGTTTTCCTGGCATAACATTCAGCCTCAGGACCCTGCAAGGATTTAGCCTGAGTCACGACCCTCTCTGGACCTGAACTTGAAAGTCTCGTTTCAAGGTGCTGACAATAATTCCAAGGCCCTGTCTTTTGACCTTGCTTCTGACCAACCCCAGCCATCACCTGCCCAGAGCTCGCCTTCCAATCCAAACTTTACTCTTTCTCAATCAAAATCAAACTCCCTGGCCTTGGCTGCCCAGGTGTGGTCTCACCTCCAGAATTCCTCGTATGAAAAAGCCGCACCCCGAGTGTTAGCAGATCCTTCTTAATATTGATAAAAAGAAAAGGGTTAATACAGTAAATTGTGTGTTAGGTGTTCTTTTACAACAATAAAGGAAGGGAGGGAGGGAGGAAGGAAGGAAGGGAGGAAAGGAAGCACAGTGGTAGCTGCAGGCCATGTTTAGTACTTGTAGCACCCAGCAGCGGCGTGCTCCCAGCCCCAGCTCACCATCCCCACTTTCTGTTCCCATCCTGGCTTCATGGGACATCGCCAAAGGCCTCCCAAGCATATTCGTGTCCAACCCAGTCTGTAAGCCTAAGTTCACATGACATTCCTCTCCTGAAAAGTGGCCTCCCCTTGGCTGTCACTCTGACCCCTCAGGCCCTGGAAGCAGGCTGGGGCCCTCTGGGAAGAATATGCCAGGTCCTGACACTTCGGTCATGGTCTAGATGAGGGGCACAGGCTGGGCAGGCAGGGCCCGGCTGCAGGAGGGGGCCTCCAGAGCACCAAACCCAGGGCAGGCTGTCCTGCAGGGCGGGGTTCCACACAGAATGGCCCAGCCCAGCTGGCTTCCCAGAGCAGCGACTCCTCAGCTGAATCTCCAAGGTCAGGCAGAAGTGCGCCCATCTTAGGCAGCAGAGAATATCACAGGCAAAGGAATGATGGTGAAAGAGAGTCAGGGGATCTTCTAGGGGCTGCCAACAACTCTGCGCAGCGTGCAAGGGGTGAGCATCCCTGATGGAGTAGGGGAGGAGTAGAGGACAGAATGGAGGAGAGTAAAGGCCCCTCAGGCCCGAGAGGCTGTGCTTGCCTGGATTCTGTCTGGAAAGCAATGGGAAGCCAGGAATAATTTTATCCTAAGGGGGAATGTGATTGGATTTGTATTTTAAAGAGGCAGCACTGTCATCGAGGAAAATAACGGAATAGAAAATGAATGAGAACAGATGACAACGGCTAGGAAAATAGAGGCTGCTGAGAGCAGATGTTATAGGGAACGGGAGAAAAGAGGGGTCAGGGGGCAGGGTGGGTGACAGCCTACGGGAGACACTCCACAGCTCGGACTTCAGACCTGAGCCGAACCCACTTTCTTACTGGGGAGGAAACTAGCAACGTTACTCGACCTCCCTGAGCCTCAATTTCCCTCTTCTTTAAAACAGCAGAGAGATTTACTGAGAGAATTTAAATGGGTGTTAGGGTATACATTGCTAAGGCAGGTCTGGCTCACTGCAGGTGCTCAGGAATGGGAAACTCTCCGTGGGAGACGGTTGCAGAGCTTCCACAGAGCAATGGGACACAGCAAGGAAGGCTGGGAAGAACAACAGCAGTTACTTCACAGTTTTGCCAAGAGCCTTGAACAGACAGGGAGCCACAGAAGGAAATAGGAAAACAAATAGGTTGGCGCTTTATAAAAATGTAAAGGCCCGGACAAGCCTTGGTGGAGGCAGGGCTGCATGTTTCTTGAAAAAGCACTCTGAAACCTGGCGTGAGCAAAATGAGAACAGCTTTAATTCACTAAGAGCATCATTTGGTGAGACGTGGGAGAACCAGTAGCCCTCAGGGGCCAGGAGTCCCCATCAAGAAACATGCTTTCAGGGCATGGAAGTAGGCCACATTATGAGAGATCGCCCAAACTCGCTTCTCAGGGAGCTGTTCCCGTGGCACGACGCTAGCCAGAGCCTCAGTTTACTGGTGAACAAAGGAGCCAGTAACTGAATGACCAGGACATGTAAAACAGGACAGTTTCAAGGAAGGCTCTGAGAAGCGCTGGCAACAATGGTACAGGCAGGAGTTGGAGAGGAAATAGAAATCCAACAGCCGGGCTAAGCTATTTACCAATTTTTCTTTTAAACCTCTACATAAAGAATGCCTTCATCAAGAAATTACATTTATAAGGATAGGCAACAGATATTAAAATCCACTTTAATCAAAATCAATTAATCATAATCTGCAGCCATTTAATTTGGGCCAAGTTAAAGCTTACCCTCAACCTATGGCAACAGGGCTTTCCTCCCACACTGTAATCAGGATGGCAGGAGACATGGAAAACCTTCCCACATAGGTGTCCCTCCTTGCCATTTATATCATATGTGCCAAACACACATTCTCTTGTTTACCTATGGGGTGACATTCAAGGCCAAGTTTACATAAAAGTAGTACCCTCCATTGCCACCCAACCTAGCAATAAAGTCCTTTACTCTGTTGGATGTAATGTCTTGTTGTTCACCATAGCGGGAATGATAAACCCCTAGCACACACAATACCTTTCATCTTACTCAAGCCCTCTGCAGACATAACTAGCTGATCTCAGCTTAAGGATCCCTGTCAACCCAAAAGAAACAAGGCATTCTAAATATTCCTTCTTCCCAAATAACAAACTTGTCATCCCCTTTCCAATGAGAAAATATCTATTCTGTGCCCAAGGTCCTAAGGGCTGAGAGTACTTCCCAGTGGAATTACTCTTTCCATTTCAGGAAGAATTGGCTAAGCAGGTGGCAGAATAGGGCTTTCTAGGGGGGAAGAGAAGAGAGGTTCCCAGATGCCCATTCAACTGGCACAGCATAGGGGTTAAGCACATGGCTCTGGGTTCAAATTCTGCCTCCATCATACTTACTGTGCTCCCCTGGGTATGTTACTTAACCTCTCTGTACCTTGGTTTCTCATCTGTAAAATGGAAGGAATAACAATACCTGCCTCATAGCATTGATGTGAGAATTAAATGAGATAATCTATGAAAAGTTCCCAGCACATACTGGGTACTCAGTAAATGTTACCTTATTGTTGTTATAATTCCTGTGATCAGGCAGTGTGCTATTGGTGTAGGTAATGCAAGACTCAAATAAAGGCATTGATTTCCTTGCTGTGAGTCCAGAGGTAGGGAGCTCCAGGCACCTCTGGTTACATCCCAGCTGCTCTGCGTCATTCTGTTCTGAATCTGCAGGAGGTCGAGAAGTGTTTCCCCACTATTGTAAGGTAACCCTGCATTCCCAGCTGCCACACTGCCTCTAAAAAAGTGGGGAGGCAGCATTTCCAGCAAAGGAGACAGGAGATAGCTGCTGGGGATGGCACCAATAGTATGTGGCTCAGACTGAATTCAATGGAAAAGGAAGGCTTTCTGCAACATGGACTCCATATACTTATGTTTGGTTAATGAGCCACACCTGCCTGCCTTCCAGACCTCCCTGGGACACAGCAGAAGGGTTACACTGGTGTGACAACCCAGATTGTACTGGGGCCATTCCACGTTGTCTCTCTACCTGGGCCCCTCAATTGCAGAGCAAAGCCTTCAGCTGGATTTAACCAGCTTACTTTGCTCTTGAGTAATTAGTGCTTTGAGAAATCCATAGGCAATGATTCGTCAGATGCTGGGGCCTGTTTACTGAGAGCAGAATTTAATCTGGGAACTACATCATATGAAAATAAAGCTGCCTAAGACCACACATAAGACAAATTGTGACAATAATGCAAGTAGGTAGACTTTTTTGTGTGTGGATTGTAAAGTGGTTTAGAAGCAGGGGGGTTCCAGAAATCTTTTAAGCAACAGTGGTTTGGAGAAAATGACAATTATTTGGAGATAGATAGATAGATGATAGATCGATAGATAGAGAGATAGAGAGCTAGATAGATATAGATAGGTGTAGATGTATATATATAGATAGATATAGGTATATAATATAGATATAGATGATACAGATATAGATGTGAAATTCTACGAGTTTAGGAATAAGACCTGGAATATCGTCTGGCTCCCACCATTGTGTGACCTTAGACAAGTTACTTAACATCCCTGAAACTCAGCTCAGTTTCTCTGCCTTTAAAATGGGCACAATAATATCTACTTCAGAGACTGACTGGGAGGAAAAGTCAGATAAAACATGGACGTAAACTGCCTAGTGGCTGGCACTTAGAAAATATTCAGGTAATGGGTTGAATGGTGGTCCCCAAAAGATATGCCCACCCAGAACCTATAAATGTGACCTTATTTGAAAAAAGGGTCTTTGCAGATGTAATTAAGGATCCAAAGTGAGATCATTCCGGATTATCCAGGTGGACCCTAGTGACAAGTATCCTTATAAGAGAAAAGCAGATGGAAATTTGAGACGCCCAGAGGAGAAGGCCACGTGACCATGGAGGCAGCGGAGAGGTGTGGCCACAGGAATGTTAACAGCCACCGGAAGCTGGAAAAGGTAGGAAAGGATTCTCCCCCAGAGCTTTGGGAAGGAGCACAGCCCTGCTGACGCCTTGGCTTCTGGCTTCTGAAACTGTGAGAGAAAAAAATTCCTATTGTCGTAAGCCACTGTTTGTGATAATTTGCTACAGAAAATGTATTTATTATTATTTACTTATTTTTTATTACGAACGCATCCCAGAATGTGTGAATTCCCTGTATCTGCATGTAAGATCCGGGAGAGGAGAGGCTGCGTCTGAGTAACCCCTGCTGTGTCTCCACCAACAAACACGGTCATAGGCTTTTTCGCTTTGTGTAGTTGCTCCTCGGTTTTGATTTTCCGGTTGTATGACCAAAACTATAACCAGTTCAGCAATGCATTGATATGATACCGCCTCAATCAGCATAGGTGTACAGACTGTCTCCAGCCCAGTGGCCGAAATAACAAGATGATTTCTCGCTCACATGACCCGTCAGCCTGGGCTGGGCTTGGAGAACTTCTGCTCCCTGACACCCTCACTCCGCGACCCAGACTGACAGGGGCTGTTCCTTCTTGAGAAGCTGATCTCTACAGGAGGCAGCTGCGTTGGCCCCTGCAGGGGAGGAGGCCTGAAGATCCAGCATCAGTGCTTCGATGCTTATGTCTATCATGTTACTTCTATTACGTTACCATGGCTCGAACCCCTGGCACGGGAAATGGCAATGCTCAGTGAACCAGAATTAGGAGAGAACTAGATATTGGGGAATGTTAGAAACACCAACTGCAGGTATGGATTCAGTAATCTCCTTGTCTCCACATTTTAACGATTACAGAGAACCCCAGTGTGAATTGACAATGAATAAAGTGATCATGGCCTCAGTGTTCTCCATCTAGCGATTGCCATCTAAGTGTTGGCCCTGACGCCCCAGACTCTGCTATGAGGCAGCTGTGGATAAGAAGCAGCCCTGCGTGAGGCTGCCATTTTATTTTTTCTTCCTCTGGACAACCATGCACCTCCACCACCAAGATTCATGGGAACTCGGGCTCCAAGAGCCTATTAACCTTGGATGCTCCACAGGGTCCAATGCAAAGAGCCCAGATCGATGAGATCAAGCAAACAGTTTCTCAGAAGTCTAAAGCAAAAAGCAGACAGCTGGAGGCCAGCATGAGATACCAAGCCTGGTCTTTGTGGGAGGTTAGCGGGAGCCTGGGGAAGCTGCTATTTTTCTAACAGGCTCAGAATGGGGATGGATTTTCTTACCTGCTGAAGGAGCCACCAGTTATCAAACACTGCTCTTCTAGGAAAACAAATACACAGCTGGGAGACCCATTTTTTCCTCCATGGTTAAATATCATTAGCTAGGATGAAAAAGATTTCAAATACAGAAGCTCTTTGAAATCCCCTCCCTCCCTCCCTCTCTCTCTTTTTTCCTCCCTTTCTCCTCCCTGCCTTTTGATGGGATTTCAGCGCCTGCATGCAGCACTAACAACCGCTATTTCATCTTACATTTCTATAGCAGGAAATGTAGGTCACTGATCTTCCAAGTGGCCTAGTTTCCCAGCTCTAAATAGAAACTTTTCCCAGGTTGAGGTTTTTTTGCTAGGTTTGTGTCTAATAAAAGTGGGACCTGCTTAGCCAAAGAGGCTGCAATCTGGCCTCTCCTCTACCCCCAGCTGAACACCTGGGAGATTGGAAGGATGACCTGGAGGGCTTGCAGTCTTAGGAGTGTCCAAGGCCACAGCTTTCCCTGCAGGTGACACAAGGGACAGAGCACAGCTCTGAGGGTGCAGGGGATAGGTCCTAACAGGGAGAACTGGACCACTTCTCCTCCACCAGGTAAAGCAAGGACAGAGCAACTCAGATGTCAGATGCCCACCTGTGCTGGATACCTGCATTCTTCACATTTCATCCCTGTCCAGGTTGGCTCAGGGGTTTTCTCTTGTTTTCTTTCTTTCTCTTCCTTCCTTCCTTCCTCCCTCTCTCCCTTCCCTCTCTCCTCCTTTCTTTCCTTCTTTCTTTCTTTTCTTCCTTTCTTTCTCCTTTCTTTCTTTCTTTCTGTTTCTTTCTTCTTTTTCTTTCTTTCTTTCTTTCTTTCTTTCTTTCTTTCTTTTTTTCTTTCTTTCTTTCTTTCTTTCTTTCTTTCTTTCTTTCTTTCTTTCTTT